>NW_027362769.1:112071278-112671278 GCF_046119375.1 Phyllobates terribilis | reverse complement strand
CACAAGTCCACACACCCAGTCAGGACCCCCACTTTCATGTAATGTGCCGGGTGCAACAGACGAGTATCTCGCCCACTGCTACCGCCCCGTGCCATGTTACATTAGCAGCATTGGTGATGCTAGTGGAAAACATAGATGCAAGGGGACCTATAGTCTGAGTTATGACTGTTTGTTCCTTTGTATGTTGTAAGTAGGTCATTGAAACACACTGGTGCAAGATCCAGGTTGTTTGCTCTTTATCTTGGGTGTGGTTCTTTACCATGGACAGGTCTTCCTATATTAGTTCCCCTTGGCTTTGTGTTATGTAATAACTGGAAACGCTTAGAATCCCACCTTATGTCAGGAGTTTGCTTTCAAGGTTGGTTCTTTGACGTTATGGCTATGACACTTTTAGAAAATGAATTTGTCCTGTTCATAGTTCACATTTTACCTCTAACGTAACTACAGGTAGACTGGATCTCAATGTCCTGACATATAGCATGTAAATGACGGGCGTGAAAGTAAAATACATAGCACGAAAAGACTGTAAATCCTGAGGAAAGTCTACAGGCTGCTACACGCCGAATATCTGTCATGTTTTACTCCACCAAAGTCTATCGGTGACTCTAAAGGAAACATTTTATTTGCCCATGGCTTATGAAACATTCCGGAAATATACATGTGTAAACCATTAACTAGTACACACCTATGGCAACTACCATAAACCTCCAAATGTTTATCCCCAGGCTTAACTAATACCTTCTTTTGCCTACTCAGGAATTGGTCACCCACAGGAATACAAATCATACGCACACCCCTATATGAGTCACCGCTAACGTCATACAATCATTCCATACCAATGAAAGTGTCTGGTCCTGTTATTACTGCAAATGCTGACAATCATGCTAAATTACAGTACTTGTGTGTCCAAGTCGCGATCTTTCACTTTTTCTTTTCTTTTGGGCTCATTTACACTAAACAATCCGCAGCTTTAATAGCCTCTTTAGACAGGCTGATCGTGCTTACACAGGACAAAGTGCTGCCGAGAATTATGATTTTTAAGCCTACTGAAAAATGATTACTCCTGACGAACGAGGGTTTTGCACATTGTCTGTTAACACTGAACGATTACTGAGAAATGAGGGTTCATAACAACTGTCGTTTCCAATAATCTCGCAGTATCAATGCACCCATAGACCTCATTCAGACATCCGTATTTTGTGTACAACTGTTATTCGTCTTTTTCACATATAGCACTCGCACCTATAATAGTGAATGCAGTCATTCACATGTCCGGGATATTTTTGTGGACTGAGCAGTCTGTGGAGACATGTTGGATCAAAATCAGCAACGCAAGTCGGATGCCGTCTGAGTGCTGTCCAATTTACATGGACTATTAAGAGAAGCTGGAGAAACTTTTTTTTTTCACGTATGAGAAAAATTGATGAATCTTCGATAAAATTCAGATAAACTCTGACCAAAGTAAAACTAGGTCAGTTATTATTGTACTTGAAAAAAACTGACGTGTGAATGGGGCCTTAGTCTTTGAAAGGGTTATCCAGCACTATAAAGAGACAACCTGATACATTCCACAAACTGTGTCACAGCTGAGCCAAGTATTGCATTTCAACAAATTGCAATTTCCAGCTCATTGTTTGACAAATATGTGATAAAAAGTAATGTGTTACTGCAGAACTAATAAAAGATACTAGTTTTACTAGATATTCTATTGTAGACCTAAATATTGTTATGCAATTTTAAGGTGGGGCACAGCACATATGATATTTAAAGGGGTTATCTCAAGATGAATTTTCAGGAGAGCATGGCTCCCAGCCACAGGCTTTGTGCATGGCTGCACTGTTGGTCCGACCTGAACCAGGCTTAGGCCACGTTCACATGTTCAGTATTTGGTCAGTATTTTACATCAGTATTTGTAAGCCAAAACCAGAAGTGGAACAATCAGAGGAAAAGTATAATAGAAATACGTCACCACTTCTGTATTTTTCATCGACTCATGATTTTGGCTTACAAATACTGATGTAATATACTGACCAAATACTGAACGTGGCCCTAAACTAAAACTAGAGAGTGGCCTTAAACTAAAACAAGAGGGTCACTTCTTAGCGAAAGCCGACCAAAGAATGAACGTGATACTTTTTTTAAGCCTTATAAAGATCAAATGTGAAAATCAAAGAGAACCAACAGGAATGACAACAATATAATCAGCTTTAATTTATGATTGAGGAATGAACTGCTTGTTGGTATTAGAAAAACCCAACTTTTCAAAAGTTGATTTTCCCATGCTGAGGTCATCCATTCAGCCTATAAAATAAGACAAAGGACAATGCCGTCCTTCTCTTATTCAAGTAACGAGCAGAGGAGTGAGAGTGAGCAGAGTTCTTTCCTTGGAATTAGGACACCACTGAACCTCAATTATTCCAAAAACATAGCTGTCGTTTCAGATGACTTTTCAGAATATGCTGGTGTGTGTGTGTGTGTACATGATGAATTACACTCTGACTATGATGTGACTTGTATCATGCATTTTTTTAACTGTATTCTCTTCCTCTGTCACTAGCTGAATTCCCTCCTCCATAGACTTCAATAAACAGCAACTGTCATCTGATCTCTTGTTATGGATCCGAGTGGTGGAACCTCTATGCTGCGGTGCAAGGAGGGGCCAGAGGGGTGTGACTAAGTATCAACTCGGTCCGACCAAGGTCGCACGGCGGCTCAGTCGACTCCGTGAACCAGGGAGGAACAGAGCAGAGGGACCAGGTGCCACTCTGGGACCGACCTTGTATGAGAGCAGGTGACTCCCATGGGTCAGAAGGCAGGAACTGACCGGTACAGCGGATGAGCTTCGACTGGCAGGCTGACGAGTGGTCCGGGTAGACAAGCATGCTGATTAGGCAGATAGTCAGGCGAGTGTTCCGGGTAGGCAAGCTGGCGGCACAACAGATAGCTGGCTGGTGCTTCCAGGTAAGCGGGCTGGCAGGCACGGCAGGTAACAGGCGGGTGCTTCCAGGTAAGCGCGCAGGCAGGCACGGCAGGTAACAGGCAGGTGCTTCCAGGTAAGCATGCGGGCAAAGCCCATAGACAGACTGGCGGACTGGACTGTAGACAGACTGTCGGGCTGAAGAGAAGACAGGCTAGCGGACTGACCAGAAGATCAGACTGGTGAACAGGAATGACTTGCAGAGGACCTGGGGGCTGAAGTGTAGCGCCCCGAGGGTTCGGTTGCTACAGGGGTATTGCACCTCAGCCGGAGGTGTGATATTCCACCCCCAGGTAAGGATGGAGTATGTACCAGGGCTCAGTTAACTGCATACACACACTCACCCCATTTCCGGGGGACAGCTCGACGGTGCTCCCATTTATATATATGCAGGCACAACTGACCATGTCCCTGGCTGGAGTGGGGAGGGGGGAGAGAACCCAGTGATGTAGGAGCAGAAGGGGACAATTTCTGGAGCATAGGAAGGAGCTCATTGGGTGCAGGTCACCTGAGCTCAGCACAGAGAAGCAGATAAAAGGTGGGGGCCATCTTAGGAGAGTGTTCAGTCCAGCACAGTTCAGTGAAGAAGAGGGAGAGAGCTGACAGGCCTAGAGAGAAAGGCCGGGGACAGAGAGGAGAAGGGAAGAAGGAGAAGGAAGGAAGGAGAAGAGACAGAGGAGTAGAAAGGCTCCAGAAACAAGAAGGCAGAAGGGACCCTAAAAACCCACGAGATATCGGGTGAAGGGTCAGGCAGAATAAGGGTACCGGATTCCCAAGTTGGTGGAGGTAAATTATCCCTCAGCCAAAGACCGGAGGTCGTGATCATCTATTGGTGCGACCCCCTGCTACACCGACTAGGAAGGCACCACATAGGGTCAGGGAAACCGGCGACAGGTTTCACCAAGAGAAGGCCCGAGGCAGCTGGACAGAAGTGTGGTCACTGGTAGGGCACGAGAGGCCAGAGAAAGGATAAAAGGGGGTACTGTGCCATACTCCTGAATTGCCTGGGGGTTGACCGAGCTCATCACCTGGTGGACGCAGCACGGCTTGGGCAGTGACATGGATAACAACTCTGAGTAAAAACCCTGGACTGCATCATTGGACTCTGTGTTATTTATGCTGCGCCTGCACCATCACCCCCAGCATCCTATTACACTGTCCTGAGGCTACACTCTTCCCGTGGGGAGTTATCCTATCCCTGTGCTGCATACCAACATCAGCCTCAGCAGTCTGCCTTGCAGCGGAGGTCATCCCTGACCGCAATCCACGGGTGGCGTAGTCGGACATTCAAAACCCTACAAATAGACTGCCACAGCATCTGGTCTGACCACCCTGAGCCACGGGATCGGGTTGCCACTACTACCCCCATCATTGCACTGAAGCCCGGTTCTGGGTGCCCCACGGCCTAGGGGGTGAGTCAGAAGCAAAGTAAGAATCACAAAGCAACAACCTTGCACGGGCACCTCCATATTGGAGGAGGTGCCTCTTATAGGGAAAGCCCTACGGTGATTGGCCGGGGATTTTTTAGGATGGCACGCGGCCCCTTAAGAGGGAGGGCACAGAGCTAGGGAAGCTGCGTGCACCAGCAGCAGCTGCAGGGAGGCCGGAAGACGCTGGAGCAGGACCGCGGCGGTAAGGGGGGCGGCGTCTCTGCCTGGCAGGGGGCAGAGATGCCGATACTACAGTACCCCCCCCTTTACGCCCCTCTTTTTCAGGCCAGCAAGAAATTTTTAAGAAGAAGAGGGGCATGGATGTTCTCCCTGAGTTCCCAAGACCTCTCCTCCGGGCCAAACCCCTTCCAATCCACCAGAAAAAAGGTTTTTCCTCTTACCCTTTTGGTGGCCAAAATGTTCTCTACCTCATAGACGTCCTCAGCGGAAACTGGAGTTGGAGTGGTACCTGGATCGTCAGAAGAAAAATTAAGGACAACTGGTTTGAGAAGAGATACTTGGAAGGAGTTGGGAATCCGTAAGGTGGCCGAGAGTTTTAGCTTGTAAGCCATGGGATTGATTTGCTTGAGAACCTCAAATGGACCGATGATCCGCGGACCCAACTTATACGATGGAATTTTGAGCCGAACATGTTTGGAGGAGATCCAAGCCCTGTCTCCCGGATGAAAAAGAGGCGGATCCAGACGTCTCTTATCGGCATGTCTCTTCATCCGTTCAGAGGACTGAAGAAGTGCGGATCTAGTGTTTTCCCAAATAGTAGAAAATTTGCTGACCAGAGACTCCACGGCAGGATTGTCCACTGAAGCGGAGACGGGAAACGGGATCCGGGGGTGTTGACCGTAGACCACAAAGAACGGGGATTTGGAAGAAGACTCACTCTCATGGTTGTTATAGGAGAACTCGGCCCAAGGTAGGAGCTCAACCCAATCATTATGGTGAGCATTGACGAAATGCTGGAGAAAGCTGGTAAGGACCTGGTTGATACGTTCCTCTTGACCATTGAACTGAGGATGATAAGCAGAGGAGAAATCCAGGGTGACATCCAACAGCTTACACGTAGCTCTCCAGAAGCGCGAAGTGAACTGGACCCCGCGATCAGACACAATGTGGAGGGGCAGGCCGTGGAGACGAAAGATGTGAAGGATGAAGTCCTTAGCCAGCACAGATGCGGACGGGAGACCAGGCAAAGGGATGAAGTGGGCCATTTTAGAAAAGTGGTCAGTGACCACCCATATGACGGTGCAACCAGCAGAAACAGGGAGATCCGTAATAAAGTCCATAGCAATGTGTTGCCACGGGGCGGAAGGTATGGGTAGAGGCAGGAGACGGCCGGCGGGCAGATGCCTGGGAACTTTGTTACGGGCACAGGAGGAACAAGCCGAGACGAAATCCGCAACATCCTTGCATAGTGAAGGCCACCAGTAATGCCGGGCGATGAGCAGAAAGGTCTTCCTCTGGCCAGCATGGCCGGCAAGTTTGGATGAATGACCCCAGAGGAGAACCTTCTTACGATCCGGAACTGCTACAAAAGTCTTACCGAGTGGAAGACGAGACAGGTCAAACGGGGCCACGGTCATTACTCTGGAGGGGTCGATGATATGCAGAGGCTCCTCCTCTTGGTCGGAGGACAGGAATGAGCGGGATAGAGCGTCGGCTTTAACGTTCTTGTCAGCAGGGTGGTAATGTAGAGAAAAGCAGAATCGGGCAAAGAACAGAGACCACCGGGCCTGACGTGGATTGAGTCTCTGGGCGTTTTGTAGATAGGCCAGGTTTTTGTGATCTGTGTAGATGATCACCGGGTGCAGAGCCCCTTGCAGCAGGTAGCGCCACTCCTCCAGCGCCAATTTGATGGCAAGCAGCTCACGATCTCCTATGGAGTAGTTGCGCTCAGATGAGGAGAAGAGCTTGGAGAAAAAGCCGCAGGTTACCATTCTTCCGGACGGGGATTTCTGGGTGAGCACTGCTCCGGCTCCGGAGGAGGAAGCATCAACCTCCAGGAAGAACTGCTTGTTGCAATCCGGGCGGTGCAGCACAGGGACGGAGGAGAAAGCTTGTTTTAGGGAGACGAAGGCCTCCTCCGCTTTGGAAGTCCATTCCTTGGGATTTGCTCTCTTACGGGTGAGCGCGGAGATGGGAGCGGTCCGGGAGGAGAAATGAGGAATGAAGAGGCGGTAATAATTTGCGAAGCCCAGGAATCGCTGAATCGCCTGCAACCCCTCCGGTAGGGGCCATTTTAAGACGGCAGAAACCTTCTCGGGATCCATCCGAAGACCAGTCTCGGAGATAATATATCCCAGGAACGGAAGGGAAGTCTGCTCGAAGAGACATTTTTCAAATTTTGCGTAGAGACGATTCTGCCGGAGCCTAAGCAGAACCTGACGAACATTCCTCCGGTGTGAGGGCAGATCTGGAGAGAAGACCAAGATATCGTCCAGTTACACCACTACGCAAGAATACAAGAGTTCACGGAAAACGTCGTTAACTAGCTCCTGGAAGACGACTGGGGCATTGCAGAGACCAAAGGGCATCACGCGGTATTCATAGTGACCGTCCCGAGTGTTGAATTCCGTCTTCCAATCGTCTCCCTGGCGGATCCGGACCAAATTGTACGCCCCACGTAGATCGAGCTTGGTGAAGACCCTCGCGCCTTTAATGCGGTCGAACAGGTCCGAGATGAGAGGCAGGGGGTACTTATTTTTGATGGTAATTTGGTTAAGCCCCCTGTAATCGATACACGGCCATAGGGAGCCGTCTTTCTTTTTAACAAAGAAGAATCCTGCTCCAGCCGGGGAAGTAGATTTCTGAATGAATCCCCTAGCAAGATTCTCCTCGATGTACTCAGATATGGCCCGGGTTTCAGCCAGCGACAAGGGGTAGATATGCCCGCGGGGAGGCGAAGCGCCAGGTACCAGGTCGATGGGGCAATCATACGGCCTATGAGGTGGTAGTGTCTCGGCTTCCTTCTTGTCGAAGTCGTCCGCATAGGACCAGTAAGGTGCCGGCAGACCGGGTAGATTAGCCAGAGTAGACGGAGGTCGAGCTGGGTGAACCGTAACCAGGCAGGTCTCATCGCAATCCTGCCCCCAACGGAGCACCTCACCGGATCGCCAATTCAGAACGGGTTCATGTTTCTGTAGGCAGGGCAGACCTAGCAAAAGGGAGTGAGAGAGTCCGGATAGCACATGGAAGGAGATCCTCTCCGAGTGTAGCATTCCCATCTGAAGGGTTACAGGCTCTGTGACGAGCAAGATGGTCACCGGAAGGAGTCTTCCATCCACGGAAGTGACTGCCAATGGTTCAGCCAGACGTTTGGTGGGAATCTGATACTACTCCACAAGGGACTGAGAAATGAGATTCCCAGCGGCTCCGGAATCCAGGTGGGCGGTTTCAAAGAAGCGGGTCTCTCCACAGGAAATAGAGTCAAGGATGGAGAGGATTTACTCTTGCCTAGGACGACCTCTCCGAGTGGTCCTAGACACTGGAGTTTCCCAGCTTCACCGGACAGGAACGGATCAGATGCTCCTTACTACCACAGTAGAAACAGCTCCCCTCGGCTCGGCGTGTCTCTTGGGGAGATTTGACCATCTTGGTCTGGTCGATCTGCATGGGTTCGGGCAAGCGTACCCAGGGAGTTGCTGGTTGGGAGGCAGTTTTCTGGAAAACAGGAGAGAGACGAAGAAATCTTCTCTCCCGGGTAGTCTCCTAAGCTGGTTCCAAGAAACGGATGTCAATCCGGGTAGCTAGTGACACCAGGTCATCCAGGGTGGTAGGAATGTCCCGGCCGGCTAGCTCGTCCTTGATCCATTTGGAAAGACTTCGTTAATCCAGGCAAGCTCAGATGCGAGGGTACGGAACTGTATGGCAAACTGGCCCACGGTGAGACTCCCTTGCTGGAGACTGAGCAATAAGGAGGCAGTAGAAGTCCTTCGTCCGGGCCCATCGAAGACCTTCCGGAAGGCAGTGAGGAAAGCCAGAAGATTGGACACCAGGGGATCACCTCTCTCTCCCATAAAGGGTTTAGCCATGCCAATGCTTCCCCGGTAAGGTGAGACATGATGAACGCCACCTTGGCCCCGTCGGAGGGAAACTGATGTGCCAGGAGTTCAAAGTGCAGCGTGCACTGGTTCAGAAAACCCCAACATAAGACGGGGTCACCCCCAAAACGAGGAGGCGGAGAGAGCCGGGGTCCAGAGGTGGATGCCATGGCACCAGTAGGCAGAGGCGTTGCCAGAGCGGGTGCCGCTCGGCTTGAGGCGGACACAGGTGGGACGGACAGTGTGTCCAGGCGGGAGTTGACAGACCGCAGGTATGTCAGGATGGTTTCCTGTTGGGATCTCTGACGAGAAACCTCCTGGTACAGGTCAGCAAGCAAAGGATCCGGGTGGTGGAACCTCTGTGCTGCGGTGCAAGGAGGGGCCAGAGGGGCGTGACTGTTATCAACTCGGTCCGAACAAGGTCGCACGGCGGCTCAGTCGACTCCATGAACTAGGGAGGAACAGAGCAGAGGGACCAGGTGCCACTCTGGGACCGACCTTATATGAGAGCAGGTGACTCCCATGGGTCAGAAGGCATGAACTGACCGGTACAGCAGATGAGCTTCGGCTGGCAGGCTGACGGGTGGTCAGGGTAGATAAGCAGGCTGATTAGGCAGATAGTCAGGCGAGTGTTCCGGGTAGGCAAGCTGGCTTCACAACAGATAGCTGGCTGGTGCTTCCAGGTAAGCGGGCTGGCAGGCACGGCAGGTAACAGGCGGGTGCTTCCAGGTAAGCAGGCGGGCAGAGCCCATAGACAGACTAGCGGACTGGACTGTAGATAGACTGTCGGGCTGAAGAGAAGACAGGCTAGCGGACTGAGCAGAAGATCAGACTGACTTGCGGAGGACCTGGGAGTTGAAGCAAAGTAAGAATCACAAAGCAACAACCTTACACGGGCAGCTCCATATTGAAGGAGGTGCCTCTTATAGGAAAAGTCATCCGGTGATTGGCCGGGGACTTTTTAGGACGGCGCGTGCGGCCCCTTAAGAGGGAGGGAGCGCGCGCGCGCCCTTAGCACAGAGCCAGGGAAGCTGCGTGCACCAGCAGCAGCTGCAGGGAGGCCAGAAGACGCTGGAGCAGGACCGCGGCGGTAAGGGGGGCGGCGTCTCTGCCTGGCAGGGGGCAGAGACGCCAATGCTACATCTCTCAGTGAACTGAATGCCTGTTTTCGCTGAAGACTGGTTTAAGCACTAAATTCAGAGAAGAGGAATCTAGTAATTGGGAAAAGAGGCATTTCTGTTTAATAAAATATATTAGGAAGTTGCTATCTTCAACTGAACTATTGATCTATTAAAAAAAAATATTGAAGCACATGGTTGAAGTCCTTGGCAGGTTAAAAAGGGACATTAGAAAATGTTTAGGTGCCACAGTATTTTGGTATATTGCTTTCATAGTAGGGTGAACCACATCACCCCAACAACACAGCCAATAACATTGCATCCAATACAGTGCCAGTCTGTAATAGTACCCCAATACCAGAGCCAGACTGCAGCAGTACCCCAAAAAAGGCAAACAGTCTCAAAAAATAGTCGAGGCGGAAAGAAGACTGCAACATGGAGTACAAGTACCACAGGTTGAGAAAACCATAATGCAGTGATGGTAATTTACATGAAGGAAAGCAGGAGAGAAGAAGACGCCAGCGATAGTTTTGTGCATCATGTGAGATTCACTCATAATTGAAATACTTAATTTCCTGTGACCTCCCAGAAACTCATTGTGCTGACTGTACGTGCTGTGGTTACAAGATTTGTACCCCTTAACCTTTTCACAAACTAAAAGGGGAATAAAGAAAAAATAATAAAAAATGTCAGTATAAATACATTTCTAAATATCTGCTCGCACTGCTGTTCATCCCGTCTTTCTGAATGTGCGATCAGTTGCTGTGACCTGGAGATATCCTATACCGTGTACTGTCTGGCTATCTCCAGGTCACATCAGCGAAGCCTTCTACTGCACATGCTCACAGGCACCTGTCCTATTAACAGCCTCCTACTTCACATGCTCACAGGAACCTGTCCTATTAACAGCCTCCTACTGCACATGCTCACAGGCACCTGTCCTATTAACAGCCTCCTACTGCACATGCTCACAGGCACCTGTCCTATTAACAGCCTCCTGCTACACTTGCTCACAGGCACCTGTACTATTAACAGCCTCCTACTGCACATGCTCACAGGCACCTGTCCTATTAACAGCCTCCTACTGCACATGCTCACAGGCACCTGTCCTATTAACAGCCTCCTACTGCACATGCTCACAGGCACCTGTCCTATTAACAGCCTCCTGCTACACTTGCTCACAGGCACCTGTACTATTAACAGCCTCTTACTGCACATGCTCACAGGCACCTGTCCTATTAACAGCCTCCTACTACACTTTCTCACAGGCACCTGTCCTATTAACAGCCTCCTACTGCATATGCTCACAGGCACCTGTCCTATTAACAGCCTCCTACTGCACATGCTCACAAGCGCCTGTCCTATTAACAGCCTCCTACTACACTTTGTCACAGGCACCTGTCCTATTAACAGCCTCCTACTGCACATGCTCACAGGCGCCTGTCCTATTAACAGCCTCCTACTACACTTTCTCACTGGCACCTGTCCTATTAACAGCCTCCTACTGCACATGCTCACAGGCACCTGTCCTATTAACAGCCTCCTACTGCACATGCTCACAGGCACCTGTCCTATTAACAGCCTCCTACTACACTTTCTCACAGGCACCTGTCCTATTAACAGCCTCCTACTGCACATGCTCACAGGCACCTGTCCTATTAACAGCCTCCTACTGCACATGCTCACAGGCACCTGTCCTATTAACAGCCTCCTACTGCACATGCTCACAGGCACCTGTCCTATTAACAGCCTCCTACTGCACATGCTCACAGGCACCTGTCCTATTAACAGCCTCCTGCTACACTTGCTCACAGGCACCTGTACTATTAACAGCCTCTTACTGCACATGCTCACAGGCACCTGTCCTATTAACAGCCTCCTACTACACTTTCTCACAGGCACCTGTCCTATTAACAGCCTCCTACTGCATATGCTCACAGGCACCTGTCCTATTAACAGCCTCCTACTGCACATGCTCACAGGCGCCTGTCCTATTAACAGCCTCCTACTACACTTTGTCACAGGCACCTGTCCTATTAACAGCCTCCTACTGCACATGCTCACAGGCGCCTGTCCTATTAACAGCCTCCTACTACACTTTCTCACTGGCACCTGTCCTATTAACAGCCTCCTACTGCACATGCTCACAGGCACCTGTCCTATTAACAGCCTCCTACTGCACATGCTCACAGGCACCTGTCCTATTAACAGCCTCCTACTACACTTTCTCACAGGCACCTGTCCTATTAACAGCCTCCTACTACACTTTCTCACAGGCACCTGTCCTATTAACAGCCTCCTACTGCACATGCTCACAGGCACCTATCCTATTAACAGCCTCCTGCTACACTTGCTCACAGGCACCTGTACTATTAACAGCCTCTTACTGCACATGCTCACAGGCACCTGTCCTATTAACAGCCTCCTACTACACTTTCTCACAGGCACCTGTCCTATTAACAGCCTCCTACTGCATATGCTCACAGGCACCTGTCCTATTAACAGCCTTCTACTGCACATGCTCACAGGCACCTGTCCTATTAACAGCCTCCTACTAAACTTTCTCACAGGCACCTGTCCTATTAACAGCCTCCTACTGCACATGCTCACAGGCGCCTGTCCTATTAACAGCCTCCTACTACACTTTCTCACAGGCACCTGTCCTATTAACAGCCTCCTACTGCACATGCTCACAGGCGCCTGTCCTATTAACAGCCTCCTACTACACTTTCTCACAGGCACCGGTCCTATTAAGAGTCTCCTACTACACTTTCTCACAGGCACCTGTCCTATTAACAGCCTCCTACTGCACATGCTCACAGGCACCTGTCCTATTAACAGCCTCCTACTACACTTTCTCACAGGCACCTGTCCTATTAACAGCCTCCTACTGCACATGCTCACAGGCACCTGTCCTATTAACAGCCTCCTACTACACTTTCTCACAGGCACCTGTCCTATTAACAGCCTCCTACTGCACATGCTCACAGGCACCTGTCCTATTAACAGCCTCCTACTGCACATGCTCACAGGCACCTATCCTATTAACAGCCTCCTACTGCACATGCTCACAGGCACCTGTCCTATTAACAGCCTCCTACTACACTTGCTCACAGGCACCTGTACTATTAACAGCCTCCTACTGCACATGCTCTCAGGCACATGTCCTGTCCTATTAACAGCCTCCTACTGCACATGCTCACAGGAACCAGTCCTATTAACAGCCTCCTACTGCACATGCTCACAGGAACCTGTCCTATTAACAGCCTCCTACTGCACATGCTCACAGGCAGGGGTGGATTAAGAGTAGCAAGGGCCCCGGGCAGTTTAGAAGGCACCCCCCCCCCCCACACACACACACACACACATCTGATTTATCACGTGACATGTCACATGATCCCCTGTGATAGATCATGTGATAGTTCACATGAAATTAATTTGGCACAATATTAATTATAATATTTTTTTTAGGCTGTGTGCCCACTATGTGTTTTTTAAGCATTTCCGCCGCGGCAATTCCGCTGCAGAAACGCTTAAAAAACGCTTGGTAGAAGGTCTGCCATGTTCAACAATGATAATCCGCATGTGCTGTGTACATGCTGCGGAAATTTCCGCTGCGGATTATCATTGCGGAAAAATCCGCAGCATTGCCAATTATTTTGCGGAAGCGCGACGTTTTCGCCGCCATTGACTTGCATTAGAACACATGTAATCCGCATCACTGCATCTGTACATGCGGAATCCATGCGTTTCAATGTGCGGATGGTACCCGGGTGTGGAGGACAGGAGACCCTCCTCCGGACCCGGGTACCATAGAACCTGTAAAAAAAGAATAAAATAAAAAATAAATATTATACTTACCTTCTGATGGCCCCCGGTGTCTTTATCCGATGCGTCCTGGCTTGCCGGCAGCTCGCGATGGTCTGAAAAGGACTTTCCGTGACGTCATTTTGTCATGTGGCGGGTCACGCGACCGCTGACGTCGGCAGGCCATCAGAAGGTAAGTATATATTTTTTATTTTTTACCATTCTTTTACGGTCACACTATATAAATCCATGCTGGTTGCATGGATTTATATAGTGTGACCAAGTTGTCAAGCACTTTCCAAGTGATGCTAAAATCGCTTGTCAACCCGCATGCGGAAATGCAAGTGAAGAACGCTTCACATCCGCATGTCCCTGGCAGGAAAACGCATGTACAATCCGCATGTAAAATCCGCATGTAAAATCCGCATGCGTTTTTTCTGCCAGGGAGATGCAGAAACGCTCAAAAAAAATCCGGAACATTTCTGTATCGTGGGCATATAGCCTTACATTAATTGTATGACTCAATATTGAGCACACGTAGCCATCTGTACACAGCGGGAGGCTGCACGGTGCCATCTATACACAGCGGGAGGCCTCACGCAGCCATCTATACACAGCGGGAGGCCGCACGTAGCCATCTATACACAGCGGGAGGCCGCACGTAGCCATCTATACAAAGCGGGAGGCCGCACGGCGCCATCTATACACAGCAGGAGGCCACACGGCGCCTTCTATGCACAGCAGGAGGCCGCACGGCGCCCCCCCCCAGAGACATCAGGAGGCCGCACGGCGCCATCTATACTCAGCAGGAGGCCGCACGTAGCCATCTATACACAGCAGGAGACCGCACGGCACCATCTATACACAGCAGGAGGCCGAACGGCACCATCTATGCACAGCAGGAGGCCGCACGGCGCCATCTATACTCATCAGGAGGCCGCACGTAGCCATCTATACACAGCAGGAGGCCACACGGCGCCATCTATACACAGCAGGGGGCCGCACGGCACCATCTATCCACAGCAGGAGGCCGCACGGCACCATCTATACACAGCAGGGGGCCGCACGGCGCCATCTATACACAGTAGGAGGCCGCACGGCGCCATCTATACACAGCAGGAGGCCGCACAGCGCCATCTAGACACAGCAGGGGCCACACGGCGCCATCTATACACAGCAGGGGGCCACACGGCGCCATCTATACACAGCAGGGGGCCGCATGGCGCCATCTATACACAGCAGGGGGCCGCACGGCGCCATCTATACACAGCAGGGGGCCACACGGCGCCATATATACACAGCGGGAGGCCGCACGGCGCCATCTATACACAGCGGGAGGCCGCACGGCGCCATCTATACACAGCAGGAGGCCGCACGGCGCCATTTATACACAGCAGGGGGCCGCACGGCGCCATCTATACACAGCAGGGGGCCGCACGGCACCATCTATACACAGCAGGAGGCTGCACGGAGCCATCTATACACAGCAGGGGGCCGCACGGCGCCATCTATACACAGCAGAGGGCCGCACGGCGCCATCTATACACAGCAGGGGGCCGCACGGTGCCATCTATACACAGCGGGAGGCCGCAAGGCGCCATCTATACATAGTGGGAGGCTGCACGGCACCCCCCCAGAGACAGCAGGAGGCCGCACGGCACCAACTATACTCAGCAGGAGGCCGCACGCAGTCACGCATGCAGTCATGCACACACACAAACATATACAGACATATACATACACGCATAAACACATTTGAAACACAAAAATACATATAAACAGACATCACACAATGATATCTGCCTGCACACACACACACACACATACATACATACATACACACATACACACACAGACTCACCATCCCCCGGCTCCATTCCTCCTGCCTGCTCTGACTTCTCCATTGCAGCAGTGCAGGCCGGGCACAGGGCCGTGTCTCCTAGCAGTGACGCTGCCGGGCCAGCACAGGGAAGTTAACTGCTGCAGTGCTGGCCCGGCCGATGAAGAAGTAGCGGCCGTGCGCCGTTGCTGGGGGAGCGGTACGGGGCCCCCCTCCCGCCACTGCTACCGGTATGTGCCGCGGCGGCCCGCACATATAATGAGGGCAATCCGGCATTAGACACCCCGCCCGGAGCCGCGGACCCCCTTCAGGCTCGGGGCCCCGGGCGGTAGCCCGGATTGCCCTCATTATAATCCGCCTATGCTCACAGGCACCTGTCCTATTAACAGCCTCCTACTGCACATGCTCACAGGCACCTGTCCTATTAACAGCCTCCTACTGCACATGCTCACAGGCAGCTGTCCTATTAACAGCCTCCTATTAACAACCTCCTACTACACATGATTACAGGCACCTGTCCTATTAACATTGTAGGACAGGATTTGCCAGTGTAACAAGATAAAGGTCATATGTAGAGATGAGTGAACCCAAACTTAAAAGTTCAGAGTTCTTACCGGACAGTTAGTGTCCTGTGGTAAACGGTGAACGCGGACTTCTCCTGGAAGTCCGTTGCAATGTTCAGAGTTCTGGGGAATTCCGGGTGGAGAGAGAGAGTTTTCCAGCTCATTAGTTCGGGTCCTCATTGTTTTCAATTGGGTTCGGGTCCTCATTGTTTTCAATTGTGTTCGGATTCTGGTTCAAGTTCGGGTACAGTTCTGGTATCCGACCCGAACTTTGGAATAAAGTTTGGGTAGGGTACAAGAACCCGAACTTCCACGGGTCCACTCATCCCTAGTCATATGAATATGTGGCGCCCCTGCGGGTTCAGTCGACACAGAGGTACTGCATCTCACCCAGAGGTGTGGTATCCCACTCTCAGGTAAGGATGGAGTACTACCCAGGACCCACACACTTGCATCCATTACCCTCCACTTCAGAGGGTAGGGCGAGATTGCTCATAAGGGAGAGCACAGTCCCTGGTACAGTCCCTGGTCCCTAGCTGGAGGGTGGAACCATGTAGTGGGTGTGGGTGGAGGAAGTGCAGAAGTGAAGTGAGGGGATCCCAGGGGCACGGGAAGTGCAGGAAGCCACCCGTGCGCCCGAATCGACAGGAACGTGGAGGGATCAGGCCGCAAAGGGGACCGGCCCCTAACTAGTGGAGAACTACAAGGCTCATCTAGAAACCGGAGGCTTCTGTACTTTCAGGGTGCAGCTGCCCACTACCACAACTAAATCACTAAAAAGGTAGCCACATAGGATTCAGGGGACTGCAGGTCGCCCGACAAGATCCGAGGTTACTGGCTTGGGACACTGGTTGTGAGGCGCAGGGCAGGAGGGTGAGAGGCAGTGCAGGAAGACGACCGAGGAAGGCACACAGAATGGGGTCACGTTATGTACTCCTGAAACACCTGGGAGTTTGCTGAACCCCTGCCTTGGTAAACACAGGACGGCGTGGGAGGTTATCCTGGTCCTGGTAACCTGGAGTTCAACAACTGTGAGTAAACCTTGAACACTGCACCCCACAGTGTCCTAGAATCATTATCTGCGCAATCCCCTGCACTACACTGCACAGCAACATCTACCTCATTAATCATCACTGCACCGCCCTGGAGCTTAGCTCTACCTGTGGAGAGCTGAACCAACTCTGCTGCGTCACCATCAGCTCCAGAGGATCTGCACCGCAGCGGCGGCTCCATATAGCCGCATACCACAGGTGGCATCACGAACATTTTATATAGAAACTATAATCCCCTTTCAATAGTCCCCCTTTTATTGACCGCCCTGGGTCACGGACCGGGTCACCGCCACTGTGACATCCTCTGCACCGACCAGCCCGGCACCGAGTACCCCATGGCCCAGGGGCCGCGTCAAATGCACCATTGCCATTATTACTTAACTAGATAAAACAAGTGAGTTTTGCTGATTAAAGAATTTAATTAGAACAAAATATGTTGTATGTATTTATCTTTTTCTAATTCTTGAGAACCCCTTTAAATGCCTATGATATCAGTCTTAGGTCACGTTCACACGATCAGTATTTGGTCAGTATTTTACATCAGTATTTGTAAGTCAAAATTAGGAGTAGAACAATCAGAGGAAAAGTATAATAGAAACACGTCACCACTCCTGCGTTTTTCACCCACTCTTGGTTTTGGCTTACAAATACTGATGTAAAATACTGACCAAATACTGAACGTGTGAACATGGCCTTACAATGTGCCAGCATTGACATAGAGTTTACAAGCCAAGGACATGCTTAGTGGCCACAAATACGTAGGTCTAGAGGTCAGATTATCTAAGGGCTGTAGTTAGTGCTGGCGATAGGAATTCTACGTCACGTGGAGAATACCTATCGCCCTGTGGTAAAATATCAGATAAAGAAGACCCAGGGCAATAAATAAACTAGAATATTGCATACAATATCTAGGTTTGAGCACTACATTTATTATACAGACATGGATGTTGAACACATTTTAGTGAAGCTTTCCCTGCTGTAATATAGGCAGTTGGTTTCTTTTATTTTCAGCCCATCGTGTTCTATGGAGCTGGTTCAGAAAGTCACTTGTGCAAAGTAAACAACTGCTTCCTTATTCTTTATTAAGATCTGAAAGCATGTTTTCATTCCTTATCTAGTGTACACAGTATCCTCTAGATTTTTATTAATACTTTTATCTCACTTTAGACTCCGCTTTCCAAAGTGTACAGGATTCCCCTTATATTTGCCTTCAGCTTTCATGTTATTGTAACGAACTGGAAATAAAATATACTGTAGATATTGTTTTGATCAGGTTGTTATGTATCAGAGAAAAGCCCCTAATGTCTGAAGAATTCAGGCAAGTTCATTACAAAATATACTAGAATTTTATTTTGCGTGCAATTTCGGCAGCTGCCAAGAGGTGCCAAAATGCTGCAGAAAGTTCTGCACAAAATACTCACGGGGGACACATACCATTACTGTTAGGATTCTCCAGTGTCGGCACTAAGAGCGAGTGGTCATGTAAACGCAAGTATGCAATTTGAAACATGCGGTCACATGCCGACTAGACATACGCCGTCTCGCTCATTACAAGTGACACGTCTAGTCGGAATGTGGCCAGGAGTATGCAAATCGCATACTTGTGGTCACATGTCCGCCCTCTCTTGGCGTCGGCACAGGAGAATCCTGACAGTGTGCACTGTGCGCTCTCTGAGGATTGACAAGTCTGCAGTCACATAGAGTATCAAAAAAGGATGCCATCTGGTAGGAGGTGGTTTGCAGGGCTCCCATCCAGCGGCCATGGAATATTGACCTGACAGCTGGACCAAGGTCCTGCAAATCGATTCGCTCATCTGCGATGCAATATTAAATTGCGTAGCCGATAATATGCTCTTTGTAATAACACATGGGCAGAACATGCAGCTGTATTGATGCAGAGATGCTTAGGTGGAAGAAAAAGAACCAAGCAGGCAGATATCATTTGATTCGGAAGGCTACTACTTTTGATAAGGAAGTTATAACTTTCTTTTAGCCAGAGCAGATTCGTGGATATGTTGTGTCCATTTTAGTGAATAAATAACAGTATTTTAATGTTTCTTCTATATTATCTGCATATAAAGCTGGATGTTTGGATTATTTATGCTTTATAATGTGAAACAATTCTGAGTCCTTTTCTCCTGATGCGAGAGACATTTAAAGAGGGTCATCCAACATGGCTTTCAAGGTTGTAAATCACCTCAGACAAAACATAACATATAAGTCAAGAATTATTTTCATTTGATATCTGCAGTCTTCCAGAGCCGAGGTCTACATTGGGTGCAACTCCTGGATTTGGCTTCTAAGGGGGGCACTCTTCTATTAACTATATCTTAGTAGAACATGTAAGACTCGCCTTGGGATCCTTTTACACAGCACCATGTTTTATTCTTTCCAAAACCTTACAAAGGACCAGGAGTCATTCATGACATATGGAGAAAAAAGCTATTTAGATATGTATATTGGAAAGGATTCTTTACAGTTAGAGCAGTCAGACTGTGTAATACCCGACATCAAGTAGTAGTAATGGCAGATACTATATCAGAATTTAAAAAAGGGCCAGATGCTTTTATCCCAACAAATGGTATTGAGCGTAATAAATAACCTCCTGATAGATAATGTAATATTGATCAAGAAAAGTTGTTAATGGACCTCTGACTTCTTAAAACCTTAGTAATTACAATCATGGCCGAAATGGTTGGCATACTTGAAATTGTTCCAGAAAATGAAGTAGTTTTCCCTGAAAATTATTGCAATTACACATATTTTGTTATACACACGTTTATTTCCTTTGTGTGTATTAGAAAAGCTCAAAAGAACAAACAAAAAAAAATTGGACATAATTACACACAATACCCCAAAAAATGGGTTGGACAAAATTGTTGACACCTTTCCAAAACTCACCTGTGGCAAGTAACAGGTGTGGGCAATATGAAAATCACACCTGAAACCAGATAAAAAGGGGAGAAGTTGACTCAATCTTTACATTGTGTGTTTGTGTGTGCCATGCTAAGCATGGAGAACAGAAAGAGGAGAAGAGAACTGTCTGAGGACTTGAGAACCAAAATTGTTGAAAAATATCAACAATCTCAAGAAGCACCCAGAAATGGATGGAAACAAAGTTCTGGAGAGTTCTGAAGTGGCAGCAATGAGTCCAGATATAAATCCCATTGAACACCTGTGGAAAGATATTAAAATTGCTGTTGGAAGAAGACGCCTTCAAATATGAGAGACCTGGAGCAGTTTGCAAAAAAGAGTGATCAAAAATCCCAGTTGAGAGGTGTAAGAAGCTTGTTGATGGTTATAGGAAGTGATTGATTGCAATTATTTATTCTAAAGTGTGTGTAGCCAAATATTAATTTGAGGGTGCCAACAATTTTGTCTGGGCCATTTTTGGGGTTTTGTGTGAAATGATGTCCAATTTGCTTTTTTTCCTCTGTATTTGTGCTGTACAAATACACACAAAGGAAATAAACAAAAACATGTGTAATTGTAATAATTTTCTGGGAGAAATACATTTTCTGGAACAATTTCAAGGATGCCAACACTTTCGGCCATGACTGTATGTAATCCTTATCTGTTAACACTGAACACTACAAGGCAGTGTCCTGTCTCTGTTCATTTTAGTCCATGGTGTAGACAGAATTTGGTAACTTTTTGCATTTCTACACATTTACGTACAATGTTACCCCTGCTTGTAAAGTGTCGTTGAGGATGCTGGAGAGATATAAATACAAATAAATGATGAATAGTCTTGTTACATAGTCATATTCGTCTTTGCCAAGTAGCTTTATGTCATATCTAGAGCCGTTCTGTCTTCCTTTACATTTATGCTTTTAAAGCATCAGCAGAATGAAAGGAGAAGTGCATTATCAGTTTTGCACAGACCTCTATTGTGTGCAATGCCAGACTCCTCCGCAACTTTCTAATTGAAGATAATGGCTCGATTGCTTCTCTAAGACCTTACTGTTGTGGGATAGGAACTAGAGGCTTTTATAAAGTAACATCTAAATGAAATGAAAGGGAAAGTCATTTAATTACTAATCTTCAGAAATAAGTTATCCGGCACCAGTAGAAAGCTATTGGACTTTACATAAAAGGCATGGTGACTCATCTGTGCTCTGTCTGTGACATTACAGGAGGATTTAAAGAAATGGACAGGAAGCTAAATGGAGATACAGGTATTACTTATTCTTCCAAAAATGGACTTAATAGTAACTCTGTGAGCAGCAGCAAAAGGTGTCCGGATTGTACACATTGTAGCCCTCTTGGTACCCAATGCAGGGGTTGTCCGGTTAAAACAAGTTATCTCCTATCCATTGGAAAAATGCTGATCAGTGATCATCTCACCACTGGGACCTGCAGATTAGGGAATTTTTAACAATGAACTTTTATTCCCGTTACAAAATGATGCAGCAGGTCGATGTCATGCTTCTGGATTCAAACCCTTGATTATGTGGTCTGTCGTCTGCGTCTCTTTCCGCTGTGCCGCAACAGATACAACTTTTCTTTGGGTGTTTTAGTTCTGTTATCTATATTTCTGTCGGTTTTTGTTTACAGATGTTTTTCATTTATTCTGTTTGTCTGTCCTATCACCTTTTGGGTGCAGATTTAAATACTTTCCCAAACTGCTATTTCCTGCTGGTGATAGACTTTGTTGGATTCATTCACTTTGCTGTAGTTTGTGTTGGTTGCAGCAGTTTTGTGTGTGATTCCTTTATTCCATAAGGAACTGCTACTCCAGCGATCCTAGGAGCTGATAAAGTCATTCAAGGTAATCTGCCGTCGAGTGGGGGCGCCATTGAGTTATCTTAGGGTGCCAACTTCCGCGGTTAGGCAGGGACAAACCAGGGTCAGAGTAGGGTTTTTTCCTAGTCTGAACCAGGACCTGTCAGGTTAAGGTATTTCTCTTCCTGGTTTGTCGTCATAACAGTTGGACACCTAACCGCTGCTTCGTTTATTTTCCATGGGGCTTCCCGGAAAAAATCGAGTGCAGTGCTTAGTGAATGGAGTGGAAGCTGAGCATGTGCACTGCTAGAAACTAACAGGGATAAAAGTTATTTGGTCTGCTGATTAGTGATGAGCGAGTTTGTTCTGTTAACCCTTTCGACGAACATTCTCGCTCATCACTAGTGCTGATCAGTGCAGGTCCCAGCGGTCAGAACTCACCGATCAACAAGTTATCACCAGTCTTGTGGATAAGTAATAACTTGCTTTCCATTAGGTTAAATGGTAAACTGACTCTTGAAAATGAAGGAAACATGGTGCCAGTTTAGCACTGCTTCCCCTTTGTTTTCTCCCAAACATTGATGCCCCAACTATCCCCAGTACAGTGAACTGAAAATCGGCCCCTTTTATGGCACATTACAAAATTATTGTTTCATTGAAACATACCTTCCAGAACCATAAACACATAGTGTACTTATAATGTACAACAGTGGCGGACATATCATTGGTGAAATTTGTACTGCCGCACAGGGGCCCAATAGGTAAGGGGGCCCATTCCAACCTCCAAAGCAGGTGCACTTGTGCATTATGATGAGATATTGGACTGTACATGGCCTATATACTGCTCCTGCACAGGGGCCGTCATCTGTCTGTGTTTGCCAGTGGGTGTACAAGATATTAGAAATCATAAAGAATGAATGATCGCTGAGAGCAAAGAAAGTGCATGAGTTCTACAGGCACACACCTGCCTTATTTTCATTTATGTCCTCAGGCAGGTAACGTGAGCCAAGTGTACTTTAGGACAAAAATGGTGTCTATGGGCAAAATTTAGTAAGCAGCAACACCAAAAACCTGCAAAAACACATTACCAAAAGAAGTAAAAGTAGGTGAGATTTGCCAGGAGGGAACATGAGCTACAGTAAAACATTTAGACTTATTAAGCTTAGAGCTATAAAATGGCACAAATACCTCTACTGGTCATTAGAGGTATGGGATTCAGGGGAAATTTATAAAGACTGGCACGCCTTTGAGCTGTCCGTGCACCACAAAATGAAATCTATGTCAAGCATGACAACTACAATGTAAACTGACATCATAGTAAATCTCTCGCACCCTGATTGGCCGTGCCTCATTTTGCTAAGCTCTGTTTACTTTTTAAAAAATACCAGGATGGCGCAAAAATGGCAAAATGACACAATATTCTGAGCAAAATAATATTGCAACAAACTTGGTGTCTTTTTGATGATGTTTTCTAGAGGAGCTGATGAATTCCCCCTACATTTTCTGACTTCAGGATAATCTAGAAGTGCGCCAAATTTATAAACTTTAATAAATTTGGTGCAATTTATTTTATTGATCTTTTATTTTGATCTTTTTTTTTTTTAGATTGCCAAATAAAACGATAAATCTGCCCCATGTTTAAAAATGGCAGAACATGGTATGGGTACCACTGTTAGCACCAATTCTATTATTGGCTTGGCAAATGTTCATAAATGCCCTCCATAAATCTATTTTATTAATTCAATTCATTAAAATGGTGATCCGAAGACTAAATTAATTTTCATCCTAAATGCACTGTCTAACTGCTTTTGTTTTTTTCCCCCCACTTTCTTTTTAATGACGCTTCGTTTGAGAATCCCAGTGCATTCTGGGATACTCAATTGAAGTGTCATGAGGGGGTAAAGGCTGCAGTCACTGCCGCGGCCTCTGCCCCTTCCCTGAAATGATGCATCATCATGCTCAATTCAGGTGCTGGGCTAGTCCCTGCGAGATGTGCACAATGACAGCACACTATATGTTGCCGGCTCAGATCAGCAGTAACTAGACAGCAACAGAGCACATTGATAGAATATAAAGCGTGCAGAGCTGAGCGCCGCCCCCACAAGTGACATCACTGATCTCTGAACGCCGGGTATTCTGACACCGCTCTGTTGCTGGCTAGTTACTGCTAATCTGAGCCAACAACAGAGAGTGCGCTGTCACTGTGCACATCACGCAGGGACTAGCCCAGCCCCTGAAACAAGCATCACTGACGGTGCTTCGTTTCAGGCAGGGGGCAAGAGCCATGACAGTGGTCACAGCCTCTGCCCCTTGATGATGCTTTGTTTGCGTATCCCAGCATGCACTGGGATTCTCAAACGAAGAGTCATCAAAAAAAAAAAAGAAAAGCAGTTGTGTAGATAGGGAGGAATAGGGAATTTTTAATTGACGTATATTAGAAAACAGTTTAAATAGATAGGGATTTAGGATGAATATTAATTTGATCTTCGGACCACCCGTTTAATTGTGTTTTCAGGTTTAGCAGGTATAAAAGGTACATGCTTTATTGTACTAGATGAAATGGATTCTATTGAGAGGTATTACTTAGTGGTAATGATTTACTGCAGACTGCAAATATATGAGATGGAAGAATACAGGACTTTACTACCCAATAAGCATTGATTGATGCAAGGTATGATGGATGGATGGATGAGTGTGTGCTGCTACACCAGCCTTTTAACATGCCTGCCTGACAGGTGTAGCCGAGACAGCACAGTCTGTGCCTTCTTCCAGGACGACTTCACACAGCACACAACATCATACAGAACACACTACTTGGGGCTATGTCTTTGCATGTAGAGACAAACCGCAAAAAATCTGGGTGTTGGCTCTGAACAAGCCATGGGAGAGAAATTTTCCTTTAAGTCAATTACTTGTGTCATTCTTGAGGCCATCAGTTTAAACTAGTATTTCTGCGCGTGTATTAGATCCCTTACATAAAAAAAGTGTTGCTTGAAAGATTTCATGTGCATACAATGGGTCTCCTTGGTGAAAAAAACACTGGGTCAACTGATGCATTCAACGGCCGCAGATGTTCTTGTGTCTTTACAGGTATATGATAATCCCAGGTTCTCTGCTGTTCAATGGGATGACCTTCTCTAGTCATGACTTTTAATATAAATCTTTTATTGTGACATCAGAGCTGCAGCCTAAGGCTTCTGGGCCCCAAAGCAAATTGATTTATTCGATGCAGAAATGTAATAATAACACAGCTGCATAAAATAAATTGTGGTCATCAGTCGCAATGCATTTATTCCCAAGACTATAAAAAGTTAATATCTGTGTTCTAATTAATCAAATTCTTTGTATTAATATTCCATCTTGTTACATGTGTGACACAATATATTCTTGTTCTAGTTTATTTCCCTGATTCCATCTGTCTTTTACACTGTGGTATTCCAGAGCAATGTATGGTATGAATAACTTACATATGTCAGACACTGCAATGACAAATGTCTGTGAATTCACTATTCATCAGAACAATGTCCCATTTTGGATTCATTGCTAAGATCCCACGCACTTAATGTATTTCTCATCCCATAAAAAAAGTTGTTGCATGTGCATACATGGAATTAGAAATCATAATGGAAGATCATCTAGAAAAAGATCTTGCCAAAAAGTACCGACTTTAGAGTCGTGATCTGCAGGAGTGTTCGACGTCAATGGTACTGACATACATAGAAAAGAGGGGGCTTTATAGCAATGAGCAAAATGCTTCCGCCATTATGGTTTTGCCACTCAAACAGAAGGAAGATCCTTACCAATATGCTTGGCCAATTCTATATTCCTTTGTCTACCATAATGGCTACTAGATCTACCTTTATGATATATACACTATTAATGGTATTCACAGATGAATAGTGAAGTAATACGAAGAATATGTGGAGTAGATAGTGGGACACTCCTCTGCCACCTTCAGAATGCCTGTGACCCAATTTAGTCTTTTTATAGGGGTTGTTTGTGCAGAGTATATTCATGAACTATGTGTTAGATAGATCTGTAGGGGTTCGATACCCAGCACCTCGACAATCAGCTGTTACAGGCTCTGACTGTTGGTGGACGTAAGCACATTGATCAGAGCTGCACTGCGCAGCTTCATTCAAAGTGTGGTGACCACTGCCAGGTGCTGCAGAGCAGCTCTTACTCAGTTTTAAAAGGTTGTTAAGGCAGGCTCTTTGGATCACTGAAATACATCTCAAACAACTTTTTCCTTTGCCAGGTGAGCCCAATTATTTATTTTATTCACTTATATAGTGCCATTAATTCCACATCACTTTACAGACATTATCGGCACTGTCCCTATTGTGCCATGGGTGTCTCAGGGGTGACGGACAGTCACTTTGGAACCGGCTGTAGAAAGCCACTGCGCTTGGCATTGCAGCCGCCTTCTTGATCCTCTCATCTCTTTAGTATAGTTATATCCTTCTGCCTTTAGAACCCAGCAGTGACCTCCACCTTCTTCTGTTGATTGACACACACTTGCTTGGTAGTTAAAAACTCTTAGTTTCTCCAGAGAGTTGCCGGTGCTAGTTCTATGAACCTCTGTGCAGACTTGGAGTACTGGCAGTTGGCTAGTCTCGTCTTTGGTGCTCTTGGAGGACAGTTGGCGCTATCTCTCTGGTGTCTGCTCAAGCTAAGTGTATCCCCTTTGTTTGTTTACCTTGTTGTCTTTAGTTTGTAGTGGGCCTGACTAGTGCAGGCCTAGATCTAGGGTCATTCAGGGCTTAGGTTCGGCGATTGCTGCAGAATCAATATAGGGACGATAGGGTAGTTAGGGTGATCTGCCTAGAGGTCTCCACTCTCCTTTTCCCTAGTTGTTGGGCTCCCTTCCCCCTTTTACCGTCGTTGTACACTTTTTCCTTCCCTCACCTTGAGTGACATGTTGGGGCTGACAATCTAGATTTCCTATCAGTATGTCTTTGGAGTGTGAGAGGAAACTGGAGAACCCGGAGGAAACCCACGCGGGAGAAACATGAGGAGAACATACAAATTCCTTGCAGATATTGTCCGTGGTGAGATTTGAACCCAGGACCCCTGGGATTTGAACCTGCACTGCTAACCACTGAGCCACCGTGCTGCTCATTTAAAGGAGATTCCACATTATTAATCAGGCCAAGCAAAATTGGAAAGAAATGAAGTGAAATGCGTTTTTTTTACAGGTGACTACTGAAGATAATTGTTGTCCTCAGTAGAGGACTGGATATCACATATGTAGACGGCTACATCATCACTGAAATAAAAAAAAAATTGATGGGGGGCGCCAGGATTTTGAGAGATAGGGGGTATAAGGAATAATTATAGGTCCTATTATTATCATACCACATTGCTGCCTTTGGCCAAATCTTGGAAAACCCTGTTAATAATTGCTGAAAAATTAACTGTAGTCCTAAATACTGACATTTCGGCTTTGCCTACATCAGACATTCTCTACAGATAAGGTCTCCATGATTAAAACCAAGAGGGTACAGGCAAATGGTTATGATTGGAGAGGGCATAGTGCCCATATGAGGTACGTGTTCATCATACTAATGAAGCTCACCTTACAATATGAGAGGAGTGGGTCTACAAACCTCACAACCCAGTTGTATACTCTGTTCACTCTTAGTGTAAATGTCACAGTCATTGTACAGCTCATTATATAGTGTAAGAGCATTCTGAGGACATGACATTTAGAAGACATTTGACTCCCACCGGACCACTGTTTGCTGACAGATGGGATAGTAATGATATCCTTGCCTTCTGTCTTCTAGTCCTATGGGGTTTTACATCCTCTGTAAAATTCTCACAATGTACAGCTCTATGGTGCTTAAGACTATATTATGTTCATACTGACAGCCAAAGATGTGAGAGGTGAAGCCTAGTAATAGTGATCCCATATCTATTAACTACAGGCTGCTAGGGGCTTTTTGCACTTTATGTAAGATTGATGGAAAATGTAACATTTATTCTGCATACTATTACACAGGAACTGATCATGGGCACTACTATGCAGCTGCCATTAGTTTTTTGGGGTTTTTTGCCATCTGTTTCATCATTGAGGCTAACAATCTAAATTGTACATATTTTGGTTACTAGATTACTCAGTGGAAACCAATGCAAACAGGAGAACATAGAAGCTCACTGCAAAATATGTCCTTAGCTGGATTCAAGCTCAAGTGCAAGGCAACAGTGCTGCTAAGGCTAAGTGCCCACGATGCAGAAATGCTGCATATTTTTTCTGCATCTCCCTGGCAGGAAAAACGCATGTGGATTCTACATGCGTTTTTCCTGCCAGGTAGAAGTGTGATGCCCTCCCTGAGCGAATTGGGGGATACTCGGAGCTGGGCCTTGCGGATGTTGCGGGGATGCAGTCGTGGCCTAGACCCGTTCCGTGCCCAGGGCTGTCACATAAAAATTGGGCTTTTGGATGAGTGGTTGTTCGACTACGCCACCTGTGGTTTCTGGTGAAGGCCACCAGCGCTGCGACAGTCCTCTGAGGCTGGTGTTCTGGCAGCTTGGTTTGTACTACTCCCCACAGG
Source organism: Phyllobates terribilis (assembly GCF_046119375.1). NCBI lineage: Eukaryota > Metazoa > Chordata > Amphibia > Anura > Dendrobatidae > Phyllobates > Phyllobates terribilis. Next base: position 112,643,154 of record NW_027362769.1, on the reverse strand, counting down.
CGGAGTAGGCCTCAGGGCAGTGAATGTTGAACTGCGTGGAGGAATGGTGGGTGCAGTGCCGCGCAGGAATAAACAAGCGGAGACGGTGAATGAAGTCATCCGAGTACTTTACTCACTTTAGATGAACTTTCAGCCGCAAAGCTTCCCTCTGCTGCACATGGCGTACTGTGGCCCCCAGGAAGGGGTTCAGCGCTCCCCAGGTAGATCAGGAGCACCAGACAAGGCCCTGTTAGTGTGTTCCTCTCATTTGGAAGTTCTCCCACTGAGTCTTCTCCTGACTTGTGTGGTATGAACGTGGTGTAAGGCCGGGTCCCACTGGATAAACGCAGGTTTGAGAGATACAGGTGGCGAATCCGCTCCGTCCGTATCCCCCTGGGATCCACTAAGCCTCCGGGCTTTTCTGACTGAGACGTGAAGTGACAAAGTCAGATATCGGGGGCCGGTTACCCCTCTTGCAGCAGGAATCCCTCTGGCTAAGCCAGAGTGAAGAATACAGATGGTGACTCCGCTCCGTCCGTATCCCCTGGGATCCTTTTGCCTGTGGAGCCTATCTCCTCTGCTCCCCTCCAAGGCCTTCTTAGAACAGGACCCTGACCGGGCAGAGACACTGGTTAACTCTGACCCGTTCCTCGTCTCAAGGCCAGAGAACGAGGACCGTGTATCTTCAGCCAGCTGCAGACTCTTGCTGGACCCTGACAAAGACCACAATCAAAAGACCTTGAACTAAAGATGGCCGTAAATTATATATGTTACTGTATGTGCTCCTTGTAAGTGTTTCCTCCACCCTCACCCACTACTTGGTTCCCCTTATCTCTGGTTCCCCCCATCTCCTCTATCCCGGGCCGGGGCAGCACCCTGGTGCATTTAGACCCCCTACAGGACAGGAGTGGTGTAGTGTTGAGTGGTGAAGTGGGGTCCTGTGAGATGCTCCATCCTTACCTGGAAGAGGAGATACCACACCTCTATCTGAGGTGCAGTACCCCTGTGGCGCCACAGAAGCGTTTGTCAAGCGTTTTTGCATGCATTTCTGCATGCGGGTTATCAAGCGCTTTTCCAAGCGATTTTAGCATCACTTCGAAAAGTGCTTGACAACTTGGTCACACTATATAAATCCATGCAACCGGCATGGATTTATATAGTGTGACCAAGTAATAGTTAAAAAAAAGAATAACAATGGTAAAAAATAAAAAATAAAGATTATACTTACCTGCTGATGGCCCCCGGTGTTTTCTCTGCTCCGTCCGGCCTGTTGCATGGGTTGCGGTGGTGTGAAAGGACCTGCGGTGATGTCATTGAGTCATGTGACAGGTCACGCGACCGCCGACGTCAGCGGTCGCGTGACCTGTCACATGACTAAATGACGTCATGGCAGGTCCTTTCACACCACCGCGACCCATTCAACAGACCAGATGGAGTGGAGAAAACACCGGGGGCCATCAGAAGCTAAGTATAATCTTTATTTGTTATTTTAAATTCTCTTTTAACAGGTTCTATGGTACCTGGGTCTGGATGAGAGTCTCCTCTTCTCCAGACCCGGGGACCATCCGCACATAGAATCGCATAATATCCATATGTGCAAATGTGCTCACACGGATATTATGCGTTTCAATGCAAGTCAATGGCGGCAATTACGCTGCGTGTCCGCAAAATTAATGGACATGCTGCGGAATTTTCCGCAATGATAATCCGCAGCGGAAATTTCCGCAGCATGTGCACAGCACATGCGGATTATCATTGGGGACCATGGGGCACGTATTACCAAGCGTTTTTTAAGCTTTTTCGCTGCGGAAATTCCGCGGCAAAAACGCTTGAAAAACGCATAGTGGGCATGCAGCCTAACTAGTGGTTGAGCGAATTTGTTCAGCATTTCAAATTCGCTCAACACTACTGCTAACCACTGAGCCACCATGCTGCTGAGCATTGCTATTTAGCTGGGATATTCTGCAGGCAATGCTTTTTAATTAGTATTTTGTGTTTTTTTTTCAAATATAATAGCACAAGGCAAGTAAATTAAAAATACGAACATGTTAAAGACAGCTTTTTCCATTAGATATGAGAGGACTGTGCCTTGTAGTCAGCCCTGCAGACAAGATACAAGGTGCTCAAGTCAGGACAGCTCTATAGTTAATGTACTGGGACTCGATGTAGCAGTCTCTATTTATTATATATAAATAATTAAAGTACAGTAGCTCTCTGCAATAATAGCAGCCTTGTAACTGTATGTAAGGGACTGATCTAATGAATTTTATGTGTGCCTACAGGGTCAGTAGTTAGAGAAAAGAAGAACAGCGCCAGGCTCAAAGATATCACAATACCATCTTTCCTGAAAAAAAATAGGGCTGAGAAGGACCGAGACTCAGCTAATGGAAGCCCAGCCAAGTGGAAATACATGAATGTAATGTCCAGCTCAAGGAAAAGGGAGGCCACACCCTTATTTGCACAGAGCGCAAAAAAATTGAAACAAAAACCTAAAGAAATTAACAGGAATATAAGTTGGTGTGCATGCAGCATGTAGTCACATGTTTTGTTCCAGCTCCTGAGTTTAATTTTTTTTTAAAACAAAATCCTTAAAATATAGCAACAAGACGTGGATGGAAGCAGTAAGGCAAAAAGTGATGCGTAGCATTCTTTGTCAAAGAGTAAACTGTTGCCAGACACCTCTAGAAGCAGGGGGTTTGTCATAGCTAAGAACAAGAGGAACAGCCCTGAAATCCAACAGCCAGATCCTTCTTTCTCCTGACAACTTAAAATTGGAAGGTTCAGCCAACAATATTCTATTGGGTATATCAGGTTTACACTTATTCTAGGCTGTAAGAACTACTGGGAATAATTGATATGAGGAAATATAACATCAGATATCCCTTGTTAAAGGGGTTTTCCAGGCAAAACTTGAATTTCTGCAGTCGATCTATCTGACTGTACAAAAGAGAAGTAAAGGAAAAGCCTCACCGTGTGTCAATTGATATGGCAGCTCCTTAGTTGGCTCCCTTGGAACCCAGTCCGTTGACCACCAGAGAAAAAACATAGAAAGAACAGGGGATCCATGTGGCATATATAAAAAATTAAATATTCCATCTTAGTAAAAAAAAAAATATAGGATATCCATGATTAAAAAAAAAATGTCCATTCTTCTGATGCGTTTCTGGCTAAAAAGCCCTTAGTCATAGAATATGTCTAAGGCTTTTTAGCCATAAAAGCGTCAGAAGAATGGACATGCTTTTTTTAATCATGGATATCCTATATTTTTTTACTAAGATGGAATAAAGATTTAGCTTTTTATATATGCCACATGGATCCCTCTGTTCTTTCAATATGACTGTAGATTGCCAAAACCTAACAGGGTGCCATATGTAGACTGTCAGGATTCCCCCTTATTACCTGCTGGGTCGGTTGTCACATGAGAACAAGAATGCAATTTCCATACTTTTCGACTAACAATTTTTCTTCCTTTTCTCAATGTTCTGAAACTGATGGGAAGGTAGTCGGCATCTAACTGTCAGTAGGCAAATCACATACTTAGGATCAAGTAATGACTGCTCCAGTAGCAATACAGGGGTTCATCAAAATATTCATGTGGCACACAGTAAGGATTCTGCAATAAACAGTCACGCTGACTGCAAAATATAAGTTTAGTGATAAAACCCCTTTAAACAGAAAATTAGAGCTGTCACAAAGATATGGCCTTAGGTACCACTAACTTTACCACCAGCCTAGCAATCTGGCTCATTCAAGTAGCTAAGCTGCTAATACTACTTACATTTTAGGAATTGAAACCCCATCAATACAACAATGGCAGGAGCCTGTTCAGCAGCTTTGTCGCTATAATTGCATATACTGTTGGGAAACCAACACTGAGCAGAAATCCCTTAACGCATGGGATAATTACAGTACATAAAATATGCTCCATTTTGAGATATCATTTGAGCGCACTTTGGCCCCCAGGCTTGTTCTGCAATCCCAGACCCTCCTCCATTACCCATTACTCCTCTCATTAGGCAATTTCTATCACAATTATTTTGGCATAGTCATAGTATGTTACTGTCTCACTGGGTACTTGCATGGTATCTCACCACGTCACTCTGTGCTATGTTCGTTGAGTGCAAGAATTAACAAAAACAGATTTAAAGTACTGTTTAAGTTTTATATTAGACCTAGTCTTTTTAATGATTGTTGATAAAGTTGTTTTTTTAAATTTTTTTAAAGATTTCAAGAGTGCTACCCCCATAGTCATACAAAGAGAATAAAAAATATACTCTGGAAAAAAAGGTTAAAAAATATATAAAAAGTGTATACTCTGATGAAAATACATTCAGTATACAGTATTATATTATAAAGGGAAATACAGATAGCATGTGCATGTAACCAGAGGGGAGGAAGGAGGAATAGATTTTAGTACCAGGGCCTTTCACAGGGCACTCGGTAGTCTGTGGCCCCAGTTCTGTTTTAATGAAGGTGGAGTTTTCCCTCTGTCGGGTTCAAATTGTTGGAGATCAGCACTGGATGTTGGGAGTATTAGGCCGGGGTCACACGTCAGTATTTTACCTCAGTATTTTACCTCAGTATTTTGCCTCAGTATTTGTAAGCCGAAACCAGGAGTGGGTGATAAATCCAGAAGTAGTGACGTGTTTCTATTATACTTTTCCTCTGATTGTTCCACTCCTGGTTTGGTCTTACAAATACTGATGTAAAATACTGACCAAATACTGAACGTGTGGCCAAGAGTACCTAGTTGGAGATCAGCACTGGATGTTGGGAGTATTAGGCCGGGGTCACACATCAGTATTTTACCTCAGTATTTGTAACATAAAACCAGGAGTGGGTGGAAAATGCAGAAGTGGTGACGTGTTTCTATTATACTTTTCCTCTGATTGTTCCACTCCTGGTTTTGGCTTACAAATACTGAGGAAAAATACTGACCGAATATGCAATATGTGCGTGAGCAGCCAGGGTCGTATTTCTATCAGGCCGCTTCACCGACGCCTCTACCCTGTGCCAGTCATTGCACTGGTTACCCATTCACCACAGAATACAATACAAACTCCTCTCTCTCACCCAGCAAGCTCTCCACAGTTCTGCACCGCCCTATATCTCATCCCTCATTTCTGTCTATTGCATCTGCAACTGATCTAAAACTAACATCCTCCTTAATCCGAACCTCGCACCTCCGTCTCCAAGACTTCTCTCGTGCCGCACCAGTTTTCTGGAATGCACTACCCTAAACAATCCGACTAATATTTAGTCCCCATGTCTTCAAATGTGCTTTAAAAACACATCTGTTTGGACAAGCCTATCACCTCAACTCACCAACCTAACTCTCCCCTGTCCCCTCCTAAATATTAATCTTAATCTGCCCCTGCGTATTAATCTGTCTCCACATGCTCCATGCACCCATTAGCACACGGTAACTGCCCTTAGACGGATACTGGCTGATGACCATGTTCTACCTATTGTGTCCCCATATCCATATAGATTGTAAGCTTGCGAGCAGGAACCTCACTCCTCCTATAACTGTTGAAATGTGATACATTGTATTATTTATATTGTTGGTATATGTCCCTACTTAATTGTAAAGTGCTGCAGAATATGTTGTCGCTATATAAATAAAAAATATTATTATTATGTGCCCTTAGTGTAATTAATGATTTGCTGATATTAATAATGCGGTTCATGCAGTGATAATTGTGCAAACCCTGTTTGCATTGGTCTGATGAATGAGCATCTGTATGTCTTGGACTTTTTTGACATGTGCCTATGTGGTGTGTAAGATGTCTGCAATGCACTTGTCTTATGCGTGCGCAGCAATTTCCTGATGTCTGTACAATATATTTTTGTTGTATGATGTGTTACATACAGGAGTAAAAGTTATGCAAGAATTGTGGATTTATTAACAATCAAGGACAGTCCGTAATAAACAGCTTAGACTGACGTTTTGGCCAATCATAGACCTTCATCAGAATGTTGCTGCAATCCTGGGAAGCAGTGTTGGACTGAGGTGCCAAGTGCCCACCAGTAACCAACTCCAGGGCCCCACTTTTCAGCTACATGCAAATGTGACATTATCTTCAATCACAAATTTATATAACAATGAACTGGGTAGATTGTTAAATGAATAAGATGCTGCCTTTGTCTGTACATAGTGATTCAATTATATTGTGCCAAGAGCTGCTCATATCAGAGGGTGGTGGCCCACCTGAGGATTCTCCTGTTCTCCTGTGGGCCAGTCCGAACCTGCTGGGATGTGTAGTGAATGTATACCATTCATGAATGTAAAGCAGACTGTGTTAGCTGGGTGGTTGTAAGCTGTCAGTACTGCAGTGTGGTGACATGGTCACTGTCAGAAAATGCACTCATGCTGCAGCAATGAAAAATGGAAAAAAAGTTTCGCTCCTTTAAGGTGTAGTGCCCACGAAGCAGAAATGCTGCTGATTTTTTCTGCATCTACCTGGCAGGAAAAATGCATACGGACTTTACATGCGTTTTTCCTGCCAGGTAGAAGAAGCGTTTGTCAAGCGTTCTTCACATGCATTTTCGCATGCGGGTTTTCAAGCGCTTTTCCAAGCGATTTTAGCATCACTTGGAAAAGTGCTTGACAACTTGGTCACGCTATATAAATCCATGCAACCGGCATGGATTTGTAAAGTGTGACCAAGTTAATAGTTAAAAAAAGAATAAAAATAAAAACAAAAAATATTATACTTACCTTCCGATGGCCCGCGGTCTTCTCAGCGATACGTCCTGGCTCCCCGGCGGTTCACGATGGTGTAAAATGACCTTCCATGACGTCATTTAGTCATGTGACAGGTCACGCGACCGCCGACGTCAGCCGTTGCGTGACCTATCACATGACTAAATGACATCATGGAAGGTCCTTTTACACCATCGCGAACCGCCGGGGAGCCAGGATGCATCGCTGAGGAGACCGGGGGCCATCAGAAGGTAAGTGTAACATTTTTTTTATTTCATTCTTTTTTAACTACAGGTACTATGGTACTCGGGGCTGGAGGAGAGTCTCCTCTTCTCCAGACCCAGGTACCATCAGCACATTGAATCTTTTAATATTCACATGTGTACATTACGTTGTGTGCGATTACGCCGCATATCCGCAAAAATAATGGACATGCTGCGGATTTTTCCGCAATGGTAATCCGCAATGGAAATTTCCGCAGCATGTGCACAGCACATGCTGATTATCATTGGGACCATGGGGCACGTATTACCAAGCGTTTTTTAAGCGTTTTCGCTGCAGAAATTCTGCGCCAAAAACGCTTGAAAAATGCATAGTGGGCACGCAGCCTAATAGTTTACTACTTGGGTAAATCATGACTTGATGATAATTTCGATGTTATATCTACGGCCATGTTCATACTACGTTTCTGCAGTGCATCTGGGGGTAACGTCTGAATCCCTTTAAAAATGGTATTTGGATGAATTGCTGATGGAGCCATAGAATACAATAAAACAAATGAAGTTCTAATGTCTCCATTTGGTTTTCTTTTCTTTGAACATGTCCAATGTGTCCATTTGTTCAGACTGGCACAGAAACGTTGCAGACCATGTTTCTATCCTCACCTGAACAAACGGACATAATCAGAGAAAAAACACAAAAGGAGAGAATTCCATTCTTATCATTATATTCTATGGCCCCATCTTCAGTTCCACCTAAAAACAGAATTAAGATGGAATTCCAGGAGGCACTGCAGAAACACGGTGTAAAAAGGGCCTAAGGAACATAGAAAGAGTAACACGTATAAGTACAAGTCCCTCATTCTAATTCATGTGTATAGAACGTTCTGTAATTTATTTACTAAGGTAAGATTAATTAGATGAAATGTGAGGGTCAGTGGTGCATGTAAGTCATTCATTCGCTTGCGTTTAATATATAAAATAGTTTGGAAGCTGATGTGGAACAGTAACAAAACTGTAAAATGTCCTTAAACAAACAGTCATGACCTTTGAAATATACAGTTAGGTCCCTATATATTTGGACAGAGACAACATTTTTCTAATTTTGGTTCTAGACATTACCACAATGAATTTTAAGCAAAACAATTCAGATGCAGTTGAAGTTCAGACTTTCAGCTTTCATTTGAGGGTATCCACATTAAAATTGGATGAAGGGTTTAGTGGTTTCAGCTCCTTAACATGTGCCACCCTGTTTTTAAAGGGACCAAAAGTAATTGGACAATTGACTCCAAGGCTATTTCATGGACAGGTGTGGGCAATCCCTTCGTTATGTCATTCTCAATTAAGCAGATAAAAGACCCGGAGTTGATTTGAGGTGTGGTGCTTGCATTTGGAAGGTTTTGCTGTGAAGTAAACATGCGGTCAAAGGAGCTCTTCATGCAGGTGAAACAAGCCATCCTTATCTGCAAAAACAGAAAAAACCCATCCGAGAAATTGCTACAATATTAGGAGTGGCAAAATCTACAGTTTGGTACATTCTGAGAAAGAAAGCACTGGTGAACTCATCAATGCAAAAAGACCTGGGAGCCCACGGAACACAACAGTGGTGGATGATCGCAGAATCATCTCCATGGTGAAGAGAAACCCCTTCACAACAGCCAACCAAGTGAACAACACTCTCCAGGAGGTAGGCGTATCAATATCCAAATCTACCATAAAGAGAAGACTGCCTGAAAGTAAATACAGAGGGTTCACTGCACGGTGCAAGCCACTCATAAGCATCAAGAATAAAAAGGCTAGACTGGACTTTGCTAAAAAACATCTAAAAAAGCCATCACAGTACTGGAAGAACATTCTTTGGACAGATGAAACCAAAATCAACCTCTATCAGAATGATGGAAAGAGAAAAGTATGGCGAAGGCGTGGTACAGCTCATGATCCAAAGCATACCACATCATCTGTAAAACACGGCGGAGGCAGTGTGATGGCTTGGGCATGCATGGCTGCCAGTGGCACTGGGTCACTAGTGTTTATTGATGATGTGACACAGGACAGAAGCAGCCGAGTGAATTCTGATGTATTCAGAGCCATACTGTGTGCTCAGATCCAGCCAAATGAAGCCAAACTGATTGGTCGTAATTTCATACTACAGATGGACAATGACCCAAAACATAAAGCCAAAGCAACCCAGGAGTTTATTAAAGCAAAGAAGTGGAATATTCTTGAATGGCCAAGTCAGTCACCTGATCTCAACCCAATTGAGCATGCATTTCACTTGTTAGAGACTAAACTTCAGACAGAAAGGCCCACAAACAAACAGCAACTGAAAACCACCACAGTGAAGGCCTGGCAGAGCATCAAAAAGGAGGAAACACAGCGTCTGGCGATGTCCATGAGTTCAAGACTTCAGGCAGTCATTGCCAACAAAGGGTTTTCAACCAAGTACTAGAAATGAACATTTTATTTACAATTATATAATCTGTCCAATTACTTTTGGTCCCTTTAAAACAGAGTGGCACATGTTAAGGAGCTGAAACTCCTAAACTCTTCATCCAATTTTAATGTGGATACCCTCAAATGAAAGCTGAAAGTCTGAACTTCAACAGCATCTGAATTGTTTTGTTTAAAATTCATTGTGGTAATATCTAGAACCAAATTAGAAAAATGTTGTCTCTGTCCAAATATATATGGCCCTAACTGTATACAGTACCGGTCAAAAATTTGTACACACCTGTTCATGTAATGGTTTTCCTTGATCTTATTGGAATGTGCACATTGTAAATTCAGACTGAAGGCAGCAAAAACCATGACATAACACATATGAAAATCAGGAGTAAAGAAGCACATGTGAAACGAACCAGACATGTTAAAACATTGATTCCTCAAAGTACTGACCCATCACCCCCTTTAACTCTGATGAGAGCTTTACATATCCTTGGCATTCTCTCAAGAAACTTCATCATTAAATTAGCTGGGATGGCTTCAAATGAACAGCTACCCCTCACCAAGATTTCATTTGTGGAATCAATGGTCTTCAGAAAATGTCTGCGACCAACAGGTGTGTTTTGCAGAGGCAGTGCTACAAAGCCCCATACAGTGCCGAGCCCTATTCCACACTGTTCAACCGTTCTGTTACATACAGCGGGCTCACGCGGTGAGGTGGTTCCTCTAATACCAAGGTCTGGGTGGGCACACGGGCAGCCACAGGCATTTGTGCAGCAGCCAGATGAAGCACACGGAACACGGACACATAGAATGTGTGGGTTAAAATCCCACCAAGGACAACATCTGAAAGGAGTTTGTACAGTGGAGTAAAGAAGTGTTAGCCCCCTTCTTGATTTCTTATTCTTTTGCATGTTTGTCAAACTTAAATGTTTAAGATCAAAAAACAAATTTAAATATGAGACAAAGATAACACAAGTAAACACAAAATGTAGTTTTTAAGTGAAGGTCTTTATTATTAAGGGAAAAAGAAATCCAAACCTACAGGGCCCTGTGTGAAAAAGTGATCCCCCCTCCATAAAACATAAATTAACTGTGGTTTATCACATCTTTGGGAAGCTGAGTTCAATTTCCCTAGCCATACACAGGCCTGATTACTGCCACACCTGTTCTCAATCAAGAAATCGCTTAAATAGGACCTGACTAACAAAGTGAAGTAGACCAAAAGATCCTCAAAAGCTAGACATCCTGCTGCAATCCAAAGAAATTCAGGAACAAATGAGAAACAAAGTAATTGAGATCTATCAGTCTGGAAAAGGTTATAAAGCCATTTCTAAAGCTTTGGTACTCTAGCAAACCCCAGTGAGAGCCATTATCCACAAATGGTGAAAACATGCAACAGTGGTGAACCTTCCCAGGAGTGTCTGGCCAACCAAAATCACCCCAAGAGTGCGGCGACGACACATCCACAAAAGACCCCACAACAACATCCAAAGTACTGCAGGCCTCACTCGCCTCAGTTAAGGTCCATGTTCATGATTCCACCATAAGAAAGAGACTGGGCAAAAATGGCATGCATGGCAGAGATCCAAGATGAAAACCACTGCTGAGTAAAAGGAACATAAAGGCTCGTCTCAGGACCATGGGGGTTTGTATTTCTTTTTCTCTTAATAATAAAGACCTTCATTTAAAAACCACATTTTGTGTTTACTTGTGTTATCTTTGTCTAATGTTTAAATTTGTTTCGTGATCTGAAACATTTAAGTGTGACAAACATGCAAAAGAATAAGAAAGTATGAAGAGGGCAAACACTTTTTCACACCACTGTATGTTCTCCACATGTTTGCGTGGGTTTCCTCCAGGTTCTCCAGTTTCCTCACACACTCCAATGACATATTGATAGGGAATCTAGATTGTGGGCCCCAATGAGAACAGAGATGATGATGTCTGTAAAGCGCTGTGGAATTAATGGCGCTATATAAGTGAGTAAAATAAAATAAATAAAAGGGTAATCAAATGGTTTCTACATATGTGGTGCCCACTGTGAAGTATGAAGGGGGAGTAGAAATGGTGTGGGAGTGCTTTGCTGGTCACACTGTTAGTGATTTCTTCCAAATTCAAAGCACAATTACCCAACATGGCTTCCACAGCATTCTACAATCACGTGACATTCCATTTGATTTGCACTTAATGGGACCATCATTTGTTTTGCAACAGGGCAATGACCCAAAACACCTCCAGGCTACGTAAGGGTTATGTGACCATGAATGATAGCAATGGAGTGCTGCATCAGATGACCTGGCCTCCACAATCACCCAACCTCAACCCAATTGAGATGTTTTGGGAGAGTTGGACGTAGAGTGAAGTAAAAGCAGACAACAAGTGCTCAGTACCTCTGGAAACAAGTTCAAGACTTTTGGAAGCCATTCCAGGTGACCACCTGATGAAGCTGCTGAGTGAATGCCAAGGAGGTATAAAACTGTCATCAGAGTTATGGGGGGGTATTTTAAGGAATCTGAGGTGTAACACTTATTCTGGTTTGTTTCAGACTTGTTTGTTTGCTACTTGTTTCCATATGTTTGCTTCTTTGTTTTGCTGCCTTCAGTCTCAATCTATAATATGCACATTCCTATAAGACCAAGGAAAACCATTGCGTGTACAGATATGTCCAAACTTTTGACCAGTACTGTATATGTATCTACCCTCTTGGATAATGACCAGTATTTAGCTGCTTGTTAAGCCTGAGATGTGAAAAAACATACATGAAAAAATGAACCAATTTTCATAAGTGTTTTGGATCAAGTTTTTATCAGCCAGTGTGTTATTTTTGCCAGTGTTTCATCAGTGATTTTCATGGACACGTGGACTTCTTTGAGTGATTTTGATTCATGACTCAGAACAAAATGGATACGTCTCCATGATATTTTTGCAGAAAATAAGCGGACATGTGAATAGCACCACAGACTATAACTGGTTAGTGTTCTATCCATGAAAAATATATCATGGATGTCTGAAAGAAGTCTTAGAATCGCTCTATTAGTGTTACAGTTAATGACCATTACCTATTGGAGTTAAAAAAACACCTTCCATCTTATTTTGATGAAGAAAGAGGCTCAGGCTACAGCTACTACTCAGTCTGTGTCCTCTATGCTTTATTCTGTAGCTCAGCTTGTTTAATTTTTTGATATGCCATACCTATGTAAATCAGAAGTGAGGAAATGTAGTCGGTTTCTTGACTGTAATTCAGGAATTGTGATGTAACTTTTCAGTATTATTGTACACACAGATAAAGGATTTCATGAAAACATTTACAAATTTGTTTACAACCATTATAATTAATGGTTCCAATTTATAGGTTACAGCGTTGGGATTGTTATCATTGTAGGCAAGGAATATATTAATAAAAATCAAATGGATTATTATTAAAAAAAAAATAGACTCTCAGGCAAGTGATTGGCCCAAAAAATAAGATAAGTGTAGCGTCGGCGTCCCTGCCCTCTGCTAGGCAGGGACGCTGTTCCCCTCACCTCTCCGCTCCGAGCCCGGCGTCCTCCTCCCGCTCTGCTGCGCTCCTTCCCGGCCACGGTGCTTAGGGCGCGCGCGCGCGCCCCCCCCTCTTAAAGGGGCCGCGCACGCCGTCCTAAGGAGTCCCCGGCCAATGGCCGGAGGACTTCACCATATATAAGGCACCTCCTCCAAAATGGAGGTGCCCGAGCAATGTTGTTGCACTGTTCACTACTCTGCTTCAGCCCTCAGGTCCTGTTTCCAGTTACCTGCCAGTTTCCTGCCAGTTTGCTGTCTGATTCCTGCCTGTTATCCGCTTACCTGCTTGCTAGCCTGAGGTCCGACGGTCTGCCTTCCGACACCTGTCAGTCTGTCTATGGACCAGCTTGCCCGCTCACCTGCTACCTGTCTGCTAGCCTACCTGGAGGCCCCGCCGTCACGTGCTGTGACCACCTGCCAGTCCAGAGACTCTTGCCCACTCACCTGGGAGCGCTCATCTGCTACCTGCCTGTTAGCCTACCTGGAGGCTCCGCCGTCACGTGCTGTGACCACCTGCCAGTCCAGAGACTCTTGCCCGCTCACCTGGGAGCGCTCATCTGCTACCTGCCTGTTAGCCTACCTGAAGGCTCTGCCGTCACATGCTGTGACCACCTGCTTATCCAGAGACTCTCGCCTGCTCACCTGGGAGCACACATCTGCCATCTGCCTGCTAGCCTACCTGGAAGCTCAGCCGTCACAGGTCGTACCTACCCTTTACCCAGAGACTGTCCCGGTCACTTGCCGTGACCTCCTGCCCGTTCACCCAGAGACTGCCCCGGTCACTTGCTGTGACCTCCTGCCCGTTTACCCAGAGACTGTCCCGGTCACTTGCCGTGACCTCCTGCCCGTTTACCCAGAGACTGTCCCGGTCACCTGCTGTGACTACCTGCCTGTCTTCCCTGGTCGCCACCCGCTTCCTTACAAGGACCGCCCCCTTGTATAAGTTGCTCAGAGGTTCCGCCTCCCAGACCCGTTACAATAAGCTACAAATGGGGTTATCTTGTGGGGATCCCATTACTTTGTCTAAGGGGTTGTCCAGGCTTTCTGTATAATTTGTGTGTGTACCTATGCTGCTTTGTGTGTGTACCTAGGCTCCAGAATGCTGACAGTTTGTAATATACTCCCTGTCAGCATTCTGCATGGGGTCCTAGATAATCACTTTTTCACGCAGGGTTCTGTAGGTTTGGATTTCTTTTTCCCTTAATAATAAAGACCATCATTTAAAATCTGCATTTTGTGTTTACCTGTGTTATCTTTGTCAAATATTTAAATTTGTTTTGAGATCTAAAACATTTAAGTGTGACAAACATGCAAGAGAATGAGAAATCAGGAAGGGGGCAAACACTTTTCACACTACTGTATGTATATACAGTGGGCAGGGTCGGACTGGGGTGCCTAGGGCCCACCAGGGGAACTGACTCTAGGGGCCCACACTACAGCCCACCATAAACGGTTTTATTACTTGTTATGCTTGTCTATAATGCACTATAGTTACATGATTGGCCATGCTGTGGAGCACTGAGCGACAGGACTTTGTTCGAACAGTCATTCCGTACTGCCAGAGTCCCTTTAATGGTAACTTGTCACCTTGAAAAACGCTATTTATCTGCAGATATAGGGGTAATCTGCAGGTAAATAGGGTTTAAAGCCTGGTTAGACGGCTTAATGGAAAAGCGTTGGCTACACGGAGAAAATTACGTTTTATTCTCCCTGCCGCCACTCGCTTCCTGTCATAGGATCGGTGCAAGGAGGGAGACATTACAGTCACTGCGAACTACAAAGTGAGGGTGCTGCAATAACGTCCGGCACCTGGATTGTGACACTTCCATGGAGCCCAACCTCAGGCTGAGCTTCATTGAACGACTAACATGGCAGCAGCACCTGGTAACTAGTGCTGAGCGAGAATGGTCAGATAAGGTGTGATTCCAGCATGCTCAGGTGTTATCCAGGTATCTTGTAGTGCTCTGCTAATATGTTCGAGTCCCCAGGGTATCATGTTTTGCGGCGGTAGGCTGACGCAACACATGCAGGAATTGCCTGTTTGTTAGGTAATCCCTGCATATGTTGCTTCTGTCTACCACCGCAAAACATGTTACCGCAGGGACTCGAGCATATTAGCAGAGCACTACAAGATACCTGGATAACACCCGAGCATGCTGAGATAACACCTTGTCCGACCACGCTCACTCAGCACTACTGGCAACCCATCAGCAACCTGCAACTGCGTCACAGGGGGCAGAAGGGAGCAGGTGACTGCATGCACCGGCCATCGTGCTAGCTAAATGCTGCTGTCAGTGATTGACAAGGGCACTTAAATACTCAAAACAGCAGCAATCAAGGCGAGCTCTGATCACTGCTGTTACAGGCAGACGCCGGCTATGTAACACAGCCGACATCTGCCTGGTATGGAGCAGGCTCAGCTCCTGAACCCGCTCCATACAAGTACAACCCTATGGTTATGACAAGGTTAGCAAATTTCACTTGTCTGTTCCTAAATGTGGAAAGACAAATGGAATTCCCTAACACATGTGAGTGAGTCCTAATAGATTTAGTAAAGGTGCCTCAAGCATATGAATGTTATTACACACCACAATGGACTCTTACATACACACATCTTACAAAATACATATTATTCCAGATACGTAGACGCGCACAAACACGCAGAAGCGCACACACACGCAGACGCGCACAAACTCATCAGTACATGAATACATCATCTGAACCACCATCATTTGTAATGTCAGGTCAGCCCCATATATCTTTGTATCACATAAACCTACAACTCCCAGTATGTAACTAACAATAGAGATACTGGGAGTTGTTATCAGTCATCATCAGACTGCGGACCATACAGGAATCACAGTACTGATGAGACGCAGGCAGGATCACAAATGAACATTTACATCCAGGTATCTTACCTGAGACGTCTTCTCTGATTAGAGTCGTTCTCTCTCTTTTCGTCTCCCTCTTGTCCAGTCTCCATGATGACTTTTCTCATCCACAGCTCGTCTCTGCAGACTTCCATCTTCTCCAGTCTTCTGCAGCACATCCCCACACGATGCCCTTAAAGATAGCAGAGTCATTATAATGCTCCTGAATAAAAATATCTACACTGAGCCCCTGAATAAACCTAACTCTTACAATGCTCCCTGCACAAAACATGACATACACTGTATCCCTCTTATGGTACCTGCTCTCCACACTGTCCTCTCCTTACCATACTGGGCCCCCTATTCACATTGTCCTCTCACACGGTGTCCCCCCTATACTGCCCAGTCTCTATACTGTGCCCCTTCATCACACTCCCCCTCCTCAGCATACTGTTCCCTCCTTGCTGTGCCCTCACACTGTTCCCACCATACTGCCGCATCTCTATACCTTCCCCCACACTACCTAGTCTCTGTGCTGTGTCACCTCACACTTTTCTCCCGCCATACTGTCTCCTCACACTATTCCCCTACTCTCCATACTGTTTCCTCATACATCCCCATTCTGTTCTCGCACCCATTCCCACCCCTCCCCTAGTTCACCATACTGTTTCTTCACACATCTCCCCATTCTGTCTCCTGAAATTTCTCTCCCATCTCTCTCCAAATATAATAAATCTTCGGAAGAGCACACAGACATGCAGAAGCGCGCTTACACACATGAAAACAAGCGCACACAGATACATACTAAGGGCTCTTTCACACGTCAGTACATGCGGTGACCGTTTCCACACGTACCAGAGACACTGACACACGTAGACCCATTCACATGAATGCGTATGTGCACATGTCAGTGTGTTTCCACTTTCTACAGACCATGTGGTGTCCGTGGCCAAAACACGCTGGCATGTCTGTTTTTTACCTGCTGTCCAGACCGCAAAAAGTCCCGCATACTGATGACAGTTAGCACCCGGTACTTGGGAAGAGCGCTGAGCGCTGCCCTCATCATAGATCCCTGCAGGCGCTGCGATCAGTACCAGCAGGGTCAATGATGAGAGTAATAGTCTATACAAGCTGTGTCCAACTGTAAAAAGAATAAAATAAAAAAAAACTTATACTAACCTCTACTAAGTGTCACCCACTGTAATCCGTGCGAGCGCTCACGCCGAGGAGAATGTCTCCTGCAGCGAGTGGGCTCCGGAGCTGCGCTCAACAAGCGGTGCCCTGTCATTCACTAAGCGCAGCTCTGGAGCAAGCTCGCTGCAGGAGTCATTCTCCTCGGTGTGAGCGCTCGCACGGATTACAGCGGGTGACACTTAGGAGAGGTGAGTATAAGGATTTTTTTATTTTATTCTTATTTTTACAGTTGGACACGGACACGGACACGGTGGGAGTAGACTACTACTCTCATCATTGACCCCGCTGCTGCTGATCACAGCGCCTGCAGGGATCTATGATGAGGGCAGCGCTCAGCACCCGGCTCTTGGGAACAGCGCTAACTGTACACTGATTCCCAAGCGCCAGTATGAGTCACTTGGATGACACACAGGTGGACACGGATATCTCCAGTCCCGTAAATATCAGGACATGTGAAAGAGCCCTAATATACACACGCAGATACACATACTCACAGAAATGGGGACAAGTACACACACAGGCAAGCACACACAGAAATGCACAGACACACTCAGACAATCACACACACAAAAATGCAGACACGCAGGGAAGCACACACACACGTATGTGTGAAGACACATAAACACACAGGCATACACAATGGACACACACAGGCATATACACACACACACATACAGGCATATATACACACACACACACACACAGGCATATA
Organism: Phyllobates terribilis; assembly: GCF_046119375.1. Classification (NCBI taxonomy): domain Eukaryota; kingdom Metazoa; phylum Chordata; class Amphibia; order Anura; family Dendrobatidae; genus Phyllobates; species Phyllobates terribilis. Next base: position 112,625,490 of record NW_027362769.1, on the reverse strand, counting down.
CACACACAGGCATATAAACACACACACACACACAGAAATATAAACACACACACAGGAATATAAACACACACACAGGCATATAAACACACTGTACACACACACAGGTATATACACACACACACACAGGCATATACACACACTGTACACACACAGGCATATACACACACAGGCATATAAACACACACACACACAGAAATATAAACACACACACAGGAATATAAACACACACACAGGCATATATACACACTGTACACACACACAGGCATATACACACACTGTACACACACAGGCATATACACACACTGTACACACACAGGCATATACACACTGTACACACACAGGCATATACACACACTGTACACACACACACACAGGTATATACACACTGTACACACACACACAGGCATATACACACACTGTACACACACACACAGGCATATACACACACTGTACACACACACAGGCATATACACACACACTGTACACACACAGGCATATACACACACACTGTACACACACACACAGGCATATACACACACACAGGCATATACACACACTGTACACACACACAGGCATATACACACACACTGTACACACACAAGCATATACACACACACACATATACACACACACACAGGCATATACACACACGCATATACACACACACTGTACACACACACACAGGTATATACACACACACTGTACACACACAGGCATATACACACACTGTACACACACACACACAGGCATATATACACACTGTACGCACAGGCATATACACACACTGTACACACACAGGCATATACACACTGTACACACACAGGCATATACACACTGTACACACACAGGCATATACATACACTGTACACACAGGCATATACACACACTGTACACACACACACAGGCATATACACACACTGTACACACACACACAGGTATATACACACTGTACACACACACAGGCATATACACACACACTGTACACACACATGCATATACACACACTGTACACACACACATGCAGGCAGCATATACATAAAAATCCATACAAACACACAAATATTACAGTACCTTGGCTTGTCTCCAGCCCATACAGTGTACAGACACGCTCCTAATGTGGGAGACTGCAGTGCAGGGCGCGCTGTGACGTCACTTTTAGCAGACGTGCTTCCCTGTCTGCTGAGTGTGACGCTGCAGTGCAGCCCCTGCTCTCCTGCTCCCAGGCCCCTCCCGCTACTGTCCTGGGCATCGCGTCGGTGAAAGTGCGTGCGCGCGCCCTTAAAGGGCCCACGACCACTTTTTTTTTTTTTTAATTCTTCAGTTCCCTCTGCATGGGGCCCGGGGCCCACCGGGAAATTTCCCGGCGCCCCGCCAGGCCAGACCGAGCCTGACAGTGGGTACGGAAAGTTTTTAGACCCCTTTAAATGGTTCACTTTTTGCTTCATTGCAGCCATTTGATAAATTCTAAAATGTTCATTTTTTTCTCATTAAAGTACACTCTGCACCCCATCTTGACTGAAAAAAACAGAAATGTAGAGTTTTTTGCAAATTTATTAAAAAAGAAAAACTGAAATATCACATGGTCATAAGTATTCAGACCCTTTGCTCAGTATTGAGTAGAAGCACCCATTTGAGCTAGTACAGCCATGAGTCTTCTTGGGAATGATGCAAAAAGTTTTTCACACCTGGATTTGGGATCCTCTGCCATTCTTCCTTGCAGATCCTCTCCAGTTCCGGCAGGTTTGATGGTGAACGTTGGTGGACAGCCATTTTCAGGTCTCTCCAGAGATTCTCAATTGGGTTTAGGTCAGGGCTCTGGCTGGGCTAGTCAAGAATGGTCACAGAGTTGTTCTGAAGCCACTCCTTTGTTATTTTAGCTGTGTGCTTAGGGTCATTGTCTTGTTGGAAGGTGAACCTTCGGCCAAGTGTGAGGTCCAGAGCACTCTGGAAGAGGTTTTCATCCAGGATATCTCTGTACTTGGCCGCTTTCATGTTTCCTTCAATTGCAACCAGTCGTCCTGTCCCTGCAGCTGAAAAACACGCCCATAGCATGATGCTGCCACCACCATGTTTCACTGCTGGGATTGTATTGGGCAGGTGATGAGCAGTGCCTGGTTTTCTCCACACATACCGCTTAGAATTATCACCAAAAAGTTCTATCTTCGTCTCATCAGACTAGAGAATCTTATTTCTCATTGTCTGGGAGTCCTTCATGTGCTTTTGAAAAACTCTATGCAGGCTTTCATATGTCTTGCACTGAGGAGAGGCTTCCGTCGAGCCACTCTGCCATAAAAGCCTGACTGGTGGAGGGCTGCAGTGATAGTTGATTTTGTGGAACTTTCTCCCATCTCCCGACTGCATCTCTGGAGCCCAGTCACAGTGATCTTGGGGTTCTTCTTTACCTCTCTCACCAAGGCTCTTCTCCCACAATTGCTCAGTTTGGCTGGGCGGCCAGATCTAGGAAGACTTCTGGTGGTCCCAAACTTCTTCCATTTAAGGATTATGGAGGCCACTGAGCTCTTAGGAACCTTGAGTAATGCAGAAAGTCTTTTGTAACCTTGGCCAGATCTGTGCCTTGACAAAATTCTGTCTCTGAGCTTCTTGGGCAGTTCCTTTGAGCTCATGATTCTCATTTGGTCTGACATGCACTGTGAGCTGTAAGTATAGACAGGTGTGAGCCTTTACAAATCAAGTTCTATCAGTTTAATTAAACACAGCTGGACTAAAATGAAGGAGTAGAACCATCTCAAGGAGGATCACAAGGAAATGGACAGCATGTGACTTAAATATGAGTGTCTGAGCAAAGGGTCTGAATACTTATGACCATGTGATATTTCAGTTTTTCTTTTTAATAAATTTGCAAAAATTTCTACATTTCTTGTTTTTTCAGTCAAGATGGGGTGCAGAGTGTACTTTAATGGGGAAAAAATGAACTTTTTAGAATTTACCAAATGGCTGCAATGAAACAAAGAATGAAAATTTTTAAAGGGGTCTGAATACTTTCTGTACCCACTGTATGTGGAGTGCAGTGATTGTGCTGCTTTCCACAGATGAACACACTGCTCTGTTATTTCCAATACTGGAGTGAATGTGCAGTGGGCGGGAAGAGTGCTGTGCTGGACACTGAGGCCGGGTGGTGCCAGCTCTGGCTGTGAGGTTAGATAATAAAACACAGGGGGAGCTGTCAAGTTTGGTAGAGCCACCGGTAAACAAAGTGGGTGCAGGAAATGAAGTGAAATTCAGGAGGAATGAAAGGCATATACAAAAAACAAAATTTATAGGGGTGTTGTATATTACAATACAGCACAGATTAGCTTAAAAAATGTGGATTTCATGATCAGACAATTTCTTTTAAAGCTTGGACTTATTGGATTATCCTCTAGTACTCTGATGGCCTAGTCTAACCACAGTTACTTGGATATTTTGAAATGGCCAAAAAAGTTTGCATCTTTCAACACTATCTCACAAGTGCCACCTACAGAAGTTAGCGCCTTATAAGTACTGGGAAGCTACCGTTAAAATAGCTAGCACTTTAGAAATACCTTCTTTCCTCTGGTGAAAGCAAATAGGCCTATTTTTAATTCCAAGTGGAGCATTGAAAAAAAGACTTTATACTTAGCTGGTCTCTTTCAGGAGAGTCACCTCCACCAAATACTATTGTTCACTAATTGCAATGTGTATGGCGATTATGTGTCATTTGGTGAGCTGGATCCTTGAAGCGCTTGATCTGGATGAGCAGCTGTTATGCAGCCCGAACAGATGACGTTGGTGCAGCAGTTAGGTCCAGATGGAACATCAGAAGCTGTACAGGCAGAACAGGAGTAGAAGAAAACAAAAAAAAATGGTCTTGCATTCTATCATAGAGTCTGATACAGAATTGGCAGCAGAACAGCAATAGCAGAGCTCAGTTTGTTAATGAGCCCAAATGCAAAACCGTTAGCAGCATGGCAGTCTGTGATAGCAGTGCTGAGTTTGTCTCAGAGTCTGATGCAGTGCTGGCTTGACTTGACTCAGCGACACAGCTGAGTTTGTCTTTGAGTGTGATGCAAAACTGGCAGCAGTACGTCAAAGTTGACTCAGGGTTATCAGTGCTATGTTTGTTACAGAGACCAATGCAGAACTCACAGTTTGTCTATGAGGCTAAATTTGGGAAGCAGTTCACAGTAGCAATAAAGATTATCTATCTGAATTCTTAGGTGGTGTCTTGCTGCTTGAATAGGGCTGATTGGTCCAGGAGATAGATGTCACAGGAGGACCAAGATCTTTACTAAGCGTCTAACATCCATAAACATGGTTGTTTCACACCGTTCTGACAAATTAGCAAATAAATCTTCATGTTTATGACGCGCCCCTGGGCCTGCTGTGTCGCGCAGCGTCTCGCGCACGGGGGCTTACCCGGAACCGGATCAGATGAGGGTTGTAGTCTCCGAGTGGAGGGGACCCGGTCCGTGCCCAGGGAGTCAAACTCAGTGTGTGGCAGTCTTGATAGGTGTTATTTGAGTGTCGACTACGCCACCCGTTGATTTGCAGCTATGGAGCTGCCGCTGCAGGGCAGACCGCTGAGGCCGGTGTAGAATTGTGCAGCGTGATAGTATAACCCCCAACGGGAGGGGTATGGCCTCAGGGCAGCCGACGTGGAAGGTGGGGGTAGCAGGAACCACTCAGAGACGGTGCGGTGTAATTCAGGGTCTTTACTGGTAACAACGATAGACCCTCCCGGAGTACTTGCTAGCGAACGGGGCCTGGTCAGTCCTTGAGCAGATGGGATCTCCCCTGGCCAGGCGGAGTTGTAGGCCTCCCAAACTGACTGTACTCTTCTGGCTACCTTGCTAGAAGCGGATATAAGTAGCCCACGTCCCTGAGTGTGCCGTGTGGTGCTCACCCGTATGGCCGGTGACTCGGGGCCTTCTAATGGCTTCCGCTCCACGATGGCGGTGCTGGTCCCACGCGTGTGACCTTGCCTTCAGGTTTCTGGGCCTGAGGACCTGAAATCCCCTGCCGGTCGGCTTCTGCTGCTGGGTAAGAGTTAGTCCCCACAGCCTCGGACGCCGGGTCCGGTAAGAAAGCTTCTCAGTCAGGGCGAGCTCTGCAGCTGCCAGCCCCTGACTCGTAGTAGTATTGCTCCCACTGAGCTTCTGCTGTTTCTTCCTATGACTGTTTCTCGTCTCTACTCTCCTTGACTCCTAACCCTGCCTCAGCCCCGGGTTTATATAGGGGAAGTTCTTCCCCTCCCAAGACTGGGCAGGAGGTGTGGCATGCACAGGATCCCTGACCAAAGGACCTCCCACCTGCTCTCAGACATAACATTACATTACTGTGGAAACCAGACCCCTGGGGTGCCACATTCCCCCCTAGTGAAATTTAGTACTCCAGGACTAAACATATTTTAGAAAAACATAACAAGATATAACAACAATAATAGTACAATAAGAAGAAACACATAAAGGTGGTCACGGCATGTCCGTAACCGGGTGCAGTCTTTGAAGAAAAGCAAGGTGTCCATTTCACCAAAACAGGGAGACGTAACCAGGTAGGGGTTTGTCCTGCCCCGAGTCCTTAACAGTCTTTAGTCCGTCCTGGGTTACGCTCCAACTATGTACAAAGGATTCCCGGTAAATCCACCAAGGACTCCTACAAATAACTAGAAACACAAAATTATACACAAGCAACAATACACAGGTAAACATAAATAAAACAATTTATACACTTCAAATCCTCCAACGTGCGGGTAACTGGCCTCTAGTGGCCCTAGTGGACCTACGGAGCTGACTGTCTAGCCCTGAAGTACAGGGTGTAGGAGCTGTCAAGGGTAAACTGGGCAGCTGTCTACCGGCTCTTTGGCTCACTAGGGATATGGCAGGCTCACTGCAAGCAGAGGGTTGATCCTCCTGGTCTGCGGGTGTGGGGTCTTCTGCCTCCTGGACCGGCTGTTCTTCCAGCTCTACCTGTTGCTCCGTAGGTGCTTGGGATGCTGGTTGGAGGAAGGTGAGTACGGGTACCACAACTGCACCATTGACTTGAGTCCAAGACCGAGGGAAGTCCCCGAGCACAGTACTAACCATATCTTCCCTTTCCTCTACGGGTCGATGGTCTTCTTGTTCCTCTTCAGGGTTCCTCAGTTGTTCGGGACACTTCTTCAGGTGGTCCCGGGATACAATGGCTGTGGTTTCCCCTCCGTCTTTACTGATGGTACAAACCTTCGGGTTCTCGTGGCTTGAGGGCAGTACGGTGTACGGGTCCTTCTCCCACTGGTCGTCCAACTTGTGGAGCCGTCTCTTCCTCTTCAAGACCTGCTCTCCGGGTACCAGGGGAACAGCGGGAGCATACTGGTTGTAAGTTTTCTCTTGTCTTTCCCTAGCCTGACAGAGACTTCGCTCCACGCTCTCCTGTACTCTGCGGTACTGCTGCTGCCTCTCTGTGTCCCAGTCTGCTTCTGGTGAAGTGTCCTCGGGTGTCAGGACTCCCATTTCCAGGTCAACAGGTAACTTACCAGGTCTTGCCCTCATTAGGTAAGCCGGGGTACAGTTGGTGGAACCTACCGGGATGTGGTTGTATAGGTCCACCAGATCGGGCAACTTCTCAGGCCACAGACTGCGTTCTTCCAGGGGCAACGTTTTTAGAAGATCCATTACCACCTGGTTCATTTTCTCACAAAGCCCATTAGTTTGCGGATGGTAGGGTGTCGTCCTTATCTTCCGGCAGCCATACAGATTGCAGAATTCCTGGAAGACCTCCGCTTCGAAGGCAGGTCCCTGGTCCGTCAGCACTTGGTCCGGGTACCCGTGTGGACGGCAGAAGTGCTGCTGGAAGGTTCTAGCTGCTGTTTGAGCCGTTAAGTCCTTGACGGGGACGACAACCAAGAACCGGGAGTAATGATCCACGATGGTTAACGCGTAGACGTAGCCACGTCTGCTTGGGGTCAGTTTTACATGATCCAAGGCTACCAGTTCCAACGGTTGCCGGGTGACGATGGACTGCAGGGGAGTCTTCTGGCTGGCACGGTCCTTCCTTCTCAGGTTGCACGGGCCACAGTCTCTGCACCACTTCTCAATGGTTCCCCTCATGCCTACCCAGTGGAATCGCTCGCGCAGCAGGAACTCCAGCTTCTTCCACCCGAAGTGTCCAGCTCCGTCGTGGTATGCCTCCATCACCATGGCTGCGTCTCTTCGTGGCACCACTACTTGCCAGAGTAGTTCATGCGTCCGGGAGTTAACCATTCTGCGGCACAACTTCCCCTTGTAAAGGAACAGTCGACTCTTCTCTGCCCATAGTTGTTTGGCTTCCTCCGGAGCGTCTGGTTCAAGGCAAGCCTCCGGGCGAGTCAGCATCTCCTTCACCAGTCGGACGGCAGGGTCGCTGTCTTGCGTTTCCGCCCAGTTGTAGTGAGGTAAGGGGTTCAACATAGCAGCCTGCTTACTCCTTACCCGGTGGGAATACTGGATAGTCCCATGACGGTGGAACGCAGGGAGTTCAACTTCTTCCAGTCCCTCCGGATCTTCTCCTTCGTCCGGCAGGTTGGGCATCCTGGACAGGGCGTCCGCGTTGGTATTGGAGCGTCCAGCCCGGTATTTGATTGTGAACTCGTAGTTGGACAGACGGGCCATCCACCTCTGTTCCAGGGCACCGAGTCTTGCCGTGTCCAGGTGTGTCAACGGGTTGTTATCCGTGTACACGGTGAACCGGGAAGAAGCGAGGTAATGCTTAAAGCGCTCGGTGACTGCCCATACTACGGCCAGGAACTCTAGCTTAAATGAGCTGTAATTCTCGGGGTTCCTTTCGGTGGGTCGCAGCTTTCGGCTGGCGTAGGCGATTACTCGTTCCTTCCCCTGCTGGATCTGGGACAGTACGGCTCCTAGCCCGATGTTACTGGCGTCGGTGTAGAGGATAAAGGGCTGGCTATAATCCGGGTACGCCAGGATTTCGTCCCCCGTGAGGGCCATCTTCAGCTGGCGGAAGGACTCTTCTTCCAGCTCCTCCCATTTGAAGGGCGGCTTCTGGTTCTTGGCCTTCCGGGACTGGCCTATCAGGAGGTCCTGCATAGGTGCTGCCTTTTTGGTGAAACCGGGAATAAACCTTCGGTAGTAGCCTACCAACCCGAGGAACTGCCGCACTTCTTTTACGCTGGAGGGGCTTGGCCATTCCTTAATTGCGGTGATCTTATCAGGGTCGGGAGCCACTCCGTCAGCGCTCACCACGTGTCCCAGGTACTGCACCTTTGGTTTCAGGAGGTGACACTTGGAGGGTTTCACCTTTAGGCCGTAACTCGCCAGAGCTTCGAACACTTCCGCCAGGTGTTTCAGGTGGTCCTCATACGTCTTGGAATATACGATGACATCGTCCAGGTACAACAGGACCGTCTCGAAGTTTCTGTGGCCCAGACAACACTCCATTAGTCGTTGGAAGGTTCCTGGTGCGTTGCAGAGTCCGAACGGCATGCAGGTGAACTTGCTAAGTCCCATCGGGGTGGTGAATGCGGTCTTCTCCCGGTCCGCCTCTGCTACAGGAACCTGCCAGTACCCGCTAGTGAGATCCAAGGTAGAGAAGAAGTTAGCAGATCTTAAAGCAGCCAATGACTCCTCTATCCTTGGTAAGGGGTACGCATCCTTGTGTGTGATACGGTTGATTTTCCGGTAATCTACACACATCCTCATGGTGTTGTCTTTTTTTCTGACTAAGACTAGTGGAGCTGCCCAGGGGCTACAGCTATCCCTGATCACCCCAGCCTCCTTCATGTCTCTAAGCATCCCCTTGGCGTGTTGGTAGTGTGCAGGGGGTACGGGTCGATACCTCTCTTTTATGGGAGGATGGTGTCCCGTAGGGATGTGGTGTTCTACCCCCTTGACTCGCCCGAAGTCTAACGGGTGTTTACTAAACACTCTCTCGTACTCTTGAACCACCCGATAGACTCCCTGTTTCTGATGTGAGGGAGTGGAGTCAGTACCCAAATGTAGTTGCTGACACCAGTCCTCCATTGTTTTCTTAGAGCCGTTACCTTCCTCCGGGTGAGATGGAGGCAAGGGTTCCACAGATTGTATAGCATTTTGGTTAATGGTATATAATTTGGCTAGCGTGGCATACCGGGGCAGGTACACTTCCCTCTTCCCGATATTGATTATGCGAACGGGCACCCTCCCATGGCGTACATTAACCACCCCCCGTGCTGTCAAGATGGTGGGCCTACTGTCTGAGTAAACTGGTTCTACCATTGCCTGGTAATCTCTACCTCTCAGACCAATAGCTGCCCGGCACCAAATCATCATTTCACTTTTTGGGGGCATGGCAATAGGAAAAGGGTCACACATTCTCATGCTACCAATCTCACCGCCGGCGAGTTCCACCTGTTGCCGTCGCATCAGTGCCCGGATCTCTTATTGGAGCACTCGCTGCTCGCCGGAGCTGGCGTTCTTGGCAACCTGCTGTAAAAGGAAAATCACCTCTGCAAGACAATTTTCAATTACATTAGTTCCTAGAGTTATTTTTGGGTGACTCTCGTGTTTGTCAATGTCTACAATGATCAGTCCCTGTGCTACCAGTTCAACTCTACCAATTTTAATGGTCACCTCTTTAAATCCGATCTGTGGCACGGGCTGACCATTGCTGGCGATGATACTCAAGTCGTCGTCAGGGTAGCGGGTAATATCCGAGTCATTCCAGTACTGCTTGAAGAGCACGTACGGGATGGTGGTGACCTGTGACCCGGTGTCCAGTAGGGCACTCATAGGAATGCCATCCAGTACCACAGGCAAGACTGGACGTCCTCCCACATATTTGTCGCGCCAGTTCGATGGGCCTGATGATCTTTTTCCTAGGGGTTGGCCCTCTACCCTAGGTTGTGCCAGTTTAAAGGACAGTACCTTGCCATATGTCCGGGTTGATTACAGCGGCGGCAGATGGGTCGTCCGTCCTCGTTGTATCGGTCGCTGGGTCTTCCTCTGGCCGGTGGGGTCCTCCTTGGTCGACGCCACGGGATGTCCTCCGGTCTGGATGCCAGCTGGATCTTCCTTGGAGTGGAAACCTGTAAAGACTGCACAGTTCGGGTTAGCGCAGCAACGCTTTTAGCTAGCTCTTGGACCTGATGGTGCAGGTCTGGAGCCGAGTCATTATTCAAAGCCTGCGCATCAGCTCCCACAGGCCCTGCCGACAAGGGCGCTGCCTCCTGGTGGTAGGTGGTAGTGGGGCGTCTGTGGGTCACAACGCCACCTGGTGCCGGTTCTCGGAGCACCCGGATGGCTCTGTCCTTGAACTGTGCAAATCCCAGATGAGGGTCCTGTAAGGCCATTGCCCGCAACTGGGTTCGGTGGGCATTGCAATATAAACCCTCTATAAATTGTTCAGTTAACAGCCTGTCCTCGTCTCCCACGCCGTCAGGGTCGGTCTGCTTAATGGCTCTCAGGGCCTCTTGTAGGTTCAGGGCATAGTCCCTTATACTCTCATGTGCCCGCTGTTTGCACCCGTAGAATCTAAGCTTGATCTCGGCTGAGGTGCGGGTATCAAAGGTGTCCCTCAGCCGGGTTAGTATCCCTGCGACAGTCCTCCCCCCAGGTGGCCAGGACTTTACCTCCCTTTGGGCTGCCCCGGTTAATTGGGCCACCAGGATGCTTACTTTTTGCTCTTCTGTGAGGGGGTACACCTGGAAGAGGCTATCCAGTTTTTCTCTAAAGTCCTGCAGGGTATGTGACTCCCCTGAGTACTGGGGTAGCCAGGCTGCCCCCGGGATATAGGGCATGGTGAAAGGCATGACCGCAACAGCGGTGGCGCTGGCGGGGGTTGGAGCGGTGAAGCTCTCCTCCGTATCCGACATCCTTCTCCCCCCTAGTGGACTGTGGCCTACCTTGCGATGATCCTCTTCCGTAGGCCGCGGCTCCGCAGTGGATCGTCAGGGTTGAGGACCTTCCGTCGCGCTCCTGTGACGTCGGCGTCTGCTGGGCTCCTTCCAGGACCTTACGCAACGTCCGGACGTGAGGCGGGGCTTCAGTTCTCGCGCGTTTTCGGATTTCACGCCCCTCTTCTTCCCGCGCGGCGTCCCCAAGATGGCGTCCAACGGCGGGAAAACTCCACGGATGGCGGGAAGAAGGCTGAAGATGGCGCCGGATGGCGGGAAAACTTCACGGATGGCGGGAAGAAGGCTGAAGATGGCGCCGGATGGCGGGAAACCTCACCACTGGTAAGTTTGAACAGTCTTTGCTTTTCAGGCACGTAGTACCCGGTGGTTGCGGGCACGAAATCCTGCCGACTACGCCAAAGTTGACGCGCCCCTGGGCCTGCTGTGTCGCGCAGCGTCTCGCGCACGGGGGCTTACCCGGAACCGGATCAGATGAGGGTTGTAGTCTCCGAGTGGCGGGGACCCGGTCCATGCCCAGGGAGTCAAACTCAGTGTGTGGCAGTCTTGATAGGTGTTATTTGAGTGTCGACTACGCCACCCGTTGATTTGCAGCTATGGAGCTGCCGCTGCAGGGCAGACCGCTGAGGCCGGTGTAGAATTGTGCAGCGTGATAGTATAACCCCCAACGGGAGGGGTATGGCCTCAGGGCAGCCGACGTGGAAGGTGGGGGTAGCAGGAACCACTCAGAGACGGTGCGGTGTAATTCAGGGTCTTTACTGGTAACAACGATAGACCCTCCCGGAGTACTTGCTAGCGAACGGGGCCTGGTCAGTCCTTGAGCAGATGGGATCTCCCCTGGCCAGGCGGAGTTGTAGGCCTCCCAAACTGACTGTACTCTTCTGGCTACCTTGCTAGAAGCGGATATAAGTAGCCCACGTCCCTGAGTGTGCCGTGTGGTGCTCACCCGTATGGCCGGTGACTCGGGGCCTTCTAATGGCTTCCGCTCCACGATGGCGGTGCTAGTCCCACGCGTGTGACCTTGCCTTCGGGTTTCTGGGCCTGAGGACCTGAAATCCCCTGCCGGTCGGCTTCTGCTGCTGGGTAAGAGTTAGTCCCCACAGCCTCGGACGCCGGGTCCGGTAAGAAAGCTTCTCAGTCAGGGCGAGCTCTGCAGCTGCCAGCCCCTGACTCGTAGTAGTATTGCTCCCACTGAGCTTCTGCTGTTTCTTCCTATGACTGTTTCTCGTCTCTACTCTCCTTGACTCCTAACCCTGCCTCAGCCCCGGGTTTATATAGGGGAAGTTCTTCCCCTCCCAAGACTGGGCAGGAGGTGTGGCATGCACAGGATCCCTGACCAAAGGACCTCCCACCTGCTCTCAGACATAACATTACATTACTGTGGAAACCAGACCCCTGGGGTGCCACATTTATCTATAAGAAAAACTACATTTCGTGTTGGCAAGTTTAGGGTTTCAAGCACTTGGAAAAGAAACCTAGAAGCTAAATGAAAAACTGTCGGCCAAACAGTTCACTTCCCATGTCGTATCACATGAATGTGTTATTCACAGCTCACATTCATGCAACTAACATTTACAAAATAAGTCTTCATCAAAGGTAAACTTTGTTTTAGGCAGGAGCGCTAAGCTTCCTTTAACATTACACAAGTATCAGTGTTGAAAGCAGCGTATATATATATCCACCTCTTAATATAATTGCTCTATTCTTAATACATGGTTGACCTCATAGGAGCAATGTCATTCCTGAATAATTAGCAGCATTCAGAGGCTGGCTGTCGTCTTTATGACTTAACAGTTAAATTAATGTTTTCTCTTTTGCTCGTATGTTATTGAGGGGTCATCCAAATGGAAAGAGGCAAATTAACAAGAAATGCATCTTAAAGCTTTAAAGGAGAACTGTCGGGCATAGCAAAATAATGGAGCTAATAGGGCACAGGTAGAGATGAGTAAACAGATTTGCAGGACCTTGGTCCGACATCCACATCGGTGCTCCATGGTAGCTGTGTAAGGAGGTGGACTACTGCAGTAGCATTCCTTTCCCTGAAGACACCAATCGAGTAACTGTGATGTAATGTAAATTCTGATGTACGTTGGTAATGTTGGTAATATGTGCAGTTTGTCTGTAGGAACAGTCAGAGTTAATAGTTGGGACTAACCCACAGTGGGAGGGGCTAGATGGGAAGTTAGATAGGGCCTGGAGTGAATAATGAGTGGACCACAAGGTTTAAGGTGTACAGTGCTGAATTCGAGGGTGACCCTAAATGAGTGGAAACCGAAAAGAGGGGATAGCAAGATTCTGAGTATAAGTGACAGAGAGACAGAGTGGCCTTCCGGAGATGGGTCATGGGAGAGGACGCCTAGCCACGAGACCCCGAGCTTACCACACTGAAGTCAATGGGCCTAAACAGGATTGAGTACGTGGGACTATTGAAAGGTCCCAAGTGGAAGTTCCAGGGCACCAGTAGTGAAAAGAGGATGTGGAACCGCAGAACAAGTAAAGGACGCTTGTTGATCAGGACTGTAGTATTAGAGTTGGGTTGTGGCGAAGTAGGGAGAAACAGTGGACATAGAAAACCCTGTAGCATACTACTAAGGAAGGAGACTTCGTGGAAAATGCTTCAAGTTGCAAAGGAAACGTGCAAAAGACTTTGTATCTGCTATCCCTTGTATATATCCCTTATCAAATTTCCGTTCAGTAAAAAGATTATTTTTGAATGGTGATCTCCCTCATTGAACTGTGAAACATCTGGTCCTGACAAACCCGCAACAACGGTTACATGCGGCCTGCACGGCCATAATGCCCTCACAGGACAAGTCCGCACACCCAGCTATGATCTCCACTTTTATGTAATGTGCCGGGGCACCACAGACGAGTGCCTTGCCCACAGCTACCGCCTCGTACCACGTTACAGCTGGACTAGGGCAGTGCAAACTTCCTTGGCTGGCAGTTGAATACCAGCATCCTGAGTAACTTTTTTGTTTACTAGACACCCATGACATTGCGGAGGTCTAGTATTCACAAAAAGTTCTGAGGATGCTGGAAGTTGAGTGCCGGCCAATGAAGTTCACACTGCCCTAGCCCAGCTACCATGGAGCACCAATGTTGATGTCGTACCAAGGTCCTGCGAATCCGTTTACTCTATGCCTCATTTCACATCGGTAAGTTATTTGTAAGTAGATGTACGCCAGATGAGCACATGAGCTGATATGACAGGCTCCGGAGCTGAACCCGCTCCATGCAAGTTGAGTACCAAACAGCTGCCTTTGCTAAAATGTCAATACACTGCAGTCAATTCCACTTGCTTTTAACTCATCTCATGTTCAAGTCCCGTAGTGAGGCTTATATAAAAATCTAAATCACCCCTTTTTTATATTCCTCAGGAAAATGTAAACCATATAAAAAACATCGGGGAACCAGGCTCTCCAGTCTGGAATGGAGATGCAGTGCACAAACTCAGCTCTATTTATTATCTACGGGACTGCCGGAGAAAACAGAGTACAATGCTCCACTAGTCCCAGAACTCCATTCTTGGGGTTCCACAACCCTATCCTTGGGATAGCTGGAAGTCCTAATGGTCAGACCCCCAGTGATCAGCAATTTATTCCTTAATCCCATGGACAGAAAATAACAATATTTGGGAATAACCATTTAAAGAACTAAATAAAGCATTATATATTGTTATTTTTTTATTATTTTTTAATTGTTATAAGTGTAAAAACACAACCTAAAGAAAAATGGAAAAAATGTCATCCAATACACAAGCAAAGGCAAGCCCGGTCTAGACAAGTGTTTTTTAGGTTCAGCTGGTGACAAATCAACAATAGAGCAATAGAACCCACCAGCACTATACTGCTCTTCACTGGGTATCAAGTGTGTATGAACTGCACATCATATTATATACATATACTGTATATATATATATATATATATATATATATATATATACTGTATGTACAGTGGGTACGGAAAGTATTCAGACACCTTTAAATTTTTCACTCTTTGTTTCATTGCAGCCATTTGGTAAATTCTAAAAAGTTATTTTTTTTCTCATTAAAGTACACTCTGCACCCCATCTTGACTGAAAAAACGCAGAAATGTAGAAATTTTTGCAAATTTATTAAAAAAGAAAAACTGAAATATCACATGGTCATAAGTATTCAGACCCTTTGCTCAGTATTGAGTAGAAGCACCCTTTTGAGTTAGTACAGCCATGAGTCTTCTTGGGAATGATGCAACAAGTTTTTCACACCTGGGTTTGGGGATCCTCTGCCATTCTTCCTTGCAGATCCTCTCCAGTTCCGTCAGGTTTGATGGTGAACATTGGTGGACAGCCATTTTCAGATCTCTCCAGAGATTTTCAATTGGGTTTAGGTCAGGGCTCTGGCTGGGCCAGTCAAGAATGGTTGTTCTGAAGCCACTCCTTTGTTATTTTAGCTGTGTGCTTAGGGTCATTATCTTGTTGGAAGGTGAGCCTTCGGTCAAGTCTGAGGTCCAGAGAACTCTGGAAGAGGTTTTCACCCAGGATATCTCTGTACTTGGCCACATTCATGTTTCCTTCAATTGCAACCAGTCGTCCTGTCCCTGCAGCTGAAAAACACCCCCATAGCATGATGCTGCCACCACGTTTCACTGTTGGAATTGTATTGGACAGGTGATGAGCAGTGCCTGGTTTTCTCCACACATACCACTTAGAATTATCACCAAAAAGTTCTATCTTCATCTCATCAGACCAGAGAATATTATTTCTCATAGTCTGGGAGTCCTTCATGTGTTTTTGAGCAAACTCTATGCGGGCTTTCATGTGTCTTGCACTGAGGAGAGGCTTCCGTCGGGCCATGCCGCCATAAAGGCCCAACTGGTGGAGGGCTGCAGTGATAGTTGACTTTGTGGAGCTTTCTCCCATCTCCCTACAGCGACAGTAATCATGGGGTTCTTCTTTACCTCTCTCACCAAGGCTCTTCTTCCACGATTGCTCAGTTTGGCTGGATGGCCAGGTCTAGGAAGACTTCTGGTGGTCCCAAACTTCTCCATTTAAGGATTATGGAGGCCACTGTGCTCTTAGGAACCTTGAGTAATGCAGAAATTCTTTTGGAACCTTGGCCAGATCTGTGCCTTGTCACAATTCTGTCTCTGAGCTCCTTGGGCAGTTCCTTTGAGCTCATGATTCTCATTTGGTCTGACATGCACTGTGAGCTGTGAGGTCTTATATAGACAGGTGTGTGCCTTTCCAAATCAAGTGCTATCAGTTTAATTAAACACAGCTGGACTCCAATGAAGGAGTAGAACCATCTCAAGGAGGATCAAAAGGAAATGGACAGCATGTGACTTAAATATGATTGATTGAGCAAAGGGTCTGAATACTTATGACCATGTGATATTTCAGTTTTTCTTTTTTAATAAATTTGGAAAAATTTCTACATTTCTGTTTTTTTTCAGTCAAGATGGGGTGCAGAGTGTACTTTAACGGGAAAAAAAAATTTACTTTTTAGAATTTACCAAATGACTGCAATGAAACAAAGCGTGAAAAATTTAAAGGGGTCTGAATACTTTCCGTACCCACTGTATATATACACGGTATATATCTATATATATATACAGGATGGTCCAAAAGTAGGTGGCCAGAAAATAATAACATTTATTTTGATTTATATATAAAATTATATTTACTAACACAAGCATAACATTGACAATTAAATTTTATTCTGAACAATAATACAAAACCCCTTAAATTTTATCAACGCAGGTGCTCAAACTGTTTTCCATTACAATTTCCACAGCTTTGAAGTCGGCCTCTTACGCTTCGACAAACTTTTTTGCACAAGTCTCTTTGGGTATTAATTTCTTGAAATGCATCTCTTGTAATTTTTCATATCACTGACACTTTTTAGTTTTCGACTATAAACTTTGTCCTTGAGTACTACCCAAAAGAAAAAATCCATTGGGGTCAAGTCTGGTGAACGTGCCGGCCAATCAAGTGGGCTTCTTCGACAAATCCATTTATTAGGAAATTTTTCATCAAGATACTCGGGGACTACTCTTGAATAATGTGGAGGGGCCCCATCTTGTTGGAAATAAAGGTTATTTGAATTAGGCTGTTGCTGTAACTGGGGAACAACTTGATTCATTAGAATTTAGAGATACTTATCTCCTGTGACTGTTCCATAACCTTCATAACCTTATTACACTTTCTGTCCACCTACTTTTGGACCACCCGGTATATATATATATAAAGACTAATAAAGATACATATAAAAAGACTAACAACAGGTTCACTCCAATAACATAGACACATTCTTATAAGTTTCTGGAAGAAGAACATGCAGAAGGTAGAGATGTTGGAGCCTTTACAGCAGCATATAGAAGCCATACGTCTCATTCTAAGGAGCTGTATGGCCTCTATCCACCACCATAAAGACTTGGTGCACACACTGAGTACAAGTGCAACTCATTCAGTCATGGCCAAAAATATTGGCACCCTTGAAATTTTGGTTATTAAGTGCTCAGACAGTATTCTTCTCCTCTTTCTGTTCTCCATGCTTAGAGTGGCACACACAGACACACAATGTGAAGATTGAGTCAACTTCTCTTTTTATCTGGTTTCAGGTGTGATTTTTCTATTGCCCACACCTGTTACTTGCCACAGATAAGTTTGAACGAACATTACATGCTTCAAACAAAGTTGTTTACCCACAATTTTTGGAAAGTGGCAACAATTTTGTCTGGACCATTTTTGGGGTTTGTGTGAAATGATGTCCAATTAGTCTTTTTTTTGTGTTGTTCCAATACACACAAAGAAAATAAACATGTGTATAACAAAAATGTGTAATTGCAATTATTTTCTAGGAGAAATACTTCATTTTCTGGAACAATTTCAAAGGTGCCAACACTTTCAGCCATGACTGTATGTTAGCTTTTCCACTCCTGCTTTTAGTTTGTATTTTCTGAAATGATCTTGTCTAAGGCTGAGCTATCTGATTTACAGTATGTTACTATACGGATTGTATACAGCGAGACAGGATCAGATTTGTATAAACCTGACTGCAGTACGGCATGTTTACTGACTCTGATATCTCCTTATTATGTATGTGCACGAAGTATAAAAGCCTCTAAAAATGGGTATTTGTGGTCAGATACGTGGCTACCCTCCAGCAGGCGTACACTGTCCCTTTCACAGCTGTAGGTCATGAGTACAGCAATCGAGTCTCTGTGTGAAAGGGCCCGGTCTGGAGCAGACCTGCTATCTGAAGGATCGCACCACACAGTAAGTTTTCTTCTGCACGCAGACTCCTAACATCTTATACACAGCAATGTCGTCCTTGTCTTTGAGGCAAATAATAAAAATGCATTGATTAGTCACTGTGTTACAGCCATCAGCTCCTGTGGAATACATGTAATAGGTATCTCTCCAGTGTAGCATGAATATGGCTCACCTGACCCAGCAATAAAAGGCATGGGGGGCTTTAGGAAGTGGTAAACTGGGCAGCTGCTGTTTTCTCCAGGTGCCACACAACAAGTAAAATAATCTATACTTTCCTCCTCGGACTGGTGCCGCTACTTTGCTCTGGACCCCGTGTACCCTGCTGGTCACCGGTCAAATGACTACTACAGTCAGTCAGTGGCTTCTGATCAGCTGCAGCCTTCCCCATTCTGTCAAAGTGGAAGAATCAACAAAGCAAAACATTAATTTGGCAGGAAGTGAAAGATAATCTAGAAGATAAAATAAAAATATACAATAAGCCATATGAAAGGGCATAAAATCCGAGGAACAAAACCCTGTAATTAAAGAACAAGACTCTGAGTGTATAACAAAGGTCTACGGAGTCATACATGTGCAAAAGATGGCAATCCCAGGATAGACACAGACTATGTAAGCAAGACAAAACACACAAAGAAAAACACAAAAAGGATTGTGGGAGGTAAGTGCCGACTAAAAGGAGACAAGCAAGATCTGTTATACCACGCAAAGTTTGTGTAGACATATCATCTGGATCTAGACAATGCATATATACAACATACATGTACAGTGTATACACATACAGTCCTCAACAATGAAACTGCAATGCCAAGAAGAAAAAGTTCTAGAATTTTGGAAATCACAGGTTCGATAGATATGTTACTGATGTGCAAATGATGAAAATTAAAAAATGGAAACAAAATTTTCAAAACAACTTCATTTATTCAGTATCGAATATGACACACAGAAAACCCCGCACTTACAGCCTTGGCTATCGGGGAGATTATCAATGGTTATCTGAGGAATATTCTGCCACACTGAGCGCTCTTGAGCTGGTCTTCAAGAAGATAACAAAAAGAGTGGCATTCACCATCCCATAAAATCAATCCTTTATTTTGGACACATTAAAAACTGGTTGCAGAACGGTGCGGGTAACATTGTGGACATATCTGCTGCTGGCAGCTCCCTTTGCAATTGTCAACCAATGATGTCCCAGATGTGGTTGGTGGGAGACAAGTCCGGAAATGCTGCAGGACATGGTAAGAGCACATTTAGATCATGTAGGCTGCTAACAGTAGCACCAGCAACATGCGGCCGAGAGTTGTCGTGTTGAAAAATGTCTCCACTGGCTCCACTAACAAATCAATATGTCGCTGCTAGGACACCTGGAATGAGGAATAGAGGGGTCCAGCTACAATACACTATGCCATCCAACACCATTCGCTCATGAAGGCCTCTTCATAGCATTGACGACATAGTCTCCAGATGGAGAACAGAGGCTGGATTTGGGTAATGAGGGCATAAATTGAGGTCTATCCTCTTCAGTGAGTCACGCTTTTGTCCTTGTCGCAATGATAGTCGGAGATTGGTCTGGAAACAAAGTGGACAATGCCATGAAAAGGCCTTCATAAGGGAACATCACATTGGTCCTACTCCCGGGATTATAAGGTGTAGTGGCATAATGTACAGTAGCCAGATCTCTCTAGTCTTCAGTCCAGGCACACGAACAGCTCGTCGTAACGTTAATTCGTTGGTGGCCATTTCTCCAAAGTGTCTCAGGAGCTATTTTTCAACATGATAATACCAGTTTTATTAAATATTCATGTCTATACATAATAAAAGTATGAAAACTATTGAAAATGTCAAGTGAGAGGGCAAATACTATTGTTTAATGTATGGTGTCCACTATGGAGCTCCTTAATGATGAAGTCATTATGAAGACCGTGTTAACATGTCACCTCATTTTTCTACCTATTCTGAAAACACAGTTCATACCCCATCTCATATTCCGTATTTTGCCCTTTCTGCTTGGAAGCATCTTAGCTTCACTGCTGCCGTCTGTGGGTCCCAAGTCCACCTGTGTATGAATCTAATATACAGAAAAATCACAGCACGCTCTAGCATTTACTATAGAGTGTAAATATTTTCTCCTTATAACATTGTATCTAGGGTCAGTGTAAATATTTATGGAATACAATGTTATTTGAAGACATCTTATGGCGGCAGGTGTTCATGAGGTCTTAAGGATGGAGGAATAGCTTTGTACTATGCCATTAAATGCAAAACACAATTATTTTCTGTTTATATTAAATCCAAGATAAACAAAAAAAAGCCCTGTAAGGAGACGAGCAATAATGGAGGAAAGGCATATTGTATGTTATAAACTCGATGTAAACTTTTCCTTAGAAATGCTTCTTATAAACACAAGGGGAAATCCTTTGCCTGGTGAATAAAAGAGACTTGATATACTCTATATTCAGATGAAAGTGAAATATGTAACTATATAATGTGAATAGTCATGGAAGTGTGTAATACTTACGAGATTATTGTTATACAGGATGTGACTAATGCCGAGTGATTATCAGAAGGGTTGTTCCTGCAGCAGGAGCGTACAGATATATCCTGGAGGTGACTAGAAGCCTGACATCAAAATTAGGACAAATACAACATGGAGAAAGTTTAAGGTCATCACTTGAAGGATTTTCTCTGCTATGATGGAGATTTCTTCAATGTTTCATTTTCTTTCCTTTTTTTATCACTGTACATCATACCTTTTTTTTATCATAAGGAATCAGAACCCTTTATGTATACCACTGAGGAGAAGTATATATAGTTTTTACTTATGTACAGTATATACATGTATTTTGGGCTAAAAATAATTTTTGCTATAGAGTTTCATTAAAAAAATTGCACTATTTGCATACTAGAGCCTCGGTGTTGCACTCTCTATCGCTGCCTGCAAAATGGCATAGCTGAGAATCTGTCAGTGAGCTCGTTATGCAGAGTTAATAACCTTTATCTCCCTACTTCTAAGCTCTTCTTACATCATTTATGGCAACACGAACTATCGACTCAACTTTGTGGTTTAAAATCATCTGAGAGGAGTACAGAGGACGAAAGATAAGAGTTATAAACTCTGCCATCAAAGAGTTCCTTGCACTGTCTATCGCAGGCTGCAGAATGAGTTAACTGAGAGTCCATCAGTGAGCTTGTTCAAGAGAGTCTGTAACTCTGATCTTCCTTCTTCTAAGCTCCTCTCATATAATTTATGACTACAAAGTTCAGCTTAACTTTTATGTGGTTGTAAACTCTCAGAATGAGATCACTGAGGGATTCTCAGTTAATTCATTCTGGAGACAGCAATAAATAGTACAACAAAGAGACTATGAATGGTAAAAGGTGAAGCATTTTTAATGAAACACAATTACAAAAATACATGCATTTAAGTAAAAAAACAATGTCCCAAAGGTGTCTATATTCTGTAAAAGACAGTTTTGAAGGACAGATGCCAGCACAAGTATCAGTAATCTGTGAATAAGAAAATAATGGTTCTCAACTAATACACTTTTTTGCCTTTTTTTCCAAGGTATATTAACATACTTCTGATGGAGATATCAGATCCTAATAATCCTTTTATTTTAATGGATCTTCATTCTGACACCTTCATATGATGGTTCCAGGTTAATTAATACTGACCAGGAAATGGAAATCTTAGCTATCGACGCTTGTATGAATTCCTTTTAGATGCAATTGGATGCAGAGGTCTGATGGTGTAAATGGTGTTAGTGAATTGGTACATTATACTTCTCTGAGATGCATCAGTAGTTCCTTAGCACTAGATCGGTACTTCTGTTAACCCCTGACATGAAGCTTTTAACAAATTATATTGCAGCTAATCATACAGCAGAATAAATCAACACATAATTGAGCAGCCAAGTCGCTATATTAATTTGTCATGGGCTTTCAGATGCTCCTAACCTTGGAATATCACAGAAAAGTGAGAAGGACACTGAATGTTGATATGTCTCGCACTAGGTAAATTCACTATACAGACAAAACCACTGGGACATTTGCAGATTACACCTACTGTACATGAGCTTCCATCGCCTCTCGTTCTGAATCCGAGTTAGTTCCCCCTGTGCAGCTATAACAGGTTTCACTTTCTGGGAAGGCTTTTGACAACATTTTGGAGATTTTTGCCCATTCATCCACAAAATCATTTGTGAGGTCAGATGCAGATGTTGGAGGAGATGCCGGGCTCACAATCTCTCTTCTAGTTCATTACAAAGGTGGGGTTGAGGTCTGGGCTCTGTGCAGCCCGTCACGTTCACCACACCAAACCCCCCAACCTTGCTTTGCGCACTGTCTTCTTTGTGCTACTCCATCTGACAATTAGCATTGTGCTTGGTGATGTAAGGCTTGCACACAGCTGCATGGCCACTTCATGACTAAGTGACTGTGGCTCCTATACGTTTCCTCTTTTCAATAACGCCACTCGCAGGGAATGGTCAAACTTTTTGAAGGTAAGAAATTTCATGAACTGACTTGCTACACTATTGGCTCCTATTAAAGGACCAGTTAGCTCTGCAGCTCTTTCACAAATGTTAGTAAAGGCAGACAGCAGATGAGGGGCTGTATATTATAGACCTGTTGCAATGGGACTGAGTGAAACACTTGAATTGAATTATTAAGAGGTGTACCCCAATACTTTTGTCCATATAATATACACTGCTCAAAAAAATAAAGGGAACACTTAAACAATAGAATATAACTCCAAGTACATCAAACTTCTGTGAAATCAAACTGTCCACTTAGGAAGCAACACTGATTGACAATCAATTTCACATGCTGTTGTGCAAATGGAATAGACAATAGATGGAAATTATTGGCAATTATCAAGACACCCTCAATAAAGGAGTGGTTCTGCAGGTGGGGACCACAGACCACATCTCAGTACCAATGCTTTCTGGCTGATGTTTTGGTCACTTTTGAATGTTGGTTGTGCTTTCACACTTGTGGTAGCATGAGAAGGACTCTACAACCCACAGAAGTTGCTCAGGTAGTGCAGCTCATCCAGGATGGCACATCAATGCGAGCTGTGGCAAGAAGGTTTGCTGTGTCTGTTAGCGTAGTGTCCAGAGGCTGGAGGCACTACCAGGAGACAGGCCAGTGCACCAGGAGACGTGGAGGGGGCGGCAGGAGGGCAACAACCAAGCAGCAGGACCGCTATCTCCTCCTTTGTGCAAGGAGGAACAGGAGGAGCATTGCCAGAGCCCTGCAAAATGACCTCCAGCAGGCCACAAATGGGTATAAACTGACTCCATGAGGATGGTATGAGGGCCCGACGTCCACAGATGGGGGTTGTGCTCACAGCCCAACACCGTGCAGGACGCTTGGCATTTGCCACAGAACACCAGGATCGGCAAAGTCGCCACTGGCGCCCTGTGCTCTTCACAGATGAAAGCAGGTTCACACTGAGCACATGTGACAGACGTGACAGAGTCTGGAGACGCCGTGGAGAGCGATCTGCTGCCTGCAACGTCCTTCAGCATGACCGGTTTGGCAGTGGGTCAGTAACGGTGTGGGGTGGCATTTATTTGGAGGGCCACACAGCCCTCCATGTGCTCGCCAGAGGTAGCCTGACTGCCATTAGGTACCGAGATGAGATCCTCAGACCCCTTGTGAGACCATATGCTGGTGCGGTTGGTCCTGGGTTCCTCCTAATGGAGGACAATGCCAGACCTCATGTGGCTGGAGTGTGTCAGTAGTTCCTGCAAGATGAAGGCATTGAAGCTATGGACTGGCCCGCCCATTCCCCAGACCTGAATCCGATTGAGCACATCTGGGACATCATGTCTCTCTCCATCCACCAACGTCACGTTACACTACAGACTGTCCAGGAGTTGGCGGATGCTTTAGTCCAAGTCTGGGAGGAGATCCCACAGGAGACCATCCGCAAGCTCATCAGGAGCATGCCCAGGCGTTGTAGGGAGGTCATACAGGCACGTGGAGGCCACACACAATACTGAGTCTCATTTTGACTTGTTTTAAGGACATTACATCAAAGTTGGATCAGCCTGTAGTGTGTTTTTCCAATTTAATTTTGTGGGTGACTCCAAATCCAGGCCTCCATTGGTTAATAAATTTGATTTCCATTGATGATTTTTGTGTGATTTTGTTGTCAGCACATTCAACTTTGTACAGAACAAAATATTCAATGAGAATATTTCATTCATTCAGATCTAGGATGTGTTATTTGAGTGTTCCCTTTATTTTTTTGAGCAGTGTATATCTTGAAGAGGGAGAACTTGAAGCTCCTGGTTCCTAGTGCAAAATCTGTAATAGAGAACTCTGTATATTATGTGCCATTTATAATATTGGTCCCTTATCTAGCAGGGAAGCCTTTGGGTTTCCTTAGTCATCTGGGACTGAGTGTGACCACTTTTTTCACACCCCCTATAGCAGGTGTCCTCGAACTTTTTAAACAGGGGGCCAGTTCACGGTCCCTCAGACCATTGGAGGGCCGGAATATAGTTTTTAAAAAAAACTATGAACAAATTCCTATGCACACTGCACATATCTTATTTTGTAGTAAAAAAACAATACAGGAACAAATACAATATTTAAAATGAAGAACAAGTAAAGTTAAATCAACCGGTATTTCAATAGGTAGGTAACTGTACCCAAAGGCAGCATAGGTCCTCATTAGGCAGGTAAATGTCCCCAATAGGCAGCATAGGTCTTCAATAGGCAGATAAATATCCCCAATAGGCAGGTAAATGTCCCCAATAGGCAGGTAAATATCCCCAATAGGCAGGTAAATATCCCCAATAGGCAGCATAGGTCCCCAATAGGCAGCATAGGTCCTCAATGGGCAGGTAAATGTTCCCAATAGGCAGCATAGGTCCCCAATAGGCAGCATAGGTCCTCAATGGGCAGGTAAATGTTCCCAATAGGCAGGCTGCTTCCCCCTTATAATGCCATATGTAGGCTGTTCCACCCCTTATAATGCCCCATGCAGGCTGTTCCCCCCTTATAATGCCCCATGCTGGATGTCACCCCCCATATAATGCCCCATGCAGGATGTCACCCCCCATATAATGCCCCATGCAGGATGTCACCCCCCATATAATGCCCAATGCAGGATGTCACCCCCCCATATAATGCCCCATGCAGGATATCACTCCCCTGTCTTTATAATGCCCCATGCAGCATGTCACCCCCCCATATTATGCCCCATGCAGCATGTCACCCCCCCATATAATGCCCCATGCAGGAGGTCACCCCCCCATATAATGCCCCATGCAGCATGTCACCCCCCCCATATAATGCCCCATGCAGCATGTCACCCCCCCCATATAATGCCACATGCAGCATGTCACCCCCCCATATAATGCCACATGCAGCATGTCACCCCCCCCATATAATGCCCCATGCAGGATGTCACCCCCCATATCATGCCCCATGCAGGATGTCACCCCCCCATATAATGACCTATGCCTCCATACATTAAAAAAAAAAAAATCCAATACTCACCTCACTTTTCACTTGCTGCCGCTGCTCTACTCTGGTCTGGACTCCAGCGTCGCAGCGTCGTCGTCCCGCTCTGCGCTGCCTGTGACAGCACTCGGGAGGGCGCGGTGTAAAGACGTCACCGCACCCTCTGACCTGAGATGTCACAGGAAGTGCAGAGCAGGAAGACAGCGGATCTGCGGAGGCACGAGGAGAGGTAAGTATCCGCCTGCCGGGGCCCTGAGCAAGCGGGGGGAAGGGCGGGCTATGGCACCACTCTCCTCTCCTCCGCCCATAGCCCGGCGGGCCAGATGAAAGTCCTCCGCGGGCCGCATGTGGCCCGCGGGACGTAGCTTGAGGACTCCTGCCCTATAGCTTTAACCCTAAAATCCTGGGTTCAAATCCCACCAAGGACAACATCTGCAAGGAGTTTGTGTGGGTTTCCTCCGGGTTCTCTGGTTTCCTCCCACACTCCAAAGACATACTGATAGGGAATGTAGATTGTAACCCCCAATGGAGACAGTCATGATAATGTCTGTAAAACGCTGCAGAATATGTTGGCGCTATATAAAAATAAAGATTAATATTATTATTAATCTGGTAATAGCAATTGTAAAACACCAGAGTGAGCAAAGACTAATGAATGAGAGTGCAGTGTATAGATCTAGTACTTGCCCTCAAATAGAGCTGGATCTTTCATTTACTCCTAAATCTCTTGGCCAAATACCAGCTTTTTCAATACCCCCCCTCGCTGTCTCTCCTTAGATTGGTCACAATACCTCTATGGTTGCATCCTCTGCCCCCTGATGTTTTCATAAGTGTAAACTAGGAGCAGTCACATTATTTGTTCCTGTAGGTTTTTTCTTCTAATTTGCATCTTCTCAAAAGAAGGTTTTGTTCACTTTTATTTTGTTGTCTGCATTGATGAATTTTCTATTAACCTGTTGGAAAAGATTAATGGTGACCTAAGTGATTCAGCATTCCTACGGTGGCTGGTGGACATTATCTTTCTGAACTATCCCAATGACAGGCATTATACGAGTTAACTGTCAAATCAGATATTTATTGCCCCTTTTTGTGAAACTCTAAAGTGAAGACATAATGACTCCAAAACCAACTCACTTTTTCTTCACAGTCCTATATTTCTACACAAGTTTAACTTGTCACCCACCTTAAAGACTTATTTCCAAAATATGAAGTTACACCATATCCACAGGATAAGGGATACATAACTTACTGATCACTGGGAGTTCAATCAAAGTGGGCATAGTTGAAGAGGGTGCAGTCTGCAGCAAAATTCTAGCAAAGAAAATAAGATTGGTGCAAAGATTTATTCAGAGATTTTCACGAACGAGTGCTACTTATGTTTTTCACGGATAGCACTCGTGAATGTGATAGCTTTGAGGCCATTCACATGTCTGTGAAAGTCCACGAAAAATTGTGGAGACATGTCCGATTTTGATCAAGTCTATGCGTCAGTCAAAAAATTGTATCACACTTGGATGACATCTGAGTGCAGTCCGATTTTTACAGACTGTCAGAATTGAGAAGGTGGAGAAACTTTATTTTTTAATTTCTTCAAGTACGAAAAAAACTGATGACACTAGAAGAAAAACTCAGATCAAAGTCTGATCAGAAAAATAATTCCTTTTTCCCATATATGGATAAATTAGATGTGTGAATGAGGCCTAAAAAGGAGCCAACCTAGAAGTGCTGTGAAATTAGATAACAGTTTCTCTAGAAGAGCCAAATGTATCATTCACCAGGAGCCACTGGCAAAAATTGGCATTTTAATAAGCTGTCTATTCTAAGGGGGATATTTATCAAAAGTGGATTTTTTAAGTCAGTTTTCCTTGAGGCTTTGTTGCCTTTATTTGCGCCAAGTTTGTCAATGTGCCACCTAATGTTTGCTAAAATTGGTGCCTCTTTAGATACAACACTTCCGCCTAAAGATGTTTTTCCACTTTTTAAGATGAGACAAATGTATCAACATCTTGATAAAACCCTCAGGAGCTGAGACTGCTCCATACAGGGCAGAAGCTAGCTGTGTTATACAGCCGGCATCTGCTTCTAACATAAGCGACAAGAGCCAGCTCTGATCGCTGGGGTGAGTCACTGACAGAGACATTTATGTTGCACAATTCTGATCAGACCCATTGGCCCCGCTGCAACATGACTGCCAGGTGCCGCCGGGCTAATATGGCAGTCGGTGGCCGGCTGAAGACCCCCATTACTGCCATCTTGGTGCTACTGTGAAGCCCTGCCACAGTCAGGGCTTCATAGGAAACCGTGATTTGTCCAAAAATATGCAATACCGAAGTACAATACCACTCAAAAGTTTGGACACACCTGTTCATGCAGTGGTTTGTTTTTTCTTTTTGGAATGTGCACATTGTAGATTCAGACAGAAGGCAGCAAAACCACTAAGAAACACATGGAAACAAGGAGTTAAGAAACAAATATGAAACAAATCAGAATGTGTGTTACACCTTAGGTCCCTCAAAGTACCCCCTTTTTACTCCCCCTTGGCATTTTACAACCTCTTGGCATTTTACAGCTTTACAACCTCCTGGCACTTTCTCAAGCATCTTCATCAGAAAACAAGTCCTATACAGCTCCATTGAGAGGGGAAATCAAAAAGTTATAGGACACAAAACACATTATTCTTTTTACAAAGTTCAGAATTTTTTAATCCAATAGCATAGTACAAAAAACACCTATAAAAGTTTGGTACCGTTATTATATTGACCTATATAATCCTCCTACCAGGTCATTTTTACTGCATAATGAACACCCTAAAAACAAACAAAAAAAAAATAACAATGGCAGAATTGTGGGTTTTTTTCACCCTTTCCCCACGTTGAAATGTTTTCCTGTTTTTCAGTACATGATATGATAAAATGAATTTTGTCATTCAAATCTACGACTTGTCCCACAAAAAAAAACAAGCCCTTGTATGGCTATCTTGGTGAAGAAATAAAAAAGTGAGACTTCTTGGAATAAGAGGAGGAAAAAAGAAAAGGTAAAAATGAAAACTGTCTGCGCCCTTAAAGGGGTTGTCTCTTTTTCAGAAAACTATTCCTTATACATTTAGTATGTTATAAAAAACAAACTCTGCTTACTCTCCCTCCCCGGGTCCAGCTTTGAGTCTCCACTGCTGCTCATGTCAACGTCGCTGCAGCCAATCACTGAGCACAGTGGCCCTGAGCAGTTTGTGCTCTTTACACTGGCAGAGCCGCAGCGTTCAGTGATTGGTTGCAGTGATGTCAGCGCTGCAGACGATAACAGACACTAGGAGACTCACCGCTGTACAAAGCAGGGGAAGTAAAACACAGTTTGGTTTTTAGCAACAAACTGTACATATCAGGAAAAGTTTTATTGAAGTTGTAAATCTCTTTAAAGGGGTTGTTACTTCTCAACAAATTGATAACCAAACCATGAGATAGGTCATCATTGTTAGATCAGTGGAGGTCCGTAGCATCCCCACCGATTATCTTGTCATTTGCACCAGCAGCCACTGGATGTAAACAAATGGGACGGAGCTGCAAAGTGCAGCAACTTTAAAGAGGTTGTCCACTACCTCAACACTGATGGCAGATCCTTAGCATAGGTCATCAATGTCTGATCGGTGGGAGTGCGACACCCAGCACCCCCGCTGATCAGCTGTTCTCTGTGTCGGCGGTGGCCGGAACTTACCAGTTATGGAGATGCACAGCTCCATTTACAGAATAATGGCTGTAGTCTGGCACTGCAATCAAATCAATAGGGGGCAGAAGGGCAGTACCCGGCCACAGTCACTATACAGCTGACGGAGCTGTGCTGTGCAGCTCCGCAACTGAGCATGCGCGGCGGCCACCGATACCGATAACAGCTGATTGGCGGGGGTGCCGGACCACGGCCGATCAGACATTGATGACCTATCCTAAGGATATGCTATCAATGTTAAACTAGTGGACAATGTCTTTAAGGCCAGGGTCACATGGCTGTAGATTCTCTCATGTGAGAGAATTGGACCAATTATGCTAATGTCACTGGGATCAAACTCTGTCAGAATTTGAGCTGAGTCTCACCTTACTGTGATCTGAATCGCAGCACAGGCGCGGAGAAGACGGAGAACTTAATTTCTCCATCTTCTCCACTGTCTCTGTGAGCGTACATTGGACTGCACTCAGAGAACGTCCGATTGCAGTCCGATGTTTCACACGCACCCATAAACTTGTATGTGTGCACATTATCTGATTATCGGATGCACTCAATTGTTTTCTAATACTGAATCGGCATGAGAAAATAACTGCAGATCTGCACTGTCCCATAATATAACACTAGGCCGAGTGCTATTCGATAAATGTGTAGCTGCACAACAGTTTCTATTCTTTAGCTAGACCCGGTAGCTATACATTGAACGGAGCGGCAAAGGATATTAAAAGTGTTGACATCTTGGAGCTGCCAGAGCAAATAACAGCTGATCAGCTCGGGTGCCAGACTCCCACCGATCTGGTATTGTTGTCTAGTGCAGAGTGCCCATAGATGAGAGAATGCCTAGTGCAGAGTGCCCATAGATGAGAGAATGCCTAGTGCAGAGTGCCCATAGATAAGTGAATGCCTAGTGCAGAGTGCCCATAGATGAATGAATGACTAGTGCAGAGTGTTTATAGATGAGTGAATGCCTAGTGCAGAGTGCCCATAGATGAGAGAATGCCTAGTGCAGAGTGCCCATAGATGAGTGAATGCCTAGTGCAGAGTGCCCATAGATGAGAGAATGCCTAGTGCAGAGTGCCCATAGATGAGAGAATGCCTAGTGCAGAGTGCCCATAGATAAGTGACTGCCCATAGATACGTGAATGCCCATAGGGCAGATGGTCCATAGTGCAGAGTGCCCACCTGAGCACATGGGCATGCCTAGAGTTGCTGGCTGCCTGCCACATCTGGCTGTGCCGGTGCATTGTGTCTGCCCCTCCCTAGCACTGTACACACTATCAGGCAGAGCTCCCAGTGAAAGCACCTGCTGTAAAGCCCGGAAACTGGGGCGAGTCTGCGAGAAGTGGGCAGGGCAGGGGAGCCCTGGAGAAGAAGAGACCTTACCCCCGGGCTGCAGACAGGACGGGCGGGGTCTGCACTCATATAAGAGCCCATCTCTCCGGAGAACAACGACAGCATTGAGCCGCAGAGTGGGACGGGGAAAGGGCGCAGGGAGGGGGGCAGGAATAAAAAGTCGCAGGGTGAGACATACCACAGGACACTGGGCACACATGGCGGCACCGAGGAGGATGGCATGGCTGTACCTGCTCTGCTCTGGGCTTCTGCTTCCCACTGTGATCAAAGCTTTCAACCTGGATACTGACAATGCCATGGTGAAGCAAGGAGAGCAAGGGAGTTTATTCGGCTTCTCATTGGCCATGCACCGGCAGCTGCAACCTGAGGACAAGAGGCTGTAAGTGCAACATTGTATCAGATCGCATCGGGCGACAGAATCTGGCAAACTTTTTTTTTCTACTTTCTTTGTAATACCAGGAATGGATGATATTATAGAGACATGATCACTGGTTCTGCTGCAATAGTCACAAGAATCAGTTTTACTTGCATTTGGTTGCTGTTGAATGCAGTCTATTATTTTCTGTTGTCAGCCATACGAGACACTGATTGTAGGGATATTTTATAGGATTGCTGAATTGAAGCCCCCCCATGATCACAGACTTCTGAGAACATGTCTGATATCATTGGTGCATTTAGCCCCTGTTCACACCTGTTGGATTTGTCACAGATTTCAGTGTGGATTTTGCCCCCAAATCAGTGTTAATCCGCACCTCATACATGTGAATGGGGTTTCCACCAAATCATTTACAAGCTACAGAAAACTTTAGAAAAGATTTTTCTCCTCCTCATGGAGATAATTACTTATTCCCTTTGGATTTTGCAAACTGAGAATTAGTGAAGTGACAAAGGGGCTAATCCTCATTCACATCTGCTGCAGAAATGTGAGCGTCTGCTGTAGATCTCTGACGAAGGAATACACGTCAGATGTAATCAATGAGCGATCTTATAATATGTGGTTGTCCACCAAACCTAGAGTCACTCTCTGTTTTGGCTACTAAACAGGGTCCTAATTGAGCATATGGAAGCCTAGAGTGAACAACCCCTTTAAGAGTTCTCCTTAGCTTCCGGAATGAATGTAATGTATTCAGAGCTGAATCTTGGTTGCATCTTGTATGATCAGAGGTTCAGTCCAGTTTATACAGCGACCCCCAGCAGATACGAGTACCTGCATTGTGTTTAGTGCATGGGGCAGAGACACCGATCACTGATTTATTGTACTTTTTGCTCAGTGTATTGGTGTTTGAAAGGTTATTAGTCAATTGTCGCCTTCGTCTTTGAACATCTGCCCAGGTTAGTGGACTTTGTAACTGCAGAGTAAATGATTAAACCGGTGAATAATATATGTAACATTGCCCTTTATAACTTTTTCACTTCCCTCTTCATGTTCTTTCAGAAGACTGGAAAAATGTGGTAGAAGCAAACTGTACAGAGCTAAATGACTCCACAGTATGCGATGAATGGGGGCTGTCAGGCAGGACCGTTGGTGTTAAATTGTGCCACTAGATGGTATTTCTGAGGACTACAAGCCTCATCATCTTGTTACAGCTCACAGTTGCATGATAACAAATATTATTTTTCTTAAACTGTAGCTCCCTAAGTTGTCCACTTCTGCTATGTTGTTAAAAAAAAAGATTATGTTTTTGGTTCTATTTCTTTGTGGGTGGCTGGTGAGAACCATTGTGGCCACCTTTTCAGCTCCCACAGGAATTGTCACCCAGCTTCCTCCCACTTCCATACAGTAAACCTTCCTAGTTATGTGGTAATGCAGGAATGTATCACTGAATAAGTAGATATTCATCAGTCACCCAGTGAGAACTGTAATAGCAATTATATTGATTATCAACCAGTTCCCCAAGAAGTTGTTTAACTGTGATACAAATGTGATATTACATTTCGTGGGGGAAAGGTGGGGTTTAAACACTTTTAAAATTTTTAGGAAATAGAGAAAAAATACTTGTCTGAAACTTCTGAATTCAGCCGACTACTGGGTAAGAGGACTTTTCAATTCCCCAATGGTAAATTTTGGGGGACAGAAGGTTCAAACATATTGAATTTCAACATGCCCGATCATTTGTTTCTGTAAGGCATAAGCTACTGAGGTTTCTGGCAGCATCTTATTCCCACTCTCCCCATTGAAATAAACATGCATGCTAGACCAAATCAAGCAGGGAATTCGGGAGAAATAACTAGGCAGTAACTATTCAACCAAGAGTCATTTCATTTGTATGATGGCTTTCTTAAGCCGCTGTGTTTTTTTTAATACTCAATAATAGATATCTACTATTAATGAATGTAATGCTTTTTTTTCGGCTGTTTTTTTGTTGTTGCATTGAAGACAGTGCACTAAAGTATTCTATATTTTCATAACTTGATGTTGCATTTTTCATATATGGATGGAAGATTCACCCCCACAAAAAAAGCCCAAAACACCTAGTGTGAGTCAGTTGCAATGGTGATTTTGTTTTTAGCTTAAAAAAGGGAACAGCTTTGTAAGAAAGGGTGACAGTGACAAGGTGAGTCACTGAAAATACCATCGAATCCTGATCTTGCACCAGCTTGTTGCCTGAGCCTGAAATCTGACTTATAATTACAATTTTTAATATTAGTTGGACAAGTAGATTCTCTTCCCGATCAGTAATTATAATGTCATATGAAGGGTTAATTGCTCCCGATAAACCCTACCCCCACTTTGTACTTTGTCCCCGTGGGAATTCTTAAGAGTCTCTCTCCCCCATCCACTAATGTTTGCATTGTCCAATGTGCTTGCATTGGCTTTTCACACCTCAATGCCTCCTCTCTGTGTGCGGACTGTCAGCTCTCTAATAAAACATCACTGGAAGACTAGAATGGAAATCTGAGGATGGACCAGAAACCACAGAACATTACTTTCAATGAATGTCTGCTGTGGCTTCAATATACATTGTATCGGCTTTATTTTATTAGTAGTATTTTGGTAAATATTTATTTTCAACAATAATATGTTTAACATTGGGCACAATAAGCCATCAATGTGTCATCAGTGAGGATCTGACTCACACTGTCTTCAGTGATGTGAGGCTGTGGTGCTTGCTGGTACTCTGTGGACCCTTCATCTCTCGGTAGGTGTCTGGTGTTTAAATGTCCACTGATCACATATTCATGGCCTCTACAATGTTATAAAATATAGCACAGTGGAATACCCTTACTGCTGTATTATTTCCACCCAAATACTGCATCAGATTTGTACCATGTAAACTTAGTAGTGATGATAACTCCTTATATAGACACCGACCATGGGCCTCTTGGCTGCTCCTCTAATTAGTTATCTCCTTGCTTGCTAGGTGGACGGCCATGTCTTGGTAGGTTTCCAGTTGTGCCATACTCCTTCCATTTTTGGATGATGGATTGAACAGTGTTCCGTGAGATGTTCAGAGCTTGGGCTATTTTTTTTTATAACTTAACCCTGCTTTACTCTTTTCCACAACTTTATCCCTGACCTGTCTGGTGGGCTCCTTGGTTTTCATGATGCTGTTTGATCCCTAATGTTCTCGAACAAACCTCTGAGGTCTTCACAGAACTGTAGTTATACTGAGAATAAATGACACACAGGTGGACTCAGTTTACTATGTGACTGTTATGTGACTTCTGGAGGCAATTGGTTCCTCAGCATTTTATTTAGTTATTTGTTTATTGAAAGATTTGAACCCAGGACATCTCTCCTGCGAGAGCTCTGTTCACGTAATGTTTAGCCCTCTGTTTGCTGTATATGCCATGACATGTCCCAGTGTATATGCTAAAAATATTCATAGGGCTCCATTCACCTGATGGAGGCGAAAACACTGTAATTTTTGGCATCCATTGGATGTTTTTTATGGTATAGCTTTTTTTGTGGTAGTAGACTAAGCTATTCTAAGCTATAAAAAGGTGTACAGTAAAAACATATACTTTTTTTAATAATGGGACCCTATTGGCGATGAATCCCACTATACATGTATACACTAGGATCCATTACAGCCTTCTTCTGGAAGTGTATGTCAGATTATCCTATTGATAAAGCTCAAAGTTAACATTTTACTTGATTATTGTTTATAAAGGGAACAGTTTTACCGTAACTGCAGCCCCAAGCACAATGACACTTCTGTACATGTAATCGTACCTGGTGCTGCAGCTCTTTGTTCTTAATACTGCAGATAAGTGGGAGCTCCAGGGGTTGGAACGTCACCGATCAGACATTAATGGCTTAAAAACATCCAGAGGATAGGCCATCAATAAATACATTTCTGGGAAAACTACTTTAAAAACTAGTCACGGGATGACAGTGTTTATTTACTTACTCATCTGTATTAAAGGGGTTGTTGTAAGTATAGAAGTTATCGTCTATCAGTAAGTTAGGGGTAAACGTAATGATTACTGGGGGCCCAATTGATGGAACGCCAATCAATCCCGAGAATGGGTCTTTGTAGGGCCCTGTATGAATGGAGCGAAGTCCATTCATTGTCCATGGGACTGCCAGAGATAGATCAGCTCTGTATTTGGCTATCTCTGGAAATTCCATAAACAATGAATTGGGCAGAGGTACAGATGCTCTACCTCCTCGCCATTCAGGCCTCTGCAGGGCTCCAGTTTTGGAATCAGTGGAGTTCCCAATGGTCGGATTCCCAGTGATCAATAAATTATCCCCTAATTATCTCCTTCAGTATGTTTTTGTAACTTCCATTCTTGCTTGACTTTCCTCTCCTCATTATGGTAATTTATAGGAGGGGGTGGGCTTCAATCCTCTATTCTTTCAGTTTTTTGGTGCCCCAGCAGTTGGGTATTTGCAGGTCCATCGGATTTGCCAGGCAGTATAGCACAGCGTGCAGGACTATCCCTTCAGCTAAAGCACCACTCTAGTCTATTTTTTGGAGTGGTGCCACTACCGTAAAGTGCCTGAGCCAAGGATTATACTCACCAGCCGCCGTCTTCAGCTCTTCCCGGTGCCGCTCCGGTCCCGACTTGTGACCGCAACTTCTGACTGATTGGAAGTCAGAGGTAACGGTCACAAGCTCTCAGTGTAAATCCATGAGGACCCAGTTCTGGCTCTAATAGACTTACATTGAGTAATGAACTCCGGCTCGCCCAGCAAACACTGGAGCGATTCCGGAAGGTCACAAACTGCGGAAGATGACCGGAGTGGGGCCAAGAACATAAAAAGACGGTGGCTGGTAAATATGAGACCAGGGGCAGGGACCTTAGATTTGTGGCACCAATCCGGCGCTGAAATATAAAAACTCAGCTGGAGTGGTGCTTTAAAGAGATAAACCCATTGTGGTAAATCGACTTGCTCGGCTTTCCCAGAGGCAGACACAGGACACACGTCTCGGATTAACTTCCTGCTGGTTTATTTAGACGGCATAAGCTCCTACAGGGTTCCACAAAAATAAACAGGCCCTCTCCGGGGTAACGGAAAGACAAAAGATAAAGTATAACAGAGTCCATTAGCGAGTGGGGCTTCGCCCGCTCCAGGTAGCACAATGAAACACCAAACACCAGTCCTTCGGTGTTGCTCTCTGGCTTCACCAAACACAGCCTGGAGACTTCCTTCTCCAGACCACACATTGCAGAAACAAAACAGTGACTGAGCATTTAAACTTGCTCAGCCACACCCTGAGGGGAGGTAGTGTGAATGGCTTCCCCCCCCCCTCTTTGCCATTCACAAAAAACACACCCTTTAAGTGAGTTAACCCCCAGCATATAACATGCTGGCAGAAAGTTTGTAGGTTTTAGTTCACACAGGCTAGCAGCCGGAGTGACACATACCTACCCGCGTATATAACACCAGTGACTCTGTCACACCTTTGACAGAACTCTGACAGATCCCATTATTATTAATTGTTATGTATGTGGTATCATGACAGATTCAGCACTGCGTTGCTTTATAACATAAACCATGACGATATAATAAAGACAGCCTAGGGCATATTAATGAATGGAGTAATCTCTACATATGTATCCACGTAACTTTCACGAACACTAAATGCCTACATTGCAATCTGTGTTTTCATATTGTGTATGGTGCATTTGCAGAGTACTGAGACTCGCCGCACGGCGTCACTCCTACCGACGTGTACATACAACGAGCTGCATTGGCTGGTAGAGAATTCCAGGACAACAAAAGGTCAGCGCTGTGAATGCTTTGGCCTAGTGTTCGGGCTGGCAGCCTTTTGTCATTCAACAGGCTTAAGTTGGTGGAGAAAATGCAGACTACTGGGCTGAAAAGTTTACTACTCCCCCCATGAAAACACACAATAGACATGATTTTTTCATAAGAGGGTTTTGGTCTTTAGGAACCACGCCGGCATCTTGCTTTAATAATCAGAAGAAGATCATATAGAAACTATATCTGGAACAATATGCACACAAAAAAGCAAGATGTCCTGTTAATTGGTCCGACAAGCTGACCATATACAGTGTGATTTCATGGGTTGGATTGTAAGTATGATAGTGAGTTGTCAAGAAATAAATACTCAGTCTCTTGCAATGAGAAGGTCCGATGTGTTGGAAAATGCATTCAAATTGTTCAATCCATTCAATTTTTGGAAGCGAGGATAGGGTATGCATTGCCATGGCAGCACAGCGGGGCAATGATGGTCAGAAAAGAAAGTTTAGCTTTACTGAAGAGTTTATGCGTAAAACTTTTTCCATATTGCTACACATCTTACTATTCATTCATTCATTATCTATCTATATAATTGTCTTATCCCGTCTGTCTGTCTTTCTGTCTGTCTGTCTGTCTTTCTGTCTGTCCTGGAAATCCCGGGTCGCTGATTGGTCCGGCCGCGGCCAATCAGCGACGCGGCATTTCAGAAAAACATGGCGGCCGTTAGCGGCTCATATGCGGCACGGAGGTCAGCAGCGATGCAGCCGGGAGATGCAGCCGGCTGCTCGCAGCATAAGTCCCCCGACCGCAGGCGCCGCTGACCTACATGCGGCTATCGTCAGGAGATCAGCGGCTACAGCCGCTTATCTCCCGAGGACAAATGTGACGCCCCTCCCCTCCTTTCCCCTCCTCTCCCCTCCTCTCTTCTCCCCTCTCTTCTCCCCGGCGTTATACTTATATACTTACCCCTCCCCTCCTCTCCCCTCCTCTCCCCTCCCCTCTCCTCTCCTCCCGTCCCTCCCCCCGCTCGATCAGGACCCCAGCACCCAGCGTCATACTTACCCCACCTCTCCCCTCCCCTCCTTTCCCCTCCCCTCCTTTCCCCTCCCCTCTCCTCTCCTCCCGTCCCTCCCCTCTCCTCCCCCCGCTCGATCAGGACCCCGGCACCCGCCATCATACTTACCCCTCCCCGTGCCTCCGCAGCAGCTCCTGTGTCTTCCGCTGATGCTCTGTGACGTATCAGGTCAGAGGGCGCGGTGACGTCTTTACACCGCGCTCTCTCCTGACCGGTCACAGCGCACAGCGGGAAGATGCCGGCTGCGCTCGAGTCCAGAGAAGCAGTGAGGTGAGTATTGGATTTTTTTTTTTTTGTATGGGGCCATAGGGGACCTGCATGGGGCACTATGGGGGGATGGGACATCCTGCATGGGGTATTATATAGGGGGGATGTGACAGCCTGCATGGGGCATTATATGGGGGGAGAGGTGACATCCTGCATGGGCCATTATATGGGGGGAGAGGTCACATCCTGCATGGGCCATTATATGGGGGGAGAGGTGACATCCTACATGGGGCATTATATGGGGGAGAGGTGACATCCTGCATGGGGTATTATATAGGGGGATGTGACAGCCCGCATGGGGCATTATATGGGGGGGAGAGGTCACATCCTGCATGGGCCATTATATGGGGGGAGAGGTGACATCCTACATGGGGCATTATATGGGGGAACAAGTGACATCCTGCATGGGGTATTATATAGGGGGGATGTGACTTCCTGCTGGGGGCATTATAAAGGAGGGTCGGGAGACATATGCTAGAATACCCGATGCGTTAGAATCGGGCCACCATCTAGTTTTATTATATTCATCAGTATATTATGAGATAATTAGTGACCTTCAGAAATATGATAATCAATATATGATTCTTGGGGTTCACTGATTCTGAAATAACTGAAATATCTGCTGACACATGAGAGAAGTGTGCAATTAGTGATAGTAATTAGGAATAAATATAAGATGATATCTCTATAGCAAGATCTCTAAAAAAGACAATCTGGAGAACACTTATCCAACAAAGACTCAAACGAGAGAAGAATTATATTGGACCTATCAGCAGGTTTCCCCTGATGTTCTGCTGCTACTACTTATATGCATGCTGTGCACATCCCCACCACCCCTTTAGATCCCCACAGTCGGGCGTCATACCTTTGAAAAATAGTTATACAGAGATCTCACGTTGTATGCAAATCTTTGTCGAGCGGTCCGATGGGTGTCTCCAGACCCTGCTTGATTCCACCTCTCTGCCCACAATCGCCACCCCTCTGCCTTTGATTGACTTCTCCTACAGATGGTATGGAGCAATCATCTATGCCACTGAAAGGGGGAGTGGCAGCAATTGCGAGTAAAGAGGTGATGCCAAGTGCGGTCTGTAGACACCTATCGGACTGTTCGGCACAGATTTGTATTCAGTGTGGGACCCTTATTAAACTATTTTTCAACTGTCTGCAGCGTGACTATGGGAATACAAAGGTGTTGTAGGAACATGCATTATGATGCATAAAAGGTGGTGGTAGCAGTATTTAAAGGGAAAACCTGATGTCTGGTTCTATTTAAAGGGGCAGCAAATTGGGAGGTTACCTGTATTTCCATGGGGTCTTCAAAGATAGAAATCCAAGGATCAACTTGAGAGTGGAGCAGAAAAACATTCCCATGCACTTGCAAAAAATTTAAGTGTATGGTGCTGCTGTTATATTACAACTGTTATATAATGGAGAGTGGAGGAGGAGAGGCTTTGTTTTTGCTGAAGACCCCATTCTTTTTATAAAGGCGTCACTAAGGCCAAATGAAGAGAAACGGCATTGATTAAATTGTAAAGTGCTGCAGGATATGTTGGCGCTATAAAAATAAAAAATATTATTATTATTACAAGATATACTATCATAGATGTATATGTTGTATCTACAATATGTTAAGAACCTAAAGTTATTTTAACAAGTATTGATTGAGTCTTGCAGAAAAAATGCTGTGGTGAATCTTTCCCGAGGCAGTGACAGGAACCACTCCCTGCTCAGAATTAACCTGTCGGAAATTTTCATGAATTTCAATCTCACATTCCATCTGACACAGCTGAGTGACTTCTATTGGCTCTGAAGCTATGACGGCTGGGGAAATATTTCTGCATCGTGCAGGTTTTAGTGATTTACTATCCACCCAGGCAAAGCAGCCTTTATGTGGCCTGATTTATGCTGTATTGATCCAATATATCCGTTACGATTGGGTCATTGTATTAGGTGTAGCCGGAAGGCGGATACTTTGGCTCATCGTCTATGAAAAATGTCCAAGGTTTTGCCCATCATAAACTTATATTATTTAAGTCAAGGGCATTTTTGAAATTTACTAGATAAGATCATGTGATGTTTGTATAAGACCGGTTTCACATCAAGTTTTTACCACACATCACTGGCCCTGAAAAATGGGATTCGGGTGGTGTATGCGCTTAAACAGGCATTGACTTTGAAGCAGACTGAGTCACTTTAAATTCTGTCTGACCCCCTTTTCAGCAGTGTCTGCCTTTTTTAGGCAGGCACAAAAAACGTACCCGACTGCGT
The DNA here is from genome assembly GCF_046119375.1 of Phyllobates terribilis. NCBI lineage: Eukaryota > Metazoa > Chordata > Amphibia > Anura > Dendrobatidae > Phyllobates > Phyllobates terribilis. The sequence continues at coordinate 112,585,082 of NW_027362769.1, read as the reverse complement.
TTTTGTGCCCACCTCAAAAAGTGAATAAGTAAATAATGCTTTTTATTTTTTTAAGAACTGTTTTCTATCCATTTTTGAAAAATTCGTGCAACCCTTTAATAGTTTTGTTTTTGTCTATAGGGGTTCATAGACATTAGTTTTATGTCGACTAAACAAGTGGGGTCTTTTAACAGATCCCACTAGAGCAGTGGTCCCCAACCTTTTTTGCACCAGGGACCGGCTTGAAGCAAGATCATTTTTCCATGGCCCAGCAAGGAGGGGGTGGGGTGGGCGGGGCTTTGGTCATATGGGGGCGGGGTAATGGAGGGATTTGGAGTTTAGTGCATACTTATCATATAGTGTAGACCAGGTCCCCGCCAGGAGCTATGCCAGGAGCCCCACATAATGTGCTGTGCCAGGAGCCGCATCACTGAGGCCCCATCACGCCCTGCAGCAGGACAGGGCAGCTGTCCTGACAGCTGCTGTTCAGCTGCATTTACTTCATCCCAGGGGCGGACACAGACTGTAGTGGGCCCCTGTGCAAGAAATTTTTGGGGGCCCCCCCCGCCCTTCATAAGGCAACAAAGTTATGTAAACATAACCCCCCCCCATGTGCATCTCTCACCCCCCCATGTGCAGCTCACCCCCCGTGCATCTCTCATCCCCCTCCGTGCATCTCTCATCCCCCTCCGTGCATCTCTCATCCCCCTCCGTGCATCTCTCATCCACCCCCCGTGCATCTCTCATCCACCACCCGTGCATCTCTCATCCCCTCCGTGCATCTCTCACCCCCCCCGTGCATCTCTCATCCCCCCCGTGCATCTCTCATCCCCCCGTGCATCTCTCATCCACCCCCCGTGCATCTCTCATCCCCCCGTGCATCTCTCATCCCCCCCGTGCATCTCTCATCCCCTCCGTGCATCTCTCATCCCCTCCGTGCATCTCTCATCCCCCCCGTGCATCTCTCATCCCCCCCGTGCATCTCTCATCCCCCCCGTGCATCTCTCATCCCCCCCGTGCATCTCTCATCCCCTCCGTGCATCTCTCATCCCCCCCGTGCATCTCTCATCCCCCCCGTGCATCTCTCATCCCCCCCGTGCATCTCTCATCCCCCCGTGCATCTCTCATCCCCCCCGTGCATCTCTCATCCCCCCCGTGCATCTCTCATCCCCCCGTGCATCTCTCATCTCTCCCCTCCCCCCCATGTGCATCTCTCATCTCTCCCCTCCCCCCATGTGCATCTCTCATCTCTCCCCTCCCCCCATGTGCATCTCTCATCTCTCCCCTCCCCCCCATGTGCATCTCTCATCTCTCCCCTCCCCCCATGTGCATCTCTCATATCTCCCCTCCCTCCCATGTGCATCTCTCATCTCTCCCCTCCCCCCCATGTGCATCTCTCATCTCTCCCCTCCCCCCATGTGCATCTCTCATTTCTCCCCTCCCCCCCATGTGCATCTCTCATTTCTCCCCTCCCCCATGTGCATCTCTCATCTCTCCCCTCCCCCATGTGCATCTCTCATCTCTCCTCTCCCCCCATGTGCATCTCTCATCTCTCCTCTCCCCCCATGTGCATCTCTCATCTCTCCCCTCCCCCCATGTGCATCTCTCATCTCTCCCCTCCCCCCCATGTGGATCTCTCATCTCTCCCCTCCCCCCCATGTGGATCTCTCATCTCTCCCCTCCCCCATGTGCATCTCTCATCTCTCCCCTCCCCCCATGTGCATCTCCCATTCCCCCCACTCCTAGTTAATTGTATTTAAAAAAAAATAAAACTTGTTATACTTACCCCCATGCGATCCCTGCAGAATCCTGGCGCTCGTCCAAATCGCTGACACCAGGTTCTCCTGCCTTCCGGTCATGTGACGGCGCCGTCACATGACCGGAAGTCAGAGGAATTATGAGATGTCCTGGACCCGGCGCTTTGCATGGGGCCGGGGGCCCCATGAGGAGAGAGACGCACAAGAGGGGGGCTCCGAGGGGGCTCCTACCGGCCGGGCCCCATACTGGAGTCAGGGCAGTCATGCCCTGATGGCGGCCCTGCTGGAGGCTGGAGGGGCCCCCTCTCCCTCGGGGCCCCCGTTCAATGAACCGGCTGCACGGGCGGTAGTTCCGCCCCTGCTTCATCCTTCTTCAGGACCTGTGGTGACATCACAGTTATGTACCTTGATGTCATCACAGGTCCTCTACAGGTCTACCCTGCGGGAGTCTAGAACAGCGGGCAGCATCCACCCCACACAGTGTGCTGTGAGCCACCGCAGACCAGAGCACACTGTCAATGTTTAGTGATTGTCTGTGGTGGTGCCGCGGACCGGCTGAAAAACCCCAACGGCCCAGTCCTGGTCCGCGGACCGGCGGTTGGGGACCTCTGCACTAGAGGATCGGAGGATCTTTAATGATTCATTAGTTTTAGTTATGTTTTTCCTCCTTTGTTTCTCTAAAGTTCTGATGATGTCTCATAGCCCCTACCCTGGATTTAACACGGGCCTACAAATTGCAGACAGACAACTTTTACCTCTCTAATGTCTACGGTCAGATTAATGCTGTACTGCTTATATACATGGTGTATATTGCATGTATGTAGGCACATATTATGTATGGCTGGTAACAGTCTATTGCTGAATAATGGGAAGTGACTATTTTTGTAGCTGTCATACTGAATCTGGTAGGAAGTTTCATAACTTTGTTATCTTGTTTTGTGCCATTACGTCACTTTCATCAGCCTGTTTTGATGGTAAATGGCAATTTTTCTAACAAATCACTGGCACATTAAGGCTGACAAGGCTTCTCCTATCTGTGGTTAAAAAAATACAAAAGCAAGATGAATATTGTCCGGCCAGGACATAAATGGAGTTCGGCTTATCTAGTCTGCACATGTCTGACACATTCCGCTGATAGTAATGTGCAGAAAAGTTTGCTCAGTTGTCTACATGGCAACTGAGAAGATATATATATATATATATATATATATATATATATATATACATATATATATATATATATATATATATATATATATATATGTCACGGGTTTACCGGGACAGAGAGGGACCAGAAGACCGCAGTATCTGATTTCAAATACTCCTGCACTGATTAGAAGCACTTCAACATCATGTTAAACAGTGCAGGTTTCTGCTAGCAGGGCAGGGGTTAATTTGTTCAGTTGAGAGCTTCTGAAGTGTTGGTCGTAGCTGTTCAGTGTTGGCCACTCTCCTCTGCTATATATACTGGCCTTTGGCAATCTGAGATTGCCAGTGTTCGTTTCATACTGCCTGGTTCTGAAGTTGAAGGAGCTGGTTGTTTGATGAGGCATTTGGTGTGTTATTCTAAAGACTGTTGCTTGGTGATTTGTCTGTGTGCACATCCTCATCCTCTCTTATTTGTTTTTCCCTTCCTTTACTTCCAAATGTGCCACTCTGTTGTCTCTGAGTGCATATTTTTATGATTGGTATTTTCATTTATCCCCTTGTTAGTCTGGTTTGTGTATTCTTATATTTTATTACTCCCCACTTCCCTGGGTGGGGGAGGGGACAGATAAGGGCTGATTCAGGAGCTCAGCAAGGCACATGGCCCCAGCATCTTCTCCATTAGAAGTAATTCGGGGAGCGGGGATAGCTAGGGCGCCTCTAGCTTTAGGGATAGGGAAGGAGTCCCTGGCCTCGGGATATCCGACATCAGTGTGGTGACTATATATATATATATATATATATATATATATATATATATATATATATATTAGTCACCACACTGACTATATAATATCATTTCTACTGTGATCTTTTGGGAAAATTATGGCAGCGCCAGGGAGTAAACATTACAGTATATATTTGAACATGTGATATTAAGCTCTCTCTATACATTTGTGTCCTTCATGATGGCAAGACGTGATGGCAATGCCAGGTCCACCATATGACGGACACCATCGGCAACTGATGCTCCCTATTGACTATGGTGTCCTCCATTTCACCAGACAAAATAATGCAGCATGCTGCGCTATGTTGTCCTCTATTTTTGCATGATCTGTGAATGAGTCTCCACCACCACATTTACACAGTGATTATTGCTACAATGTAACAAACAGTACGGGATTGTAACAATTTTCATTATCTGGTCTGAAAAGAACTGTTCTCAAAGAAGATAACAGTAGGTGCGTGAAGACTCCCCATACACAAAGGTTGAAGGATGAATGGTCATTTACTGTCTGTAAAAGAGGCATCTGAGACCACATTGGTCATGGTTTTTTGAGCTGATGAGGCAAAGAGTGCTTATGATCTGCTGAAAAACTCCCAACATGCCCGATCGGTGTTTTAAACAATGTCAGTTGTCCATTGGTTGAAACAATATTTTCGCCAAAGTAGCCGACAATTGTTTGGTACGGTTTTAAACTGGCCATTTTTCTCGACTTTTCTTTGAACCTTAAAGCGATTCTCTGGTGAAAAACTTTATCAGCCATTTTCTACTTAAAGAAGTTGTCCGCTAATTTTACATTGATGGCCTATCCTTAGGATGGGTCTTCAATGTCTGATCGGCCGTGGTCTGGCACCCTGCACTCCCGCCAATCAGCTGTTATCAGTGGCGGCTGTCGCTGGCTGGAAATACTTGCCAAGGTGCTCCGTCTACTGATAGTGGCTGGGGCTTGTTACTGCACATCCGCCTCCTATTGATTTGAATAGGGGTCGGATGTGCAGTAACAAGCCCTGGCCACTACAAGTAGACGGAGCAGCTTGGCAAGTGAGTATTTCTGGCCTGCTGCCACCGATAACAGCTGATCGGTGGGAGTGCCAGGTGTCCGACCCCGGCCGATCAGACATTGAAGACCCATCCTAAGGATAGGCCATCAATGTAAAAGTAGCGGACAACCTCTTTAAGGAGGATGTGGCAACTACCATACATTAGATGCTATGAGAAATAATCCTGATTCTACAGAAAAAAGGTAAAACAGGACGTGCATAGTAGTGGTTAGTGTGTCCATACAGTCAGACAGCATATTTTGTCTAAAAGTAGTACATGGACAGGTAAGTGGTGAAATTACCTGCCATGGGGGATTCAGTGCGGGATCACTCATAGCCAAGATTAAAGGTAGTGTTTACCAGATACTCCCTTTGCCATGGGCTATGTCTGGTATATGACAGTCACATAACAGACAGAGGTCCCATACAAAGATCTTTGATTTGAACCTTCTTTCCTTGAACTTGCAGTGTGAGATCACCTGAGCTTGCAGCATTATTCAGGTGGCAATGAGGCGGCTCGGGTTCTGGCTTATTATAGGATAAGCAATAGCTATCAGATGACATAATGACTTGGATCTTTTTCAATTTCAGACATGAGAACTTTTGACCTGCCCCATCAGGCACATTCAAGTAATCTTTATTGGCACCTCAAAGTTTGTTTATGATGCTGTTGTATTTACTCTAATCTTAATGTTAAAAGGGGATTTCCTTCCCCACATTTGTACCATATATGTCTCGTATAAGGGAATGTCGCCACTTTCTGTAAACCCATAGAATTAACGTGGAACTTTCAACCCTCCTGGGATGTCTTTTGTAGTATATACATATATTCGCAAAAAAAATAACAATTCTGTATTTTATTTTATTGTAACTCTTGTGTTCTTCTTTTGTTACTTGTACTAGAAATGTATGAGTAAATTGACAACTGGGAGTTACTATTTCACTTGTGAAAGAAGTATCTCTGCATAGTCAGCACTGATTGGATAGTGTGAGGAGTGCGTTTGGACACACTTCCAACTAGTAACACCTAGTTGTCATTTTATTTGGAATGGCACAGTGTAGGGATCTAAGAAAAGAATATCCAGCGTTGTTCTTTCATGCAGATTACAGTTACTAAAAAAGACAATAGTAACGATTCTACCCCTCAGTGTGTCTTAGGATGCAGTGATTGACAGCTCAGTTGTCCAGTCTGGTGCAGTGGCGTGCTGAGCTGTCTGTGCAGTGATTGACAGCTCAGTCATCCAGTCTGGCGCAGGGGCGTGCTGAGCTGTCTGTGCAGAGATTAACAGCTCAGTTGCACAATATGGTGCAGGGGCATGCTGAGCTGTTTGCCATCCAGTCTGAGACAGGGAGGTGCTGAGCTCTCTCCACATGCACCGTTTCCTTGATTGCTCAGCTATTTAACTGAGCTGGCAGTCCCAGATAGCTGTCAGCCATAGCTTCAGCTCTGTGTGGATTGTTTTCCCTGTGCTTACTGCCTTGCTCATTGATCTATAACTGACTGTCCTTGGACCTCGTTCTGACAATCCGTTTGTCTCATCCTTTTGCTCTGATCTGCTATCCTCCTGGTATTTTGACCTCGGACCGTTACTTGACTATTCCTATGACTCTTCCCTCTATTTATGACATACCCTCCTAGCTATTGACCTCAGACCCATTGACTATCCCAACTCATTGCTTGTCCGTGAGTAGTGACTCAGCGTCACAAGTCAGTAAAGGTGACAGGTCCACTTTAAATTCAGAGAGCCACAAGGCCACCTCACCAGGCAGAGCTGAAACTAGGCTACCCCATTAACTATGTATCCTTTGGGTCGGCATACAGCCCATGAATTCAGCTGGAGAAATCCATGGGGATATTATTCCAGAAACATAATTGATTCTTTCTATGTTACGGCTTTTAGAAGTCTGTGCTTTAACCATCCAGAGTGATTAACGCTTCTGATTTATTTCTTGCAAATATTGCCTGGTATTGTAAATGCCATATATTTCTCATAGGAAGCTATGCATAATACAGTTCCAGTAACTGGGGCTAGTAAATGTCAATGACGTCCTCCTACATAAATGTATTTAATTATTTAAAGCATGTTGTGGATTGTCCCTTATTATTGATAACATCGGCCATTGTGATCCCCCATTAAGGCACGAGTGATCAATTTGTCATTCTTTCAGTAGAGACTGTAAGCTGAGGAAACCCCAGACATACAAAGGTTGATGTACTTACATTCACTTATTGCTCATTCCAAGGCATTGGCACATGGCAATTAATATAATTGATAGTGGTATAATGAAAATGAGTGTCTCTATCATTCCATTATTTTGGTGGTTTGGCCTCAACTTTCTACTTGATAAAGTGGATTTAATAGAAAGAACAATTCTAAGAATGTTATAATTAAACAAGTCTTTAATTGAAACATTCCTAAGATTCCCCCTCCCCCTATACATGGTCGGATTAATGACCAACCATTACATTTGACCATCTATTTTTGCCACAATCAAAGAAAATGACAAGTATCATCATCACTGGTTGTATTTTGCTTCTGTCATAGAGGCCATGATCAAAGTCCATAAAGGACCGAAACTAGAAATTAGCAAATCCAAACCTAAAAGGGGTTTGTACTGGACAGTTAGTATCTGATGCTAATCACCGAACATGGACATCTCCCTGAAGTCCGGTGCAAAGTTTCGGAGTTCCGGGGTAGTCCATTGCAGAGAGAGAGAAATTTTTTTCCAGCTCCAAAGTTTTGGTCCCCTTACATTTCAATGGGGTTCAGATTCAGGTTCGGGTAAAGTTCTGGTACCCGAACCAAACTTTGGATTAAAGTTGGGGTTGGGTACCAGAGTCTGACCTTCCACAGGTCCGCTCATCCCTAACCGAAACATAATTTCTTAGCCATTCTGCAATGTATGGAACAAGTTATGCTAACACCTCAATAAATCTTTATTTTCACTTTTTTATTGCATCCTCGAATGCCATTTTTTTTCTTGGAATATAGATGGAACTTCTCTGTCTGTTTTAGCACTGTATTATTACCTCTACCTAAACAACAGTGCCAACCATATCTACATTAGGTGAACGTTGGCTGAACCTGCTGATTGTGGCTCAACCATTGACCATCTAATGTAATGGAGGTGTACTGACAGCACCCAAAACGCAGATGCCGGGGAAAAGAAGAACTGTTCATGTTATCAATAATATAACCCCTTTGTGCTCGTTTTGCAGGCTAGCATGAGAGTAGCATCATAACTCAGGTAAAATTAGCTGATTTAGGAGGGAAATCTCAGATTCAGATGAACATTCAAGAAAATCAATACAAAGTAAAGAAAAATAAAAAATGAATCTGATGGATACCTCCGAATACAAGGTAATACCCAAAAGCCAAAGACTTAAGTAGTCATGACAGATACAGCTTCCTCTGACTCCCCAGATGAAGCAGTTGCGAAACGCTTATTGGCTCTTTTCTGTATTGATAAGCCTAGTCTGTTTGTTTGTCATGACTACTTAGTCTTTGAACTTTCGGTAATACCTTTTATTCCGAGGTATGCAACAGATTATTTTAAGATTGTACTGTACTTTGTATCGACTTTCTTTATTACAAAATATAGAACTTTTAATTACATTTTAAAACCTAATTGCAGCTCTCTCACTTGTTTCTCTTTTGTGTCTAATGTGCCTCTGGATTTATTTGGTGTTTTTTAATTTGCATTGGAATAAAGTTTGGTTTTATATTTTGATAAATAATGGTCTTGCATCTTTATATATCAGGTATAATTATATTGATAATGCATTGGGACTTGTTACATTGTAGGATATACACTTTATTTAGAAAAGAAGCAGAAAAAAGTCTTTTTTTAAGATTTCATACATTTTCCAACCCTTGAATTGTCTGGAATCCTATAATGTCAATGTCGCCTAATCTACTGTAAAACTAGGATAATTGCTCTAATAGAGACTGCTGACTTAAATCACTGTAAATTGACATTTGCGTTGTTTGCTGGCCGTATGCTAAAAATACCAAAGACAATGTGTGTGCTGGAAAATGCTGCAAATCTGTTTATATAGAAGGAAAATTGTGTTTTATCTATGAAGACAAGGCTTGGAATGTTTTCACAAGAGATAGCATTATAGCATTATCTCCTATGTCAGGTTCAGTTCTTTTGTGTTGGTGGCTTTGTCTTTAGTGCATTCCCTCCGCAGTGAATTCCCTTTTTCCATTTCTGTAATTGTTTTTAGTACAAAACCACCATATATGGAATCCTATGTAAAAAATGCAAACAACTCGTGTTACTGCATACTTTGCTATTGTTTAAGTATAGCTATAAATATTGCTGTTAATTCATAAAACTGCACACAATACGTAGAGCTTGCAGTGTGCACAGATTCACAGTGACTCGCTATATGACTTGACAGTGGCGTTATTACAAACCATGGCAGCATTTCTGCATATTACCCTTGTGGTTTACTCCAGTTCTCTAGTACAATATCTAAAAGTTTCTTCCCATGGGGAATTCTTGTCTCTATTGTCCTAAAGAGCCCATCTTAGGAGTTTCCATTTTTAATTGAAGAACATAGATAAATACAGTAATAAGAAATACACTATTCAGTATTAGAGGTGAGCGAATCGTGGCCCCTTTCTTGTAATAATGTCGCCCTTCCTGAGCTCCTTCCGGTAATAATGTTTGTTGATCTGTTGTTGCCTGACCTTGGACCTCGTTTTGACCATCCGTTTGCCTAGCTCCTTTGCTCTGATCCGCTATCTTCCTGTTATTCTGAACTTGGACCATTACCTGACAATTTTCTGCAAAACAAAAGTACTTGAGAGCTTCAAAGTGCCTTGAAAAGACATGTATGACACTCTGAGGTCTCCTACGACTGTATCCAAACCCTTTCCATCTCTTTAACACAAACACAGGCTTGTCCAAGTGACCTCAACATATATGGCTATGGGTAAAGAGATGGTAACCGTACTTCACTCTTGTGCCATCACACATACTATCTGTACAGGTTTTTCAATGTTTTATGGCTTTCTCTCCCTATCACTATGGCTGAGCTGTGACATCTACTCACTATCCAAATGAACATTTCACATTGGCTATACAAGACTAGTGTTGAGCGATACCTTCCGATATCAGGAAATATCGGATCGGATTGGATCGGGCCGATACCCAAAAAGTATCGGATATCGCCGATTCCGATAACGGAAACCAATGCAAGTCAATGGGACACAAATATCGGAATGAAAATAAACCCTTTCTTTCCTTGTAGGTTAATTCTACATGAAGGAAAACAACTAACAATAATGTAGAATGTATTGGGGGAGGTGGTTGCCCAAATCGATGGGAACAGTGCTCACAGTGAAACATGAAAAGCCGGCAATTCAGCAGCGGCATACACCGGTACCCGACAATTTATAACAGAAAGAATAGAGCTTCACACATAGATTAGATAGATAGAAACATGTCAGTCACATATATATGAAGTGCAGTGACAGTGTTGCTTACTGTACTTGTCATTTAGTGTAAAGGATTTATTTAAAAAAATATTAGTGTTTTCATGCACTGTCTCTTTAAAAAAGCCGGCCGGCAATTCAGCATCTGTACCCGACAATTTAGAATAGAAAGAATAGAGAATCACACATAGATTAGATAGATAGAAACATGTCAGTCACATATATAAGAAGTACAGTGATAGTGTTGATTACTGTACTTGTCATTTAGTGTTAAAATAAAGGATTTATTAAAAAAAAAATTGGCATGGGTTTCCCCCTAATTTTAGTCTCTAGCGGAGGTTAAGCAGACGGCTGGGGCAGATGTTTGAAGCCTGGGAAGGGGGTAATACCCACGGAGCTTCCCAGGCTACTAATATCAGCCCCCAGCTGAATACCTAGCCTTTACTAGCCATTAAAATGGGGGACCCCCCCAAAAAAATGACGTGGGGTCCCCCCTATTTTAATAGCTAGCAAAGGCTAGGCAGACAGCTGGGGGCTGATATTAATAGCCCAGGAAGGGTGCCATGAATATTGGCCCCCTCCCAGGCTAGAAACACCAGCCGTCAGCCGCCCCAGAAATGGCGCATCCATAGGATGCGCCAATTCTGGCACTTAGCCTCGCTCTTCCCACTGCCCTGTAGCGGTGGCAGTGGGGTAATGGGGTTGGGGTTGATGTCAGCTTATAATGCCAGCTGACATCAAGCCCAGGTTAGTAATGGAGAGGCGTCTATAAGACACCCCCATTACTAACCCCATAGTCAAAGTTAAAAAAAACACAAACACCCAGAATAAAATCCTTTAATTGAAATAAACACACAATTCTTTATTGTTCTAAATTAAACCATACTTACCGTCACACCCATTCCACCTGAAGCCAACGATCTCCTGCAATAAAAGTAAAATAATAAAGCAACATCATCCTTACCTCTCCATGGTTCCCAGGACAGCTTCAGCTCTGCTACATCGAGATGACAGGCTGGACCTGCAGAAAGCTGCCATCCAGCCTGTCATCCCGCAGACACTGAGAAGCGCAGGCATGCTTGCACTCCTCAGTGTCTGGCTACTTTGTGTCCAGCCAGGTACAACTAGGCAGCTGGGGGATGGAATCTGCAGCGCAGGGAGGCCCAAGCTTTCTGGGCCCCCCCCCCCCCAGCTGCAAATTGCAGTCCGCAGCCACCCCGGAAAATGGCGCGTTCATAGAAGCTGGATGCTGTACCTGGCTGGCATACAAAAATATGGCAAAGCCCACGTCAAAATTTTTGGGAAAAATTAATTAAAAAATAAATAATAATTTAGGGACTGCATCTTTATTAACTCCTCAAATGTCATTTAGTGTTAAAATAAAGGATTTATTTAAAAAAAAAATGGCGTGGGATCCCCCATAATTTTAGTCTCTAGCGGAGGTTAAGCCGACGGCTGGGGCAGATGTTTGAAGCCTGGGAAGGGGGTAATACCCACGGAGCTTCCCAGACTACTAATATCAGCCCCCAGCTGAATATTGGCCCCTCCCAGGCTAGAAACACCAGCCGTCAGCCGCCCCAGAAATGGCGCATCCATAGGATGCGCCAATTCTGGCACTTAGCCTCGCTCTTCCACGCTGCCCTGGTGCGGTGGCAGGGGGTAATAGTGGTGGGGTTTATGTCAGCGCCAGCTGCCATGAAGCCCAGGTTAGTAATGATGGGCGTCTATAAGACAACCCCATTACTAATCTACAAAGTGTTAAAAAGAAAAAAAACACACTACACACAGAAAAAAATAATTTATTTGAAATAAAACACACCATTTTATTTAATTCTTAGTTTACTAAAAAAAAAAATAGTTACCTGTCCACGTTCCTGCGCTGATCTCCCATGCACAGCTGTCACATCTGGAGATGGTGACAGCTGTGCATGGCTGCTGTAAGCTCACGCTGCCGGGAACACGTCCGCTCCCGGCAGCGGGAGCCCCTGACTGAGGTCACCGGAGTGCATTCAGGCAGCGCAGCTCCGGAGACCTCCTTTACGGCACTGCTGTACCGTGGGAATTTCTCACGGTACAGCAGGGCCGTAAAGGAGCTAACCGGAGCAGCGCTGCCTGAACTCCGGCGAACCCGCTTATGCAGTGACGGGGCTGCTTTACGGCCCCGTCATTCTAGCGGCGGCAGCGGTTCAGAGCGGTCACATTCTATGTGGCTGCTCTAAACTGGAGATCTTCGTGGGACACTCGGGGACTACTACGGAGGGGTAAGGATAAGGTTGTGGTTTATTATTTTATGTTTTATTACAGGAGATCGATGGCTTCGGGGAATTAGGTGTCTAGGTGAGTATAGGTGTAGTTTTTTATTTTTTACTTTATTTTAGGTGGCGATCGGCGGGGACAGGTAATGTATGAACTAATTTATTGTAGGTAACCACTGGCCACCAATAAAATGTATTTAACATTTATTGGGGACACAGTAGGGCAATTTAAATAGCAGGATCAGGCTGATGGGAACTACTGCTCCCATCGAGCTGATCCTGCTGGCACGAGTGGACGGGGGACAGACATAGGCCGATGGGAGTAGTAGTGTCACATCGGCCTATGTCTGCCTGCACGCACACACCCCCCAGACATCGCACAGACACCGCGCACACCCGCACACACTCGCAGACATCGCACAGACACCGGCAGACATCGCATAGACACCGCACACACTCGCAGACATCGCACAGACACCGCGCACACCCGCACACACTCGCAGACATCGCACACACTCGCACACACCCGCAGACATCGCACAGACACAGCACACACTCGCAGACATCGTGCACACACTAATCATGACGGGTCTGATGGTTTGGGAGGTGAGGCTGACCTGTGCGGCCGTGGGAAAGTTCATGTGAGTTCATGCAATGCAGTCAAGCATGAACTCACATGAACCCTCTGAGGGCACCGCAGCTACTTCAAATGAACAGCTGATCAGCAGCACCTGATACCTCAGCTGTTCATTTGAAATAACCGGCGGGAAAGCGCAGCACAGAACGGGAAAGCCGGCGGTGAAGTCTTTTCACTGCCGGCTTCCCCGCCCGGGTCCTTCGCTCCCCGCTCCTTGGTGCTGTGCTCCCCACCCGGTCCTAACTTACGATCGGGATGGGAGGTGGCGAGGGGAGCGGAGGATCGGGGTGGGAGGCTGCGGGGAAACAGTATGGGGCTGTGTGATTGTTTAAAAGCTGGCGGCTTTTTACCGCCCGCCGGCTTTTAAACAATCAGGAGAATTCTCCCACGCTGGGATGGCATTCTGATGACAGGCTGGATCGCAGCTGAGCGCTGCCATCCAGCTTGTCATCCTTCAGAGACACTGCAGAGCGCAGGCATTGTGTGAACTTCCGATTCCGGTATTCGATATTGTAAAAGTATCGGAACTCAGTATCGGAATTCCGATACCGCGAATATCGGCCGATACCCGATATTTCAGTATCGGAATGCTCAACACTATACAAGACCTATTTATACAAACTCCCATCGGTAATATAGCTAATGGATTGACACTTTTATTTTCATTTACATGATTCTATGACTGGGCTATAATCTTGAATTCACACATGACACTTGCATACATCCGGGTTGTTTAGATAAATGCGGCTGTCTGCCCATGTCAATTTACCTTTATAATTAGGGGTCAAAATGGAAAAGACAGAAATATTGTTAATAGTTATCATTATGTACCTGGTGTATGTGCTTCAGGCTGTGTGCCAACGATGCGTTTTTCAAGCGTTTCCGCAGCAGCAAAAGCGCTGCAGAAACGCTTAGAAAACGCATGGTAGAAGGTCTGCAATGTTCCCCAATGATAATCCGCATGTGCTGTGCACATGCTGCGGAAATTTCCGCTGCGGATTATCATTGCGGAAAAAAACGCAGCACTACCAATTATTTTGCGGAAGTGCTGCGTTTTCGCCGCCATTGACTTGCATTAGAACGCGCCAATTCCGCAAGACTGCATCTGTACTTGCATAATTGGCTCGTTCTAATGTGCGGATGGTACCCAGGTGTGGAGGACAGGAGACTCTCCTCCAGACCCGGGTACCCTAAAAGCTGTAAAAAAAGAATAAAATAAAAAATAAAGATTATATTCACCTTCCGACGGCCCCCGGACTCCTTCCCTGTGCTGGCTGCCGGCAATCGCGCAGGACTGAAGGACCTGCGGTGACGTCAGAGTCATGTGACGGCAGGTCTTTCAGTATAGCGTACCGCGATCTGCCGGCAGCCAGCACAGGAGCGCAGCAAGTCTCGGGGGCCATCAGAGGGTAAGTATAGGTTTATTTTTTATTTTTTTACATTCTCTCGGGTCACACTATATAAATCCATGCTGTTTGCGAAAAGCGCTTGTCAACCCGCATGCGGAAATGCATGTGAAGAACACTTCACATCCACATGTCCCTGGCAGGAAAAACGCATGTACAATCCGCATGTACAATCCGCATGTACAATCCACATGTACAATCCGCATGTACAATCCGCATGCATTTTTTTCTGCCAGGGAGATGCAGAAACGCTCAGGAAAAAATCCTGAGCATTTCTGCATCGTGGGCACATAGCCTCACTGCTGTTGTGGAACTGTTGGGAAACTTCTTTATAAAGCAGATTTTCTGCTTGCAGCAATTAATATACCTGTGTAGCATTATAGAAAAATCTCTCTTATGAGTTATAAAACTTAAACTGTGTTAGAAAACTTTCCTCCAACTTTTCTGCCAGGGTATAAAAGATAGGCATGTTGAAATCCAGCCTGTCGAATTTACATTCCACATGTTGGAATGTCCCAATGCAAAAAAGATTTTCATTTGATCCACAATTTTTGATCGACACTTTTTTTTTAACGGCCTTCTGCTCGATCTCCAGCCGTGGAGACTTGATGGATGAACGATCTGTAAGAAGATTGGTCTTGTCCAAGTCTAGATAGGTCCCCCAGGGTCTTCTCCATCGTTATTTTGATAGTATCAAGCCATTGAGTTGCTGATCTTCCTCTTCGCTTTGTTCTTTCTATTCTTCCGAACATGATGTTCTTCTCCAGTGATTGCTTTCTTCATATGATGTCTCCAAAGTAGGCAAGTTTTAGCTTGGTGATTCTTGCTTTGAGTGACATGTCTGGCTTGAACCTTCTCAAAATTGATTTTTGTTCTTCTTGCCATCCATGGTATTGATAACATCCTTCTCCAGCACTACATTTCGAAGTTGACGATTCTTCTGTCTTGTTTCTTTATAATCCACGTTTCGCATCTGTATGTTACCACGGAAAAGACCAAACTGTACGAACTGTGTCTTCATCGCCAGTGAAACGTTCTTTGATTTGAAGACCTTGTCCAGTGACTTCATTTCTGAGTTGCCCATAGCTATTCTCCTATTGACTTGCGATGTCGTTGCTGTATCTTGAGTGATCATCTATTGTAAATGCCCAGTTTGAATATACCCAAAGCTGGTCAGATATCTTACCACTTTTGTACTGTGGTTAACAATATAGGCTCTGATCCTTTCCTTCTTTTCAAGAAGGGAAATGTTCTGTAATTGCAATTGTTTTAGTGCCTTTTAGTACATCTGATCAATGCTTGTTACCTACATGATCTTAATATCTTGTTAGATTGGACCTAAACAGTCAAGCCATCTTCATGGTAAAGGGTCTGTTAAAACAATTCATTCACAGAAGCATGAGTTTCCAGTGTTATATTTCCAGCAGATCAGCTTGTGGTTGTATTTAGTTACATTGGTAGAGCCTATTTCTTCTATTTAAATTGTCACTTGACTGTGGGTCTTGGCATGTCAGCTAGTGAGAACTATTTAGAAAACCCATTTAAAAATTGCTGGTTGTCATAAAGACCTTGTTCTTCAAAGCTGCGATAGGACTGTTACACGAGCCATCTGTTTTTTCCTTCTGGAAGACAGAGACTTTTGCTTTTCAGATTAGAAGTGTTTGTAATCTGAGCTGATCTTGGTTGGTCTTTTGTATGACAACAGCTGTTGTATGGGAAAAAAAAACACCACAATGTTTATAGTTATACACTTATTTTTTAAAAAAAAAAATAGATTATAATGTATGTTTCCAACATTAATTTGAGTTCACATCTGTGATATCATTTCTAACTTTCTGTTCTGTTATACAATTATAAAATTACAAAGTGTGAGATAATTCACATGACGGACACGAACTGCGCTGGGTTACATCATGGTGTCTTCATTTTACTCAAAAAAACTTTACGCTATAGGCAGAATGCAGGCTGCTATGATTGAGTTTGCCTGATAGATTTGTGAGACAATGGCAGCAAAATTTATTTCTGAAAGTCCTCTAATGCTTTTTATAAAATTTTCCAAAAGTGGTTTATCTAAAAATAATAGACATTATCAATGCAGTCCTGTAGTAACTATCAAGCGTCTTCCGTATCAGAGACTGTTGTGGGCAACTTCACTATAGATTATATAACGTTATCTTCTTATAGGAAATCTGTCACCAAGTTTTTGGTACCCCATATGAGAGCAATGTGTCACTTACTGGGCTGCTTTTTGCAGTTTTGATAAAATTACAGTTTTATCTGCTGCAGATCTAGCAGTTCTCTGAATGATGAGCTCTGTATAACTCCGCCCATACCACTGATTGGCTGCTTTCTGTGTACTCTGTGCCGAAAGTAGCCAATCAGTGGTGGGGGCGGGGTTGAACTACATGGCAGCCGGATTACTAGTCCTCTAGTGATTATTTCCTTCTGATAAAACAACGATTTTACCAAAACTATAGCAAGCAGCCCAGTAAGTGACACATTACAGGAATGGGGGAATCTGCCTCTACGTCATGCTGCTCTCAAATTAGATGTCAAAAACCTGGTGACAGATTCCCTTTAAGTCTTTGATAAACAGTAGACTATTCGGCTGGCAGTCTTACGTGTATGGGGGTCTCCCAACTCTCTACTAACAAATGATGTCGGGTGAAAGAAGGATTGAGCAAATAGGATTTGGTCGCTATAAGCCAAGGGTGAGCTCCTGTGTATGGGGGAGTCAGGGGAATATCTATCTCCCGAACGATTGTTTGGCCAACAGCTATCTAGTGTGTATGGGGTCTTTAGTCCCATTCAGAGTTATGTCTCGATGTGTAGAGTTGAAGCTGAACTGATTTTTACTATGTGAATCCATTATGATGTAACTAATATGGAAGTCGGAATCTAGATCAGACAGTTATAATAAATACATTGGATGGCTATGCAGTTATCTGGGCTTATCTTGTGCCAGGGATGTACACATAACAATGATTGGGCGCAGTCACTTTTAGTCAGGTTCCTCTCACCCTTGTTTGCTTATGTTGTGGTACATGTGGTGAGAGACATTAGGGTTTCTGCATCTCTTGCTGGAAGAAAGATACTTTGTAACAGACAGAGGATATGGAAGGAAGTAGAAAATTAGATCATGAAGGTCAAAAGCCAGACAAACTTTATAAGTGAAAATTTAGTATATTGTTCAACTGCATTTCTCTAGATGCTCAAGGCCAGTTATTGAAGATGTGATAGTTTTGCTTTTTGATGTCTTACATTAAAGTGGGGGTCAGCATGACAACAACCACTTTTAGACCATGTAGAGTAAATGCTACATTTTTACGCACCGTTCAATCAAAGTAAATGTGATTTCATGAAACTCGTGCCCACTGTGCACTAAACATGCTGTTGACCTGTTCATTTTGTGGTGCATTTTTTTCCCGATAGACTTTTATGGGATGTAGGAGCCTGAAAAAAAACACATGCAAAAACACAGTTTCTTTTTTAAGGGCACAATTCTTTTTGGTAATAAAAACGCATAAAAAAAGGGAAAACCCATAAAAAAGTGCATAAAAAAGCCCCAAAAATCAGAGCAAATTGGTATTGCGTATTTTGAGTGCTGTGTCTTAGGTCATATCGATATTATATACTAAAAAAAAAAAGTTCTCTTCTTATGACCCTCTCTATTTGATAGCATTGTGAGGAATTACAAAACTACAAATAACAGCTTTCATTACGAATGGCTCAGTATGACTATAAATTACAGTTAAACCTATTCAGAATACTATTTTATTTAAAGGAAACCACTCCCTTATCTAGATGATCTATTCGGTGATTTTTATTTCCATTGTACTATGATTGGACCACCCTCTAGCAGAACGTTTTGAATGATAATCTCAAAGAATTTTCACTGTACATGGTATACATTTCATTTTCAACTCTTTTTGTAGTGGCAGAATCGGCCATACCATGCCTACAGGACGTGCCCTCAGTGTGTCATTTGGCACAGTTAAAATAATCCAACTCTCATTTGTAAAATGGAGTACAATGATGCATGTTGCTTGTTTCTGCATGGACTGCGTATCCATGTGAATTGGGTCATTAACTACTGTGGGTTCATAATTTGTGTGTCTGTAATCCAGTATGGACTGAGACAGTTCACGGAAATGCAGTGTTGTGATAAAGGCCTTAGGGAGGGAGACACAAATTAGGCTGTTTAAACAACTGCATTAGAGTATTTGTCACTTTTTTGTCAGTACTGTTCTTGCCTCCAAAATGCCAAGAACCATGATTGAATCCTGATGGACTCAATTATGAGGTATGAGGTATTGGGGACCCTCAGGTGGCGTTGGGATCTGTTGTCTAAGAAATCTGGCATTATGAATGCAAGCCATGCTACCAATGTGAAAGTAGTCAGAGAGGAACTTGATACTTACGTTGTTTATGTAAATATAGAAGTGAGATTGTTACAATGACTTTGTGATGGGTTATTTTGAAATACCCTTTGAAGCAGAGACAATCCTTATTGTTGCAGCATAGATCTTGGGGTGCGTATAGTAGTCATTATGTCCTACTTTTGGTGGTTTACTAGGAATTTTAGCACCATTTAGCATTCTCAGAAAAGGGCTAAGTGTTCAGGAGATTTTCTAGATGATCAGGGCTTCCTGTGTCTTAACCAAGACATTTGGAGTGGTCAGTCCATGGCTATTAGGCTGCATGCCAATCTATGCGTTTTTCAAGCGTTTTTGCCGCGGAATTTCCGCAGCAAAAACGCTTAAAAACCGCTTGGTAATACGTGCCCCATGGTCCCCAATGATAATTCGCATGTGCTGTGCACATGCTGCGGAAATTTCCACTGCAGATTATCATTGCGGAAAAATACGCAGCATGTCCATTAATTTTGCGGACACGCAGCGTAATCGCCGCCATTGACTTGCATTGGACCTCGTGACATCCGCATCACTGCATTTGCACATACGGATATCACACGGTTCAATGTTCGGATGGTACCCGGGTTTGGAGAAGAGGAAACTCTCCTCCAGACCCAGGTACCATGGAACCTGTTAAAAAAAGAATTTGAAATAAAAAATAAAGATTATACTTACCTTCCGATGGCCACCGGCCTCCTCAGCGATGCGTCCGGTCTGTTGTATGGGTCGCGATGGTGTGAAGGACCTGCCATGACGTTATTTAGTCATGTGACAGGTCACGCGACCGCTGACGTCGGCGGTCGCGTGACCTGTCACATGACTCAATGACGTCACCGCAGGTCCTTAAACACCACCGCGACCCATACAACACACCGGACGGAGCGGAGAAAATACCGGGGGCCATCAGGTAAGTATAATCTTTATTTTTTATTTTTTACCATTGTTATTCTTTTTTTTTAACTATTACTTGTTCACACTTTATAAATCCATGCCGGTTGCATGGATTTATATAGTGTGACCAAGTTGTCAAGCACTTTTCCAAGTGATGCTAAAATCGCTTGGAAAAGCGCTTGATAACCCGCATGCAGAAATGCATGCAAAAACGCTTGACAAACGCTTCTACCAGGCGGGAAAAACGCATGCAAAATCCGCATGCATTTTTCCTGCCAGGGAGAAGCGGAAAAAATATGCAGCATTTCTGCATCATGGGCGCTTATCCTCAAAGGAAACCTGTCATGGTTAGGCACCTGCAGGAAGCATGTTCAACATGACAGGTCCTCTTTAACAGTCATAGTTTGATCACTCTTAGTTTCTTGGTTAAACATGGGAAGTCCTGATAAATTTATAATCTATTCATTGAAATTCCCCTGCATCTTGAGTTTAGAAGTCCAATGGGTGGTCTTATTATTTATTTACTGCCTTTCCTGATTAACGGTGCATACATATAGGGGACCAATCATTGGGAAAAACCACCCACTGTAAACAAAGTCTAAAATTAAGAATTTAATTATATGGTTATACCTCCAACTGAATCTTTCCCCTCAAAACTATGTATCAATGTGATCAGCAAATCCAGCTCTATAATACAATGCTGTGAGATCTGGCCACACGATCAGTGGGACAGGATTCCTACAAAGTTTTGCCTATACAGGATACAGATGTAGCCACATTTATCTTGATACAAATAACACAGCACTGGGACATCAGGCACAAAAGACTGTACTTTGACATCTAACTAGACATCAGTCAATCACTTGTGCAATATTAAGTTACAGTATCATCACTGTTTGGCAAGTTAAACTTGGCTACATCTGTACTTCAACAGGGCGGCAGAACACACTGAATATTATTTTTGTGGTTCTAAATTAGGTTTGCACCAATTTAAAGCAAAAGTTATTCTGCTTAAACTTCTGTTTTTCCCGTCCACTCCTTGACTGGTGCTTGTGTAAGGAGATGGAAATACTGCTCACCTTCCCCCTTTAAGAAACAAGTTCAGTGTTATGTGGTGTAATGTGAATTGTGATGTGCATTAAAGGTGTTAGAAATATTGATAATGTGTGAAGTTTGACGATAGGGATAGTGAGGATTAATGTTTGGGACTAGCCCAGAGTGGAATGAGCTGAGTTGAAGGGAAAGTGAAAATTTCTTGTTAGGAAGTCAGTCAGATAGAGCTTGGAGTGCATAGAAAGAGGACCTAAGGTCCATTGCGAGCTGAGACGCATTCTGGGGTGTCCCTAAAGTGAGAGGAGACCGAAGGTAAGGGATAGTGAGATCTGGAGCATAAGTGACTAAGAGACAGAGTGATCGATTGGAGACTGGTCCTGGGAGAGGACGCCTAGCAGTCTGGCCCAGAATTTATATCTCTTGAAGGTAACGGCCCTAGACAGGACTGAGTACCTGAGACTAATAGTTTGTTCTGGGTGGGAGTTTCAGAGCTTCAGCACAAGAGAAGATAAGTACTGGTCATACTGGCTCCCTAAGGGGAGATAAGACGTGGAACCGTGGGTAGAGTAAAGGGCTCTTGCCAGGGCCGTAACTACAGCCGGGGCACTGCCCCGGGACCCCAACCACCCAAGGGGCCCCAACCACCCAAGGGGCCCCAAACTGATGGTAAAAAATTGTATTTTAATACTTTAATTTCTCATAAAATACCCAGTTCCTATATTCCTGTCAGACAATGTCACCCAGAGGACAAGAGAGACTATCATTTCAATAATTTCCAGGAACTCTGCCAGCTGTCAGTGAATGGAAACCTGCACTGGCCTGGAGAGTCTCATAGCACAAGATTTGTAACAATATGTTAGTCTGGAGATCACAGAGAGTTGGCAAGGCACAGTGCACACTGACTGTAACAAACTCTCAGCATCATTGAGAGGAGACAGTCTCAGCAGACACAAATATCTCTGTGACAAACTGTGAGAAGCCCTGCTATTTAATAAACATATACAGTTATTTGAAAATTGTGCAATATTTGGAATTATTCACCTTATTAATTCTCCAAACATATTCACTGAATATTTAACTTCTAAAACTTGCATCATAAACAACAAAATCTATTAAGGCTATGTGCCCATGATGCAGAAATGAAGCAGAAAATTTCTGCAGCATTTCTGCATCTCCCTGGCAGAAAAAACGCATGCAGATTGTGCATGCGTTTTTCCTGCAGAATACATGCGGATTCACATGCGTTTCCGCATGCAGATTGACAAGCGCTTTCCAGGCGATAGCATCACTTGGAAAGTGCTTGACAACTAGGTCACACTGTATAAATCCATGCAAACAGCATGGATTTATACAGTGTGACCCTAAAAATAAAAAAAATAAAGCTATACTCACCCCCGATGCCCCGGCGTGTGCTGCAGCGCTCCTTCCTGTCTGGTTCCCGGCTGCCGGCATATCGTGAGACACAGCGGTGAAGGGCCTGCGGTCACATGACTGTGACGTCACCGAAGGTCCTTCAGCGCTGCCGGCATGCAGAGAGAAGATGTCGGAAAGGTGAATATAAACTTTATTTTTTATTTTATTCTTTTTTTTACAGGTACAATGGTACCCAGGTCTGGATGAGAGTCTTCTCTCCTCCAGAACTGGGTACCATCCGCACATTGAGACGCATATAGAATCCACTTGTAGAAATGTACAGACGCGCATTCTATGCGTCTCAATGCAAGTCAATGGCGGCGCTTCCGCTGCGCTTCCGCAAAATTAATGAACATGCTGTGGATTTATGAGCGCTGCAGAAACGCTGCGGAAAAATCCGCAGCATGTGCATTGACATTGCGGAATGCCATTGGGGACCATGGGGGGCGGATTACCATGCGTTTTTGATGCGTTTCCGCTGCAAAATGCATCGTGTGCACGCAGCCTAAAGGTCTTGCGGAACGTGGTGAAGCCTGTGTGTTGTATACAACAATGTGTAGCAGGCTTCACCATGTTCCGCACAACCTCTAGTGATTGAAATGTTGAGGGGCCCCACTATGAAGTTTTGCCCCGGGGCCCTGAAGTTTATAGTTACGGCACTGGCTCTTGCTAAACAGGACTGTAGTACTGAGCTGGGTTGTGGTGAAGTAGAGAGAAACAGTGATTATAGAGGACAAACAAAGAGTAAAGAGGAGAGGTGAATATAGAGAAAAGAAAGACGGAAACTTTGTGGAAAATGCTTCAGGTTGTAAAGGAAACCTTCATAAGACTGTGTACTCACTATCTCTTGTATATATTCCCTACTAAGTTCCCATTCAGTAAAAAGTTTATTTTTGACTGGCGGTCTCCCTTATTGAACTGTGAAACATCTGGTCCTGGAAAACCAGCAACATTACAGGCGGCTTGCATCGGCATAGCGCCCTCACAGCGCCCAGTCAGGACCCCCACTTTCCTATAGCGTGCCAAGGTGTAAAAGACAAGCACCTCGCCTATGGCTACTGCCTGCGCCACTTTACAGTAGTTATTTTTCCGCACTGGGACCCGAGCTTAGGGTTCAACCATCGCTGTTCTTAACCTGCAGCATTGCTAAGTTTGACACTGCATGATCTGTGCCCACTTATACTGTGGATTCCTCAATGCAAAAATTTAGCTTCAATAGAAATTTCTGCGTCAGTATATTAGTGCCTGATAATTGCCAGATAACTGTAATTGGCACACCCTCGATCACTAGAGATTGCGTTTTAATTGTGATCTCAGTATTCAGGCGCTTGGCCCTCCAGTCCTATGCAAGTAAATGAAAGTTTTATTCCAAATTCTTTTCTACCGTTGGCAAGTCTGGACTTTCCATCACTTATCTGTTACTTTCCCTAGGTTTGTAAATCACTCCTAGCAGTGAATGTGCAGTCAATACCTTGTTTTGATGTAACCGGACACCTCTAATGCCAAGACGCCAACTGTGGTTTGTGTTCTTTGTAGAGTCTGTGCTCCTCAAATATGAGGCTTAATGAAATCTTACCTTCTCGCTCCACTGGTGACAGAAAATACAGCATTGTGTCTCACTGTTTTTCAGGTTTTCATTTCTCATATGAGTTCTGTTCTTTTTGAACATCACACTTGTATCAGACAAGCACATCATAGACGATGATTGGTTTATGGAATCCAATTGTGCTACAATATTGTATCGGTGTAAACAAGATTTACAAAAACTATCACAATAGCTTAGATACTAGTTAACTATATATGTGTTAATGGCTATATAGTGCCTAAATACCAGACAGCGGTATAAAGAGATTGCACTCAAATTCTAATTTGCTCTACTTCAAGCGGCACATGTAAAGGCCCTTATACATATTGGCTGTCCACCGAACTATGAGTTGGGCAATCATTCAGCAGGCAGTAATGTTATCCATCTCGCCCATATACAAGAGCACTTTCTCGGGTGAGAGAGCTGCTGCCAGACAACTCTGGCATCAACTTATCGCAGGGAGAACAAAAGGATTGGCAGTCCGAAATTGAACATGTTGGATCGTTAAAAAGGTTGTCCACTTCTTTTACATTTATGCCATATCCTTAGGATAGGGCATCAATGTCTGATCGGCCGAGGTCCGACACCTGGCACCCCCGCCGATCAGCCGTTATCGGTGTCGGTGGCCGGAAGTACTTACTTGTGGAGCTGGTGGTCTACTTGTAGTGGCCGCCGCGGGGTACTACACATCTGCCTCCTATTGATTAGAATAGGAGGTGAATGTGCAGTACCAAGCCCCGGCCACTACAAGTAGACAGCCAGCTCCACAAGTGAGTGCTTTTGGCCGCCTCCGACACCCATAACAGCTGATTGGTGGGGGTGCCGGGTGTTGGACCCCGGCCGATCAGACATTGATGCCCTATCCAAAGCATAGGTCATTAATGTAAAAGTAGTGGACAACCTCTTTAACTCCATCAACAATTAATTGTCCAGGGCTGCCATACACATTAGTCATCCTCCTCTTCAACTGCTGACCCAACTGCTCTCTCCGCCCCCTTGCCAGGGAATTTGCAGTGATGACTCATGCAGGGAAAAGAGACTT
This sequence comes from Phyllobates terribilis, assembly GCF_046119375.1. NCBI lineage: Eukaryota > Metazoa > Chordata > Amphibia > Anura > Dendrobatidae > Phyllobates > Phyllobates terribilis. Next base: position 112,560,232 of record NW_027362769.1, on the reverse strand, counting down.
CCTGTTTCTACAAAGAGCAGAGAAAAGAAAATAATTAGCTGGATAGAAAGGCAAAATGAGAAATTGTAAGTACACAGTGCTGTATAATATGGTGACTGCAATATATTAAGAGAATAAACATTTTGGTGGGAGTGTTTCATTAATCGGTCACTGATGCGAATGTATAAAAATTTGTTTTTAGTCCATAAACTTTTGGGTTGTTTTCTTATGATATCTGGAAAAAGATATGATTCCTGAAAACTGGGACCCCACCCATAACATTACTGAGGTTCTTAAAGTCCCCAATGTGGATGTGGGTCGATGATAAATGTTGTTTAGGGAATAAGCCCTTTAAAATACATTAATATTTTTCCTACATACGACAAAACTACACAAACACTGAAAAGTTAATGAACAGTAAGTAAAATAGGAACTGCATACTAATATGCAAAAATCTGAGGTTTGGTAACAGAGCTCTTATCTGTTGTACTAAACTCCCACGTTCTTACAACCATAGTAAGTATATTAAGGGTGTTGCACACTAATAACAGATGCTTATTCCCTTTTCTCACTGGTATATCACCAGTGTTTAATTAGCTTGTCCTGTAAGGAGAACAGAGATCCGGTGGCCCCATAGAAGTGAATTAAGCAGTGGTGACGCATGCTCTCTTCCACTCCATTCAAATGGAGGCCTGTTCTCCGGCACGGTGGGGTTTCCAGCAGTTGGATCCCCAACGTTCTTACATTTATCACATATCCTATGCATCTTGTGTTTTGTGGTCACACGAGCATAAAAAATTAGAGTTTCATCCAGAAACGTGGGGAAAAAAATTTCTCACCTGTCATCCGTGTACAATCCGTTTTTTTTACAGCAACAGCAATTAATAATTTACAAGACCATTTACAGTTTCCTACGCTACAGAATTGCAATGTATCCATTAAAAAACAGATGTTGTACTGTGGCTCCATGTTGCATCCAATTGTTTTTCACACACCCATAGAAGAAACTAGTGCATGCTGCAATTTTTTTTTTTCTTCACACGCAGATTTGGTCAGTGAAAAAAAGGACTCATCTGCATTGCGCAATTGAATAACATTGGTCCAAATGCGGTCCATTTATTTCACAGATAGCACTCAGACCGAAAATACGGTTGTGTGAACGAGCCCTGACTGTCCGTATTGTAGTGCATAGTTGTCACTAATACTATGTTCACTCACCAGACATATTTTATACTTCTATTTTATAGATGAGCAATTTGATTTGCACTGTCCTGGTCCAGTGTCCATTCCGGTGTTACAGCTAATCTTCAATTTTGCCCTCATATCCTCAGCCCGGCATCCTGGTGTCGTCTAGTGCTTACTAAACCCTGCGATGTCACAATGAGCATAAAGTCACAACTCCCGACAGGGACAATGTAGGGCAGACGCGTTTCAGACCATCCAGTCCTTAATCATAATTATGCACTTACGCATAATTTCATTTTTGAATCATATCACCTGGTCTGCAGCTCGAACAAATCTGTTTCCAGATTCCACAAGATATACTGCATAAATTATTTAATAAATCTCATAGCCCTGATGAGGCTGGTGTACTTAGTTTGAAAAAAAAAATCATGGCAGAATGGTTGCACAATCCCTTTTCAAGCTTTTCTTGCCTAATATTATTATGATCATTTTATGAGTCCGGTTTTTAAAATGCTTATTTAAATATATCAGAATTATGAAGAATTATAATGCCAAAGAAAGTACACCAGCCTCATCAAGTATAAGATACTGTATCTATTTATTATTGTATGCAGTTTGTATTTTACAAGTTAGTAATAAAACCATGTTCAACTTTCCTGATTATGGGAAAGGGCAGATATTATATCTGTGTATTCACAGTTATCTAATAGATTTGGGATCTCCTTTGCCATGATGATTTGGGGCCTATAAAGAACTTTCAGTTGAGACTGTAGGTAACGTCAGTATAACACTTTCATGCCAGGACGCGACTTAAAGTTCCCAGGCCTAGATGCGAATCTGGGACAGATTGCCCCCAACAATCAGATGGGAACTCATATTAGAGTGCCAGGATTGTGGATGAGATTTTACAACACAATGCAGAGAATATCTGCAGTGCAAATTTATGCTACTTATTTTCTCTGCAGATTTCACACTTAGCAATACAAAGAGGGAATAGAAACCCTGGTAAATCCATAGTGGAAAGGTGTGAAGTTTGCTACTTCAGTTCCTCTGTGGATGTTCCATCATTGAAAATCCCCATTAAATATGTCCTGGGTGGATGTACCCTTAGGCTATGTTCACACGTTGTGTTTTGCTGCATTATTTAATGCAAATGTATGCAAATTAAAAGCTGCGTTTTACAGTGCCAGCAAAAGCTATGAGATTTCAGAAATCTCATGCACACACATTGTTTTTTTTACCCTGACTGAATTGGAAAACTGGTGCCTTTTTAAAAACTGGAGCATGTCACGTATTTTTCCAGCGTTTTTTCACCCATAGAAAGCAATGAGTAAGTTCAAAAATGCAGGTATCAGGTAGTGCTGCTTTTTTAAGGAAAAAGCAGGTACATCAGTATGTGAAACATTTATTTTTATGATTTTCCCAAGTTTAAACCACAATGTCTTTGTGTCCTCACCTGAGATGGCAGTTAAGATTAGTACAGTTTAACTAAAGGGGTTGTCCACTACTTTTACATTGATGCCCTATCTGTAAGATAGGGCATCAATGTATGATCGGCCGGGGTCCCACACGCGACACCCCCGCCGATCAGCTGTTATCGGTACCGCCATCAAGTGGTAGTGGCCGCCGCGGTGTACTGCAGATCCGCCTCCCATTCAATTGAATAAGAGGTGGATGTGCAGTACACCGCGGCGGCCACTACCACTTGACGGCGGAGCACTGCAGGTGAGCACTTCTGGCCGGCGGCTGCCACCGGCACCGATGACAGCTGATCGGCAGGGGTGCCGCTTGCAGGACCCCGGCCGATCATACATTGATGCCCTAGGGCATCAATGTAAAAGTAGTGGACAACTTCTTTAAATTAGTGATGCGTGCAAAGTAAACATTGGCCAACTAAGATGTGAAATTGAACAGTATCCCACAAACTCAATGCACTGCCAATGTCTTAGGTAAACTACTCCTGACCAATTCACCCCCCCCCCCCCCGCTGTTACATTTATAATTGTGTATTTTTTTATGAACTCATATGAACTTTTTTGTTCTGAATAGTCACTATTTTTTCAGACATAAAAATCTTTTTCCACTAAATAATTTGATCAAATTGCCCTTTTTCCCCAAAATGGTTTAATGGTTTCACATATGTCTTGCATTGGTGACCTGTGTTCATGTTTCTGTGGTGGAAGCAAAGCTGAACTTTGGGATCCAAAAACGCAGCAAAAACTGCTTTTTGTAATCAGCTTCTTTACTGTTCGCCTGCAGAAAAAAAATCCAGCAAAAACGCAACATGTGAACATAGCCTTAAGATCTTGCTTTGAAATACTGTATGAATAGTGGAGTTGTGGGCAAATGCCAATATTTTGGAAAAGCTGTGCTCCATTTCATCAGACCTATGACAGAATTGAAGTCTTTGTTCTTCATGTGTTTGTTAATTCCTTGTAGTTAATTGCATTTGCACGGACAAAAGCATTTATGTGTGAAGGGCAGATTACCAGAGCAGATTGCAATTATTATTATTATTATTTCAGTAAAAGATGTGATCTGTTGTGGGCTGCCGCTTAACAATTCTATGTCATGAATTGATGAATGTTTTATTTCAGTTTCAGGATTATTTGATTATGGCTATACTGCAAGTTCGGGCAGAGCAACAGCAGCTCAGCCAAAAAATGTGCTGAAATATGGTTTCACTACGAATAGGCATGGATTTAAAAATAGGTACTGAATAGGGATGAGTGGACCCGTGGATGTTCGAGTTCGTCTAGTTCAACCGAACTTTAGTTCAAAGTTCGGTTCAGGTACCAGAACAATTCCCAAACTTGAACCCGAACCCCATAGAAGTCAATGAGGACCTGGACTTTGGTGCTATAAAATCTCCCTCTCCATTCGAACTCTGAACACTAAAACAGACTTCCATGTTCGGAATTCAACACCGTCCGGTACGAACCCCGAACTTTACAGTTTGGGTTCGCTCATCTCTAGTAATGAATGCATGATTGTACAGCTAAACAGCAGTTTGTTGGTAGTCTCTTAGTTTTACAGATAAAAGTAATATTAACTGCAAAATCCTGCAGCACAAAATCATGAACTAAACCCTGCTGTACAGAAACCTTCATATTGTTGTTGTCAAGTGCTTAGAAGTGGAGACGGGTAAAATGGCAGGTGACTGGTTTGCTGCACTTATGACGAAGCTTGAGTAGGGGACAAGTAGGGACACTGGGTGCAGGTGAGGCTAAGTTTGATGCTGCCCACCATTCCCCATATGCTTCCTACCCATGTAGTAGTACCTTGATAGACATCATCTAATATCATGTAAATTGAAAATGTGTAGTTACTGAAGGTTAGAGCGTGTAATGGTTTGTTCAGACCCAGCAGAATCTTTTCTTCACTGCTTTTGCTAATTTGCAGCAAATACAAGGCAACATATATATATATATTTTGTAGTGTATTTGTAAATCAGCACCGATTTATTTTTTTTCGACCTTCAAGAGAGAATGTTCATTGATTGCTAATAAATAAATGCTTCAACCTGAGGGACCAAGTCCAAATTGTATTATTCAGTACCATCTGCCCTATGCAATAGTTATTCCAATATCACAAGGGTAGAAGGAACAGATAGGACTTTAATAACGTTAGTCAACAGTAGACAATATCTAACCACGTCACCCCCTGTTGGTCAACTAGAGTACTGCAATATGGGTGTATAGAGGAGTGAATCTCTTACATCTCTTTTATTTAATAGAGCATTAGTGCAAGGGGAGGACATACCATTGGTGCAGCCTCACAGGGGCCCAAGAGGTACTGTATGCTGGACCAACTCCAACCTCCAAAGCAGGTGGAATTGTGCATTATTATGAGCTATTGGACTACAAAGGGCCATATATTATTCTTGCACGGGGGCCTCTTTTGTCTGTATCCGACCCTGTGTAAGCAAGTCACTGGATGCAACACTGAGTCAAAGGACAAGGCGGAATGAACCAACTTAGATATTTATTTCCTGAACATAAGTATAGGAAGGGGATGATTTGCACAGAAAGAAAATCGTGTGGGGACAGGATATGTACAGAGTACAATATTCAATATACAATTGTAGCAAAGTTGTTATCAACGCACTATAACACTTGCTGTAGAACTTCTCTATCTTGTATAACTAATTACTAACCAGGACAATGTTCATAGCCAGGGGTGGATTAAGAGTAGCAAGGGCCCCGGGCAGTTTAGAAGGCGCGGGTCCCCCACCCCCCACACACCTGATGTATCACATGTTACATGATCCCCTGTGATAGATCATGTGATAGTTCACATGAAATTAATTTGGCACAATATTAATTATGATAATTTTTTTTAGGCTGTGTGCCCACGATGCGTTTTTTAAACGTTTCCGCAGCAGCAATTTACGCTGCAGAAACACTTAAAAAACGCTTGGTAGAAGGCCTGCCATGTTCCCCACTGATAATCCGCATGTGCTGTGCACATGCTGCGGAAATTTCCGCTGCGGATTATCATTGCGGAAAAATCCGCAGCATTACCAATTATTTTGCGGAAGCGCGGCGTTTTCACCGCCATTGACTTGCCCTGGAACGAATGGAATCCGCATCACTGCATCTGCACATGCAGAATCCATGCGTTTCAATGTGCGGATGGTACCTGGGTTTGAAGAAGAGGAGACTCTCCTCCGGACCCGGGTACCATAGAACCTGTAAAAAAAGAATAAAATAAAAAATATACATTATACTTACCTTCTGATGGCCCCCAGTGTCTTTATCCGATGCGTCCTGGCTTGACGGCAGCTCGCGATGGTCTGAAAAGGACCTGCCGTGACGTCATTTAGTCATATGACGGGTCACGCGACCGCTGACGTCGGCAGGCCATCAGAAGGTAAGTATATATTTTTTACCATTCTTTTACGGTCACACTATATAAATCCATGCTGGTTGCATGGATTTATATAGTGTGACCAAGTTGTCAAGCACTTTCCAAGTGATGCTAAAATCGCTTGGAAAGCGCTTGTCAACCCGCATGCCGAAATGCATGTGAAGAACGCTTCACATCCGCATGTCCCTGGCAGGAAAAACGCGTTTTTTCTGCCAGGGAGATGCAGAAACGCTCAAATCTGGAGCATTTCTGCATCGTGGGCACATAGCCTTACATTAATTGTATGACTCAATATGGAGCACACGTAGCCATCTATACACAGCGGGAGGCAGCACGGTGCCATCTATACACAGCAGGAGGCCGCACGGTGCCATCTATACACAGCGGGAGGCCGCACGGTGCCATCTATACACAGCGGGAGGCCGCACGGTGCCACCTCTACACAGCGGGAGGCCGCACGGCGCCATCTATACACAGCAGGGGGCCGCACAGCGTCATCTATACACAGCGGGAGGCCGCACGGCGCCATCTATACACAGCAGGGGGCCGCACGGCGCCATCTATACACAGCAGGGGGCCGCACGGCGCCATCTATACACAGCAGGGGGCCTCACGGTGCCATCTATACACAGCAGGGGGCCGCACGGCGCCATCTATACACAGCAGGGGGCCGCACGGCGCCATCTATACACAGCAAGGGGCACACTGCGCCATCTATACCTTCAGGGGGCCACACGGCGCCATCTATACACAGCGGGAGGCCGCACATAGCCATCTATACACAGCGGGAGGCCGCACATAGCCATCTATACACAGTGGGAGGCCGCACGGCGCCATCTATACACAGCGGGAGGCTGCACGGCGCCCCCCCAGACACAGCAGGAGGCCGCACGGCGCCATGTATACTCAGCAGGAGGCTGCACGCAGTCACGCACACGCACAAACATATACAGACATACACATACATACACGCATAAACACATTTGAAACACAAAAATACATATAAACAGACATCACACAATTATGTCTGCCTGCACACACACACACACACACACACACACTCACTCAATCACACACACACTTACTCTCACTCACTTTCACACACACTCACCATCCCCCGGCTCGGCTCCAGTCCTCCTGCTCCTCTCCGCTCCAGTCCTCCTGCTCCTCTCCGATGCAGGCTGCAGCAGTGCAGGCCGGGCGCGCTCAGCTTGACGTCACAGCTAGGAGACACGGCCGCGCACAGGGCCGTGTCTCCTAGCTGTGACGCGGCCGGGCCAGCACAGGGAAATTAACTGGTGCAGCGCTGGCCCGGCCGAAGAAGAAGTAGCGGCCGTGCGCCGCTGCTGGGGGAGCGGTCCGGGGGCCCCCCCACCACTGTCTGCCTGTATGCCGCGCCCCTGTGTATGCTGGGCCCTGCCTGACGTCATGTGGCAGGGCGGTCTCAGCATCATTCAAACTGCCCGTCCCAGGGCGGTCCCAAAGTTCAAAGCAGCCACTCACAGACATGCTGGCTGCATCACGCAGCCCTGTATATGCACTAGCGCCGGTGGGAAATTTAAATGATGTTGGGACCGCCCTGCCACATGACGTCAGGCAGGGTGGTACCAACAGCATTTAAACTGCACACCCGTGCTAGTAAATATACAGCTGCGGCGGCCAGATGGGAGCGTCATGTGGCACTGGCAGGGCGGGGCGACGCAGTATGATTCAAACCGCCTACAGCTGCGGTGATCATCTAAACCTTCGGCCAGCACGGCGGTGACCAAAAAAGTGCGCATTATAATGGGAGCAATTCATGGGCCCCCTGGAGCCTCAGGGCCCCGGGCAGTAGCCCATATTGCCCTCATTATAATCCGCCTATGTTCATAGCAATAAAGGTATCACTACAATGATCCCTTTGATCCTCCAGGCCCTAGCGGGGGTCTCTGGTTCTTCCCACTAGGTTGCAAGTCCTTTTAACAAAGTCAATCAGTGCTCTCTGGGCCTCCCACTCACTGGTTGGTCCCAACCCCGCCTGCTACACCATCCCAGACTGATCCCTGTACCGTACTTTAATGTCAGAAGTAATGGCCCAGTTCATTCGCATCTCCTGGCCACTGCCGTAGACCTTCACTTCCGAATTGGGGTCTTCACCGGATCATTGGTGCTTGATCTGCGACAGTCATCTGTCAGGCCCGGATGGACGAGGGCTGGGCCTTGGGGTTTGCATGGCATGGTCTGGTCTCCGGATCTTGACCGGCACAGGGCTAGTCCTCAGGTTTTGACCGGCATGGTCTGCTCCACAGATCTGGACTGGCGCACTCACGTTCACACAGAAGTCCGCTGATTTGGGTTCTCGAGTGCGTCCCGTTGTCTCGGCCACGGCGTCACTCTGAGCACATGTCCTGCTGCTCTTATTGGCACCAAATCTTCTCCCACCTTACAATCCAGCCTTTAATATTGTGTGCTGGATGTCACTTGACCTGGTGCTCCATCTAGACTTTCCCTTCTCGAAACAATTCCCCTTCTTCTTGGTTCTGTTTGGGCAGTAGGTGGCAGTCTCTGTTCACAAATGTCACACAGCGCTGGGGAATCTCATCTTCCATGGCACACCCTGTTACACCTGCATCAGAGTATTATTTCTTATAATACCCTAGCCATGATAGTTTTAGTTGTGGAAGGAGAGTACTCCTTCTTATGCATGCATACCCCAATAAATGTTTATTTGCTGCAGTAAAGTGAAATCTTTCAGCACCAAAAGATGAACATTTATTGTACTTTGAATTTAAGGAATCACAATCTTAGTAAAACTCATGACACATTACCTACATATACATAAATGAGTAGACACACATCCTAACATGCAGACATATTCGTCTGTCTGTTCATTAGCAAAACAAGTCCTGACAAAATTTACAAATGAAAACCTTCAGGAATGTATCATATTTCTATAATGAGACACGCAATGATGAGTCCCCGATTTGACTCAATACGATCAGTTTTTACATGGGTTTATAATTCTCTGCTCATATCTGTGTTTTGCAATTCAGCGCTTCTGTTCTGGAAATGTAAATGGAATTCATGCAGAAATCAGATTTGTTACGTAATAGATTTAAATAACCTTAGAAGGATCCAATGGACTATAATGGGGTCAATGGGGTTTCCATTGTGGTGCCTATTATTTTACAAAAAAAAATAATCCAGATGCCAGAAACCTCTGGTGACAGCCAATTTTTTTGTTCCAAGGGAAGATAAACTATGTAAAAATCCAGCAACTCGATTCATCTTTCCCCCACACATCTGCTCTTGGGAGAAAGTTGGGTCACCTTAATATAGTAGACACTTAGGTGAAAAAGACCAAAAAATACAGGTTTGCCACAGTCTATGGCAGCACTATATCCCTATATCCAATATACTTATAGATCTTCCTAAGGAGTGGTTGTGATTTTAATGTAAGCCAACAGGTTCTCTTTAAAAGGTTATTCTCCTTTTCACAGGTGGATATTGTTTGATATTGTAAAAAAAACAAGCAATTTTTCAATTTACTGTTTATTTAAAATTGCAGCCGTCCATGTGATATTAACACTTTTATTTTGTTTACAGTTTGTTGCCTAGGAGACCGACCACTGCTGAGGTCTAGTTTGTAAGCACTGCGCTAAAGCTGGCCAGGATTATGAGCAAACAGCGCTGTCTGGTGATCCTGGTCAGCTTCAAGGCAAGCGCTTACAAGCTGAATAGAAAAGAGCTTGGAAACACTGAACATATTTTGCCCCCGCTGCTACACAGCAGTGGTGGTCGGTTCCCCTAGGAAATAAAGTGTAAAAACAAGATAAGTGTTAATATCTCAGGAATGACTGCACATTTTAATAAATAGTAAATTGCAAAAAAAGCTTGTTCTTCAAAACACTATCTGAAAATACCCATTTATGTGTGTCTGTGTGTAGTTTTGTGTGTGCTAATACTTTAAATTAACATAGCTTAATGATTGCGTTGCCACTTAGATCTATACGTTTCAGCCCTTTCCTACTGTAAATAAACCCTCATGTCATCATAGGTGTCATTGCCAAGTCTGAGCTACCGAGAGACTTATTGTATGATTCTTAGATTCAATTACTCCAGATCCGCTGCACTGACCTTCTCATCAATAAACTTTGTATAGCCATAACTTAATGAGAATGAATATCTGTTGAAATCTCTCCGCGTTGTGACAACATTCCAGTTATTGTCCAAAAAGAAAAGAAAACAAGTTCTTTTCTCATATTAATTATATGTATATAAAAGGTCACGGAAGCCACAAATTTATTTAAAGGGGTTGTCCTGACTCAGAAGATATGTCTATAGTCAATCTATGTGACTGCAGATAGCACGCGATACGCACAATGTCACGATTTTCCTGTATTCCTCTTGCAGGTCTCCAGCACTTGACTGCATGTATGCGATTTGTCTTATCCAGCTTCCCTCAATTCTCTTCCATTAGGAGAAGCAAGATGAGACTAGTTAGTATATATAGTTAGTATATAGTTAGTATATAGACTCTAGTTACAACTAACCTTCAACTGTATCGGCATCCTGGATGCCGATACAGTTGAACGTGCGATGACGGGTGGGAATATGGAGGCCTGGTGCTAGCGCTCATGGGCCCCATAGCAGCAGCGTGGCCTTCCGTCATTGGCAGTACGTGGCTGGCCAGTGGATTGAAGGAAGTAGCAGTGGCACTGGGAAAGATATGCTTCATCATAGTTCAGCCTATTATATACAATCGTTGTCTACGTAGCCCCTGGAAAAACTCACCAGGGATGAAGTAACAGTTCCTAGTGCCAGTTTTGAGTATGTGTATTCTGCTAGATCATTTAAATACCAATTGATAGTGATTTACAGGGGTGTAATTATTGAATTTGCACATGGACCCTGGAGCCTCTGTGAGCCTATAAGGTCCTTTGTTCTACAGTATATGAGAAGACCGGTGATAGTTATGGGCCCCATTGGAGATTTTGCATTGGGACCCACAAGTTTCGACACTGATGATTTACAATAGTCCAGGCAAGAAATTTTTAGTGTCTAGTTGACTGTTTTACCTATGTAAGTAAGATGAATACAAATGCATGATATAGTCTGTATGCCAGTAATTCCCATCTTAACATAGAGAAACGCCTAAAAAAATTTATCAACCCCCACTACCTTTTCTCCATTAATGAAACTTAGTTTAGTTTTATATTCTGGACAGGATTTGTTGTCTGCCTTCCCTATGTCCGTGCTGAGCCTTCCCAATACCCATTCCCTATGAGCTCGCTAAGTTTGCTATCTATACTATAAAAGTGACAATTCTTGTTGCTACGGGGGTTGTGTAGATCCTTCGACTAGATTCCAAATACCCCCATAATTCCAAAGAACCACAACTGGGAATAACTGCTTGAATGGGTTGTCAACCTTCCTTCGGGTACAGTTACTTATTTTTATTACTTGCATGCATGTAATTGAGGCTGAAAATTAATTTTTTTTACCAATTAGGTTTCATTAATAATTTTGCACCCTTTGCCTTCTACAGCCTCTGTGCTACAATGCTCTATTGCTTTATGCAGAATGACTTAACTGAGAATTCTTTTTAACTCTTTTATTTCTCTTTATCTCCTGTCTGTTGGTTTATAAAGGTCTGCTGGTTTATATACAGACCACATCAAAGTTGAATGTGTAGTTAAACAAAGAGCATGTAATAGCCAAATTACACAAAATGTATAATGAAACCCAATTGCAAAAAATATTTGAATCCCTAAATACAAGCATTTAGGGGAAAAAAATTGTCTCTAAAAGTAGACAATCCCTTTAAGGTGAATGGATTTAGCAAGTGCGTATGTGAAGGGCGTGCAGAATAGCCTGAATCCGATTAGTATGCGCTCTGTTGGAAAGGGTTCAGGTTTGTGTCTATCAGTTATGTAACGTTGTACCTAACTGCAAGGTATCCTGAGAACACAATGTTTATTATGGTTACCAGGTTTTCACATTTAGACTATACATGTAAATATTTTTAGGCGCTCATCTGTGTATAGCTACTTATATTTCAGGGTTATGGAGTCTTGAAACTAACTAGGATTTTCTTTTATTTGATAGATTGCTGGTTGGTGCTCCTAGAACAAAGGCCTTCCCTGCACAGAAAGCTAATGTATCTGGTGGATTGTTTGCCTGTGATCTTACATCTACTGCTGCATGCAAAAGGGTTGAATTTGACGATGCAGGTAAATTAATGACAACCACTTCCATTCAATGGTATGTTAAAGTGTAGAAGTCATTGGGTCTATAGTTGTAAATTAAAATTAGAGTATTTCAAATCTCAAACTGGTATTGACCTTGTAAATGGACCAGGCCAGTGGTGTACCTAGAGTCAGATGGGCCCCAGTGCAAGATTTGGACTGGGCCCCCTCCCTCCTGGTATATATATATCCCTCATTCTAGTATATGTACAGTATATGCTCTCCATCCTGGTATATATGTCCCTCATCCTGGCGCCATCCTGGTATATATATGTCCTCTGTACTGGTATATATTTTCCCCTTCCTGGCCCCCTCCTGGTATATATATCTCCAATCCTGGTATATATATCTTTCATCCTGGGATCCAACCTGGTATATATGACCCTTATCCTGGGCAGCATCCTAGTATATATGTCCCTCATCCTGTGCCCCATCCTGGTATATAGGACCCTTATCCTGGGCCCCATCCTGATATATATGTCCCCCATTCTGGTCTATATGTCCCTTATCCTGAGCCCCATCCTAGTATATACGCCCCTTATCCTGGGCAGCATCCTGGTATATATGTCCCCCATTCTGGTCTATATGTCCCTTATCCTGGGCCCCATCCTAGTATATACGTCCCTTATCCTCATATATATGTCCCTTATCCTGGCATATATATTCCCCATTCTGGTATGTATGTTCCCCATTTTGGTATATATATCCCCCATCTTGGTATATGTCCCCCATCCTGTTATTTATGTCCCTTATCCTGGGCCCCATCTTAGTATATACGAGGGGCGATCCAAAAGTAATAATAATCAATACTAAACACAATGAATATAGTAAAAAAATATATATATTTTTCTACATAGTCTCCTAACAAGTCTATACATTTAGTCCATCTCTTTTCTAAACTTAGAATTCCCTTTGAAAAAAATTCTTGATCTTGACCCTCAAAAAAATCCCCAGCAGCGGTTATCACGTCACTATTGTCGTCAAATTTCTTGCCCCGGAGGTGTTCCTTGAGCCGAGGAAAGAGAAAGAAGTCACTGGGGGCTAGATCTGGCGAATATGGGGGGTGTTCCACCAGTTCAAAGCCCGCTTCTTGAATGGTAGCCATGGCAACTGTAGCTATGTGAGCCGGCGCGTTATCTTGGTGAAACAGCACTCCAGCCCGCAGTTTGCTGCGCCTTTTCTCCTTGATAGTCTCCCGCAATCTTCTGATTTGTTCTGCATAGTAGGAGCCCGTAATAGTGGCTCCCTTCTCCAAATAGTCCACCATAATAATTCCTTCAGCGTCCCAAAAAACGGACGCCATAACCTTCCCTGCTGAGCTTGACACTTTGAATTTCTTCGGCGTCTGTTCGTTGGCTCGTTTCCATGTCATCGATTGTTGTTTCGTTTCGGGATCAAAGTGGTTGATCCAGGTCTCGTCCATGGTCAAAAAACGTGACAAAAAATTCTCCTTGTCTGTTTGGAACTTTTCGAGATTGGCTATTGAAATGTCAACTCGTTTCTTCTTTTGCTCGTCGGTTAACATTTTTGGCACACAACGCGCCGAGACCTTTCTCATATGCAATTCTTTTGCAAGGATTCTTTGAATACTGCCATATGAGATCCCTGTGACCTCAGCTACATGCCTGATAGTCACTCTTCGATCGGCCAATACAACTTCTTCAACTTTTTTCACGTTTTCTTCATTGAGGGACGTGGATGGGCGTCCTTCACGATGTTCATCTTCCGTCGATGTTCTTCCCAGCTTAAATTCCTTGGCCCAGCGTGCAACTGTGGATTATGGAGGAGAAGAGTCCCCCAATGTTTCCACCAAGTCGCTGTGTATGTCTTTGGTAGTCATTTTTTTCAAGCAGAGGTATTTGATGACAGCTCTGAGCTCGTTTTTTTCCATTTTGATGTTCACTCCTCGGCAGTTCCTATTCAAATGAATGTAGCTCCCGGGAATCGTGGCCTATTTAAGTGATTTTTTTTCCTGGACTAGTGGCTAACTAAGAGAGAAGAAAACATTTTATTTTAATTTCTGTGTGCAATAGAAATAACTGATTATCATTACTTTTGGATCGCCCCTCGTATATACCCCATCCTGGTATATATATCCCCCATTCTGGTATATATGTCCCTTATCCTGGACCCCATTCTGCCACTGTTCTTTAATGATTAGAAAAAATAAATCAATTCTACTCACCTTCCCTCCTCTCCCCCGCAGCGCAGTGTCCTCTTCTGAAACTGTGGTCGTTACACCTCTGGACCAGGCTAATACTTTGAGGGAACAGATAACAGGCCATATAAAAAGATCTTGCAACTGCTTCAGGCTCTTTACAGTTAGTGGGCCCTATTCTGGTTGGTCCCATCCACTTTGCTACTGTACAAGATTCCTCTGTCCAAAGGAAATGCAAAGGAGGGGATGGGAAATTTGCTGAACATAAGAGCTTGGAGCAATAAAGAAGCCTCATAGCCTATTGTTCTGAGTAACAAAAGTTGGCACCATAATGGGATCATATTTTGGCTTTTGCTATGGAGCACGTTCCATTGCCGTATTTAAAAGATTATTCCCAAGCTAGTACGTTTTTCCCTATCCTATGGATAGGGGATAAATTAATGATCATCGGGGCTCCGACTTCTAGGACTCCCTGTAATCCCAAGAATGGGGCTCTTGAACACGGGAACCAGACTCTGCAGAGTTGAATCTTGAATAGAGCGGAGGTTCACATGCTCCTCCTCTGCTCCATTCATTGTCTAAGGGGTTGCTGGAAATATCTGCGTGCTGTGCTTGGATACCATTTTGGTCTTGGCTATGGGGCACTCTCTCTTCATCTATTTATGACACTGGAATACTTAAAGGGTTATTTCCAAAATAGTAAGTTATCCACTATTTATAGTATAGGGGATAAGTTACTGATCACTGGGGGTCAAACCACTGAGACCACCAGCTATCCTAACAGGGTTCTAGAACCTAGGGAAGGGCCTCTGAAGAGCCCCATCTTGAATAGAGCGTAGATGCACACGCTCAACCCATAGCACAAATTAACATAAATAATACAAAATAATACAGATTTTATCAGAAATCCATTGAGGAATTTTGAGAGAAATTAATACTTTATTGATTAAAAAATTAATAATTATCTCTACAGTGGACCTGTCATCTGAGAGTAAAGAAAACCAATGGATGGGTGTTAGTGTCCAAAGTCAAGGACCAGGAGGCAAAGTTGTGGTAAGTACCATCAAAATATTTCAAATTTAATAAAGCTTTATATAAGTTGCTCCAATTTAGGAATATCCCATCATTATGGTTTAGTAATATCATTAGGATCTCTGATTATTTTGATGCCATAACACATACCTAGTAATGTATTTATCCACAAGATATAAGAATGTGTGTCCATTGAAAGGGCGTAGTGAGGGGCGAGGTGGTGGTGGGGTCCTGTGCAGAAAACTTATAGAGTATTGTTCAATTTGTAATATGTCGTATCTCAACCCATAGACTTGTGCTCACCGATATGAAAGAAGGAGATTCGTGAATACGCCCCAAGAAACTCGTGATATCACTGGAAGGTGTTATATGCTGAGCCAAGACCTCACTATCTCAGATGAAATGGATGGAGGAGACTGGAATTTTTGTGATGGACGACTCAGGGGTCATGAGAAATTTGGATCTTGTCAGCAAGGTGTTGCTGCAACATTTACAAAGGATTATCACTATGTTGTGTTTGGCGCACCTGGGACCTACAACTGGAAAGGTATGCAGTCCCATCACTTGTTAAGCTCCTTTACTTGTGCAAGCTTGTGCACTTTAAGAAGCTTCAGAAGAACATATTTTCTACTCCTGTCTATTCTACCATCACATGGTGACATGTTGCAGTCTTCGAGCAGTAGATCCATTGAGTTCTTACAGAATGATGATTCATTTGAACTCAGAATTTTCTGATGTAATTATATTTAGATAGATAGATATAATTATAATGACGGCAATATAGCAATAAGTTTAGATCCCAACAGATCCAAAAATATTAAAGGGGTTGGCCGGCTTCAGCAAAAAGTTTACCGGCAGTATGGATGTCTTAAAAAAACAAAAGCAAATCAGATATATTCACCTGCTGTCACTCCCATGGATCCAGCACAGGTTGCTCTGGTGGTCTGCGCTTGGACCTGAACCCATGACTTCCTGTCCTTTGTCACCTGACCACTACAGCGTGTCATCGGATGTGCCTCTGAGGTGCTGTTTTGGGTCATCTGTCCATCACAGCTAGATGAGGTGATTGAAGAAGGTGCCTTTATGGCTTCTGGTCCCACAGCAAACCACCTACACTGTATCCATGAGCTTGACAGCCGGTGCGTAAACCTGATTTTGTTATATTCGTAAGCCACCAATGCCACCTGTAAAGTTTTTGATGATGTTGGACAACCCCTTTAAGGTTATAGTGCAGTGTGTGGTCCTCAAGTAGCTCTATATCCCCCAGTACTGTCGTTTTATATAACGCTAAGTGTGATATACACTGTCTTTGCGTATGCATAAACTGTACAGGGCTGTTTGTTATAAACATCTGTTTAGCATTATTATTTTATGGTGTTTTAACCTTGGCATCCTTCTTTATTGTGGTCTCCGAACTCAATTGAGGTTAAACTGATGCCGTCTCCACAATCGTGTTTTTTAATTCATTAGTGTTATTTTGTTTTTACATTTATCTAATTAAAAGTTATGTATTAAGTGTCTATTATACCCTTGCTGCCTTTATCTATAGACTGGCTATCATTAATAAGTGAACTAAGTTCACTATTGCTGCAAATATATGTTTTAACCTTGACCATTTAAAGGCTTATTTGTTTTTTTGTGAGTTGTATTTTTATTGGATTATTTAATGTACCATATAAGATATTGTAAAGTTTTCAATCATTTTTTTGACTTTTTATTCCATTTTTGAGGTAGGTGAGCAAAATTCATCCACTCTTTTTTCATTTTATACAGTTCTCATTCTCCTGGAGAATTAATGTGATATTTTAACAGTTTAGACCGTTATGGAAGTGGTCACATTAATTATGTTTATTTTTTTATGTAATAAATATGAAAGTGTTATATATATCTTCCCTATTAGTTACATATCTTTTGATGTTTGATATTTTTTAGAATGTTTAGCCTTTTTTTTCCAGTGACACTTTGAGACTTTAAACGCTTCATTCTTTGTTTTCCTATAGAGCCTTGTCATTACCAGGTAGGATACTAAGATGTTAGACTTAACAATCCATCAGTACCTCTCTATCTTGTTTCAGGGTGACAGAGGGAGACCTCTTCCTCTGTATAACTGCTTAGATGCCAGGAGCACCTTCCGTTACAGCAGGAGCCTGTTTATTACAGCTGCCAACTCCCTTTGCGTATGGAGCAAGCTTGGCTCCCGAGCCCAGTCGATGCACTCCGTGGCACCTTTCAACATTAATGTAAACAGCAAGCTGATGGTGCCAACGGGTTAATTGCCATGAATAAAGTAAAGTGCACTTGAAAAATATCATGGGCATGTTGTCAGATATAGGAAAACTACAATATCCAGTGCTCATTATATCCACATTACATTATCTTCAGTTTATT
The DNA here is from genome assembly GCF_046119375.1 of Phyllobates terribilis. Taxonomy (NCBI): domain Eukaryota; kingdom Metazoa; phylum Chordata; class Amphibia; order Anura; family Dendrobatidae; genus Phyllobates; species Phyllobates terribilis. Next base: position 112,542,394 of record NW_027362769.1, on the reverse strand, counting down.
TATTCCATTACAAAAGCATTAAAGGGGTTTTCCCTTACTACAATAGCAGATTGGTGATGGGCTGACTCTAAGCTGAGTGAAGGAGCTGCAGCACTCCAGCGAGAACCATATCACCCATGCACAGCGCCGTACTCTTGGTAGTGGCTCTGCCTGGTATTACAGCTCAGTACCATTCAAGTCAGCTGAAAGTGCTACAAAGTGGCCCCCCAGCTGATCTGATATTGTAATCCCGAAAAAGAACCCTATAAGAATTTTGCTTGTATGTTTGAAACATATATTCCACTTGTTTTGTTATAGTCTTTACCATATTTCTAGTCTATTTTAATTTGTCATTCACTCATTCATCCATTCATTCATTCATTCATTTAGGTTTTGTTCGAGCTGAACACAAAAATAGTACATTTGATGACAACTTCGATTTTGATGATGGTCCTTATGAGACTGGTGGTGAAACAAAACGAAATTCCGATTTAGTGCCTGTTCCAGCTAACAGTTACTTAGGTAACTATCCATCCGCTGCTGATTGTATTGAGGGTGCATACACATATACGGAGGAATTCATTAGGAAAAGGACACGTCATTTTCTTCTCTTGCCTTAGTAAACTGTTGGGTTGCGTGATGAAATACTTCTTTCCTGTATGTCACACTGATTGTTCTACCTCTTCTGTCTTCTTGCTCTTATACATACACAGGTCTCCTTTTTATGACTACAATGTCCAATACTGATCCAGATCAATTTCTCTATAAATCTGAACCCCCAAATTCAAGGGGTCACATATCGATTGATGTGGCAACTAATAGCTACTTAGGTTTGTGGTTCATTGTGGAATGTGCTATGTTCTTGTGAAATCACCCACCGTACATTGCCTGTGGACAGCATGAAGACATCACTATGTAGTATATATATGTCAGCACCATGATGAGTTCACCATCATGTGCATGAAATGGAACTTTCTCATTCCCATTCTTGGCTTTCAATATAAGTTTCATTTTATGATTTTATGAAACTTTGGAAGAACCATGCAGAACCATATTAAAGGGAATCTGTCAAGAGGTTTTTGCAACCTAATCTGAGAGCAGCCTGATGTAGGGACAGAGACCTTGATTCCAGCAATGTAACACTGGACCTGTGGCCTGGTAGTCCAGCCATGCCCCCAACACTGATTGGCAGCTTTTTTAATTATACACACTTTACACAGAAACCTGCCAATCAGTGGTGTGGGCGGGGTTATACAGAGCTCAGCATTCAGAGCTCTGCTAGATCTGCATCAGATAAAACAGAGATTTTATCAAAACTACAGCAAGCAGCCCAGTAAGTGACACATTGCTGAATTCAGGGTCTCTGTCTCTACATCAAGCTGTTCTCAGCTGGCGTAGCAAAAACCTGGTGGCAGAGTCCATTGTGTGCAAGTGTAAAAGGAGAACCTGTAATACTTTTTTATTAGAAAGTGCAACAAAATCATGCCCCCAACACATTTATTAAAATTAAAATAAAGTGTTCAACCCCTTTAAAAATGCATTACCGGTGCAAATGTACCAATAGAGATATATAGACGCTCAAACACACAAGTATTTTGCACCTGCTCCAGATTGGAGTGAATATTCAGCAAATACTATATATGCAGGTGTGAATGAGGTCTTACAGCAATGGAGTTGCAGTGGCTATGTAATAATACTGAATATTACCACAGTCCCAAGGTTCAGAGATGTGAGTAATATTTGCACCGACCCCTCTTATTCTGTTACTTTTTTTATATTTGAGCTTGAAGATTAGTACAAATATATTGTAGAAAATGGCTAAGAACTGTGGTTTTGCTCTCTCTGGCCGTCCCACGGGCAGTGAATGTAGCGGAGGTCAAGCATTCGCACCTCCGCTCCATTCAATATGCTGAACAGTGTCAGACTGAAGAACATTGGGCCCACCAGAATATTTGCTTCTGAGGACCCACCTTTCTCCCCCACTAAAGAGCCCCATAGCAGCTGCACGGTTTGCAATAAAAACTCTCCTGAAGCTGAAGCCAGGGCCCATCGGAGGATTCTCCGGTTCTCTGGAGGGCCAGTCCCAGCCTGATACCAAACAATGGCTAAATTGCAAAGTATATGCTTAATAATTTCAATGAAATTATAGTTAACGTGGAGCCTGATAATGCATCACAGAATCAAGTAGAGCCGGTTCCTGTACTCCAAAGCCTGGTTCTGAGGACCGATGTAGATCCCAGTGGTTAGGGCCCCAGAAATCAGTAGCTATCCTCTATCTATTGGATAGAGAATGACTTGCTACATTGATAATCCATTAAATAAAATGGTTGTGAATAACATATGGTCCCATATGAGAAGACCAATACGTGTAAAGATCCGTGATAGTTGGGGCCCTGTTGGAGATTTTGCATTGGGGCCCACGTGCTTCAAGCTATGCCACTTTCCGCTTATATACCTGATTAAGGAATTTTGATGTTACGAGGAGCGGCCCGCTTGATTCCCCTTATATTGACTATAGCAGAGAGCCACTGCAAACAGCAAATCTCACTTTTCCCCTGCATGTACAGTACATAGCCACAGCTACTCCCATCACTTAGCTCATTGCAATATGGTGAAACTCCCTTTAAGTTTTTGCTCATATTATGACCAATTTTTGGCCATATATCCACAATAAATTATCTGGAGTCCTGTAAATAGAGAGATCATTTATAGGTTTCATTCATTCAAGGTCATCTATTCTGTCCAATATAGATGTTAATTATGTGAATCGTGAAGGTAACTGAGAAGGTATTTCTAACCCTTCTGCATGTCATAATGCCCTTTTACATTTTACCCACATTACATACAGTATGCACTATCACAGTCATATTACCCTACTTAATGATTATTTTTGCTCCTATATGCAGGTTTTTCTTTGGATTCTAGTAAAGGAATTACATCAGAGCAAGAAATGACATTTGTATCAGGTGCCCCCAGAGCCAATCACAGTGGAGCCGTGGTTCTTCTAAGGAAGTACCCACCCAATGAGAGAATGCTGTCTCCTGAGTTTATCTTTGAAGGAGAGGGACTGGCCTCTTCATTTGGTTACGATGTAGCGGTAGCAGATCTCAATGGTGACAAGTAAGATCATTTGTCAATGGGTTTCTGAAATAAGTCTCATAAAAGCACAACGTGTCCTATTGTTTTTGCTGTATTGTTGGCTATCAAAGGCTGAATGGATCATAGATACATCCTTCACCTCTATCAAACCTTAGATCTCTAATATTTTCCTTGAAATTAATCTGAAGTGAAAGAAGCTTGTCTTCCTAGTTTTGTATAAAAGATCAAGGATAGTTTGCAACCTATAGATTAAAATCTCTGCTTATTCGGGACTTGGGAGTCCAGTGGGTGGTGTGACTCAATGATTGGCATATTTCCCTTCTATGCATAGAAAGCGGTAGTCATTGATGGAGGCCACCCATTGAACTCCCACAAAAGATATGCTCAATATTCCCCCTCCACTCCCAAAAAATAATATTGCAATAATACAAAATATATTAATCTATTCAGTTTCTCCTGCACTAACATGACAAGTTCCCTTTAAATGTCTTCTTCAGTCGTCGAGAGCACCATTAAAGGGGTTCTCCAAGAATGTAATAAAATGACTTCCGTCACATAATTCAAATGGCAGCCCATTCTAGTCACGTGTCAGGAACGGGCTGAGTTCTGAAGAAACACAGCTTCTAAGACCAGTGTCTCAACTGACAGAAGATTAGTATCATAAGCACATGTACCTCTGTGAGACAAGGAGAATTAATGTGACATAAGAGAAATGAAATCTTCTCAGCTGACTGAGCACAGATTTTTTTCTCTACCCTCAGTCCTCTGTGTTAAGTCATCTGAATACCAGATTTATTTCTTCTCCTGTCACACACTTTTCTGGCAGCTCCAATATATGTGCTTATGATAGTCATTTATGAAACATGAGTAGGATGGGCTACCATTTGAATTATGTGGTTCGGACCATTATATTACATTCTTGGAGAACCCCTTTAATGTTTTTAGATCCTTATGTGTCACGGGGATATCGCGATAGAGAATGCTGTCCTCTGTTTCAGGAGTCAGAAGATCCCAGCGTTTAGCTACACGCACACCTGCACGTGTCCGATCTACTTTGCTTTCCAGTTAGCTGTGCAGATTTTCCTTGTTCTTTTGCTGAAAGAGTTAAGCAGTTCTGTTTGTCTCCTAAAGTTTTCCGTCCTGGGTTATCTCAGTTGTTCTGATTTCTCCACTCCACTCTGGCATAAGTACCCCGTAGTGATGAGCGAACGTGCTCGTTTAACCCTTTTGGCGAGCACGCTTGGGTGCTTTCCCAGTATCTTCGGTGTGCTCGTATATTAAGTTCGAGTCCCTGCTTCTGCATGATTTATGGCTGTTAGTAAGCCTCAACACATGCTGAGATTGCCTGTTTGTTAGGGAATCCTCATATGTATTATGGCTGACTAACAGTCATAAATCATGCAGACGCAGGGACTCAAACTTAATATAAGAAGATACTCGGAAAGCACCCGAGCGTGCTCGGCGAAAGGGTTAAACACGCAGGTTCACTCATCACTAGTACTCACCTCTTAGCTTGGGTAGTGGCCAGTGATAATGTTACGCTGGCGGGTGTAGACAGACCATGCTTTTGCTGGAGCGGCGGGAATTAGTGCCAATGGGAATTCACCAGCCTGCTGATGGCGGGGTAGGACTTGTCTGCCGGTAGACACCAAGCACCACACTGGGGCAGTCCATCGATGCCATGCTCCACCAAGAAGCCAGATGGCACATGGTGAGACGGATGGGAAGGGGAGCACTGCAACTAGGGAAGGATAAGGGGGGCAACCCCTGAAACTTGCCCTGCGCAACCCTAAGCTCTCTGAAGTCCCTAGACGGGTTCTTTCACCTTGTGCAGCGATCGCATTCCTATCCCTGTCTTACCCTAAGCTCGGCCCTGGCATGTGCGAGGGGCAGCAGGAACACTAGTCCTGCGCTATAATCTAGACAAAAAGGGAAACTGACAAGGGTAAAAGAAACAGCAATCACACAATGCGCACCCAGACTACAGAAAGGTATAAAGGGAAAGGAAGGATGAGGCAAACCAAAAGAAAGATAAAGAAAAGGAATACAACAAACGTCCAAACAGCAATCTCCGGAGACAACTAGTAGACAAATTTTCTTTCCACAGCTCCCACCTCCAAACCGATTCCAAGATATAGCAAGCTATCACTGGCAACTACCCAAGCTAAGAGGTGAGTACCAGAGGGGAGTAGAGAAATCAGAACAGCTGAGATACCTCAGGACGGAAAGCTTTAGGAGATAAACAAAACTGCTTAACCCTTGTAACAAAAGAGCAAGAGAAATCTGCACAGCTAACTGGAAAGTAAAGTAGATCTGACCAGTGCAGGCGTGCGTGCAGCCAAACGCTGCTATCTTCTGACCCCTGAAATAGAGGAAACCATTCTCTGGTGCGGTATCCCCATGACATAGGTTTGTGTACCCCCATGCATTATAATTTTCGTTGTCCTGTTTCTGTTCATTGGGGATTCTTCTCATGTCTGCTTTTGTGTGTTCTCCTACATTTCCTCAGCATGTTTATCTTTTAATAAATAGAGAACCACATATCTTCTACCATAACCTTCCTCTTGTTTTTCACTTTCAGTTTCTCTCCTTGAGATCCAAATTTCTTTTCTTTACCAGAATACATCTATTTTCTACTCTCTTTTCATGACTCTTAGTCCAGCCCTCATTCCTCTCCTAATGTAAAGCCTCCCATTCTCCCTAGCTAATCTAGACTCTTATTGTCTCCTTCTTATGTTACAAGCCTATTTTCTCATCAACCCTCCCCCAACAAAAAAAACTTGTATACACTGGCCTCTCCTATACCTTTCGTTTGGATCTCAGCTTTTTTGTGCATTTTTATTTTTTCCCATTGCCTACTTGATTGCTGTGTCCAATTTATCTGTCGTCAGCAGCTTCTTTTCTTCCTTTTCCTAGTTCCTGTTTTACTTACAATAGTTCCATTAAAATTTCCGATAGCATCAAGCTGCTGAGAGTTTGTACTAAAAATATTCAGGTAGACATGTCTATGTTATTGTAAAAATCTTCCAAGCGCATCAAATGCTGCAGTAATTACTTATATGGTGTCAACCCTTATGACTGATATTGTCACTGACAAAAACTTGAAGAAAAATGATCACTACATTGAAAGGTAAAATGATAAAAAGACAACTAAGGTAAGTCTTCCTGGGTCCAACGCTGCCTCTCCGCTGCTGCAGCGGTGACTACAGTGCATATCACCACTGCAGCCAATCACTGAGCTCAGTGGCTTTACCACTCTAGATAGCACGAGCTGCCAAACTCAATGACTGGCTGCAGTGGTGATGTGCATTGTAGTCGTGGCTTAATCACTGCAGCCTGTAAACAATTACCGGAGCAGTGAGAGTGAGACAGCGGCGTACCCAAGAAAAGGCTTGTAACAGCTCTTTTTTTAACAAAGTGCTGGCTGATGGGGTGAAAAATGCTATTTAGGGAAAATCCCTTTAATTCTAAGACAAAGGAATTTCCACTGGTGGATTTGTTTTCTATTTTTAAAGGAGGTGATTTAAACCTTGCCATTAATATTATTAAGCTTTGTCTGTAGCTAGCCTGTACTAATGGGAACCCACCACACAGCGATGACAGCAGCTGATAAGAACCTTGGCAGCCGATAACAGAGACCCTCTGTCTAACACAATGCTGGAGATATATTCATATTAAAAGCTGCAGACATCACATCCTTCCTATTAGTCACAATCTAATTACTCCGCTGCGTAAATGAGCTAAACTGCATGTAAAGTAGAAGTTTATACTAGCTGGAAGCAGCTTTTTCTATACTGAACCAAAAACAAACCAGAAAAATTATTTTAACACATTTTAAGGAAATAGAATAATCAACAGTCCACCTGACTGTATAACTTTTCTGCCTAAAAGCATTGACTTTGTGCTTTCTGGATTCGTTTCTCAGTTTTAAAGAGTTTTGTGCATATACACTCAAAACAGCAACCAGATTTTCCAATAATTTTTGATGATGCAGTGATGGTCATGAACATTTTTTTAATGGGTCATAGTAAGATTTAATAGTCCCGATGGTCATCTGTGGTGCCTTATGTTATATTCTATGGCGCCGATTCATCAAGACCAGCCTTGTGTACATTAATCTTCATTAAGAATGTGCTGGAGTAAGATGTGCCTCTTAATGATTTTTGCACAACTTTCAGATGCTGTGTATTACCACAAAACTTTCAAAAAGTTGGTGTAGCTCGCCAGGACTGATGTAAAAATGCTGAAAGTTTTTCAAAAAGTTTGCGACGTTTCAGACAGTTTTATGCCAGAATTCTGGCAAAAACTGTTTTATAACTCAGGGACCTTAATGTTAATTCAAAGAACAATCACTACAATGGAAATGAACTTGTGATATCAGACACAAAACTATTGCATTGTATTTGGAAGAAATCAGCCATGTTTTTAAAGGGATGACTCAATTAATATAAACTAAAAAAAACATCTACACAGACAAATTTTAACAAAAAATAATCTTAGATAAAAAAAAAATAACATGACAACGCATTGCCTGTTACTGATAACTCAGATTTGTCTTCTCCAGGTGGCAGGATATAGTTGTTGGCGCACCTCAATATTTTGATAGGGATAACAAAGACATAGGAGGAGCTATGTATGTGTACATAAATCAAAAAGGAAAATGGGAGAACGTTAAGCCAATCCGAATTACGGGCCCCAAGGATTCTATGTTTGGAATTTCTGTGAAGAACGTGGGAGATGTAAATCAAGATGGATACCCTGGTAAGAAAAGGAGTAATTTATAGTGTAAAATTTGTGAGTGTATCTCAAAGCTGAATCATGATATTGGCTCGACAGTGGTGGGGGTGTCTAAAGGCAGGGATAACACACCATTGGTGCAACCGCACTGGGACCCGAGAGGTGAGAGTGGCCCATTTCCACCTCCAAAGCAGTACATAAAAGGATGTATTATGATGAACTATTGGTCCTACATACTGTTATTGCATAGGGGCCCTCTTCTACTTCTGTCCGTCTTTGTCTTAAGTGTAATCTACTTCCTAAAAGGAAGAAAAGTGCTTCTAATTTATACCTTTCTTGGCTGCCTACCCTGTACCTTGATGTCCGGTATTTGAAGGAGAGCATCAAGAATAGATTGTAATAAGCAGACAACTTGAACAGAGATGCAAAAATTATTATTAGTGTGCAAATACTGTAAAAGTAGTCAAAGCTTTATCCTGCTCTTTTAGATTATAAGGAAATATATTCGGAGTATGTGTGTATATATATATATATATATATATATATATATATATATATATATATATAATAAAAATATGGAGGCAGCACACAAATAGAGTAAAGTGATGTAGTTTAATAGCCCATGTGGCAACCTTTCTCAAGCCCAACATTGGATAGAAACATTCTCAAGCTCAACATTGGACCGAAACGTTGCCACATGGGCTATAAAACTACATCACTTTACTCTATTTGTGTGCTGCCTCCATATTTTTATTGGATACTTAAAGGACTGATATGTACCTGGGGGGGCTTTTTGCACCTAAGCATCCTTTTTGTGTTTCCTGTTTTTTGTTTATATATATATATATATATATATATATATACACTACCGTTCAAAAGTTTGGGGTCACCCAGACAATTTTGTGTTTTCCATGAAAACTCATACTTTTATTTATCAAATGAGTTGCAAAATGTTTAGAAAATGTAGTCCAGACATTGACAAGGTTAGCAATAATGATTTTTATTAGAAAAAATAATTTTCTCCTTCAAACTTTGCTTTCGTCAAAGAATGCTCCCATTGCAGCAATTCCAGCATTGCAGACCTTTGGCATTCTAGCTGTTAATTTGCTGAGGTAATCTTGAGAACTTTCACCCCATGCTTCCTGAAGCCCCTCACACAAGTTGGATTGGTTGATGGGCACTTTTTGCGTACCATACGGTCAAGCTGCTCCCACCACAGCTCAATGGGGTTGAGATCTGGTGACTGCGCTGGCCACTCCATTACAGATAGAATACCAGCTGCCTGCTTCTTCCCTAAATTGTTCATGCGTAATTTGGAGATGTTTTTGGATCATTGTCCTGTTGTAGGATGAAATTGGCTCCAATCAAGCGCTGTCCACAGGGTATGGCATGGCATTACAAAATGGAGAGATAGCCTTCCTTATTCAAAATCCCATTTACCTTGCACAAATCTCCCACTTTACCAGCAACAAAGCAACCCCAGACCATCACATTACCTCCACCATGCTTGACAGATGGCGTCAGGCACTCTTCCAACATCTTTTCCGTTGTTCTGCGTCTCACAAATGTTCTTCTGTGTGATCCAAACACCTCAAACTTTGATTCGTCTGTCCATAAAACTTTTTTCTAATCTTCCTCTGTCCAATGTCTGTGTTCTTTTGCTCATATTAATCTTTTCCTTTTATTAGCCAGTCTCAGATATGGCTTTTTCTTTGCCACTTTGCCCTGAAGGCCTGCATCCCGGAGTCGCCTCTTCACTGTAGACTTTGACACTGGCGTTTTGCGTGTACTATTTAATGAAGCTGCCAGTTGAGGAGCTGTGAGGCGTCGAATTCTCAAACTAGAGACTCTAATGTACTTGTCTTGTTGCTCAGTTGTGCAGCGGGGCCTCCCACTTCTCTTTTTACTCTGGTTAGAGCCTGTTTGTGCTCTCCTCTGAAGGGAGTAGTACTCACCGTTGTAGGAAATCTTCAGTTTCTTGGCAATTTCTCGCATGGAATAGCCTTCATTTCTAAGAACAAGAATAGACTGTCGAGTTTCACATGAAAGTTCTCTTCTTCTGGCTATTTTGAGAGTTTCATAGAACAAACAAATCTAATGCTCCAGACTCTCAACTAGCTCAAAGGAAGGTCAATTTTATAGCTTCTCAAATCAGCCAAACCTTTTTCAGCTGGGCTAACATACTTGTGCAAGGGTTTTCTAGGATTTTCTAAACATCCATTAGCCTTCTTACACAGTTAGCAAACACAATGTACCATTAAAACACTGGAGCAGTGGTTGTTGGAAATGGGCCTCTATACACCTATGTAGATATTGCAATAAAAACAAGACGTTTGCAGCTAGAATAGTCATTTACCACATTAACAATGTATAGAGTGTATTTCTGATTCATTTAACGTTAGCTTCATTGAAAATAAATGTGCTTTTCTTTCAAAAATAATGAAATTTCTAAATGACCCCAAACTTTTGAACGGTAGTGTGTATATATATATATATATATATATATATATGTATATATATATATATATATATATATATATATGTATTTTTATAATATTGTTGACTTTTAAAATAGTGCAATCATACAAAAATATGCATACACGGTTGCCCTGATTTTCCTTGTATAGGTTAGACAAATATTTGTGTTACGCCGGCCACTCACATGCCTTCTCAGCGCCGCCCTATTCACCACGTGTTTCGCTGGGCTCCACCCTGTACCTGACTAGCTCTCTGAGCTTCTCTTACAGCTCTGCTGTTTGTGAGTCAAAGGGGGGCACGGCCGAACTCTGCTGCAATTTCTATCCATTCTATCCTGCAGAGATCTGCTCCCCGGCCTTTCACCTGCCAGCAGGTGATATATCAGGGAACTCCACCCTCCATTCTTCACCTGAACTTAGGTTCTAGTAGCTCAGTCTCTAGCTTCCTGTATTGGTGTATTCCTGTTGTGTCTCACCTGTTATCGATCGGCTTTCCTTCTCGTTTATCCTGATCTCTTCGATCCTGACCTCGGCTACGAATTCTGAACCTGTGCTGCCTGCCCCGACCACGGACCGTCTGATTACGCTTTTGTCTCACCCTCCTGTAACCCGTACCCGGGTCTCTGACCCTCCGGTCAGCTGCTGCAGTCCCGGGGACTGCCCTGGAGTGGTACCTGGTGTCTACCGGTGGGCCAGCCTGTCCTCACCATGAGAGGCTCTAGTGAATACCTGGTAAAACCTTAGTCACGCCCCTCCAGGGTAAGCCCGGCCCGTGGTGCAGTGGGCCCACACCCACCAGCGTTACAATCTGTATTTTTTATTAGTTTCCATTGAATACTTAGTAATTATAATGAATTACAGAAACTAATTTATTTTGGGATCTGATAGATTGTATTTTGTTTGCATTAGACATTGCCGTTGGAGCACCGTACGCTGATGGTTTTGGTAAAGTTTATATATATCATGGCTCCAAGGACGGCATCAGTCGTGAACCAGCACAGGTAAATGAATCTTAGTGTTACATCAATTGCGTCATGATTCTAGTGCAGATTTATTCAGTCTTCGTTATGGAGATCGCTCATGCCTATTGAGACAAATATGATATTTGATTGTTTTGAATCAGTGGTTTGCACATTTACTGTAACAGTTAAAGCAGTGTTTCCCAAACCCCAGTCCTCATGGCCTCCAATAGGTCATGGTGTCAGGATTTTCTTAGTATTGCACAGGTGAGAGAACCTGTGGCTATTTCTGATGTCTTCATGATAATTCCATCATCTGTGCAATACTAAGGAAAATATGAACTGTTGGGGGGCTGAGAGGACTAGAGTTTGGGAAACATTGGGTTAAAGGATTACTCCCATCTTCATGAAGGGGTATTTTCGGATAGTGCTTGTAAATACGAGCAGCTTTTTCCATTATTTGTTGTTAAAAATGTTTTAGCCGTTTTTGAGATATTAACATTTTACTTTTCTCTACCACTTGTTGCCTTGGAGACTGACCACAGCTGCGACCCAGCAGCGCAGTGCTGACAATCTGTTTTATATTGAGTTTGTAAGCACTGTTTTGATCGCTGGAGTGCACATTTACCTCCTAATCTCGGCCAGCTTCAGCACAGTGCTTACAATCTACACAGCAGCGGTGGTCGGTCTCCTAGGTAATGAGCTGTAAACAAAAGAAAAGTGTTAATATCTCAAGAACGGCTGTAAGTTTTACGAAGTAGTATATTACAAAAGTGCTTGCTTTTACAAGCACTATCTAACATTATCCATATGTGAAGGTGGGAATAAGCCTTTAAAGCAGTTATCCGCTTTCGTAAAATGTCTTTAAAAGGAGGAATAACTTGAGGTTCCTGGGCGCCAAAGCAAAATCTGTACAGGACTATGAACCACCTCATAAAGCAGAGGGCCCTTTGGTCCTTTCAGGTACCAGGACCCAGCACCACCATAGCTACATCCCTTCTCTAAGCTGGCAGTATTGAGCCTCCAGGTTGCTTCAATCAGCTGATCGTTGTTACATGCCACTCCATGTCCCTGCTAGGAAAACTGATCTTCACTATGAATGGACTATTGTGAAATATAAGGCCTGGGCTAGATGATGACTTTGCCTGTATAGTTTTATTTGGAAGTTGAAAACGATCAACTTGTCCATTTTCTTGCATTTCTTTACACAATGGACAATATTTATTAAAACTGATCTAAAACTTTCTTACATGTAGATCATTGATGGTCGGAGCACAAGCACCAAATCCTTTGGTTACTCAGTAGCCGGAAATATGGATATAGATCAGAATTCATATCCAGATATTGCAGTGGGATCTTTGTCAGATTCTATAAGCGTTTTCAGGTAAGGTAAATCTATCTTCCTGATGTGTACGGGTGCATCTCGCAGAATTCTGAATTGATCATTTCATGTACCTTTTTCCTTCTTAGGTCGCGTCCAGTGGTCAGTATCCAGAAGACAATTGAAGTGACACCAAACAAGATAGATTATAATAAGAAAAATTGTGCAGTGCCCAGTGGAATCTGGTAGGATATATAACAATGGCTTTGTAATAGGATTTTAGAAGGAAGTTATACAAGGCCTTATCTCAGACACATTTCTATTTTCTAGTTTGACGGTAAAAGTCTGCTTATCATATACAGCAGTACCTAAAGACTACAATCCAAGATTAAGTAAGTACTTTTCAAAGATTTCATATTTACATAATTCTTCAGAGCTGCTAATAAAGTTCTCATATCTTGTCCAACTTTCCTTCTTAGCTCTTGCTTACACTCTTGAAGCTGAAAGTGTAAGACAAAGCCTGGGTCTGTCCTCCAGAATTGCCAATTTACCAGGACCGTTGACAAACACAATGGATCTTAGAGTACAAAACCAAGTCAAATGTTCTGACACCATTCTTCATGTACAGGTAAGTTGGCCCAGCCAACTATCTAATATGAATGGGGGGGGGCCTCTGACTCATATGACACGTAATGTCGGGAAAGAATATCCACCATATTAAATCTTGTCAACTGGTATCTGGAGTGTATGGTGCTGGGGGTTCTAGAATGTGAGATTACATTAAAATACATTTCACACTTCATTGTTCCCATATAGCAGTCTGAGCCTGTGTGAGGTCAGTGTCAGCACTTTGTCATTATTTTCTGTAATATTATTAAAGAGCTTGTCTGATATTTTTTTCAAGCATTGATGCGCTTACAATAAAAGACAATGGTATATTCACCTTCCAGCTTACTATGGATCCAGCATAGGCCACTCTGGAAGTTTGTGTCGGTTCCGGAAGCGATGGCTGCTCTATTCGGAAGTCAGAGGACCGCTGCAACATCTGATAAAGTGCTATTCTTGTCACATGACCGCCGTAGTGGTCCTCTGAATTCCGAATTGGGCAGGTATTGCTTCTAAAACTGTCGGAGACCTCTGTATTGGCCTGTGCTGGATCTTTGGGGCAGCTGGAAGGTGAGTATGAAACTGTTTTTATTTTAATACCTGATTAATGCTTGAATTGGATGTGAAACCTGGACAATAAGGAAACAAGGCAGAAGAACAATCAATGCCTTCAAAAAGTGGTGCTGGAGAAGGATGTTATCAATACCATGGAGGGCAAGAAGAACAAACAAATCAATTTTGGAGCAAATCAAGCCAGACATGTCACTGGAAGAAAGGATCACCAAGCTACGACTTGCCTACTTTGGAGACATCATATGAAGAAAGCAATCACTGGAGAAGGACATCATGATTGGAAGACTAGAAGGAACAAGTCGCAGAGGAAGACCAGCAACCCGATGGCTTGATACAATCAAGATAACAGCGAAGAAGACTGTGATGGACCTATCTAGACTTGCACAAGATCGATCTTCCTACAGAGCGTTCATCCATCAAGTTGCCTTCGCTCAAGATTGAGCTGAAGGCCGTTATTATTATTATTATTAATAATAATAATAATAATAACAAAGAAAAAAAGTGTTCAGGCATTATCGGACAACCCCTTTAACTGCAGGAGAGTCTCAGAACAGTGCGTACAAGGTGAATTGGGAGGAACGTTAGGAGAGAGAAACTGTGAGTCGCAAATTTATCCATCATGATATATTATAGAAGTCTCAGGATGGTGCTTTGTTGGTGGAATGGAGGGCACTGATGGTGGGAGTGTGTGAGTTGTGGGGTCAAAGCCAGAGTGCACCGCATCCAGGGAGAAGAGAGAGGCACAGAAGGAAAGCTGGCAGGAAGTTGAGAGTGTAATCGTGAAAGACCACAAGAATGGCTTCAGGGGGCAGAAGGGTAGCTAAAACAAAAATAAAATAAAGTTAACATGGAGTTTTTGGACTAATTTATAGGGATAGCAAAATTGTTGTTTTTTTTTGCCCGAAAAAACAATTTAAATGCAAGACTATGTGTGTTATTGATATCGTTGCCCAAGGTAAAGGAAAACCTTGCTAAGACTTTAGAATCCTTATGTCAATATCTCCTCTTGCACAAAACTACATGATTTCTCCAGGGCAGTAATATTTCAAAGTGTAAATAATAATAATAATAATGGCAATTGTAATTGTAATGTATTATTATCCCTAATAGATTTTCAGATTAATTTAACATTTAATTTAAATATCTATTTAATTTCATATTGAATGGGATTTTCTAAATATTATATTTCTTTTTTGCTATGCCCATAGAACTGACTGTATCTTAATTTCCCTCTAACAGGAAACTATTAAGGACAGATTGCGACAGATTCCTGTGTCTCTTTCTGTAGAAATTAAAAATGTTCGACGGAAGAAGAGGCAGGTCGGCTCACTGCCAGAACTTATGCCAATCCAGAATGCAAATGAGCCAAAAAAAGTGACTGCAGAGGTATAGTAGTTATCTGTTATGTGAAAGCTGAATAAGGAAAATTGTTCGTGTGGCCATTAGATTACCTGACAAGTGTAGAGACTTTTTCTTTTCAATCTTTTTCAAAAATGTAATGTCTTTAAACAATCTGTAGTTTATATTACTTTTAGGGATTTTTATTCCGCTTTTATTTACTGATTGAAACACATGACATGCCCTGCCCGATGTCCTAGTTATTTGTATAAATTAAAGGCTGTGCCCCAGAAATATATTATACTGGATTCCTATAGCAATACTTCATATAGAATTATTTAGATTTAGCATTTAAAGGGATACCCACTTATAGTATCGTCTGTATTCTGTGGGGATATCAGGCGTTGGTTTCTTTTGCACCACAGCACAGGGTTAATATAATGGAGCTGTCTGATTTAGGAAAATATTTTCAAATACCCCTTTAGGGAATTCTGTGTAGAGGAAGGGGGTTCCCATTGAAGACCCACATCTTAAATGGGAACTTATAGTGTCCTGGCGACCTGTCAAAGATATGTCTGTAAAGTGCTGTGGAATTAATGGCGCTATATAAGTGAGTAAGTGATATTTAAATTTGGCGCCCAAATCGGTGATTGGTCGCGGGAAGTGCCAGCGACCAATCAGCGACTTTTAACACAAATGTCCGGACCTTTGTAACACCATGCGGATACTGTGGGGACATCAGCGGCTAGGGTGTGAAGGGAGGACCGGGGAGCGGCGCTGCGGGTCGGGATACTTCTGCTCCCAGCGCCCGCTCATGTCCCGGGTTCTCGCAGCGGAAGTATCCGCACAGGCAGCGGCGCTCCCCGGTCCTCACTAATACGATTCCGCTCCCCGCTCCTCACCAATACGATTCTCTGATTGGTCGCGCTCTCCGCACGCGACCAATCAGTGATCTTGGCGCTAAAGTTAAACACCGCTCTGCTGATTGGTCGCGGCCGCTGCCCGCGACCAATCACCGATCTTGCCGCCACATTTAAACACTGCTATGCTAATTGGTCGCGGACGCCAGCCGCAACCAATCAGCGAGCTTGGCGCCAAATTTAAACAACGCTCTGCTGATTGGTCGCGGATGCCGGACGCGTCCAATCAGCGAGATTGGCGCCACATTTAAACAACTCTCTGCTGATTGTTCGCGGACTCCAGCCGCGACCAATCAACGAGATTGGCGCCAAATTTAAGCAACGCTCTGCTGATTGATCGCGGTCGCTGGCCGAGATCAATCAGCAGTATTGTTGCCAAATTTAAACACCTCTTTGCTGATTGGTCGCGGTCGCGACTAATCAGCGATTTTGGTGCCAAATTTAAACACGCTCTCCAGTCCTCACTAACACGGTTCGCTGATTGGTCGCGGCCGCTGCCCGCGACCAATCAGCTATTTTGACGCAAAATTTAAACACTGCTTTGCTGATTGGTTGCGGCCGCCAGCCGCGACCAATCAGCGAGATTGGTGCCAAATTTAAACACCGCTCTGCTGATTGGTCGCGGCCGCCATCCACGACCAATCAGCGATTTTGGCGCCAACTTTAAACAACGCTCTGCATCGCTCTGCTGATTGGTCGCGGTCGGCGGTCGCGACCAATCAGCAGTATTGGCGCCAAATTTAAAAACCGCTCTGCTGATTTGTCGCGACTAATCAGCGATTTTGGTGCCAAATTTAAACACGCTCTCCAGTTCTCACTAACACGGTTCACTGATTGGTCGCGGCCGCCGCCCGCGACCAATCTCCGATATTGCCGCCAAATTTAAACACCGCTTTGCTGATTGGTCGCGGTTGCCGAACGCGACCAATCAGCGATTTTGGCGCCCAATTTAAACACCGCTCTGCTAATTGCGCCCGGTCGGCCGCATACCTATTCTAGAATACCCGATGCGTTAGAATCGGGCCACCATCTAGTAAATAAATAAACAGCATCCAATCATTACATTGATATAAATAAAAAAATGGGTAAAGCTTCATTATTTCTGCGTTGGCCATGAAGGAGAATTGGACAGGATTCCTCCGCTTGTCCAGTAACATGATATTAGTAGCGTTAAAAAAAAAAAGCTGGTATTGATCGCAGATTAATATGAGTCATATAAAAATGTATTTCCCAAGAGTTGGTACACAAAAATAATGTTTATATGTACATCTGGCTTTATAGAAGCAACTTGCCTATAAATCTCCATAGCGTTCTGTAGAGACCAAGAATATAGATGAGTCACATGTACAGTGGTGGCCAAAAGTATTGGCACCCCTGCAATTCTGTCAGATAATACTCAGTTTCTTCCTGAAAATGATTGCAATCACAAATTCTTTGGTAATATTATCTTCATTTAATTTGTCTTCAATGAAAAAACACAAAAAGAATTGTCCTAAAGCCAAATTGGATATAATTCCACACCAAACCTAAAAAAGGGGGTGGACAAAAGTATTGGCACTGTTTGAAAAATCATGTGATGCTTCTCTAATTCGTGTAATTAACAGCACCTGTAACTTACCTGTGGCACCTAACAGGTGTTGGCAATAACTAAATCACACTTGGAGCCAGTTAACATGGATTAAAGTTGACTCAACCTCTGTCCTGTGTCCTTGTGTGTACCACATTGAGCATGGAGAAAAGAAAGAAGACCAAAGAACTGTCTGAGGACTTGAGAAACCAAATTGTGAGGAAGCATGAGCAATCTCAAGGCTACAAGTCCATCTCCAAAGACCTGAATGTTGCTGTGTCTTCCGTGCGCAGTGTCATCAAGAAGTTTAAAGCCCATGGCACTGTGGCTAACCTCCCTAGATGTGGACGGAAAAGAAAAATTGAGAGATTTCAACGCAAGATTGTGCGGATGGTGGATAAAGAACCTCGACTAACATCCAAACAAGTTCTAGCTGCCCTGCAGTCCGAGGGTACAACAGTGTCAACCCGTACTATCCGTCGGCGTCTGAATGAAAAGGGACTGTATGGTAAGATACCCAGGAAGACCCCACTTCTTACCCCGAGACATAAAAAAGCCAGGTTGGAGTTTGCCAAAACTTACCTGAGAAAGCCTAAAACGTTTTGGAAGAATGTTCTCTGGTCAGATGAGACAAAAGTAGAGCTTTTTGGGAAAAAAGCATCAACATAGAGTGTACAGGAAAAAAAAAAGAGGCATTCAAAGAAAAGAACACTGTCCCTACAGTCAAACATGGCGGAGGTTCCCTGATGTTTTGGGGTTGCTTTGCTGCCTCTGGCACTGGACTGCTTGACCGTGTGCATGGCATTATAAAGTCTGAAGACTACCAACAAATTTTGCAGCATAATGTAGGGCCCAGTGTGAGAAAGCTGGGTCTCCCTCAGAGGTCATGGGTCTTCCAGCAGGACAATGACCCAAAACACACTTCCAAAAGCACTATAAAATGGTTTGAGAGAAAGCACTGGAGACTTCTAATGTGGCCAGCAATGAGTCCAGACCTGAATCACATAGAACACCTGTGGAGAGATCTCAAAATGGCAGTTTGGAGAAGGCACCCTTCAAATATCAGGGACCTGGAGCAGTTTGCCAAAGAAGAATGGTCTACAATTCCAGCAGAGCATTGTAAGAAACTCATTGATGGTTACCGGAAGCGGTTGTTTGCAGTTATTTTGGCTAAAGGTTGTGCAACCAAGTATTAGGCTGAGGGTGCCAATACTTTTGTCTGGCCCATTTTTGGAGTTTTGCGTGAAATGATCAATGATTTGATTTTTGCTTCATTCTCTTTTGTGTTTTTTCCTTGCAAGCAAATTAAATGAAGATAATAAGACCAAAGAATTTGTGATTGCAATCATTTTCAGGAAGAAGCTGAGTATTATCTGACAGAATTGCAGGGGTGCCAATACTTTTGGCCACCACTGTAAGTGAGCATCCCCTGAATGCTAACATAGTTGTTATTAGTAAGCGGAAACATATTGTAAAAAAGTATATGTTGTTAATTTCACACGGGGAAGCCTCCCTGAAGCCAAAAGACATAATTGTCCACGGAATCCTTTCCAGCGCTGCCACTTCAAAACTCTCCACTTGACCAGAAGCAATGACATCCCAACCACCCATCCGCTGACTCTACAACCAATCGGTGGCCTCAGAAGTCAGATCACTGGTGGTTGTGATGTCATTGCTTTCGGGCTGCTGGAGACTTTTGGATCGGCAGATTCGGGCAATAAGTTTGGCTTCTGATTTTCTTTTTTTCCCATAAAGTTGATCATGTGAAGATTAAAAATATAGCGGAGAACCCCTTGAAGTAAACTGTTCTTTATAATTTTCTATAGACCTAGCAATGACCGCCTGCCATACTAACCTATGAACCTTTGTGATAGGTTTATGTGCATTAATGACAATCTGTAATTTTTAACTTTTTCAGGTTCAGTTTTTGAAAGAAGGATGTGGAGAAGACAACGTCTGTGCTAGTAATATGAAAATCTCGTACAAGTTTTTATCCAAGGAAGGACCAGACTCCTATAATGAACTGAAAAGGTATAATTTACTTTAAATTTAAAGTGGCTTTTCATGTTATTTTTACTTTTTTTATACATCATTTTAGTAATAAAAAAAACAAAATGATTAATTGCCACATACCATACCAGCATACCTTTTTCGCCAATGCTCCCGGTCTTTGTTGACACGACTGTAGCCGTGAGTGTGACCTCACGGCTACTGCACATGACCGCTGGAGCCAATCACTGTGCTCAGTCATCATGCTGCAACTGAAAAAATGAATCACTATCAATGCACGCAAATATATCACAAAGGTTCCAGAGTTAGTATATTGTATCAGTCAAAGCAAAATACCTAATCTATATTTTAATGTAGTGTTTCCACTTACTAATGTGAACTACATTAATATTCAGGGGGTGCATTCATCCCAAAATTTGATCTCTATACAAAGCCATGAAGAATTATAGACACGCTGCCTCTATAAAGCCGCCTGTACCAATGCCTATTTTATAAAATTGCCTGTAAAACCGATTTAATATAATCTTAACTACTGGAAGAGGTTCTACATTTTAATAAAATTGGTGAATAAAATAAGTTATTAAGACAGGATCCCATTGTAACCTATTCCCATTGATAAAGTACCATGACTACAGCAGCTTGGGCACTGAGTCAAGTAATATGTTAGTGTACCAACAGAGGAGGGGTGAAAGTGTCATAATGTGAGCTAATGTGACCCTGAGTCACTACTCACAGACAAGCCATGAGAAGGGTAGTCAGGAGGTCCAAGGTCAGATACTAGGGCTCGTAGTACAGAGGGGCAAGACAAAGGCGTGGTCAGGTAATAGTCCAGGGTCAAATGCCAGGAGGGTACGTCAAGATAAGGAAGTAAGAAAAACGGATAGTCAGAGGCCAAATCCGGGGTCAGATACCTGAAGTCAGAGAGCATCAAGAGCAGAAGGGATAATCCACACGAATAGTTACAACAAATCCTATGTCTGACAACAACATCAGAGAAATGAGACACAGAGCTAAATACACACATTTAACAAAGCTAAGCTACAACTGACACTGGACTGCTCACAGCTAGCCAGCTAAATAGCTTGCAAATCATTAAGGACGAGAGGCACCTGTGGAAACGCCCATAGGCTAGACTAGATTGATTATCTGGACTGTCAATCAAAATGCTGACAGTTCAGCATGCTCCAGGATCAGATTGGATGATCGGACTGTCATTCACAAAACTGACAGTCCAGCACAGTCGAGATGCCGTAGGGCGGCTGAGCTGTCATTCACAGCATCCCTAGGTCACAGTCAATGATGGAACTGTGACAGCTAACTTATTTGTAGAAAGAGTGATCAGACTGGAGCTCCTTTGTTAGGAAACAGTAGAGATCTGCTGCACAAAAAGCTGAACTTTGAAGTGAAAGGCTTTACAGAAATAATAATCACCAGGAACTAAGATTGGGAATTGATATTTTTTCACTAAAGTAACCATTTAAGAGTCAGTGAAATATACAAAACACATACAGTATATGCAGCTTTTCAGCTACACATCCCCAATGTTACCAACTTCCAGGTAACTCCTGAATATTTGCTCAGAGTATACAATAATGTGATTGTGATTATTATTATTCTATTTCACAACCCAGCGAGAACGATGTTCCAGTTCTGTCACTTCAAAATCAGAAAGCCATCGCCCTCGAAGTTACAGTGACAAATAAACCCTCTGATCCAAACAATCCCAAAAAAGATGGTGACGATGCCCATGAAGCGAGACTTATTGCAGATCTACCAAACACCCTATCATTCTCGTCATTTAAGGATCAAACAAAAAGTCCTGTAAGTAATAAAACCATTAATAAACAGATTGTAAATTGAAGCCTTTGGGTTTGGAGTAATAATTTAATTTCTTATGAAAACACAGGAGCGAAATTTCTTCTGTTCATCCAACCAAAATGGATCCAAAGTGGAGTGTGAGCTTGGAAATCCTTTCAAGAGAGATTCCAATGTAAGTAATACATCTTTTCTTAACATCTTTACTGGGATCACTGGTTCTCACATTGCACATGGCCCTCTTGAATTAGAAGCAGCCGTATAGTAGATATCCCATGTGTATGCACATCTCCGTGTTAACAGCTCCCAGCGATGTCACTGGAGAATTCTCTTTGTTTTGCACTTTAAATGGACTTTTGACTTATGGACTTGCTAATTTTGTCTTTTTTTGGACTAATGTGAATATTTACGCGATGGTTGTCAATTAAACATTTTGTATTAAATATACCGCAGTTTCAGATGTGCTACAAGGTAGTTTAGACATTTGCTGTTTTTAACCCCCTTTAAGATCACCTTTTAAGATCTCCATAATGTGAAAGGTTGAGGTCAAAAGTCATAAATTGTAGAATACTATGAGTATTCAGGTGTGTACATGTGTAACAATGCGTTACTTTCCACCAGGTGACATTCTTGCTGATTTTGAGTACGAGTGAAATAACAGTTGACACCAAGGAGCTGCAGATTCCTCTCATTTTGGAAACGTATGTCATCTCAAAAACTTGTTGTTTTTTTTCCTAAGACTATCATTGATATGTTACGAAACAAATTAGCCTTTACTAACGTGTTGTAAGGTGGCTGTAGGACAGCTAGTGGATGGGAGATAAACCTGGAGAAATGATCTAGCACATATAGGACTAATAGGGGTTAATTGGCCATGACAGTTTGATTATGAGCAGCGGGAAGAGTTGGGAGAGACGGTTGTTCACCATATTTCCACCCCTGGGTGTGGTTCACTTTGTAAATTGAGACCTGTTTGTCTCACACATGGCTGTGCATATGGAGGTGTGCAGATCTCCTGGACTGAGTGCCTGTGCTAAAGGACTCAGAAGCTGGACTCTAAGCCAAGCAGGCTAACCAGCACTATTGTATGGACTTTCTGCTTTATGTTTTACTTTGTGTCGGACAAGGGCTGTATTTAAGTTTTCCTGTGATGTGGTTTATGAGGATTGAAATAAACCAGTCGGACTTTAAATAGTAACGGTTCCTGTGATACCTCGGATCGCTCCCAAGGGAGTAGCATTGTTACAGTGTTTTGGTCTGAAATAAATCCATGTTGATCAGCGACTGATAAAATAAGGTTGAGATACATAATGAGCTCTAGTTTGACCAAATCACAGTTCTTTATTAGGTAAGTTTTAGGCAATTTTTGACCTGTTGTCTAGCTTGGTATCCACAATTATGAAAAATGTTGCCCATTTGATTATAATAAAAATTATTAATGGACTAATAAACTATTAGAGAAAATGATATGTGTCTCTATTAACCTTATAGAACCAGTTCTCAAGCGGATCTGAGTCCTGTAGTTGCTAAGGCTCGAGTTGTGGTTGAACTTCTGCTTTCTTTATCTGGGTAAGTTTATGTGTCACCACTTAAAAATCCAGTTTGAGAAATAGTAAGTGTCACCTGAAAAGACACAAAGATCCTGAAAAAAAAAATAGGTAATGCAAAAGGGAACTGGAACCAGACTTTTCCTTGAACTGTAAAACTGGAACCAGACATTTCTGATTTGTATGGTTAGTAATAAAGCAAATAGTCTAAGAATGGACTACCTCAATGCAGAAGTATTGGTTCTAAAAGGCAATCTGTTTTTAAAGGGAACTCGTCACATTGAACAGCATCATAGTAAAGAAAGAGGAGTTAAGTGAATTTTTATATCGTGTTCAGGAAAATATATAATATAACTTGTATTTTATTCATTTCAATCTTTTCTTGTTTTGAGTCCAGTGGGCGTTTCCTAACCAGTGACTCAGATGCATGCTGAAACAGTGAAGTCACTCCGCCACTGGACTCCTAAGTCCTGATTGAGCATTGTTTTCAGTCAATAAGTCACAAGTTATACTGAATCATTTCCCACAGCACTATATATTAATGAGCTTCTTGTGGTCTGCTGGTAGATTGGACCACATTTTCATGATGACAGATTCCTTTGAAAGTCCTTATAGAGTTCTGGGATATTGGTTTAACAGTTTTCAAATCTTCCCTAAACATGAGGAACCTCAAGTCTAAATAAATAACTAAAAAAGAGAATGAGAGCGCATATATAAAAACGTGATCAAAAAGCGAGAAATCAAATCTTGTCATTTGTGTCATATTTTAACTAAGTGACCAAGGTGGATTTACTACCTATTATAGTTTGCTGTATAGAATGTGGCAGATGCCTCTGACAAATCCAGAATAAATCAAAATCTGCATTAATCTCAAGGTAAGGGCTCACTCACACCAGCGTAAAAATCGGACGTGTGCTATCCAATTTTTTTAAACTGAAACTGAATGCCACTCATCCATTCAAGTCTCTGGGTGCGTGGAAAATCTCAGACTGCACTCGGGTGACATCCGAGTTCAGTTTGATTTTTGCTGACTCACAGAATGGAAACATTTTATTTTCCATCTGCTCCTCACAGTCATCTGAGAGAACCTGACCACACGATACTGACACTTGGAGTGTCATTTGCAGAATCGGCTCAATTCTCTAAGATGAGAGAATCTACGGCTGTCTGACCGTAGTCTAATATTGAGGATAATTATGTCATTTTTAGACAGATGTACTATTTTGTTTTTGCTAATTAGCAGGGTTATCCAACCTCTGCAAATATCTAACAAACTTCAGGGATGGTTTCTCATTTCGTAAAATGAGGCGTATTCACTTGCTCTAATCACTATAGATCCAGGGTTATTTGTTCCAGTGATCTGTGCAGGGACATAAAATAACATCCCTTCTTCAGGCCTGCTGAGTCCTTTGATTGGCTGCAGTGGACAGATGACTGGAAGGGAGGAGATTCCAGGCACATCTGACAATGGACAATCCAGTCACCTGATCGCTGCAGCCAATCTCAGGCTTTGGCAGTCAGGTGACCAAAGAATGAAACTTTATCTCGTCCTGTCCCGGCAAAGATCACTGGAGCAGCGAGCACTGGATCCACAGTGGTTACAGCAGATAAATATGATGCTTTATTTTATATTTTAAAACCATCCCTAAAATTTTTGTAGAGGTTGAAGAACCCTCTTAAGCTTTTCAATATTGTTAAAAACTAAACGTCTAATAGGTCAGATGGTTTCACAGAACTCCACTGCTTGTACAATGTACATTTTATTTTATAGGATTGCAGATCCTTCTCAGGTGTACTTTGGAGGCAAAGTCATTGGCGAAAGTGCAATGAAAACAGAAGATGAAGTTGGAAGTTTGGTTAATTTTGACTTTAGAGTGAGTATTTAGCTTGGTGTTAGATGTCTGCCTTCATTCTGTGAAGTTAGAACGCCCCCTGCAGCCTTAATAGGATAAAGCATGCAGTTTATGTCATAATTTACTTTGCGATAAAACAATCACTGTTTAAATATAAAATAAAATAAAAAACACAAAGGACTTTACTATTTTTTTTATTTTGACATCTTTTTATTTTTATTTTTTTACTAAAAATCCCAGGAATAAATGTATCAATTGTTAGAGAAATGGAAAGATACATTTTTTTGTCTAAATCTCATGCCGCATTTACGTACATAAACATATATATAATATACAGTACAGACCAAAAGTTTGGACACACCTTCTCATTTAAAGATTTTTCTGTATTTTCATTACTATGAAAATTGTACATTCACACTGAAGGCATCAAAACTATGAATTAACACATGTGGAATTATATACTTAACAAAAAAGTGTGAAACAACTGAAAATATGTCTTATATTCTAGGTTCTTCAAAGTAGCCACCTTTTGCTTTGATGACTGCTTTGCACACTCTTGGCATTCTCTTGATGAGCTTCAAGAGGTAGTCACCGGAAATGGTTTTTACTTCACAGGTGTGCCCTGTCAGGTTTAATACGTGGGATTTCTTGCCTTATAAATGGGGTTGGGACCATCAGTTGTGTTGTGCAGAAGTCTGGTGGATACACAGCTGATAGTCCTACTGAATAGACTGTTAGAATTTGTATTATGGCAAGAAAAAAGCAGCTAAGTAAAGAAAAACGAGTGGCCATCATTACTTTAAGAGATGAAGGTCAGTCAGTCCGAAAAATTGGGAAAACTGTTAAAGTGTCCCCAAGTGCAGTTGCAAAAACCATCAAGCGCTACAAAGAAACTGGCTCACATGAGGACCGCCCCAGGAAGGGAAGACCAAGAGTCACCTCTGCTTCTGAGGATAAGTTTATCAGCCTCAGAAATCGCAGGTTAACAGCAGCTCAGATTAGAGACCAGGTCAATGCCACACAGAGTTCTAGCAGCAGACACATCTCTACAACAACTGTTAAGAGGAGACTTTGTGCAAACCACTGCTAAGGACAGGCAACAAGCAGAAGAGACTTGTTTGGGCTAAAGAACACAAGGAATGGACATTAGACCAGTGGAAATCTGTGCTTTGGTCTGATAAGTCCAAATTTGAGATCTTTGGTTCCAACCATCGTGTCTTTGTGCGACGCAGAAAAGGTGAACGGATGAACTCTATATGCTTGGTTCCCACCGTGAAGCATGGAGGAGGAGGTGTGATGGTGTGGGGGTGCTTTGCTGGTGACACTGTTGGGGATTTATTCAAAATTGAAGGCATACTGAACCAGCATGGCTACCACAGCATCTTGCAGCGGCATGCTATTCCATCCGGTTTGCGTTTAGTTGGACCATCATTTATTTTTCAACAGGACAATGACCCCAAACACACCTCCAGGCTGTGTAAGGGCTATTTGACCAAGATGGAGAGTGATGGGGTGCTACGCTAGATGACCTGGCCTCCACAGTCACCAGACCTGAACCCAATCAAGATGGTTTGGGGTGAGCTGGACCGCAGAGTGAAGGCAAAAGGGCCAACAAGTGCTAAGCATCTCTGGGAACTCCTAGACAACCAACAGAAGATTAGACCCCTAAAATATAACTTTTATTCGAATATGCTAAAAAGGACTCAGTAGTCACCATAACAACAAACACAAAAACAAGACAAAATGCCAGGGAACAGGGATAAGTCACACATCAGTCAGGAAGGATTACGGGCTCTATCTGTCCCTATTTTGTCCCTAAATTCTCTCCCTTCCTGACAGCGGAGGTTGGCACCCTAATTTTTGCTCCGTGGCGCCCCCGCTCAACGTCGGTGTCCCTAATATCCCTGGTAAATCTCTATCTTTATATTTAAAAAACCACAATCATGAATAAAAAATAGAAAAAAGTGAACGTACAGATTAAGAAGCCGACAATTCATCATAGATATGCATTTAAGGAGACCCAAGTCTATATATTGCGACAATAATAATAGCCCTGGGAATTTTTTAGAAGGTAAAATTTGTCTCAAGATAGCTGGTTTATTACATTCATACACAAGCCAGCATATACTAAATAACCAAAGCTAATAAAGCAGGTTCTGTTATATATGAGACTAATCCCCAGAAGTAATGCCCACAGACTGGTATCACATATGCATCCTGCTCTATGTCGTTCTAAATTGTCAGAGCCAGAATGTGATAGAGACTGTAACACATACAAGCAAAACAAATGACCAATTCTAACTGCATTATAACAATCTCAATATCATTTAGTAAGGAATAGCATTTATCATTGGTAATGCATTATGTCACATCTCATAGATATCAAAGAAATAACACAAATCATTAGTGATTCCTAATATCCTATGTCAGAAAATACAGGGACTTAGCACTTATCATAGATAGTCCCTTATATCATGTCCCAAATGCAGACAGTCTGATATCATATAAATAGACAGGGAGCAACACTTATCATTGATGATCCCTCATATCTCGTCCCAACGCGTTTCTCCCTGGTACTCTCCAGGGTTCATCAGGGGAACTGGAGAGGCAATCAATCCTTCTCTCCAGACGGTCAGTCAGTGCTGCATATCATACTGAACCAGCATGGCTACCACAGCATCTTGCAGCGGCATGCTATTCCATCTGGTTTGCGTTTAGTTGGACCATCATTTATTTTTCAACAGGACAATGACCCCAAACACACCTCCAGGCTGTGTAAGGGCTATTTGACCAAGAAGGAGAGTGATGGGGTGCTACGCCAGATGACCTGGCCTCCACAGTCACCAGACCTGAACCCAATTGAAATGGTTTGGGGTGAGCTGGACCGCAGAGTGAAGGCAAAAGTGCCAACAAGTGCTAAGCATCTCTGGGAACTCCTTCAAGATTGTTGGAAGACCATTTCCGGTGACTACCTCTTGAAGCTCATCAAGAGAATGCCAAGAGTGTGCAAAGCAGTCATCAAAGCAAAAGGTGGTTACTTTGAAGAACCTAGAATATAAGACATATTTTCAGTTGTTTCACACTTTTTTGTTAAGTATATAATTCTACATGTGTTAATTCATAGTTTTGATGCCTTCAGTGTGAATGTACAATTTTCATAGTCATGAAAATACAGAAAAATCTTTAAATGAGGTGTGTCCAAACTTTTGGTCTGTACTGTATATATATCTGCATATGTCTATCGGTATATATATAATAGCTAATTCTGCCCCTTTTGCGATCGCTGCGGGTCTCAGAACTCAGACCTTAAGGCTACATTCCCATGATGAGCTTTTGGTGAGGTTTAGATGTTGCAGATTTTCGCACCATTTCTGCTCCCATTAAGTAAAATAAGTTACTTGCAATTTTTCAAAAATACTTAGAATAAAAAACTCATTGTGTGAACATAGGCTTGCAGTTCAAAACTTCTGACTCGTGATTATGGAATGTAAAAGTTTGGTGAAAAGAAAGTTACACTTTAATGTATATAGAATTTCAAATTATCTATTAAAATGACTGGCTCCTGCAGTGCCTCCTTTCTGACTACTAATGCAATGTGTCCAATTATGGATTTAGATTTGTCTCTATGTCCAACAACAGAAAAGTATAACATTAATTGATATCATGCAAAGTAAAAAATACAGACAACATATCGATCCACATTTATCAAAAATAGCGTAACTTGCACCAAATCTTTAGTGCACTCACTTCAACTCTACCATATTGCACCTTAGTAATGAATTTAGAGCAACTTTTTAAGCATGTTTCATACACTTCCTAATGTTAGAAAAGAGCAGGAAACCATTGTGTCTAATGGCGCACATTACTATTACATTTTGACTTTTTATTCCTGTTAAAACTGAAGGTCTCAATGTAAATGTGTTTGCTCCATGCCTTTTTGAGACTGCTTTCTCCTGTCTAAAATATGAAACTTTTTGGAACTTTCATATAGAAATACTAATTTAGATATGTCACACAGCAAAAGGTTAACATCCCCCTTCTCATTATTTTTAAGTTTTGACATAATAACTAATAAATAGTGTAAAACATTGATACATTTAGCACAAACATTTATGACGAGGAAATGATGCAAATTGTGTTAAAAATTGTGTGATAATTCTTCCCACATAAACACCTGCACAATATATTTTTATTTTTACTTGCTATTTTAACCCTTTTTCATATGAATATTACATTTCAGGTGACTAATTTTGGACGGCCTCTTACTTCACTGGGTATGGCATTTTTAGAAATTCAGTGGCCAAAAGAAATCAACAATGGAAAATGGCTTCTCTACATTGTAAAAATAGACTCCAAGGGGCTGGACAAAGTCGCATGTTCACCAGTTCGTGAAATTAACAAACTGAAATTGCAGGTATGTTACCGCTGACCTGTCAGTTATCGCACACAATTCATTTATTAATGCTCTGTTCACACTAGTGCTAATGGGGTTCGTTAGTGTTTCCATTCTAAGTAGAAGTCAGGGCACTAGAGTACATGCACTATTGTCTAACACAGTATATATACTCTCCATCCATGGTCAGGCAGCGTGAACAGGTCGGTTATTTTTTTCTGCCAAGTCTCTTTATTGGCAGTAGTCTATCAAAATAGTTTT
Source organism: Phyllobates terribilis (assembly GCF_046119375.1). Classification (NCBI taxonomy): domain Eukaryota; kingdom Metazoa; phylum Chordata; class Amphibia; order Anura; family Dendrobatidae; genus Phyllobates; species Phyllobates terribilis. The sequence continues at coordinate 112,512,939 of NW_027362769.1, read as the reverse complement.
GGTCTATATGGTAACTTTTTCCCTGTGCTACTTTGCACCCCAGGTATATAGAACGTTCAGTATTACAGAAACTTTAAACTCTTTCCTTTTGTTCCTGTGACGTTGTGGAAGTTTACGCAATTTCTCATTGACAGGAGTCTGGTAAAAGTCGAAACAGACGAGAAATAGAGGAAAAGCAAACTGATCCGGATGGCAAATCCTATTCATTTTTCTCAGATAGGAAGTACATGACACTGGTAAGATTTACTCTTCTGGTCTCTTATGTCTGGACTTTTGTACGTATACTTTTGTAAAAAAAAATATATGTTTTTTCCTGCCTTTAGTTTAGTCTGTATATGTGACATATCTTCAGTGTTAGGGGTTGCCCAGACGAGCGTATTTTACATCTGTGTACTGTCTGAATAGGACTAGCATACAGACAGCACATGGACCATTGCAAGTGGTTGATGTAGTTCACATAAATATGTACGGACTGATGCTCTGCCAGTACAAAATTGCAGCATATACTACTCTGATCTGTTTTTTGGATCAGATTCAACGGATGTCCCATGAACACGATCCATTGTTTTTACAGATCCATTATAATTATCAACATAAGAAAACTGGATATGGTTTTTAATTATTTTTTAAGTGTTGATATATAAAAAGGATGACATACAATTAACATTCGGATGTAAAAATCGGACATGCGGATGATATACAGAACACTAGAGGGATGATTTCACATACGCTTGTCTGAACTTAGCCTTATATTGGTAGGTTTCTAACTGCTGTGACTCCAAGGCTGCGTTCACTTCTTTTCTCTTGGGCTGCATTCACTTGTGGCTGCAGTGTGGGTTTTTTTTTTTGCCGTGATCATGGTAAAAACAGCAGCGTTTTTCTTTTTTGAATCATTGTTGAGGCCAAACAAACGTTCCGCAGGCGCAGGGTGTGAACACTGGCAAAGAGTCACCCTATTGATCTAGTATTCATGCATTTGTATCAGCTACAAAAACTCAGTGAACCTATCCATTTAAAATCTGTCTAAATAATTTTTAAATTAAGGAGTTGGAGTAGTGGGTAAGAGCACCTCCTTTGTCTCTCTGCAACCCATAGATGGCTCATAGACCTTGTAATTTGCTGAGAAGGTATTTTTTCCCACTGTTTCACCTACTTGACCATAGACATAAGGAGGAACCAGTCTGCAGATCAGTTCCTACAGATTCTTACGGCTTCCTTCACAGACTTTTTTTGCAGTATTTTTTCCTCCTTGGAAAAAATTTCCTATTTTACATTTGTTGTTTTTTTTTCATACACGTCTATTTTTTTGCATGCAATTTTTTATATCTTATGAAAAAGCCTATGGGAAAATGCGTGAAGAAATCACCACACCTAGAGCATGCCGCGTTTTGCAAGAAGCTCTAACCAAATGAGTGAAAAAAAAAGTCATAAATACACCGTGGTGTGTTTCATATTTTGTTATTGACTCACAGCCGACTTCTTGCACAATAATTTTTTGCTGGGAAAAAAAACCCCTTCAAATATATTTTATACAGATGAACGATTGTTAATACTTCTCTCATTTATTTCAGGATTGTAACAGTCATGCAAACTGTGTGAAAATTAGTTGCCCCCTTCAAGGTCTGGACAGTAATGCTGTCATTAGCATTCGCTCCAGGTTGTGGAACAGCACATTTATTGAGGTATTATTGCTGTTATGTACTTATGTCATCTATGTCTCTAGACTTATTGAATTTGATTCTTACATTTTTTCTTTTATTTTACTTTTACTAACAGGAATATTCAAAAATGAGTTATCTGGACATCATTGTGAAAGCCTCGCTCAGTCTTAATACAACTGCCGACAACATTAAATGGACAAATGAAGATTATCAGGTAAAGACAGATTTTATCCTATAGCAAGGTATATATAGCCCTATATACACACACACTTACGTATACAGCATGTATATATACAAATATATGTAGCAGCATTTTGTACATATGCCCTTAGACTCTATAATCCATCAAAACATTATATGATACTTTTATTTTTCCCACAGGGGTAGCGAGCTAGCAATCACTCTTTAAAGCTGATTTGTCACCAGATTTCAGAAACTGTATAAAATTATTATATGAACCAAATGAGGCTGGTGTACTTTCTATTAAAAAAAATCAATTTCAAAATGACGCTATAGTCCTTATATTAAGATAAGCATTTTATGAGTGCTTGCTTTAATACATGCAGTAAAACTTTAAAAAAAAAATAATTATTCAGCCATTTTGACATGGATTTTCAAAGTAAGAACACCTGCCTCATAAGGTCTACGAGATCTCTTTGATCATGTGTGCAGTTTGTAATGGGAAATTTAATGAGACATTTAGGTTAAGTGCCCACGTAGCGTTTTTGTAGCGTTTTTGCGGCGTTTTTACGGCTTCGAAAACGCTTGTAAAACAGTCTGCAATGTAAAGCAATGTGAATTCGGATGTGCTGTGCACATGATGCGCTAATTTGCGCGACGAATTTGCATTGCGTTGCAAAACGCAGCATGACCATTTCTACCGCGATTACGCTGCAAATTCGCGGCCATTGAGGAACATTGAAATGCAGCAAACCCGCAGGTATATGTGGATTTGCTGCGTTTCAATTAAATTCAATGGCCGCGAATTTGCAGCGTAATCGCGGTGCGTGTGGTACCCAGGATGAAGAGGAGACTACAACTCCTCTTCATCCCGGCTACCACGCGGTGAAAAAAAGAAATAAAAAAGTTAAAAATAAACAAAACCTGTATATTCACCTCTCCGTCGGCCCCCGGTCTGCTCCCGGCCACGTCCTCTCTCCTTGGCATCCCGCGGTGTACTGTCAGGACCTGCGGTGACGTCATTTAGTCACCTGATGGTCACGCGACTGCTGACGTCGGCTGTCAGGTGATGGTCGCGTGACCATCAGCTGACTAAATGACTTCACCGCAGGTCCTGACAGTACACTGCGGGACACCGAGGAGAGAGGACGCCGCCGGGAGCAGACTGGAGGAGACCGGAGAGGTGACTATACAGGTTTTTTTTTTATTTTTAACGTTTTAATTCTCTTTTTTACTATAGATGCTGCATTTAAAGCATCAGTTGTTCACACATTATAAATGCTTGCCGGTTGCATGGATTTATATTGTGTGACCAACTTGTCAAGCACTTTTCCAAGTGATGCTCAAAATCGCTTGGAAAACTGCTTGAAAAAACACCTGCGAAAACGCATGTAAAAACGTTGAAAAAACGCTTCTCTCTGGCAGAAAAAACGCATGTAGATCTGCATGCGTTTTTTTTCTGCCAGAGAGAGGCAAAAACGCTCTGCATCAAATCTGCTACGTGGGCACATAGCCTTAAGAGGTCAGGCATTGATTCACAAGGAGGAAAGCTACAAGTGCTTCTCACTAAATTAGAATATTATCAAAAGTTAATTTATTTCAGTTCTTCAATACAAAAAGTGAACCTCATATTATATTGAGTCATTACAAACAGAGTGATCTATTTCAAGTGTTTATTTCTGTTAATGTTGATGACTATGGCTTACAGCCAATGACAACACAAAACTCATTATCTCAGTAAATTAGAATAATTAACAAAAAACACCTGGAAAGGCTTCCTAAGTGTCCCTTAGTCTGTTTCAGTAGGCTCCACAATAATGGGGAAGACTGCTGACTTGACAGATGTCCAGAAGGCAGTCATTGACACACTCCACAAGGAGGGTAAGCCACAAAAGGTCATTTCTAAAGAAGCTGGCTGTTCACAGAGTGCTGTATCCCAGCATATTCATGGAAAGTTGAGTGAGAGGAAAAAGTGTGGTAGAAAAAGGTGCACAAGCAACCGGGATAACGGCAGCCTTGAAAGGATTGCTAAGAAAAGGCCATTCAAAATTTTGGGGGAGATTCACAAGGTGTGGACTGCTGCTGGAGTCATTGCTTCAAGAGCCACCACACATAGAAGTATCCAGGACATGGGCTACAAGTGTCGCATTCCTGGTGTCAAGCCACTCATGACCAATAGACAACGCCAGAAGCATCTTACCTGGGCCAAGGAGAAAAAGACCTGGACTGTTGCTAAGTGGGTCAAGGTGTTGTTTTCAGATGAAAGTAAATTATGCATTTCATTTGGAAATCAAGGTCCCAGAGTCTGGAGGAAGAGTGGAGAGGCCACAATCCAAGCTGCTTGAGGTCTAGTGTGAAGTTTCTACAATCAGTAATGGTTTGAGGAGCCATGTCATCTGCTGGTGGAGGTCCACTGTGTTTTATCAAGACCAAAGTCAGCGCAGCCGTCTACCAGGAAATTTTAGAGCTCTTCATGCTTCCCTCTGCCGACAAGCTTTTTGGAGATGGAAATGTCATTCTCCAGCAGGACTTGGCATCTGTCCACACTGCCAAAAGTACCAATACCTGGCTTACAAACACCCGCATCACTGTGCTTGATTGGCCAGCAAAGTCACCTGACCTTAACCCCATAGAGAATCTATGGGGTATTCTCAAGAGGAAGATGAGAGACACCAGACCCAACAATGCAGACGAGCTGAAGGCTGCTATCAAAGCAACCTGGGCTTCCATAACACCTCAGCAGTGCCAAAGGCTGATGGCCTCCATGCCACATTGCCGCATTGATGCAGTAACTGATGCAAAAGGAGCCCGGACCAAGTATTGAGTGCATTTACTGAACATACATTTCAGTAGGCCAACATTTCGGATTTTAAAAGCCTTTTTCAAGCTGTTGTTATAAAGTATTCTAATTTACTGAGGTAGTGACTTTTGTGTTTTCATTGGCTGTAAGCCATAATCATCAACATTAGCAGAAATAAACACTTGAAATAGATCACTCTGTTTCTAATGACTCTATATAATATAGGAGGTTCACTTTTTGTATTGAAGAACTGAAATAAATTAACTTTTTGATGATATTCTAATTTTGTGAGAAGAACTTGTATTTTGAAGGATCAGCCATGTAAGGTGAATGTTTTACTATAATATTTGTCTGATATATGGGATATCCACTGATCATTAAAAAAGGTGGTCTTGAGCCTCCCGTTCCTGCATCATGCAGTATGAAGGGGGGGACTTAAATGGAGTTGCGATCGTGCATGCCCCCTGACGCTGTATTCATTGTCTATGGGGCTTATGGAAACTTGAATGAGGTGGCACAAGTGAGGAATGAATGAGCAGCTGACAGACTCACCGTATTGGTAGAGGACAGAATGAGAATGAATGTATAACTTTTAGACACCCTAGTGCTATGAGTGTTTCTTTACACATTGGTTGGTCAATGAATCATATTAAAAGGGCAGGTTTGTTTGACAGTAAGGCGGTGCTGTGTATCTGGAGATGTTTGATATGAATGACAAAACATTTATTATGAGAATACTGGTAAAACTTAAAATGGTTATTATAAATGCAATATCACTAAACACTTACCATATTTATCTACATAAGGTGCGTGTTACAGTTTTCCCAGAGAAGACGCCGTTGCAATATTCTGGAGTACCATGGTGGATTGTGCTGGTTGCTATACTAGCAGGGATCTTAATGCTTGCGCTCTTAGTGTTTATATTATGGAAGGTGAGTATGTTTGAGTATTCATACATAAGTGGTTGCTTCACTACATCAGGGTCACTGGCACCTTAGAAATAAGTTGATAACACACACAGCCAAACAGTTAAAAAGTAGGTTGGCGGGGCTACTGTCTCAAATAGCAGGTCAATAGGTATGGCTACCTAACGTACATCATAGTTGCTAAAAGCCATTATAAACTCATTTACAATTTTATAATCCTAGATATTTTATATTAGTCCCTGCTATTTGATCATGTTTCATCAAGCTGAGCAGTTTGGGGCTGTTTAAAAGGTACAGAATTTTTCGGACTATAAGACGCACCAGATCATAAGACGCACCCCAAATTTAGAGGAGGTAAATAGGAAAAAAAAATAATTTTTAATGTGAAAATGGTGGTCCATCTTAAAGTCTGAATTTAGCTTGCTGGTGGTGGGGGGGTAGGGGCGAGGCGGCGGTTGAGTGGGGTCACAGGAAGCGGGGTCACCGCTGCAGGAAGCCGGCGGCGGCAGGAGTGGGGCAACGCTGCGGGCCCTGGCCTGGGAGGACAGGTGTCCCGGCTTTGCGAGGCAGGAGCCATTGATCGCCTGGCATGGGCTTCAGGAAAGTGTTGACTGTGCGAGGCAGGAGCGAAGTCCCCGCTGCGCACATTGATCTCCCGTTGGTGGGCTTCAGGAAAATGGCGCCCAAGGTGGCAAATGCTCAGGTGGACAACTCGGTAAACTATACATGGACTATGAGACGTACCCCCATTTTCCTCCAAAATTTGAGGGAAAAAAAGGTGCATTTTATAGTCAAAAAAATATGGTAATTTCCAAGATAGTAAATTATTCCCTATCCATTGCTTAGGGTAAAAACGTACTGATTGCTTACGGTCCGACCAATGATCCTGGAAAACAGTGCTCTGCAACACAGAAATAAGGCTCTGCAAAGTCTCATCTTGAATGGAGTAGAAGAGCGTATGCTCGACTTCTGCTCCATTTATTGTCTATGGGAGTGCCGGAAATAGCCGAATACTGAGTGTTCCGGATCCTCATTACCCCTTTCCCAGAGATCCCCAGCAATCAATAAGTTATCCCAACTCTTATTCATAGGTGATAATTTACTAATATAATCTTTTAAGTGCCAATAATGACAACTAGCTGTTGTATTTGACATGCCCATATTAAAGGAGACCTACCAGACCAAAATTAGAAAGGCTAACAAGTTATATTTATGCTGAGATTGAATCTTGCTCGGCCAATTTCATAACTTTCCTAGAAGTCAATGGAGAGAGCTGTGCATTCACAGCAATCTTTTAATTACCAGCAAGTGAAAACAGTGAACTAGGAAATCCCATTCTTCAATTAGCTGTGAGATATATACTTCCATCTATCAGGCATTTTTGGTTCATCCTGTGAATATTGTCTGAAATGAGAATACCTCTTTAACAAATTGCACTAAATACTGAGTAATTATACCCTTCTTATTTGTATTGCAACTGGATATAGACATACAGATAATTTGGCCACTATGGCTCTTAACAGTAATTTATGCCTTACTTTGAAAAATGTATTAGTAGGTCACATTGGTAGGGTTGAGAAGGTAAGGTCCTTTCTAAAACCCTAGAGTACCTTGACCCTGCAAAATTCAGAGATTGAGCGATTCAGGAATAAGGAATCTTATCTTCTCCACCAGGAGAAGCTGATATGAGACGTCGTCGCAGCAGACCGTCACAACTGTGACCATTGCTTCTCCATGACATGCCTTACTGATTTTTTGATTTGCCTTCCAATTGCTTTTTGCAATCATCACAAATCATCCCATGTGTAACCTTCATTCTTTGTAGTGTGGCTTTTTCAAGAGAAGTAAACAAGATGAATTTGATGCCACTTATCACAAGGCTGAAATCCATACTCAGCCATCTGATAAAGAGAGGCTGACATCTGACGCATAGTATTGATCAGCGCTCTGTGATTGGTAAATTCACTATTTAAATCACTGCTTTTTGGGTGTTGGATTGGCTGCAGGATTTCCTTAAAGCATAACACATCGCTTTTGCTGCAGATAACTTTCACTAATCATTGAATTGACTATTCTTCTTGCTTTGTCTGCTGTGGCAACATAATTCTTAAAGCACATATATGTAACGTATATGCATGGAAAAAGTACTAAAAAAATGACTATTCTATACCTGTCCAGTCATTGTTGAGTAGTTTTCATGATTTTTTTTCCTAGAAAGATGGATGGATACTTTATAACAATTTAAAGGGGGTGTCCATTTTATCTTTATTTTAGCAAATGTGATAAGGAGATGATTGTCTGGTTCTTACTAATACAAAACGATAACATTTTCTCCTCCTGTACCTGTTAGCTCAGCCTTATTCACAGACTGCACAGCTCTCTAGGTGACCAGGCCGCCCATCAACCTACTCCAATCAAAAACAACTTTCTCATGTGCAGTGTTTTTCAATTGGAGGAGGCAGATGGGCGGTCTGGTCACATGGTTCTCCATCAGCAGCCATTCTGAGAACAGGAGAGCTGTGACATCTGTGAGGAAGAAGGAGAAGAAATGTAAAAGTTATATATTAGCAAGTGGCACAAAACTTGTCCCCAACAGTTCTGTTAAAAAAGCGAAGTAGACAATCCCTTTAAAGTTAAAGAGCAATGAATAATTTCTAATACTATATTTAGCTGTTTTTTGGCCTCTTAAAGGGATTTTCCCACTAACAAAGTTCATTTTAATCAATAGATCTTGGATTAATAATAAATTCCACAATTGGATCTCTTTAAATAAAATGTTCCTGTGCTGAGATAATCTTATAAATGTGCCCCTGCTGTGTACTGTGTAATGACTGTGTCTGACAGTGCAGGAACATGGTCTGATCATACCACAGCTCCTGGGCAGGGAAGGCGGGGAGCAAAAAAGTATACAGACATTTCAGCAGGGGATCACAAATAATTCTTTCTTTGAGGTAAAACATTTTTTAAGAACAGGCAGGGAGATAATTTATCTCACAAAAAGAATCAGCTGTGATCCCGTGCTGTAATGTCTGTATACTCTTTTTCTTCCTTCCCTGCCCAGGAGCTGTGGTATGATCAGACCATGTTCCTGCACGGTCAGACACAGCCATTACACTGTACACAGCAGGGGCACATTTATAAGATTATCTCAGCACAGGAACATTTTTTTTTAAATACATCCAATTGTGGAAATTATTATTATTCCAAGATGTATTGATTAAAATCAACTTTAAAATTAACTTTATTCATGGGAAATTAAGTAAGAAATGCTTAGTGAAAGTCCCTAACGGCAATATTTATAGATCCCAGTGGAGCCATCAGCTAGATTTTTGGATACTTAGAACGTCATATAAAGCTACATTACGTTATGTTCACTCTCTTATTTGCAGGAGCACATGAGATGCTATGCCAACATATTCCACAATTACATACATCTGTCATTGGCTCCCATTGAAAAAAATGTATACAATGTGTATACAGGTGTATTGAAAAGCCTAGTTTACTGTGCCTTTCAGTACACAAAGATACCACTGACGCGCCCCCTGGGCCGTGGGGTACTCGGTAGCCGGGCCGGTCGTTGCTAGGGGAGATGTCACAGTGGACTCCCTTTTTTATACCACTGCTGAAGTCCTCCCCTGTTCCTCTTCCTCCACCCACACCCACTACATGGTTCCACCCTCCAGCCAGGGACCAGGGACTGTGCTCTCCCTTAGGAGCAATCTTGCCCTTCCCTCCTGAAGTGTAATGGATGCAAGTGTGTGGGTCCCAGGCAGTATTCCATCCTTACCTGAGGGTGAGATATCACACCTCTGGGTGAGATGTAGTACCTCTGTGGCGACTGAACCCTCAGGGGCGCCACACCACCAAAAGGACACTTTTTTGGCATGCATTTGGCTAGTGATCGTCTACGGCTACATTAGATCTATTCATTGAAAAAAATCTACCAGCATTTATGTGGATCATAGAGCGTAAGCCTGGTATAGACCCATCCTTATCAAGCTGAGTGTAATCCTTCCAAACTTGTCTCTCCTTTTGCTCTGCCTTTTTTTCATGTCAGTCTTAACTTCATTCTGAAATTCTATATATGAACTAGGAATCTTTGCCTCAACAATAGTATAGATCCCAATCAGATAGAAGAGTGCTTTAAATTGAGGGAAGACAGAGAGATTAGAGTGATAGAATTATGGAATTAAGGTACTTGGTGCACAAATTAGCCAATTACTTGTGCCCATCTGCCAGGACAAAGCACATGGGCACACGAAGAATAATCAATTTTTTCGCAAAGTACCTTGATTCTTAATTCTATAAGTATAGTCTATATAGCAGTAATGCAGTTCAAAATTCATATATTCATTGTTCTCATGTGCCTTATGCCCTCAGTGTGCTTCTGCACTTGTTTGGGTTGACTAATTTTGCCAAGAGTCTTGTTTGTTTTGTTTTTTTTTTAGAAAGCCATTTGGGACATTTGAGGGCTTGTGTAAAAAAAAAACACCCTAGAAGTAGAAAATATGGAAATTTATAAGTGTCAATATTATTTTTACTATTGACACTTTATCATGGAGGACCCAGTTTTTGTTTTTAAACGTTTTCTACCATAAACATGTATCCAAAAACTTTTTCTCATTTCGCCTCATTGCTGACTTTTTCTAATAGCTATTTGGGCTTATTAAACTATCTTCTTGTTTTTGTCCAAATTGTCCACAGTAAAGTTGAACAAACCATTCTTAATTTTCTGATAATGACCCAAATCTTGTCTCTCTTTCCAGTTTGGATTTTTTAAACGTTCCAGGTACGATGATAGTGTCCCGCGATACCACGCTATACGAATCCCTAAAGAAGAACGCCAGTTCAAAGAAGGAAAATTAAAACAAAGCAGTGAGAAAAAGCAATGGGTCACCAATTGGAATGAAAATGAAAGCTATTCCTAGAAATGTTATTTCATGTTTTGTATATTAAAAAAAAAAAAAAAAAAAAAAAAAGGGATTACTTTAGTAGGCTGATGGCACCACATTGATTGGATTGGGTATGTGCCAAATGATAGACTTTGTTGCTGTCTGGATATTATTTCCAAGACAAATAGGACTTGCTCTGTGAAATATATGATTTTATGAATTGTAAGCTGCAAGTGAAATATAGAATTAAAGAGGTGTCATCCCATTAGAATAACCCCACTTTTATAAACAAAAGTTGAGAGCTCTTTTGGTGGACCAGACTCTTTCACATATTACATTATTTGAGTGGGCACCATGCAATACTACATTTCACCTGCATTGGCCATTGCAGGGAAAATCTGACTGCCAGGCATGTTCATTACGAAAAAGGGAGTTGTCTTGGTAAGTCATCTTATTTGACAAGATAGTCATTACCTGGTAGATTCCATTTCTACATGTACAAAGTATTGGAAAGAAGGGGTGCTATGTTTTATTTAATACTGATCTGATGTTATTATGCAATAATGAGGAGTCAGCCACTGAATTACTTGTCCACCTTTGGAGGGCAATATTTTTTTTTAATTGCATGTATTTAGGGCTAAAAAATCATTTTTGCATTTAGGTTTTATTAATAACTTTGCATTGCTTGCATTCAATAGTCTCTCAATTTATTGCTGACTGAAAAAATGAGTTAACTGAGAATCTGTCAGTCAGCCTTCTATGACTATCTGACGGGGAGTCTGTAACTCTTTTATGTCTTTTTCTGAGCTCCTCTCAGCTGACTTCTGACTACACACCACACCACGGTTGAATCTAAAGAAAAACCTGTAGAGCAAATTTCAAATAAAACCCAATTACAAAATAGCTTTTTAGTCCCAAATACATGCATTTAAGTAAAAAAAAAATGTCCCCAAAGGTGGACAACGCGTTAAGTGCATTAATAATGTAAAGAAGATTTTATAGCTGTTATAAGACCTTCTTACACACTCTGATGAGATCTGTGATCTGTTTGCCTTAAACCCCATGCATCTGTGCCATATACCATATACTTCTATTACCTATGCAAAACTATACAGCCATTTTAATGGCACATAGCTTTGAAGGCATTTGAGTGCCTAACAAGATTGGTACAGCGTGCCTTTAAACCTTTAATTGCAAGAAAAACCTAATAGATAATTGCTGCTTAATGCTGAATGGCTTAGTTCACATCACATCTACGTCATAAAAATCCACTGATGACAATATATTTAATGTGCCCATAGACTTTTATTATCCAGACATATCACAAAAAAATGATTGCCTGTATATCATTGCATCAGCTGTACTGAAAAATGCAGTTGAACACAAGGTATATGTTTCTTTTAGATGTAAACCTAGTGACCACACCGTATACGTTTTTTTTTTCAATGTGAACCTAGCCATAGTGAAACAATGTATCGCAGTTTTGCTTCTGCTTTTAATACACATTCCTGATGGCTTATACACGACCTGTCACTTGCTCTAAATGTCATTTTTTTTCTCCTGAATCTGAAGTTGTTTTTCTTTCTTCTCCATCCCCGAGCTATGGCCTTCTTTTTCCTATCTAGCATTTAGCCAAGTGGGCGTGATCATCAGATTTCCTTGCAATGAGTGTTCTTGAGCACCACGCCCTGTTGGATAACAATACTAGGTTCATATACAGGGAAGTGAGCACCATATCTCCGAAACGAAGAAGTGCAGGAGCAAAAAAAAAAACACAAATTCAGGAGACCACCAAGCAGCAGATTAAAACATTATACGTATTTATAGCAAATGACTGGTCCTCTTTAAAGGCTGCAACATTATAAAATGTAAAAACTAAAAATGTGCAATATTGTTCTCTGTCCACACGGTAACATTTGTAATTCAGATTCCAAACCTAGCGGCAACACTTTGACGTCATTTTTGTATATAGTAACCTGTGAGGTATTTATTGCTTCTTTTTGCCTTTAAATGTAGAGTAAGCATATCATGTGTGTACAATGAAGGCAGCCATTTTGTATCAGAGATATTCCATATGCCCATAAAAATGGCCGACTCCACTGCGTTCAGGTCATAAATACACTTTAAGGCCAAAGATTTATTTTCTGCATTTTTTTTCTTATTTTGGGTGTAACTAATGGTCAACACTATACTAATGCATTTTTTGTTGCGCTATATTTTCTGTTATAATGCAGTACTACATTTTATGTTGTGTTTAGTTTTGTGATCTTTCCTTATCATGCCTCATGCCAAAGGCATCTCATTTCTTTTTGGCAGCCTGACAATACAATGTATGCCCAGTATGTAAATAATGAAATGTGTAAATATTAAAAAAAATGGTATTTCTAAAGGGGAACACATTGCCGACATTTTGCTATATCTTTTGTAGGCTAGGTCTATAATTCATAGAGGTTCTCTAGTGCTGTTCTTTATTATATACGGTTTAGTTTTCTGTGAGAAACACTAGGCCTCATTTATCAAAATCATCTAAAAGAAAGACTGTTGTTGATGCCCATAGCAACCAATCAGAGAGCAGCTTTCATTTTTAAAACCGCTTTGGTAAAATGAAAGCTGCTCTGTGATTGGTTGCTATGGGAAACACAGTCTTTCTTTTAAACTATTTTGATAAATCTGCCCCCAAAATGTCTTATACATATTTCTCTCTCCTGAGAATGTAGTTAGTTACTGTGAACATGGTTGTATTAGCTCCATACCACGTCTATGATATATCACCCATAGACTTCCATGGAGCCATACTGTTATGTTTTCCAGTTTTTCATCACATATTGTATGAATCTGTGTGAAACTGTGTTATGCTCCATCGGATGAGATATTAAAGCTTTAGCTTTGTATCCATGTTATGAAACCTAGTATACAAAGCAAGTAAAGTAGAGTAGTCCCAGTATACTTATATTTTAAAATATGCAGCGCACCAAAATTATAGCTACAGAAACGCGGATGATGTAAGGCAGCGGAAGTAAAGATTAAAAAAATAAACACTATTTCATCCTATAATAAAAAAAAATGCATTTCCTATGACGAAATAAAATAAAGTCAGTTTTTTTGCTCTCTACTTTTTGGTGCCTTGGATCATCCTGGTGACGACTGAAAGGTTGCACCAAGCAGAACGTCACCAGTGATGCATGAGACTCCTATGTAAACCGCTTTAATAAAAGATTGTGCTACTCGCACATCGTAACCAGAGTCCCATTTTTCCATTTTAGTTTTTAAAACTGCACAGGAAAACTATCTTATATTTATACCTATACCAACAAGGCCACTTACTTTTCTGAAATTTGGGTTTACAGAACTCATTATCTGTGCCTGTATCCTGATTGATTTATTGAGTAGCAATGTCCTAGATTATACTCTATATAGTACCAGGAGAAAAATCTTTATTTCTTATTTTGACCAAGAAAAAAAAATGTATACGACAGAGAATTTTATAAAAAATCTCCTTGTATACAGCTATAACATATCTATATGACTGCAAAGTGGAAAATAAAAGTGAAAACCTTATAATGTTGATAAGCAGTTTTCAAGTATATTGTGCGCTTATTGGGAGGTCTGAAATATACAGACGTAGCAGATCTGAAAATGTATCGAATTAGTTCTGTAACAAAGTCAAGGCACTATGTTACTAAAACAGAGGACCTTTTTTTTTTTTTTTATAGAAAGCTCTTTTTTTTTTTTTTACAAATATCCAGTGACCTTGTGTCCCTAAACAAGTATATATATTTCTCTAAAATTAATTTATATAAATTATAAATATATATAATTTATAAATTAATTATATATATATATATATATATATATATATATATACATACATATATATATATGTGTGTTTTCATTTATTATTATGTTTAAAAATATATACATTTTTTAAACATAATAATAAATGAAAAAAAATATATATAAAATTAATTTTAGATGGCCTATTACGCAGCTGTTCTCGCCTAGATATATTGCTTCATAATATGGTGCCATACGGATACACCATAAAGAATAAAGCAGCCAAGGGACTTGCCACAAGGCACATCTCAGACTTAAGAGGCTTGGCCCACAGCTCTTGAACTTTACCATCAGGCCAAGTTCACATGAGCATATTTCATGGTCCATACATGAACCGCACTGCCTGGACTGACCGTGGGTCTGGGTCTCTCGACCTAAACTTACAAGCCTCATAGACACATAAGAGGCTGAAAGTTTGGGTTGAGAGACCCGCCACCAGTCCAAGTATTGCGGTCCATACACAGGCATGTGAACCCAAGCCTAAGGCCTTCACATACAGAAAATACTGCAAGACTGCAGCTATTATCTTGCATTAATTTACTGTCTGTACTGACTAGGAGTACACTAGAGAAGAAGCTGTGCTGGCCAGATATTCCTGATGTATTTAAAAAAAAAAAAGGTAGCACACACTGTAGATTTGCGATAGGCACTGAAAATACTTTCGTTAATATTATTTAAAGAAAAATCTAAAAATGAAAAGGGCAACTACTAAATCGGTGAGGTTTAGAGGTCAAACTTGTTGCACCCATCTGAGTGGAGCGGTGGTAACACATGCACACTACAGCTCCACTTAAAGCGCTCATGCAGTACCACATCCATTCAAAAGAAAAATAAAAGTCCCATTTTCTGATGACCAGTGATTAGACCCCATCACTCTAGTATTTATCACCTATCCCTATTAATATAGGGCTGACAGGTTCTAATACAAGCTGATGCTTTGCAACAAAAGACAAACAAAATTAGTGCCAGACAAGTTATCCAGGACCTGAAATAAATGTAATTCACATTGATACAGTTTTAGCAATTTACCGCTTTAGTTACAAAAGAATTGTAAGGACATAAGACCCGGTTCACACAGTGCAGATTGGTTCAGCCTTTTTTTTTTAAAAGCCAAAGTCAGCAGTGCATATTAAAAAGGTGGAAAGTATAAAAGAGATTTACACTGTTAGTTTTTATTTTTTGCATCCACTCTGAATATGTATCTTAGCAGAGATTTCTAGTCTTGCACCGTAGAAGTAGACGTTATGTAGTATGTGACTGGTGTAGAATCAACTTGCAGAATGAGTATATTTTAAATGTTGGTTGTTTTGCCTAATTATACTGTATATTACTTAAAAAGTAAAAAAAAAAACTTTAATACTGTACTATAGTATAAGAAAAACAAGTGCAAAGTCTTGCTATGAGCAGATTTTTTTTCTGCTTTGAGTAAACACTGGATAAAGGAATTATTTTTAACTTTCTCGACGTGTATATAGGAATTTGGAAACTATATGAGATTTATTTCAGTTTCCTGCTTTTCAGACAGGCGAATTACTTGTGCTATATATGCCAGATTTCTGTGACAAACGGTGGGATGTGATGATAAATCAATGAAACAATTAGGAAATATGTAGTTCCAGATATTTTGAATTAATAGGGTTAAACTAGGGGGGGGGGCAAGTTACCCATCTCTCCCTTCCATCATGGCTGCAGTGGGAATGATATACTTTGTATAACTTTTTGCAACTATTTTGCAAGGTTTTTGCTGATTGCTTTTACCCCAGTTCCTCTATTCTTGCGATTAGTAGCGATCCTAATGGTTGGATGATAAATGTTAACAGCTAAGTGCTACACAAATTCTGGGACCATCGAATTTACTACTTTTTAGGTTGTTTCCAATTGATGACTATGGAAGTTTCTATCGTGGGGACAATAAAGCAGTCAATTGGCCCCAGGAATGGCCTAAAATGTCTAAATTGTACAGTATTGTTTATATCACTACTGTAAGGAAGCTTGTTTTTATTATGATACTTATGCTTTATTATTTATGTGTTGTTGTTTTTTATTTTAGTCAATGTGGTGAACAGACAAAAACTTGTAAATTATTTTTTTTACATATTTTTACAGCTGTATTCATAGTATATTACAATAGAAAGACAGTAATAGATCTAAGATCCCCACCACTAATTATACTTAGAGAGTTATAACACCTTCCAAACTCTGGAGAAAAAGTTAGTTGGCTACAGGTACCGCTTTTACCCCTGCATAAAATTTTTACAAAGCTTTCAATAATTTAATTTAAAAAAAATTTAAAGCACCCACTATGTATTGATTGGAAAATAAAATGTGCTGAATATATTATATTGTCAATTCTCTCAAAGACGCATAAATCTGTGTGGATTAATTTTTTAATATTTGAAATAATCTCCAAATCCTTTGCAAAGACATAAAGTTCAATGGTAAAATTCTGTCTGTCTGTATCCATCACTAGGGCGCGCCTATAATGTATACATTGAGCTGAATAATACAATATAAAGTATGCTCCTAAGCTGACTTCGAACCTAGTACTTCAGGCAACTAGAAGGAAGTTTAGACCTATAAAAAATATATATTTTAAAATTAATCAGGACATATTATAATATTCAATCTAAAATCCAATTAATAAAGACTTTGCAATGAAAACAATGTGAGCTATCACTTTACTGAAGAACTACAGCTTTGGGGAAGTCAATTAATAACTCATTCACTACAGTTAAGTGTCCAGCAGGGGCAGTATACATTACATGGCTTGTAGTATTACATTTTTCTGATTTCATTTTTTTAATATTGTATTGTTGTTTTCCAGCACTTGTACCAAATTCACATGTTGCTTTTCCATGAGATGTACAGTGTTAAACCCAGGTTTCTATGTCACATTTTATTTCTATTTGCAATTCATTTTGTACTAACTAGAAATGTTGAACAATTCTATACAGTGAATATACATACCTGTGGATATGTGTAAAATAAAACGTGAAATAAAGATGTTTTTTTTAAAAAAGAAAAGTGAGAAATTATTAAATTATACATTTAGAAAGACAAGTAAAAGTGGGTCATGAAAAGGTAAAAAGGTATGGAGATGGTTTCGGAAGAAAGTTTTTCTACTCCTAGACAATTGTACATTTTAATGTGGTAAGTGTTGCAAAGTTGAATCACTGGTAGGTTAAATAACTCCATCCCATAGTGATGACCAACAACTTATTCACTTGTCGTCAATGTCCCTTGAATAGTTCTTGGATTAGTCTATGCTTCAGTTGTTTGTATGGTCTTTGCTGTTGGTCTTAAAGTGTTATTCCCAATAATGCAAGGTTTCACCTGTCCACGATCCTGGTCCATGGGAATTTGAGTTCTGAGACCTCCATCAATCCTGAGAAGGACTATGTGAAATTCACGATGGAATGGAGCGGTGGCCGTGCATGCGTCCTTCCATCGCATCATTTATGGTCTATGGGACTGAGCCAAGAGCAAAACTCAGATATCTCCTGCAGTCCCGTAAAAAATTTATGGAGCAGAGGCATACATGAGCGACCACCAGTTGAGCCCAATGGGACAATTCAGATCCCTGTTCTCGGAATTGGTGATCGTCTTTACGGTAGAAAACCCATCAGACAACAATATGAGAAATAACCCATTAATAAAAAAAAAAAAAATAACTGAAATACCAAGTTGCGGTAATTGGTTAAGGATATGTTGCCATCACGTGAATGAACTGGCAAAGAAATATGCAAGGTATGTCCCAAATCATCGCTCAAAAGTCCCTAAAAGACTTTGCTCATTGATTGGGAATATCAGAAACCTTCATAGTCAAAGGTCCAGTTCTGATTGCAGTGCAATTAGTTGTACATTGATGACAATCCCCAGAAAAAAGGGACAGTCCTTATTTGTATTGGCTCCTTTGTAAAGGGAAGTATCTCTCATTCCTACCCCTCTTATGTAAGACGGTGTGATGTGCCAGAGGAGCCTGCCCAGAGTGTGAGAAAATTGGGCTCATACAGTCACCGCAGAGTGCACTAGTGGGTTGTAGGCAATGGTGAAGCAATGGGAAGGGCAGTTATGCTGGTGGGGTCCAGAGGAGCAACTGTGAAACTAAAGGTCTGAGTGAAGGATCTGGAGATCCAAAATACTGGCTTTATTTTCTGGCACACCTACATTTGCACTAGAACTGTTCATACATTTGTTGGAACCTTAGTTTGAAGATAGCATACCTACCAATAGTTTAATTCTTAAAATCAAGATACTGAAAATCCCACCATGAGCTCTACAAAAGGTCCAGGAACACCCCCCAAATCATCCACTCTGGGGCCTTTTGTGGGTCATCCCTGTAAAATCCAGACCGTTGTCAAGTATGAAAAAGTCTGTATAGTAGCTACTAGTGATGAGTGAGTATGTTCTGTTAACCCTTTCGGCGAGCATGCTCGGGCGAACACCTGGTATCTTCAGCATGCTCGGTGTTATGTTTGAATCACTCCTGTGTGCATGATTTGCGACTGTTTGACAGCTTTAATGCATGTGAGGAATGCCTGTTTCTTTGGCATTCCTCACAGGTATTAAAGCTGTTAAACAGTCGCAAATAATGCTTATGGGAATGATTCAAACATAACACCGAGCACGCTGAAGATACTCGGTGTTCGCCCGAGCATGCTCGTAAATCTCGAGTAACGAGCATGCTCGCTCATCACTAGTAGCTACCAATAGCTGGCGCTAGAGATGCAGATTCCTTCCTTCTGGGGGGGTGCAAAATGGCATATTTTCTCGAGGAGCATTACCTGTAAGACTGCTTACACAGCTAAATCTCCACAAGGAGGATCAGTATCTTCATAAGTATGCAACCAAAGTGTCCTTCCAAATCTATTGTCTCTGACCTACTTAAAGTCCACATCTGCACTCTGCCCCAACCAGTGATTAAACTCTTCAACCTTCCCTTATATAAATGCACCCAGCCATTAAAGGAGCTGCCATGTGCCTAATCCTCAAGAGGCTTTCTTAAATTAGATTATTGGGATTGGAGCTCTGGAACCCTGAGAATGGGACTCTGCAGCCCTGTCCCGGATGAAGTGGAGGTGCAGATGCCTAAACATAATTCATCTATGGGACTGCCGGAAATAGCTGAACACAGGGATTAGCAGCCCCATAGACAATGGAGCAGAGGCCACACATGCACCTGTACTACAGTCAGTACAATGCAGCAGAGCCACATTCTCAGAGTTGCAAAGCGTTATTCTCTATACCACTGAGCCTTGGAGTTCCACATACTCATACCTCCCAACTGTTGAAGAACAGAAAGCCACGGCAAATTTTGGCCACACTCCAATCCACGCCCATTTACCATTATCTTTTCCCCCCGCAGGAAGAGTTGTCAGAGGGACGCTGGTAGTGAGGAAAATTCAGCAAACTCCTGAGACTGCAGGGTGTAGACCCAAGTCCGGGACTGTCCACTTTATCAGGGACAGTTGGGACTAAAGATAAGCAGATGGATTCCTGGGTCTCTGGGCCAGCAACCAGGTCAGTGCCACCTGGTGGGTGGATGAGAGGCCATGAATCTTTTATCTTCTGGGGCAGCGCGATGCCATCTTATATTCATTCATTCATCTTGTATTCATTTTATAGTGCAGATAGTGACTTGGGCACAAATAAAGAAATTGGGGATGGGGTTAGAACAGTCAATATAGTAAGAAGGAATAGAGGTACAGAGAGATACATAAAATGCATGTACACTAATGCCAGAAGCCTCACCAACAAAATGGAGGAATTAGAATTAATTTTGTTGGAAAATAATTATGACATGGTGGGGATATCTGAGACATGGCTGGACGAGAGCCATAACTGGGCAGTTAATTTACAGGTCTATAGTCTGTTCAGAAATAACCGTACAAACAAGCGATGGGGGGGGTGTGTGTTTATATGTAAAATCATCCTTAAAACCCATCTCGCGGGAGGATATATGTGAATCTAATGAAAATGTAGAGTCCCTGTGGGTGGAGATAAGGGGAGGGGGAAAAATAATAAATTACTGATAGGGGTTTGTTATAAGTCTCCAAAAATAATGGAAGCAGCGGATAATATCCTCATTAAGCAAATAGATGAAGCAGCGACTCAAGGAGAAGTCATTATTATGGGCAACTTTAACTACCCTGAAATACATTGGGGAACAGAAACCTGTAGTTCAAGCAAAGGTAATAGGTTTTTAACAACTATGAGAGACAATTACCTTTCGCAACTGGTTCAGGACCCAACAAGAAGGGGGGCACTGCTAGACATAATATTAACCAACAGGCCAGACCGCATATCAAATATACGAGTTGGGGGTCACTTGGGTAATAGTGATCACAAAATAATAAGTTTTCATGTATCCTTTAATAAGATGTGTAGTAGAGGGGTTACAAGGACACTAAACTTCAGGAAGTCAAATTTCCAACGGTTAAGAGATGATCTTAGGCTGCGTGCTCACTATGCGTTTTTCAAGCGTTTTTGCCGCGGAATTTCCACAGCGAAAATGCTTAAAAAACGCTTGGTAATACGTGCCCCATGGTCCCCAATGATAATCCGCATGTGCTGTGCACATGCTGCTTAAATTTTCCGCTGCGGATTATCATTGCGGAAAAATACACAGCGTGTCCATTAATTTTGCGGGCACGCAGCGTAATTGACGCCATTGACTTGCATTGAAACGCTTAATATCCGTGTCAGCACATTTGCACACACGGATATTAAGCGATTCTATGTGCGGATGGTACCCGGGTCTGGAGAAGAGGAGACTCTCCTCCAGAGCGGGGTACCATAGAACCTGTAAAAAAAAAGAATTTAAAATAAAGATTATACTTACCTTCCGATGGCCCCCGGTCTCCTCAGCGATGCGTCCAGTCTTTTGTATGGGTCGCGGTGGTGTGAGGACCTGCCATGACGTCATTTAGTCATGTGTCACATGACTCAATGACGTCATCGCAGGTCCTTCACACCACCGCAAGCCGTACAAGAGGCCGGACGCATCGCTGAAGAGGCCGGGGGCCATCGGAAGGTAAGTATAATCTTTATTTTTTACCATTCTTATTCTTTTTTTAAACTATTACTTGGTCACACTATATATATCCATGCCGGTTGCATGGATTTATATAGTGTGAACAAGTTGTCAAGCACTTTTCCAAGTGATGCTAAAATCGCTTGGAAAAGCGCTTGATAACCCCCATGCAGAAATGCATGCAAAAACGCTTGACAAACGCTTCTACCTAGCGGAAAAAACGCATGTAAAATCTGCATGCATTTTTCCTGCCAGGGAGAAGCAGAAAAAATATGCAGCATTTCTGCATCGTGGGCACATAGCCTTAGTGCAATAAACTGAGATGATATCCTGAGACATAAAACTACACAAAGCAAATGGGAGACATTTATTAGCATCCTGAATAGGACCTGTGCACAATATATACCCTATGGGAATAAACATGCTAGAAATAGGAGGAAACCACTATGGCTAAATAGAGCTGTAAAGGGCGCAATAAGTGAAAAAAAAGAAAGCATTTAGAGAGCTAAAGCAAGAGGTAGTGATGAGGCATTAAATAAATGCAGAAAATTAAATAAATTCTGTAAGGCTATGGGCCCACGATGCAGAAATGCTCCGGATTTTTCCTGAGCGTTTCTGCATCTCCCTGGCAGAAAAAAACGCATGCGGATTGTACATGCGTTTTTCCTGCCAGGGACATGCGGATGTGAAGTGTTCTTCACATCCATTTCCGCATGCCGGTTGACAAGCGCTTTCCAAGTGTTACGGATCCGGGTGGTGGAACCTCTGTGCTGCGGTGCAAGGAGGGACCAGAGGGGCGTAACTAGGTATCAACTCGGACCGACCAAGGTCGTACGGTGGCTCAATCGACTCCGTGACCAGGGAGGGACCGAGCAGAGGGACCAGGTGCTACTCTGGGGACCGACCTTGTATGAGAGCAGGTGACTCCCACGGGTCAGAAGGCAGGGACTGACCGGTACAGCAGATGAGCACGGCAGGCAGGCTGATGGATGATCCGGGAAGACGGACTGGCAGGCACGGCAGGTAACAGGCAGGAGCCTCCAGGTAGGCTGGCTGGTAGGCACGGCAGGTAACAGGCAGGAGCCTTCAGGTAGGCTGGCTGGCAGGCACGGCAGGTAACAGGCAGGAGCCTCTAGGTAGGCTGTCTGGCAGGTACGGCAGGTAACGGGCAGGAGCCTCCAGGTCGGCTGGCTGGCAGGTAACAGGCAGGTGCTTCCAGGTAAGCAGGCGGGCAGAGCCCATAAACAGACTGGCGGACTGGCAGTAGGCAGACTGTCGGGCTGGAGAGTAGACAAGCAGACGGACTGGACTAGTAGTCCGGATGGCGGACTGGACTTGTAGTCAGGCTGGCGGGCTGGACTTGTAGTCTGGCTGGCGGGCTGGACTTGCAGTCTGGCTGGCGGGCTGGACTGGTAGTCAGGCTAGCAGCGGGTAAAGAGGGCTGAAGCAGAGTATCACACACAAAGCTACAACCTTGCACGGGCACCTCCATATTGGAGGAGGTGCCCTTTATAGGGGAAGTCCTCCGGCCATTGGCCGGGGACTTTTTAGGACGGCGCGCGCGGCCCTTTTAAGAGGGCGGGAGCGCACGCGCGCCCTAAGCACAGGGCCAGGGAAGCTGCGTGCACCAGCAGCAGCTGCAGGGAGGCCAGAAGACGCTGGAGCAGGACGGCGGTGGTAAGGGGGACGGCGTCTCTGCCGGGCAGGAGGCAGAGACGCCGATGCTACAGTACCCCCCCCCCTTTACGCCCCCTCTTTTTCAGGCCAGCAAGAAATTTTTTAAGGAGAAGCGGGGCGTGGATGTTCTCCCTGGGTTCCCAAGTTCTCTCCTCTGGGCCAAACCCCTTCCAATCCACCAGAAAAAAGGTTTTTCCTCTTACCCTCCTGGTGGCCAGAATGTTCTCTACCTCATAGACGTCCTCAGCGGAGACCGGAGCTGGGGAGGTACCTGGATTGTCGGAAAAAGAATTAAGCACAACTGGTTTGAGGAGAGATACGTGGAAGGAGTTGGGAATCCGTAAGGTGGCCGGGAGTTTTAACTTGTAGGCTACTGGGTTGATTAGCTTGAGGACTTCAAATGGGCCGATGAACCGTGGACCCAACTTATAGGAGGGTATTTTGAGACGAACATGTTTGGAGGAGAGCCAAACCTTGTCTCCCGGACGGAATTGAGGTGGATCTTCTCTTATCAGCATGCTTCTTCATCCGCTCGGAGGATTGAAGAAGTGCGGATCTAGTGTCCTCCCAAATAGTGGAAAATTCGCTGACCAGAGACTCCGCGGCCGGGTTGTCCACAGAAGCGGAAACAGGAAACGGAATCCGGGGATGTTGACTGTAAACCACAAAGAACGGGGACTTGGAAGAAGATTCACTCTCATGGTTGCTGTAGGAGAACTCGGCCAAAGGTAGGAGCTCCACCCAATCGGTATGGTGAGCGTTGACGAAGTGCCGGAGGTAGCTGGTAAGGATCTAGTTGATATGCTCCACTTGGCCATTGGACTGTGGATGGTAAGCGGAGGAGAAATCCAGGGTGACATCCAGCAGCTTACACGTAGCTCTCCAGAAGCGCGAAGTGAACTGGACCCCTCGATCAGACACAATGTTCAGGGGCAGGCCGTGGAGGCGAAAGATATGATGGATGAAGTCGTTAGCCAGCACAGATGCAGACAGGAGACCAGGCAGAGGAATGAAGTGGGCGATTTTAGAGAAGCGGTCAGCGACCACCCAAATGATCGTACAACCGGCAGAAACAGGGAGATCCGTAATAAAGTCCATAGCAATGTGTTGCCATGGGGCAGCAGGTACGGGAAGAGGCAGGAGACGGCTGGCAGGAAGATGTCTGGGAACCTTGTTGCGGGCACAGGACGAACAGGCCGTGACGAAGTCCACCACATCCTGGCGCAGGGTAGGCCACCAGTAATGCCGGGAAATGAGCAGGAAGGTCTTCTTCTGGCCAGCATGGCCGGCTAGTTTAGATGAATGACCCCAGTGAAGAACCTTCTTACGATCCGGAACCGCTACAAACGTCTTACCGGGTGGAAGACGAGACAGATCCAAAGGGGCCACATTCATCACTTTAGAGGAATCGATGATATGCATAGGCTCCTCCTCTTGATCGGAAAACAGGAAGGATCGGGACAAGGCGTCAGCTTTAACGTTCTTGTCCACCGGGCGGTAATGTAGACTAAAGTTAAAGCGGGCGAAGAACAAAGAGCACCGGGCCTGACGCGGATTGAGTCTTTGGGCGTTCTGAAGATGAGTCAAGTTTTTGTGGTCAGTATAGATGAACACCGGGTGCAGAGTCCCCTCGAGCAGGTAACGCCACTCCTCCAGCGCCAATTTGATGGCTAGCAGTTCTCGGTCTCCTATGGAGTAGTTGCGCTCAGATGAGGAGAAGAGCTTGGAGAAGAAGCCGCAGGTTACCATTCTCCCGGATGGAGATTTCTGGGTGAGCACCGGCTCCGGAAGAAGAAGCATCAACCTCCAGAAAGAATTGTTTGTTGTTATCCGGACGGTGCAGCACAGGGGCAGAAGAGAAGGCTTGTTTTAAAGAGAGGAAGGCCTCCTCTGCTTCGGACGGCCATTCCTTAGGATTGCTGGCTGGCAGGCACGGCAGGTAACGGGCAGGTGCTTCCAGGTAAGCAGGCAGGCAGAGCCCATAGTCAGACTGGTGGACTGGCAGTAGGCAGACTGTCAGGCTGGAGAGTAGACAAGCAGACGGACTGGACTAGTAGTCCGGATGGTGGACTGGACTTGTAGTCAAGCTGGCGGGCTGGACTTGTAGTCTGGCTGGCGAGCTGGACTTGTTGTCTGGCTGGCGGGCTGGACTGGTAGTCAGGCTAGCAGCGGGACCTGAGGGCTGAAGCAGAGTATCACACACAAAGCTACAACCTTGCACGGGCACCTCCATATTGGAGGAGGTGCCTTTTATAGTGGAAGTCCTCCGGCCATTGGCCGGGGACTTTTTAGGACGGTGCGCGGCCCCTTTAAGAGGGCAGAAGCGCGCGCGCGCCCTAAGCACAGGGCCATGGAAGCATGCGTGCACCAGCAGCAGCTGCAGGGAGGCCAGAAGACACCGGAGCAGGACCGCAGCGGTAAGGGGGACAGCGTCTCTGCCGGGCAGGAGGCAGAGACGCCGATGCTACACCAAGCGATTTTAGCATCACTTGGAAAGTGCTTGTCAACTTGGTCACACTATATAAATCCATGCAACCAGTATGGATTTATATAGTGTGACTGAAAGAATGTTAAAAATAAAAAAATAAATCTATACTTACCTTCCGATGGCCCCCGCAGTCTTGCTTCGCTCCGTCCTGGCTGCCGGCAGATTGCGGTACACTGAAGGACCTGCCGACGTCAGCGTCGCGTGACCCGTCACATGATCTGCCGGCAAGGGAGGACGAGCGCAGCGGGGGCCATCAGTAGGTAAATTTAATATTTATTTTTTATTTTATTCTTTTTTTTTTTTACAGTTTCTATGGTACCCGGGTCCGAAGGAGAGTCTCCTCTCCTCTAGACCTGGGTACCATCCGCACATTGAACGCATGTATTCCGCATGTGCTTATCTAGTGAAGCGGAATGCACGTGTTCTAATGCAAGTCGATGGCAGCGAAAACGCCGCCCTTCCGCAAAATAATTGGTAGTGCTGCGTTTTTTCCCGCAATGATAATCCGCAGCGGAAATTTCCGCAGCATGTGCAAAGCAAATGCGGATTATCATTGGGGACCATGGCATGCCTTCTACCATGCGTTTTTTAAGCGTTTCTGCAGCGTTTTTGCCGCTGCAGAAACGCTTAAAATACGCATCGTGGGCACACAGCCTAATAACCAAATCAAGGCAGCAAAGATTGAGACAGAGAGAATCATTGCCAGAGAAAGTAAAGATAATCCCAAAATATTCATTAACTAAATAAATAGTAAGAAACTAAAAAATGATAGTGTTGGCCCCCTTAAAAATAGTCTGGGTAAAATGGTGGATGAGGATGAGGAAAAAGCCAATATGCTAAATGATTTTTTTTCAACCGTATTTACACAAGAAAATCGCATGACAGAAAACATGATCAGTGATGACAAAAATTCTCCATTAAATGTCACTTGCTTAACCCAGCAGGAAGTACGGCGGCGTCTAAAAATCACTAAAGTTGACAAATCCCCGGGCCCGGATGGGATACACCCGCGAGTACTGCAGGAATTAAGTAACGTCATAGATAGACCATTATTTTTAATCTTTAAAGATTCCATAATAACAGGGTCTGTACCACAGGACAGGCGTACAGCAAATGTGGTGCCAATATTCAAAAAGGGGACAAAAACCGAACTTGGAAATTATAGGCCGGTAAGCTTAACCTCTACTGTGGGTAAAATCCTGGAGGGTTTCCTAAGAGATGCTATAATAGAGTATCCGAAGAAGAATAACCTCATGACCCAATATAATATAATAATAATATAATAATAGTTTATTTTTATAGCGCCAACATATTCCGCAGCACTTTACAAATTTTAGGGGGGACTTGTACAGACAATACAGAATAAGCATATCTCATATCGAAAGGAGTGAGGGCCCTGCTCGCGAGCTTACAGTCTATGAGGAAGTGGGGGAGACACAAAAGGTAAAAAGTACATATATTGTATAATGCAGCCTTGATATACTGAATAGGATAAATAATAATACATGGACTGGTCGCCAGCCAGTATGTGTGCAGTCCTGACAGAGGCTTTTATGTGCATGGTTGGTTTGGACCCGAAGTTGAAGAAGATTTTAATATGGGGGAAAGTTGGGATGGACAGAGTGTGTTTAGGTGATACGCCAGTCTAAAGAAATGTGTTTTTAGGGTTCGCTTGAAACTGTGGGTATTGGGAATTAATCGAACTGTCCTGGGTAGTGCATTCCAGAGAATTGGCGCAGCACGTGAGAAATCTTGGAGACGGGAGTGGGAAGTTCGGATTATGGAGGATTTTAGTTTCAAGTCATTTGCAGAACGGAGGGCACGTGTAGGGTGGCAGACTGAGACGAGGGAGGAGATGTAGGGGGGTACTGAAGCATGGAGCGCTTTGTGGGTAAGCGTGATAAGTTTAAAATGAACTCTATATTGAATGGGCAACCAATGCAATGACTAGCACAGGGAAGAGGCATCTGAGTAGCGGTTGGCGAGGAATATGATCCTGGCTGCTGCGTTCAGGACGGATTGGAGAGGGGAGAGTTTAGTAAGAGGGAGACCGATTAGTAGAGAGTTGCAATAGTCAAGACGAGAATGAATAAGAGCTACAGTAAGAGTTTTTGCCGAGTCAAAGGTGAGAAAAGTCCTGATTCTTGAGATGTTTTTGAGGTGTAGATGACATGAACGAGCGAGTGATTTGATGTGAGGAGTGAAAGAAAGATCTGAATCAAAAATGACCCCAAGACAGCGGGCTTGTTGCTGGGGAGTAATGGTGGAGCCACAAACAGAAATGGCAATATCGGGCACAGGTAGGTTAGTGGAGGGAGGAAAGACGAGTAGTTCAGTTTTTGACAGATTCAGTTTTAGGTAGAGGGAGGACATAGTGTTAGACACAGCAGAAAGACAATCACTGGTCTTTTGTAGTAATGCAGGGGTGATGTCCGGAGCAGAGGTGTATAATTGGGTGTCATCAGCATAGAGATGGTACTGAAAACCGAATCTACTGATTGTTTGTCCAATAGGAGCGGTGTATAAGGAGAAAAGAAGGGGGCCTAGGACTGATCCTTGAGGAACCCCGACAGTAAGAGGAAGTAGGGAGGAGGAGGAGCCGGCAAAAGACACAGAGAAGGAGCGGTCAGAGAGATAGGAGGAGAACCAGGAGAGAACAGTGTCCTTGAGGCCAATAGTGCGGAGCATAGTGAGGAGGAGCTGGTGATCCACAGTGTCGAATGCTGCAGAGAGATCCAGGAGAATCAGCAGGGAGTAGTGACCATTAGATTTAGCTGTTAGTAAATCATTAGAGACTTTAGTGAGGGCAGTTTCAGTAGAATGTAAAGAGCGGAAACCAGATTGTAAAGGGTCAAGAAGAGAGTTGTCTGAGAGATAGCGGATTAGACGGGAATGGACCAGACGTTCCAGGAGTTTAGAGATAAAGGGAAGATTGGAAACAGGTCTGTAGTTGGCCATGCAGTTCTGGTCGAGGGATGGTTTTTTAAGTAATGGTTGTATGCTGGAGTGTTTAAAAGAAGAGGGAAAGATACCAGATGAGAGGGAAAGGTTGAAAATTTTAGTTAGGTGAGTGGTGACAGCTGGAGCAAGGGACTGAAGGAGATGTGAGGGAATAGGGTCACTGGTGCAGGTGGTAAGGCGAGAAGATGCAAGGAGCCTGATCACTTCATCTTCCGTGACTGGTTCGAAGTCAGAAAATGAGCAAGATACAATGTGGCGGGGGGGAGCATGCATAACATTTGGGGATTGGGAGAAAATTTCCTGTCGGATATGGTCAATTTTTTCTTTGAAATAATTGGCCAGATCGTCAGCGCTGAGGTCGGTGGTCGGGGCCTGTGCTGTTTGATTGAGGAGAGAATGAAACGTGTCAAAGAGTCGTTTAGGATTATTGGAAAGTGAGATTATGAGGTTGTTAAAGTAGGTTTGTTTGGAGAGGTGAAGGGCAGAGTTATATGTTTTCAGCATAAATTTATAGTGGAGGAAATCTTTGGGCAGATTTGATTTTCTCCACAGCCGTTCAGCGCACCTGGAGTACCTCTGGAGAAGACGTGTTTGAGGCGTGTGCCAGGGTTGTCGCCGTCTATGCCGAATTGTTCTTTGTGTAGGAGGTGCGGCTTCATCCAGGGCGCATAGCATTATTTTGTTATAATGCTTCAATGCAGAGTCGGGACATGAGAGGGAGGAGATTGGGGCCAATGATGATTGCAACCTTTTTATAAATTTCTGGGTGTTAATGGCGCGTAAATTTCTATAAGTGTGGACGGTGGGAGTGTCTTGAGTAGAGTCACAGTTCTTGACAGAGAATGAAAGAAGATTATGGTCAGAGAGTGGAAGGGGAGAGTTAGTAAAGTCATGTACTGAGCAAAGCCGGGAGAAGATCAGGTCCAATGTGTTCCCGTCTTCATGTGTAGGAGAATTAGCAAGCTGTGAAAGGCCGAAGGAGGAGGTTAGTGATAAAAGATGCGTGGCAGATGGGGAAAGAGGATCGCCAATTGGGATGTTAAAGTCTCCCATGATTATCGTGGGGATGTCGCAGGATAGAAAATTTGGAAGCCAGGCAGCAAAGTGATCCAGGAATTGACGGGGGGGACCTGGGGGGCGATAGACAACTGCCACTCGCAGGGAGAAGGGCCGGTAGAGTCTGACTGTGTGGGCCTCAAAGGACGGGAAGATAAGGGAGGGTACAGGGGGGATAACCTAAAAAGTACATTTTGTTGAAAGAAGCAGACCAACACCTCCACCTGATCTGTTGTCAGATCGCGGGGTATGAGAGAAATGTAGGCCACCATAGGAGAGAGCTGCAGCGGCGGTGGTGTCCGACTGCTGGATCCAGGTTTCAGTGAGAGCCAGAAGGTTGAGGGAATTAGAGAGGAAAAAGTCATGGATGTAAGAGAGTTTATTACAAGCTGAGCGTGCATTCCAAAGGGCACAGTTGAATGAGACAGAAGATATGCAGGGAATATTAATGAGATTAGCAGGGTTTCTGAATGTAACAGGGAAAGAGTTAGTGTTATTATGACTGGAGGGTCCTGGGTTGGGAGAAATATCACCTGCGACTAATAGAAGGAAGATACAGAGAGTGAGCAGATGATTGAATGATTTGTGAGAGCGTTTCCTGCGTTGTATGGTGGGAATGAATGGATCTGCGTGGTATAACATTGTGAAGAGAGCATGACAACTGTACATAGGAGAAGAGAGGAGAGAGGGATTAATATGGATGAAGTGTTCCGTATTTGTGGGAGAACGGTGAATGTGTATGATTGTAGCAACCAGAAAATAAATGGCACAGATACAAATGGTGAATAGTGTTTTCCAAAAACATGACCTGGAAGCAAGTTTGTTTGTTTGTCTTGCATGTCTTACCTGTCTCCTGCCCTGTCCAACTGCCATTTTCTAACTGCCAGGGTACTTTGATAAATTATGCCACTTCGATAAAGTATGCATAAATGCAATATCAACATGGGTTTACGAGGGACCGTTCCTGTCAGACTAATCTGATCAGCTTTTATGAGGAGGCAAGTTCCGGACTGGACCAAGGAAATGCAGTGGATGTTGTGTATATGGACTTTTCAAAAGCTTTTGATACGGTTCCACACAAAAGGTTGATACATAAAATGAGAACAATGGGGATAGGGGAAAATATATGTATGTGGGTTAAGAATTGGCTCAGTGATAGGAAACAAAGGGTGGTTATTAATGGAAAACACTCAGACTGGGTCTCAGTTAACAGTGGGGTACCACAGGGGTCAGTATTGGGCCCGCTTCTTTTTAACATATTTATTAATGACCTTGTAGGGGGCATACAGAGTAGTATTTCCATATTTGCAGAAGACACTAAACTCTGCAGGGTAATCAATACAGAGGAGGACAATTTTATAATACAGGAGGATCTATGTAAACTAGAAGCTTGGGCTGATAAATGGCAAATGAGCTTTAATGGGGATAAATGTAAGGTAATGCACTTGGGCAGAGGAAATAAAATGTATAATTATATGCTTAATTGTAAAACACTGGGCAAAACTGTCACTGAAAAAGACCTGGGTGTATTGGTGGACGACAACCTCACGTTTGGTGGCCAGTGTCAGGCAGCTGCTGCAAAGGCAAATAAAATAATGGGATGCATTAAAAGAGGCATAGATGCTCATGAGGAGCACATAATTTTACCTCTATACAAGTCACTAGTGCGACCACACTTAGAATACTGTGTACAGTTCTGGTCTCCGGTGTATAAGAAAGACATAGCTGAACTAGAGCGGGTGCAGAGAAGAGCGACCAAGGTTATTAGAGGACTGGGGGGTCTGCAATACCAAGACAGGTTATTACACTTGGGGTTATTTAGTTTGGAAAAACGAAGGCTTAGGGGTGATCTTATAACTATGTATAAATATATGAGGGGACAGTACAAAGACCTTTCTACTGATCTTTTTACTCTGAGGCCAGAGACGGGGACAAGGGGGCATCTTCTACGTCTGGAGGAAAGAAGGTTTAATCATAATCACAGACGCGGATTCTTTACTGTAAGAGCAGTGAGACTATGGAACTCTCTGCCGCATGATGGTGTAATGAGTGATTCACTACTAAGATTTAAGAAGGGCATGGATGCCTTTCTTGAAAAGTATAATATTACAGGTTATATATACTAGATTCCTTGATAGGGCGTTGATCCAGGGAAGTAGTCTGATTGTCGTATGGAGTCAGGAAGGATTTTTTTTCCCCAATGTGGAGCTTAGTGTTTGCCACATGTTTTTTTTTTGCCTTCCTCTGGATCAACATGTTAGGCTATGGGTTGAACTAGATGGACTTAGTCTTCCTTCAACCTTAAAAACTATGTTACTATGTTACTATCTGTGCGTCCTGCAGATGTTCGCACCAAACTACACAAGAACAATTTTCTTACCATTATTTGATGCGAATTGGTGCAGATGTGAAGAAGCGTTTTTAAGGTGCTTTCTATAGGACAGAAAAGCTTTAATTTTGCACTTAATGAAGTATCTGCATTTTTTTAGGCTGCACATAGAAGCGTCTGAAGAGCGAGCGTGTAGTGTTAACCCTTTCAGCAAGCACGCTCTGCATATATGTTAGTGCCGCCACAGACATGCAGCCGCTGCGGTTCAAACGTAGATGCCAAACACGCCGAAAATACTCTGCAAGCACCCGAGCATGCTTACCAAAAGGGTTAACAATACACGCTCGCTCATCACTACTCTGCGGTTTTAGAGCATTTTCTCCTTCTTCTGAAAAAAATGAATGAAGAAAAAAATCTCTGCTGCATTTTTAAGCGCAGAATCAAAGTTTTTCTGTACTATTAAAAAGAGTTAAAAACTCTGCTTCATATCTGCCCCAAAATCGCATCAAATAAGCGTGAAAACGCATAAAAGAAACGCAGCAAACACACAATAGTCAGAGAAGATTGTTATTGTGCCGTGTGGTGCGGACACCTGCAGAAAAAAAGCAGAAAGAACACGACATTAACGCTACATGTGAACACGGCCTCAGCATTACAGTTTTATTTATGCGGGGGCATTTATGCATACTTTATCGAAGTGCCATAGTTTATCAAAGTGCCACGGCAGTTAGATATGGCAGTTGGGCAGGGCAGGAGACAGGTAAGACATGCAAGACAATTAAACAAACTTGCTTCCAGGTCATCTGTTTTGCAAATATTATTCACCATTTGTATTTGTGCCATTTATATTCTGGCTGCTACAATCATCCACATTCACCGTTCTCCCACAAATTCTGCACACTTCATCCATATTAACCCCTCTCTCCTCTCTTCTCCTATGTACAGCTGTCATGCTCTCTTCACAATGTTATACCACACAGATCCATTCATTCCCACCATACAACACAGGAAACGCTCTCACAAATCACTCAACCTTCTGCTCACTCTCTGTATCTTCCTTTTGTTAGTCGCAGGTAATATTTCTCCTAATCCAGGACCCTCCAGTAATAATAACACTAACTCTTTCCCTATTACATTCAGAAACCCTGCTAATCTCATAATATTTCCTGCATATCTTCTGTCTCATTCAACTGTGCCCTTTGGAATACGAGCTCAGCATGTAATAAACTCTCTTACATCCATGACTTTTTCCTCTCTAATTCCATCAACCTTCTGGCTCTCACTGAAACCTGGATCCAGCAGTCGGACACCACCACCGCTGCAGCTCTCTCCTATGGTGGCCTACACTTCTCTCATACCCCGAGACCTGACAACAGATCAGGTGGAGGTGTTGGTCTGCTTCTTTCAACAAAATGTACATTTCAGGTTATCCCCCCAGTACCCTCCCTTATCTTCCCTTCTTTTGAGGCCCACACAGTCAGACTCTACCGGCCCTTCTCCCTGCGAGTGGCGGTTGTCTATCGCCCTCCAGGTCCCTCCCATCAGTTCCTGGATCACTTTGCTGCCTGGCTTCCAAATTTTCTATCCTGCGACATCCCCACGATAATCATGGGAGATTTTAACATCCCAATTGGTGATTCTCTTTTCCCATCTGCCGCTCATCTTTTATCACTAACCTCCTCCTTCGGCCTTTCACAGCTTGCTAATTCTCCTACACATGAAGACGGGAACACATTGGACCTGATCTTCTCCCGGCTTTGCTCAGTACATGACTTTACTAACTCTCCCCTTCCACTCTCTGACTATATCTTCTTTCATTCTCTGTCAAGAACTGTGACTCTACTCAAGACACCCCCACTTTCCACAATTATAGAAATATACGCGCCATTAACACTCAGAAATTTATGAAAAAGTTGCAATCATCATTGGCCCCAATCTCCTCCCTCTCATGTCCCGACTCTGCATTGAAGCATTATAACGAAATATTGCTATGTGCCCTGGATGAAGTCGCACCCCCTACACAAAGAACAATTCGGCATAGACGGCGACAACCATGGCACACGCCTCAAACACGTCTTCTCCAGCGGTGCTCCAGGTGCGCTGATCGGCTGTGGAGAAAATCTAATCTGCCCAAAAATTTCCTCCATTATAAATTTATTCTGAAAACATATAACTCTGCCCTTCACCTCTCCAAACAAACCTACTTTAAGGCTATGTGCCCACGATGCAGAAATGCTGCATACTTTTTCCGCTTCTCCCTGGCAGGAAAAACGCATGCGGATTTTACATGCGTTTTTCCCGCCAGGTAGAAGCGTTTGTCAAGCGTTTTTGCATGCATTTCTGCATGCG
This sequence comes from Phyllobates terribilis, assembly GCF_046119375.1. Lineage (NCBI taxonomy): Eukaryota > Metazoa > Chordata > Amphibia > Anura > Dendrobatidae > Phyllobates > Phyllobates terribilis. The sequence continues at coordinate 112,478,753 of NW_027362769.1, read as the reverse complement.
GGTTATCAAGCGCTTTTCCAAGCGATTTTAGCATCACTTGGAAAAGTGCTTGACAACTTGGTCACACTATATAAATCCATGTAACCGGCATGGATTTATATAGTGTGACCAAGTAATAGTTAAAAAAAAAGAATAAGAATGGTAAAAAATAAAGATTATACTTACCTTCCGATGGCCCCCGGTCTCCTTCTCCGCTCCGTCCGGTCTCCCCAGTGTCTCGCGGTAGTGTTTAAGGACCTGCAATGACGTCATTGAGTCATGTGACAGGTCATGCGACCGCCGACGTCAGCGGTCGCGTGACCTGTCACATGACTCAATGACGTCATGTCAGGTCCTCACACCACCGCGAGCCACCCAACACACCGCACGCATCGCTGAGGAGGCCGGGGGACATTGGAAGGTAAGTATAATCTTTATTTTTTATTCTTTTTTTTACAGTTTCTATGGTACCGGGGTCTGGAGGAGAGTCTCCTCTTCTCAAAACCCGGGTACCATCCGCACATTGAATCGCTTCATATCCGCGTGTGCACATGTAGTGATGCGGATATGAAGCGTTTCAATGCAAGTCAATGGCGGCAATTACGCTGCGTGTCCGCAAAATTAATGGACATGCTGCATATTTTTCCGCAATGATAATCCGCAGCGGAAATTTCCGCAGCATGTGCACAGCCCATGCGGATTATCATTGGGGACCATGGGGCACATATTACCAAGCGTTTTTTAAGCATTTTCGCTGCGGAAATTCCGCGGTAAAAATGCTTGAAAAACGCATAGTGGGCACATAGCCTAACAACCTCATCATCTCACTTTCCAATAATCTTATACGCCTCTTTGACACGTTTCATTCTCTCCTCAATCAAACAGCACAGGCCCCGACCACCGACCTCAGCGCTGATGATCTGGCCAATTATTTCAAAGAAAAAATTGACCATATCCGACAGGAGATTTTCTCCCAATCCCCAAACGTTATGCATACTCCCCCCCACCACATTGTATCTTGCTCACTTTCTGACTTCGAATCAGTCACGGAAGATGAAGTGATCAGGCTCCTTGCATCTTCTCGCCCTACTACCTGCACCAGTGACCCTATTCCCTCACATCTCCTTCAGTCCCTTTCTCCAGCTGTCACCACTCACCTAACTAAAATTTTCAACCTCTCCCTCTCATCTGGTATCTTTCCCTTTTCTTTTAAACACGCCAGCATACATCCATTACTTAAAAAAACATTCCTTGACCAGAACTGCACAGCCAACTACAGACCTGTTTCCAATCTTCCATTTATCTCTAAACTCCTGGAATGCCTGGTCCATTCCCGTCTAATCCGCTATCTCTCAGACCACTCTCTTCTTGACCATGTGCAATCTGGTTTACGCTCTTCACATTCTACTGAAACTGCCCTCACTAAAGTCTCTAATGATTTACTAACAGCTAAATCTAATGGTCACTACTCCCTGCTGATTCTCCTGGATCTCTCTGCAGCATTCGACACTGTGGATCACCAGCTCGTCCTCTCTATGCTCCGCACTATTGGCCTCAAGGACACTGTTCTCTCCTGGTTCTCCTCCTATCTCTCTGACCGCTCCTTCACTGTGTCTTTCACCGGCTCCTCCTCCTCTCTCCTTCCCCTTACTGTCGGGGTTCCTCAAGGATCAGTCCTCGGCCCCCTTCTTTTCTCCTTATACACCGCTCCTATTGGACAAATAATCACCAGATTCGGTTTTCAGTACCATCTCTATGCTGATGACACCCATTTATACACCTCTGCTCCGAACATCACCCCTGCATTACTACAAAAGACAAGTGATTGTCTTTCTGCTGTGTCTAACATTATGTCCTCCCTCTACCTAAAACTGAATCTGTCAAAAACTGAACTACTCGTCTTTCCTCCCTCCACTAACCTACCTGTGCCCGATATTGCCATTTCTGTTTGTGGCTCCACCATTACTCCCCAGCAACAAGCCCGCTGTCTTGGGGTCATTTTTGATTCAGATCTTTCTTTCACTCCTCACATCAAATCACTCGCTCGTTCATGTCATCTACACCTCAAAAACATCTCAAGAATCAGGACTTTTCTCACCTTTGACTCCGCAAAAACTCTTACTGTAGCTCTTATTCATTCTCGTCTCGATTATTGCAACTCTCTACTAATCGGTCTCCCTCTTACTAAACTCTCCCCTCTCCAATCCGTCCTTAACGCAGCAGCCAGGATCATATTCCTCGCCAACCGCTACACCGATGCCTCTTCCCTGTGCCAGTCATTGCATTAGTTGCCCATCCAATATAGAGTTCAATATAAACTTATCACGCTTACCCACAAAGCGCTCCATGCTTCAGTACCCCCCTACATCTCCTCCCTTGTCTCAGTCTACCACCCTACACGTGCCCTCTGTTCTGCCAATGACTTAAAACTAAAATCCTCCATAATCTGAACTTCCCACTCCCGTCTCCAAGATTTCTTGCGTGCTGCGCCAATTCTTTGGAATGCACTACCCAGGACAGTTCGATTAATTCCCAATACCCACAGTTTCAAGCAGACCCTAAAAACCCATTTCTTTAGACTGGCGTATCGCCTCCACACACTACTGTATCTTTCTGTCCCAGTTTTCCCCCATATTAAAATCTTCTTCAGTTTCAGGTTCATACCATCCATGCACATAATAGCCTCGGTCAGGACTGTGCACATATACTGGCTGGCGACCAGTCCATGTATTATTTATCCTATTTAGTATATCAAGGCTGCATTATACAATATATGTACACTTTACCTTTTGTGTCTCCCCCATTTCCTCATAGACTGTAAGCTTGCGAGCAGGGCCCTCACTCCTTTTGATTTGAGATATGTTTATTCTGTATTGTCTGTATAAGTCCCCCCTAAAATTGTAAAGTGCTGTGGAATATGTTGGCGCTATAAAAATAAAAATTATTATTATTATTATTACTACATTTTTTATGCGTTTAATATAGAAAAAATATAAATTATGCCATTTTTTTTACGCCATTTACTGATCCCCGTAAACAGTCTGATCGCTGTGTTCTGCAGGTCGTTACAATTACAGGGACACCAAATATGTCCATGTTATGTGCTTATTTGTGATGTGCATTATTTTTTACAAAACTCGTTAAAAATTACAATATTTATTACATTATCAAGTGTTTTTCTTTATTTTTTTTAGCAATTTTATAGGATACAAGGCTGCGATTGTGCAGTCAGGCTCTGATCCAGGCTGCCCATGATTCAAGCGGCATGATTTTAATGACAGGTGCCCTTTAAAAAAAAATAAGCATATTTAATATTGTCAAATCTGTAAAAGTCTAATATATCAAAATATAAAATTCTTTGTCTTGTACGTGAAATGTTGCAAAAATAAACCAGATACCAAAATTGCAGTTTGTTGGTCACCGCACCACCAAAAAAAAATGTAATAAAACTTATCAAAGTGTGGTATGTACCCCAAAGTGTTACCAATTTCATCTACCACTCGGTCTGCAAAAAAACAAGCCTCACACAGCTCCACGGGCAGAAAATAAGAAAAAGTTATAAAAAAAAATTTACAAAATATTTTTTTCTACAAGTTAAGAATTTTTTAAGTCATTGAAATAGCAAAAAAAACCTGCATGTTTGGTATCACCGTAATCGTACTGACCTGGAGACTCCTGCTGCCAGGTCATCTTTACTGCATAATTAATGCCGTAAAAACAAAACACAGAAAACAATGATTGAATTGTGGGATTTTATTTTCATCTTTGCAAAGCACTTGGAATTTTTTTTCCTGGCTTACACAACATTATATAGTAAAATGAATGGTGTGGATAAAAACTACAACTCATCGCCCAATAAACAAGCCGTTAGATCACTATGTCGACAAGAAAATAGAAAAGTTGTGGCTCTTTGATAAAGGGGAGGAAAAAATGAAGACGCAAAAAATAAAAATTCATTTGGCATCAACATGCTGGGTAATTTTTTCCACTCCACAAAAGGTTTTTTTTTTCTATTTTTTCCATAGAACTGTTTTAAATCCATTAAATTACAATGAATCGGTCCTCGCTCCTCCTGTACCAGTCGCTGTCATATTGTGTTCAAGATTATTGTAATTGTTCTTGAATGTATACCCCCTTTTTCACATGTAAAGCGCCATGGAATAAATGGCGCTATAATAATAAATAATAATAATATTAATAATAATTTAGCTACTTGTAGCTTTTCCTTTCTCGTACAGCAGAGGGCGCTCTAAATTTTTCAGCTTGGTTTGCTCATGCTTATTTGAGGGCGCTCTAAATCTTTTCCACTGCACTTGTCCCGCTAGCTTTATGCTCTGTATGCCCTGACTCGCGCTGAGTGTGTGACGTTCTCTATCAGATTCCTCCGCTCTCGTTGATAGCTCACCTGCTGTGCGCCATGATTTGTTAATAGAAATACACGTCATACAGGGTTTTGATTGGCAATACGTTGCCCGACGTGACCTATTTTGATAGCTTTAATTGGTTGAGAGGACATAGATGGCGCAGGTTGTTTAATCACGAAACCACGCCTTTGATTGGCTGGAGTTGGAGAGTTTTGATTGGTAGTTTTCTCATGTGGCCTTTTTTAGTCTTTTTCATTGGTTGAGAGGACAAAGATGGCGCCTGTTGTTTAATCACAAAACCACGCCTCTGATTGGCTGGTGTTGGAGAGTTTTGATTGGTAGTTCGTTGTCTCACGTGGCCTTTTTTAGTCTTTTTGATTGGTTGAGAAGACGAAGATGGCGTTGGCTGTTTAATCACGAAACCATGCCTCTCTTGGAATTCTGATTGGCTGAGGTTGGAGAGTTTTGATTGGTAGTTCGTTGTCTCACGTGGCCTATTTTGGTCTGTTTGATTGGTTGAGTGGACAAAGATGGCGCCGGTTGTTTATTCGCCAGGTCACGCCTCCTGCTGCAGTTTTGGCTGTGTGATTGGCTGGCGCTGGAGAAACGTGTATGTGAGAGGAGAGTCCGCATCCTTGAACGGGAGAGGACACAGGAGGCGCTCTGGAGGGAAGGATACGGCCCCGGTGCTCGGGCATTGATGTGACCGGACTGGGTGTGTGACGCTTGATCTTGCAGCGCCATTTAGAGGTGATATTACGGGATCTCCCCACCTATCACAAGATGCGGCTCCTCCGGGCCCTTATGAGAAGCGCCCCCCTCACCAGCAGCAGCACGCCCACTCTGGTGGACTACTACTCCAAGTTCTCCCCATCTCCCCTGTCCATGAAGCAGTTCCTGGATTTTGGTGAGTTCATTCATTGCACTGGAGCCAGAGCCTGACTACAGAGCGAGTGCAGCCCGGGAATGGCAATCCAGCAGCCTGTTCACTTCTTGTCCACAGGGGGCAGTGTCACTGCTGTGCCCCAGGCTGGGTGGTCAGAATAGAGATCTGTCATCTCCCCCGTGTTACTCAGCGCTGGGACACAATTCCACAGCTTCTGCTCATAGCTCTGCTCTGTTCCTCTGTTATTCCTCCTGGAAATGAATGAACTGGGCGTTACTATTCATCACATCAAAGGATGTGTCCCTACATATTCTGATTCTAGCAGCTCATTGGGCAGCAGTGTTCTGTGTGGTTACACCTCCCTTTCCCCCAACTGGTAACACGCAGCTGTCAAAGTATTCATACATTTCCCGGAGGAGTAACAGAGGAATACAACATTGCAGATATATGAGAAACAGTAATCTAGAAGATTACGATGCTTGACGTAGTTGTCATCTTATTGTTTATTATTATAGCGCCATTTATTCCATGGCGCTTTACATGTGACAGGGGTATACATAATAAAAACAATTACAATAATCACAATACAAGTTGGCGACTGGTACAGGAGGAGAGGACCCTGCCTGCGAGGGCTCACAATCTACAAGGGATGGGTGAGGATATAGTAGGTGAGGGTAGAGCTGGTGGTACAGCGGTATGGTGGAGCGAGGGTTACAGCAGGTTGTAGGCTTGTCGGAGGAGGTGGGTCTTCAGGCTCCTTTTGAAAGTTTCCACGGTAGGTGAGAGTCTGATGTGTTGGGATAGAGAGTTCCAGAGTAGGGGGGATGTCATCTTTCTAGGTCATGGGCGGCCACTTGTATTACCCCTATTATTTAAAGGGGAAAAATGGGGCAAAGTCTGATAATTCTTAATAAGAATGAGCCCCTGTCGCCCTAGCATTGTCTCCATTCTTCATCAATTAGACGTGTCGTATTAAACTACAAGACTGTCACATCAGGGTCTATCTGTGCAGCCTAGTTATTAAGAGGGAGAATGTAACAGCAAGCTACCATTGTGGTCATACATTTCCAGGAGGAACAACAGAGGGATTAATAATAAGACGCAGAGTTCTAAGAACACAAAGCTCCAGATCTGCTATTTCATAGAGCAGGATAGTGACAGATAGAAGAGGTGACGGCTCCTCTATGAATCTGGACACATACAATTGCCTTATATAGGTGATCATCACTGGACGTCTGACAGCTGCTGATTTATCTGGAGACCAAGGTCCCTCCTTGGTTTTTAAGCAATCTGACCTCATCCAGTAAACTAGTGTCCAGCTGATACATTTTCGGGCGTGATGTGATTTCTGCCGGCTTCTTCTCTGCTAGCATCACGGAGTCAGTGCAGCTTTGTTATACAGTACAGTCCCAGCTCCTTCACAATCAGTGCCGGCCCCGACTGCCTCTGCTCAAGGCAGAATTTGCATTGAATGCAGAGAAGGGTCTTGTAGACCTTGCAAGAGTTTTACAGAGTTTTCCAGAATTAGGACAGGTCATCAATATCAAATATGGTTGGGTCCACTGCCCACCGGCAGCCGGATGTAAATTGTGACCAGTACTGTAGTGTAGTGGCCATTCTCAAGTACTGCAGCTCAGCTCCAATTCCATAGGATCTTCAGTACCCAAGGACTGCTTCTTCCAAGTGCATTGCCACGCCCCCAGTGCACTTCCGACTTGAGTTACTTATGTCCTCTGTGCTAGTTTTCACATGACTGGTAAGACTGTCGTATCTTTACTAAGCGTTTTTTATTGAGGAACAAGACAAGCGCTTACACAGCTCCACCACTGCTTCCAAAGATAAAAATGTGCTGAGGAGTTCCTTATAAGTGCATGGAATCCGCTGTAGTCTCCTGCGCAGCCAGGTGGTCGGCTGAGCAGTCTTCAGTCTTGGCATCAATAGGGGAAGACCCCTTTAAGAAGAACAATTATTTTGTTCCTAGTGGAGAAGGTCGTTGTTCATACAGTTGAGGAATGTAAATGACCCCTGTCCCATCAGAGCAGGTGGGTAGCACTGTGGGTGACCTTGTCAGTGCTCTATATGGCGGTCACTATTGTATCGCTATCCCAGTGTATAACCTTACAGCGGAGCTGGTGGGATTCTCATATACTGGAGCTTCGTAGTCTCCTCTTGCAGTTACTATTTAGGCAGCTTCTTGCTCTGCTCCTGCCTCCAGCTCAGCGGAGCGTTTCTTACTGTGGACCCCGAGTCTGACCCTTCACCCACCGTCCTGTTGTGCTGATTCATTGCTGCAGTAACATAATGAGCTGCAATGTGATCACCTATTATTCTGTGCTGTGAAGTGTGTGACCGGCCCCTGTGGTCAGAATACAGCAGAGGAGGTCACGGGCTTATAAATAGCCAGCAATGTGTCACCTTCATCTCATGCCTGAAGGGCAAGAAGCCAGCAGTGTCTGTGCCTGGTCTCCTTCTCATGGGTGCTGCGTGTAATATTAGTACACAGTGACAATAAGAATAAGGCTATGTTCACACGTTGCGTTTTTTTATGCAAATTTTAAGCTGCTCTTCACAGTACCAGCAAAGGCTTTGAGATTACAGAAATCTCATGCACACATTGTTTTTTTTTTTTTTCTTGACTGATTTGGAAAACTGCACTTCTTCTTTTAGAGGTTTTTCTTTTTTTTGTGGTTTTTTTTTTACCCCCCCCCCCCCCATAGAAGGCAATGGGTAAGTGCAGAAAACACAGGTATCAGGTTTTGCTGCATTTTTGTTGCAAAAGCCTGAGAAAGTTGAATCATGTTGGGTTTTTTTAATGCACCAAAACTTTAACAGCAAGAGACAAATGTACCCTGACAAAAATACAGCAAAACTTGCTTTTTGTAAGCAGCTTCTTTCCTGCCAAGAGAACAGGTTTTTGCCTCTGGAAAAAAAAAGGCAATGTGTGAACATAGCCTAATGAGGATTTAGACCGTCCTATATGACGCATCATCTCGCTACTCAAGAAGTGGAGAAACTCTGCAAATACTTGGCTCTGCTTTTTATTTCAAAGAAGTTATTCAGCGCTAGTGTTGAGCGAGTATGTTCTGTCCGAGTATGCTCGGGCCAAGCTCCGAGTATTTACAGCTGCTCGGTGATATGGTTGAATCGCTCCCGTGTGCATGATTTGCAACTGTTTGACAGCTTTATTACATGTGAGGAATGTGTAAGAAATAGACATTCCTCACATGTATTAAAACTGTCAAACAGTTGCAAATCATGCACATGGGAGCGATTCAACCATATCACCGAGCAGCTATAAATACTCGAAGCTCGGCCCGAGCATACTCGCTGAAAGGGTTAATAGAACATACTTGCTCAACACTATTCAGCGCCTCTCCTTTTTGGGTTGAGAAGTGAGAAGTGTGGCGACATTGTGGCGTCTCTCGGTCGTCTGCCAGGTTACCGGAAGGTGTGGGGTTTGTGTCCTATTGTAATTATTAGGACAGGTTGACAGATGTGGCATCTGTCAACAGTGTGCCAATCAAGTAACGCCTCCCAAAACTTGATGCAGAAGCCCCTTTTTAATTCACAATTTAAAGCTTCAGAGCCGAAATCTCCCAAATTTGAAAGCTTTGTCTGATGATTTGCTTTCTGGGAAGTGTCATCTTTCCTCCAGACATTGTACAGTAATGATGTAGGACTCTGCTAACCGCAAACCTACTGACTGTTTCCAATCACCAGAAAAATTGTAACTTCAGCTCTGGACCATTGGGGTACATAAGCCCGTGAGATGTTGTGACACACACTTGGCCCACACATCATTAAGATTCCCATTGTACAGCGCTACATCACAAGTAATGCCGGTGGGTCACGTTGGATGCGGCAGGTTTGGGTTTTTGGAAATGGTCACGTGATGGCTGCGTTACCTTCCATATTGCAACACAAGCACTGATAGTTATCACTTGGCACTGCGATATTGGAATCTTAATATAGCGTGGCCGAATTCACCATAGGCGGCATATGCTTTTTTTTTTTCTTTTTTTTTTTTTTATAAAGGGGTTTGCACCAACAGGACATTTTTTGTTCAGAAGGACTCCCAAAAAGCACCTGATCACGGGGATCCACAGGCTTCCACTTGTGACATTCAGGGCAAATAATATCCTGTCGTTGAGTGCTCTATAACAAGAAGCACTTTCTGCTTTGACCCTCCATGTTGGCTGGTAGAGAGTGGACCCCAAGTGTCAGATGTCCCCTCTATAACGTGCACAGAGGACATAGTGGTTCCCCTGATACAACACCACTCTTATGTCTTCCACAAAACCAGATCTCCGCGTTCGTAAAAGCTGAATGCATTAAGGCAGTGACCTGGGTACATTTGATTTTTGGTCTATGTATTGAATATTTTTTTTAATTCCTTTCTCTGCAGGGTCGGTAAATGCCTGCGAAAAGACGTCCTTTATATTTCTCCGGCAAGAACTGCCCGTACGGTTGGCAAATATAATGAAAGAAATTAGTTTGCTTCCTGACAACCTCCTGAAGATGCCTTCTATCAAACTGGTGCAGAGCTGGTAAGACGATCTCTACGGCACAGTCAGACGGCACGTCTTCTCCATACGCTCTATAATTGTGAAGGTCTTTTATTCTTTTACCTGGTAATCTGGATTTTCTGATAATTTGGCAGTGGAGGAAAAATATCAGTGGCCTGTAAATATTCTAAGGCGGGTATATGGCCTTTGGAGCTGCAGATAAACCTTGAGACCCTGCTCTTTAGTCCCTGGGTTTATTGTTTTGTATACGCAGATGATACAACATTGATAGTAACAAGCATAGATGGAATGAAGGACTTATTACAGAGTGTCAAGATGGAAAGCTCGAGCATGGGACTGCTACTCAACACAAGGAAGACAAATATATTCACTACTGCCAGGTACGACCGGGAAACGTTTGAGATGGACGGTGACAAACTGGAAGTTGTAAGGACTTCAACCTACTTGCATCAATGATCGCTCAAGATGCAAGGACGACACCGGAAGTCAATAGAAGAATAGCTATGGGCAAATCAACAATGAAGTCATTGGACAAGGTCTTCAATACGAGAAACATTTCAATGGCAACGAAGACCCGACTCGTACATAGTCTGCTCTTTTCTGTAGTAACACAGATGCGAAACCTGGACGAGAAACTAGACCGAAGAATCTACGCCTTTGAAATATGGTACTGGAGAAGGATGTTATCAATACCATGGATGGCAAGAAGAACAAATCAAGCCAGGCATGTCACTCGAAGCAAGGATCACCAAGCTACAACTTGTCTACTTTGGACACCTCATACGAAGAGAGAAGTCACTGGAGAAGAGGAAGACCAGCGACCTGATGGCTTTATACTATCAAGATAACGGTGGAGAAGACCCTGGTGGACCTATCTAGGTTTGCATAAGATCGATCTTCCTACAGATCTTTCATCCATCAAGTCACCATGGCTCGAGATCGAGCTGAAGGCCATTAATAATATAATAATACTTGGATAGGATTTCTTGGGATCCATTACAAAATCTATCATGAGGATCGATTAGGACTCCTGTAAAAATGAAACTCATGACATCGGTGTGAACAGATGATTTTAGTATTTTATTTGACTGAAGCTCTTGTCAGATCAGGATGGTGGAAGAATACTGAGTGTCAATTAGTTTCAAGTTAGTGTAAAGTCTGCCAAACTGTCTAATTTAGGCAAGACCACCCGACCATCTTGTGTATATGTTGGCCCCCTGAGCCTATGTTCACAATGAGATTTTTTAGAAGCTTATCTGCTATAAAACCCCTCTTTGCAAACATTTGTAAAACTCTTCCTATTCAGTTATATGAGAAATCTACTTTGTTGTTCACATCAGTCTTTCTTTCTGAAGAGGATTTGTAAGACACTTCTTTTGAAGTGGATTCTGATGGAATCTGCTCCAAATTAGGCACTGTCACATCCAAAGGCTGCAAGAAGCGCTTCAGGAAAAAAACTCTTTAAGGGTATGTGCATACAACATCTTTTTCAGGTTTATTCTGCCTTGAACCTGCCTGAAAAAAGTGCTCAATAAAGAATTAACATCTGCACAGTAATGTCAAAATGACTTGCTGTGCACATTTTCTGCTTCTTTTAACTGTTTCAGGCTTCAAAGGCCGCTAGCAATGACTTGGGTCCATTTGATTTGTGAGTTTGAATATTTTTTTAATTACTTTTTTTTTGCAGTGTCAATGAAAACCAGAGAGGCCTTCCTGTGCAGGGCAGGTTTTGGTGGGGCAGGGAGGCCTTCCTGTGCAGGGCAGGTTTTGGTGGGGCAGGGAGCCGTTCCTGTGCAGGGCGGGGAGCCGTTCCTGTGCAGGGCAGGTTTTGGTGGGGCGGGGAGCTGTTCCTGTGCAGGGCAGGTTTTGGTGGGGCCAGGAGCCGTTCCTGTGCAGGGCAGGTTTTGGTGGGGCGGGGAGCCGTTCCTGTGCAGGGCAGGTTTTGGTGGGGCGGGGAGCCGTTCCTTTGCAGGGCAGGTTTTGGTGGGGCGGGGAGCCGTTCCTGTGCAGGGCAGGTTTTGGTGGGGCGGGGAGCCGTTCCTGTGCAGGGCAGGTTTTGGTGGGGCGGGGAGCCGTTCCTGTGCAGGGCAGGTTTTGGTGGGGCGGGGAGCCGTTCCTGTGCAGGGCAGGTTTTGTTGGGGCGGGGAGCCGTTCCTGTGCAGGGCAGGTTTTGGTGGGGCGGGGAGCCGTTCCTGTGCAGGGCAGGTTTTGGTGGGGCGGGGAGCCGTTCCTGTGCAGGGCAGGTTTTCTTGGGGCGGGGAGCCGTTCCTGTGCAGGGCAGGTTTTGGTGGGGCGGGGAGCCGTTCCTGTGCAGGGCAGGTTTTGGTGGGGCGGGGAGCCATTTTCTACAGATTGCCTGGACATTATATTGTTCAGTTATCCTGTCACCGAACTGATTTACATAACTGTGATTACATTACAGCTCAAAATTTTTCAAGGGTGCAAAATATTCCCTGAATAGCGTGCAAACTGACTCTAATGGATTTGTCCTATAGGAAATCTGCTCCCATCTTACTGACACATCATGTAACCCAAAATTGTCATTTGTGTTGGTAAAACTAGTTTGTCTTCATAAATACACCATTGCCACATGTAATAATAGAAGTTAACGGAAACAGGTGGTCTCCGCTTTCCCGTGTCCGGGCTCTTCTTGCATTTTTTTAGCTTTTTACTGAAGACTATGCCCAGGATCACATGTCCTTGGACGACATTCTCTGCTCCCTAAATGGTCAGGTGAGAAGTTGGTGATATTTAGGATCACAAATTTCACCTTGTGGGTAGTAGGAAATCTAAAATATAAATGCTTTACGCTGTCACAAATTCAGTTTCTTAAGAATATTGAAGGTGGCACTCTGGATCTATATGGACGATTCCTTAGCAGACATGTTTGTTTTGCAGGTATGTTCAGAGCTTCCAGGAGATAGTTGACTTTAAAGACAGAAATACTGACGATCCTGACACAGTCAGACAGTAAGTATGCTACTGTATGTTGTTTTTTTTTTTTTTTTCTTCCTCAAAAGCTGTGTCGCTGCTTTTTTATTTTCCCAGCAGTGGATATTGTGAGACAAGCTATTTAACTCTTTCATGCTTTTCTGATGGACATATGTCAGCATGTGGGGGTATAGGATGGGATTAAGAGCTGACCCCCACACCCCACTCCATACAGGGCAGATTTAGAAAAAAAGTTATTTTATACTTTTTCTCTATTATTTCTTGTGTTCCCCGTGTCATTGATTTTATGCCGTGACCTACACGTTAGTAAAACTCATTTATTTTTTTGGGGTCTAAAGTTTCACAGATACGGTAATAACGATCCGAAATCGGCACAATGATGTCATCCCAACCATGGCGCAGGGCGTCGTGGAGTATAAAGACAGCTTTGGAGCGGATCCAGTAACCTCTCAGAATGTGCAGTATTTCTTAGATCGTTTCTTCATGAACCGAATATCAATAAGGATGCTTCTGAATCAGCACAGTAAGTAAGAAAACCGGCATCGGGACTCGTCTATTGGGTTTCACTCTTGCAAGCATACTCTAAGCCCTTCAAAGGGAATATAGCATCAGAAAATGACCTCTTGGATAAGTCGGGGTCTTGTGTTTTATAGTTAGTTTTTTCACATCACAATCTGATTTAAAAAAGATATAATATATAGAATCTTACAATATTTTAATCTTGTGCAGAAGACTTTTCAGCAGTCTCTGTATCAGCAGAGGCATGATTACAATGACAGATAATAACACAGGATCCACCAATCATAATGGGTGATATTAGAACTGACCCTGCTCCCCCTCCTTTCACAATGACCCCTGCGTACTGTGAACCTTCTAGCCTTATTCTATACCTTTGGGGAAAGTTATATATTACTTTTTCAGATCTTCAGTTCTTGTTTGTACATGTACATGGCTGCCCGCTGTGGGTAGATGTCCTGAGTCATTAAGGTGTGGCAGATGTTGGCGTTTGCCCACTGTATGAATAAGATTCCTGTTTTTTTCCTTGGTTCTTATTAACCCAAGTAATGAAAAATGTTTAATCGAAATGAAGTGCTGTATACAGTAGATATCGTGGCACACACTCAACTCCCCATCTTTAATTGTATGTACTGAGAAAAGTAGAAGGCATCCCTGATTCTGATCTGCCCCGACAAGATGCTATAGCAGGTTTTCCAAGGATGGCAGCAAAAAAACATGCAAACTTGAAAATAATGTCAGGAAATGGCACTTGCTGCCGGGGGGGGGGAAAGTTCATTTTCTCCCCATAGCATTTGGCTAAATGGGGGCGTCGGGCAGGTTAGTGATGCTATTAAAGCACCACTCCAGCATTTTTTTTTTATTGCACTACTGGAGTGGTGCTTTAAATGTAAGCCCCATGTCTCATACTCACCTGCTGCCACCTTTAATCCTTTTCCCACATCGCTCCCATCGGTCTCCGTCAAAAAGTCACTTGCCGGCAGCTCCAGTGTTTCACGGAGTGCACCAGAGGTCACTTTTGAATACATCTCTATGGGAGCCTAGTTCTGGCTCTCATAGACTTGCATTGAGCTCTTGTGAAGTAACTTATGGCTTTCCACCAGTCAGAAGGTACAGGCAGAAGATGGTGCCGCCAGACGGTAGCGGTAAAAGGAGAAGCCGCCGGAATGGGGACACGGGGTTTACATTTAAAGCGATACTCCAGCGCTGAAAAAAAAACGCTGGATTGGTGCTTTAACCTGCAGATTAACCCCATATCTGCAGGATAATAGCGTTTTTTTTTTCTGGTGACAGGTTCCCTTTAAGTGCCTTTGAGTACGTAATGGAAAGTGGAAAAATTATGCAAGAACTTTGCAAAGTTGGTTCGAAAAGTGCAAAATTATCTTCATACAACATCCAAAGCATTTCAGGCTAAACAGAAGACATTGGGAGTGATGGTTTCAACCTTTAACATATGCCCCACACCGAGTAATAGGCGGCTATGGGTTATGGCCAAAGCATAAAGAAAGGGTAACTCAATATTGCTAAAAGACAAACCACAATCCTTCTGGTAAAATGTTCTACGGACAGATGGAACCACAAACTAGAGCTCTCTGGCGATGCATAGTGATAAGTTTATAGATGGTGCAGCCTACCTACAGTGACACATGGTAGAGGATCCATATTGTTGTGGAGCTGCTTTGATGCCTCTGGGACTGGAGGCCTTGAATATGTTGCAAGAATAATGAAATCAGAGGGTTATCAGAGCATCGTAGAGCGACACGTGCTCCCAAATGTAAGAAAACTAGGTTTTAGTCTAACAAAATGGGTCCTACTGCAGGACTGCTTTAAATAGCTGAAACTGTTTAATTTCAGTGATTACTTCCATTCATCCTGCGCTCCAATCTCTGAATTCCTTGTGTCGCATTGATTTTATTATTAAATAATTAAAAAAAAAAAAAAAAAATTTTTATATATATATATATCATTTTAATGATACATAGTTGGTACATTTCCTCTTGTTGACACAGCTGTTAATTTTGTCTTTGCATTGTAGCGCTTCTATTTGGTGGAAAAGTGAAGGAGAATCCAGCGCATCCGAAACACATCGGCAGCATAGACCCGGCAAGCAATGTGGTTGACGTTGTGAGAGGTAAGTTCTCTTCTGCTCTGATACAGATCGTGGTCAAATACATGGACCCTTGCCTCTATTGTCGCTGTTCGTTTGTGTTCGTACTTGTTATGTGTCTGGTAAGTGAAATGGGATAATCATTAGCGTTACTTTCCGCAGGACCTGAGCCCACTCCATACGTATCTGTGCCTTGGAGCCTTTCTCAAATGGGCAGATACGGCCGAAAATGATGTCCAACATAGCACATTGCGACTACACCTGCAAAATTACAGTCAATAGCCCTGTCAGTGCACACGTTTTCCAGGGCTTCAGACCTAAATCCCGATGGAGCTACTGACCGTAGGCTAAACTGCAATGTGAACTCTGCCTTATACCCGACTCCTATCTTCAACTCGCTGCACTTTGGAGCTAAACAATCAGAGACTAACTTTCTTGGTTTCCAATCAGTGCCTTTTACCCAAGACTGTTAGTAATAGTCTGGGCATCGGGACTGTGACATGTATAGTGCGGCATTCTTCCTTGTAAGCGCTGATGTGCTGCCCCTTTTTACATCAGAAGTCCACTTAAAACACAATACTGTGAGTCTGATGCATATTTTAGGTAAATGGTACCTTTTTTTTTTTTTTCTAATCCAAAGTAACTCAAAACAAATAAGGAACAATATTCCTGGCGCTGAGATATACAATAGTTTGAGAATAAGAAATATATATAATATATTCTATAAAATTCACAGTGACCGGCTGCAAGCACTCGCATACGGTATGCTAGCTGAAAATAAATAAAATAATTGCAAATTCATAGTTGCTGTCGTATGTATTCATGTGCAGTCATACAATTCTGTAGGCTTATGTCGCAAGTATCATCATGCTATATACCATAAGTTTCCCAAGCATGGATGCTCATCACACACATATGGTCACTGTGAAGTCTTGGCTTCAAAGGAGGCTGTCTGCACAATGACTGATAGAACAAGCATAGACTCTCGCTGCACCTTTTGGCCGCGGTCAAATAGTTCAGCGCTCCTTCCCACAGACTTCTTTCCCCTCAGTCTCCACCCTCTTTTTTTCTTGATTGACATCTCTGGCTTTCCAGGGATAATTAGAAAACAAGTACATGAAATCTGCACCATGCACCTGTGCTTTGTTTGAACAGTCATATGACTCTTCAAACTTTATATGTTACAATGCTTTTTTTTTTTTTTTTAAACACACGTTTGTATGATTCTATTTCACTGGATAACCATCACATGTGAAAGTATGTATTTCCATGCACACCAACAGTTGCAAAATGACAGCAGTTACTGGATGGCTGTTCTGTAACTGTCTCTGTTGTGCTACGTTCACATGTTCATGATTTGATGGTCTCCATTAAAGGGACTCTGTCAGCACAGGATGACTGTTCAAACTGAGTACAGGTGCTCGGTGCTTCATGGCGGGGCCAATCATTTACATACACCTTCCTTCCTGCTTGTTTTCCATCTGTCTCCTCCCTTCTCTGGCTCTATGAAGTCAGAGCTGTCAATCAAAGAAGAGGGGGTGGAGATAGAGGGAAAACAAGCAGGTGGAAGGTGTATATAAATGATTTGCTCCGCCATGAAGCACCGAGTGGCGGAACATAGTGTAAACAGTCACTATGTGCTGACAGTCCCTTTAAATCCGCTGACATACTTCATCCAGTGTAAGTGAACAGCAGGGTATTTCATACCTCATTCATATGCAGCGGAAAACATTTTCATTCTTGCAAGAAGTGAATTTCTGATAGAGTCCCTCATCCGTACATAAGGCTGTGACTTTCTTTCCTCCTAGAGAGGTCGCCTTAGGTTACAGTGCTGGAGAAGATCCGGGTTATGGTCAGAGTCACTGAGATTTTCCAGCAGGAGCCAATGCCAAACCTAGAAATGAATTACAGCACCTTGCCAAACGCTCATGTATAATTCAGATCCACGGTCTCTACTTATCTGGAAACTGTGAAATGTTCATTGACAATTTTCTTTGACCAGGAAATGAGCGCTTATGATCATATAAGAGATGTTATGTTTGTCATCTAAATCATCATAGCAATAACGTGAAGGTCTATTGATTAGCACCATACTGTTATTTTTTTATTATTTAACAGTATATGGTAAGTGCATTAGCGCCCCCTAGAGGTGACTGATGCATCAAACATTTCATCTTTAGATAATGTATCTGTACTTCTGATTATGTATCATAAAATTACTGCAACCGATCTCACAAGGGTAAATTTTCATTTGGAAAGATATTGTTTTCATTGTACAATTCCTATACAGAATGAATGGGGCAGCAGTCCGGATAGGTTATAACTTGCTGATATCTTCAGGTCCATCACAACACCTAAAGAGAGGTGGCCAGGCTTCAATCATTTTCTGGGAGACTGCAGGATATAGCGGAGTAGAGCACTCTGCTTTTTCGGGCAGCCCCCTATAAAATGATTGGAGCAGCGGTGAAGATGCCCCTCCACCTCTCTATCTAAATGAAGCCCTGTTCTGGCATAGGTGGCGGCACCAGCAGTCACACCCCAACCCCCCCGACACCAGATCATAAAGTTATCCCCTTGTGAGGTTTCTACTCACTTGGGGGCATCAGGAGGCAACAACACACAGGAGGCCTACTCCCTCCAAACACAGATCACGGGGTTAATCTCTAAAGTTGGGAATAACCATTTTCTAATCAATAACACATTTTATGACCTGGAAAAAGAGTGAAATATCAGTAAACTTTTTCCATTCATTCCAAACCTCAGCCCACGTCAGAGCACTGACACACTCCTTGACATGGATGGTATAGGAATATGGCTGACACATAATGGAAACTAACAAATAAAGTTGCACTCTGTAACGCTATAGCATGCAAATATGAAATTGGAATTGCATTACTGCCCTAGAAAAGAGGAAAAACCAAGATACTTAGCGCGTAAGTACACTAAGTATCTTTTGTTTTTTCCTATTTTCTAGAGCAGTAATGCAATTCCAATTTCATATATTTCATGTTTGCATGCTATAGCGTTACAGAGTGCTGCTTTATTTCTTAGTTATATATTTAGGTGACTTCTCTTAGTAAGCACCTGTGCACACCTGTTTTCTGTTTGGAAGTAACGGTCAGTCTTTTGATATGCGTAATGGAAACTAGGCAGACCCCATTATAGTCACTGGGGTACATTATGCCCTGTTGGTGTCATGAGATCAGGCACTACCAACTTTTATCGTTTTGCTCTTATATCCATGTTCTTCATTTGATGTTCTAAGCAGAGCCTCCGAAGAGCAGAGAGTGGAAGCACTAGATCCATATTCCAGGAATATAGTGTATGTTGGACACTTTATGATGTAAAACCCATATGTAGATCCCGGTCTATTAACTAATTTCCTATTTTGTTTTCTAGATGGATATGAGAATGCAAAAACCCTGTGTGACTTATATTACATGAGCTCTCCTGAGCTGGAGCTTGCAGAATTCAATGGTACGTTATCATATTTATGTGTCGTCTCCATGATGTCATTTTTTCAGAGTTGAGTTCTTGTACCTCTGCTGGTTCTCTACACTTCAAGCACAAATATTATTTTCGTTCTCCTCACTTGGTGCCACCAAAATGGTGCAACGTTTTTTCGAAACATTTGTCACCGTAGTGTTATATACACACGTACATTATATTGTAGTGATTTATTCATTTTGTAGCTGTTGTGTTTTTTTGTTTTGTTTTTAATACCCATATAAAGAATTTTTAGGGTCCTAAAGGAAAGTCTTCTATTAGCAAAAGTAGCTACGATGAAGTACCTCTTCAAATGGCCTCTTCACAGAAGAAGAGAACTGTCAATATGCTCCCTATGAAGAGCCTTGTCACGTGACTTGGGATATAAAGCCAGACCAGAATCTCCTCTTGCAGACTGACGTTTCAGGTTTTATGCCCCTCATCAGTGCAAAGTAGGAGCCTGGTTGGCTGTATGACACAAACAGATCACTGATTTTAGTGAGTACTCTGAAATATATTTACCCTGCAGGACAACTGCACACTTTCTGCAATCCATGTGATTCCTAGCTGAGGAACCACCTTGTGATCTACTAAATGTCAAGGGCCCCTTGTCCTGGATTGTCTATTTGTCTGAAACTGTTAAAGGCAGGATATTTTGTGTACTAATTAGTGTTGAGCGAGCATGCTCGACACTGCTCGGTACTCGCCCGAGCATCACGCTACTCGGGATGTTCGGCGAGCACCGAGCATTTTCGGGTTACTCGGGCGGGAGCTCGGGTCTCCGCCCTGCATGTTTGGCGCTCTTTACAGAGCCAATGAACATGCAGGGATTGCCAGCCAGTCACTGTAATGCCGCAGCCATGTTGTTTGTGGGCATTACAGTGATTGGCTGGCCACACAGCGTCACCTCGAGTATTTAAAACCGGGCGCCGCCATTTTGGACACAGACGCTCCAGATCAGACAGTGTAGGGACAGCGCTGCTGAGCTAGGGAGAGATTTTTGCTGCAAAATAGTTAGTGTAGGGTCTGTAAAGGCTGCCAGATCAAACAAACAGTCCTTCTCAGGGCTAATATCCATCCCAGGTATATCAGGCAGGCAGGCAGGCTGTATAGGAGACACAGTGGTTATACCAGCAAACACTGCATTACAGTCCTGTGTGCTCCTGTTTCTGAAATTGCTGGACTTAGCTGCAGGTCTCGGGGGCCAGTAAAATCCTCTTTTTTTCATCTAAATCCTCTTTTTTTCATCTAAATCCTCTTTTTTTCATCTAAATCCTCTTTTTTTCATCTAAATCCTCTTTTTTTTTTTCCTCCTACACACTGTACAAATACCCGTCTTATTAACCTATTGGTGTCCCCCACCCCCCCAAAAAAAAAAAAAAAAAAAAAAGTGTGTCTCTGACTTTTCAGACACAAATATATCTGTTGAAAAGAGTCTGGTATAGGCCACAGAAACAGAAGTGTGGTTTTGCAGTTCCACGGGTAAAATCTCTGTAGTACCCAGTTTTGGGCCTTTGTTATCTAAAAAAAAAAAACAGTTTGAGTGTGTCGCTCACTGTTCAGCTGCAAATCTATATATTGTAAAAAGTCTGGTATACCGCAGTAAATTAAAACTGGTTTTGCTGTTCCACTGTAAAAAATCTCTATTATTCAGGTTTTGGTATTTTTTCCGTAAGGAAAAACAGTAATAGTGTCTCCTGATTGTTCTGATTGTTTAAAAGAGTCGGGTGTAGGCCAGAGAAATAGAACTGTGGTTTTCCTCTTCCACGGTTCTAATCTACTTTTTATTACCCTTTTTCCATTGATAGTGCGAGTGTAAGCTATTTTACTTCCTTTACAATGGGCGAGGCGCGTGGCAAGGGACGTGGAACTGGACGTTCCGGTAATGGTGCGTGCAGAGAACGGGGCCGTGGCCAAGGTGAAAATGTGCCACAACCAACAGCCACATCTTCTCGCTCCCACTTCTTGACCAAATTACTAGGGAAGCACAGAACAGCACCAGTATTGCGAACTGATCAGTGTGAACAGGTTATTAATTGGGTAGCAGATAATACTTCCAGTTAACTGGGCACCACCACTTCCGGTCTGTCTTCCACACGGTCTTAGCAGCCGTGAATCTCGACCGCATACTCCTCCTCACCCTGATGCTCCTTCCTCCCACCATGCCGAGTGTCGTCAGACAGCAATTGATCCCACACTTGGACACTCTGAAGAGCTGTTCACTTGTCCATTTCGATATTTGTGCCCCTCGCCTGCTCCGCTTGAAGTGGTGGAAGAGGAGATCCCATGTAGCGATGCCCAAATATTTGAACAGCCACGGCCACAGGAAGTCGACGCTGGCAATTTGTCACAAGAGGTGGACGATGACGAGACACAATTGCCAGGAAGTGAGGAGGAGCATCGTGGTGCGCAAGTGGAAGTGGAGGAGGTGGTGGATGATCTAGTAACTGACCCAACGTGGCAGGAGGACATGCAGAGTGAGGCCAGCAGCACACAGGGGGAGGGAGGCAGAGTACCCCAACAGGCAGGAAGAAGCAGTGTGGTGGCCGCAGACAGAAGGCGGGCAACCGTTCCCTGTAACACCAACACGAGGGACGTTGCCAGTACAAGCGGTAGGTCTTCCAGAGTCTGGAATTTTTTTAAAGACACTGCTGATAACCCCAAAAAGGCCATTTGTACCACCTGCCATGCCAGCATCAGCAGGGGTGACAAAACTACCAGCCTGACCACCACCAGCATGATCAGGCACATGGCAGCAAAGCACCCGACTTTGTGGGGCGAACCCCAGGGTCCACGACCAGTGTCAGCGGGTGTCACCACTGCTTCTTCCGCTGTTGTGCGTGCAATAGAACCCCCTGTTGTGTGTGCAAGGCAATCCCCTGTCCATACTGCATGTAAAGATGCCCCCTCCTCTCAGTCTTCACTTGTTATGCCAGTTTCTCAAGAAACAGCATCAACGTCCACGTCCCACCGCAGCGTTCAATTGTCCATATCCCAGACCTTTGAACTAAAGCGGAAATTCGCTGCTAACTCTCCACAGGCCACAGTCCTAAATTCGCACATTTCATGACTGCTTGCGTTGGAAATGCTGCCTTTTAGGCTGGTGGAGACGGAATCCTTCCACAACCTTATGGCGGTGGCTGTCCCTCGGTACTCGGTCCCCAGCCGACACTATTTTGCCTGGTGTGCCATCCCCGCACTACACAAGCACGTGCCCCAAAACATCTACCGTGCCCCCAACAACGCAGTTACTGGGAGAGTCCACCTGACAACGGACACGTGGACAAGTGCTTGTGGCCAGGGACGGTACATCTCCCTGACGGCACACTGGGTAAACATAGTGGAAGCCGGGACCCAGTCGGACCTTGGGACGGAACACATCCTCCCCACATCGAGGATTGCGGGCCCTATGTCAGTCAGAGTTGCCCCCACAGTGTACAGCTCCTGCGCATCATCCTCCTCATGTTCAGCCTCCATCTCAGTTATCACCACATCAGTTACAAGCTGGAAGCACTGCAGTACTGCCTCAGCCAAGCGTCAACAGGCTGTGCTGAAACTCATAAGCTTAGGTGATAAACCTCACACTGCTTGTGAGTTGTGGACAGCTGTGAAAGAGCAGGCAGATCTGTGGCTGAGACTGCTGAACCTACATCCAGGCATGGTCATGTGTGACAATGGCCGTAACCTGGTGGCGGCTCTTAGGCGAGGCGAGATCACACACGTACCATGCCTGGCTCATGTGCTTAACCTCGTGGTTCAGCGGTTTCTTAAATCGTACCCCGAGTTGCCAGATCTGCTCGTGAAAGTACGCCGCCTGTCAGCTCATTTTCGCAAGTCGGCTACAGCTTCCGCCGCCCTTGCTGTGTTGCAGCAGCGTTTGCAGCTTCCGGCACACTGACTGGTGTGTGATGTCCCCACACGTTTGCACTCTACCCTCCACATGTTGCAAAGGATTTGTGAGCAGAAGAGATCAGTTGTGGATTACCAGCTGCAACAAGGCCGTTGATATTCAGGTCAGACTCCACACATAAGACCTCATGAGTGGACCTGGATGTCTGACATATGTACCATCCTGACAATCTTTGAGGAGGCCACCAAGATGGTGAGTGGCGATGACGCCATCATTAGCATCAGCATCCCACTTGTCTGTCTTTTGCATCGCTCTCTGCAGAGAATTAAAGAGGAGGCATTGCAGCCAGAGTATGATGAGATGGATCAAGAAGCCGTAGTGGGCGATTACACACAGCCCAGCCTCATCTCATCCCAACGTGCATTGGGGGACAATGAGGGAGCGCAGGAGGAGGAGGAGGAAGAACAGGAGCTGGTATCATGCGCTGTAGACGGTAGTACCTGTACAAGTGTCATACCGTCGGTTCAGCGTGGGTGGCCTGAGGACAGGGGGGAGGAGGAGGAGGAGGAAGAGAGCATGGTCAGTCGTCATCTTGGTGAGGACATGGAAGTCTTGCCCGTTACCATTCTGGCACGCATGGCTGACTTTATGTTACGCTGCCTTAACCATGACCCTTGCGTTGTCAAAGTGTTGGGTGACAGTCATTACTGGTTGGTGACACTTTTAGACCCCCGCTACAAGGAGAACTTTCACTCTTATTCCTGAGGTGGAGAGGTCTACAAAAATGGGGCAGTACCAGAAGGCCCTTGCTGCAGAACTGTTAAAAAAATTCCCATCTGAACACGCTAGCGGCAGAGGTCACAGTTCGTTGACCAGCCAAAGCGTACAAGCGATAGAGAGGCAACTCCAATCCAGCAGAGCCAGAGGAACACTGTCAACGTTCTGGGACAGTTTTCTCAGACCCTCCCTTCGGACAGACCCTGAGGCGCGGGGTACTCTCACAAGGAGTGGAAAGTTTCAAAAGATGGTGAGGGAGTACCTTGCCGACCGTACCAGCATCCTCCGTGATTCCTCTGTGCCTTTTAATTATTGGGTATCCAAGCTGGACACTTGGAATGAACTCGCTCTGTATGGCTTGGAGGTCCTGGCCTGGCCTGCCCTGCCGCTAGCGTGTTATCAGAGCGTGTTTTTAGTGCCGCTGGGGGAATTATAACTGATAAGCGCACTCGCCTGTCAACTGACAATGCTGACAAGCTGACTCTTATCAAAATGAACAAGGGCTGGATTGGACCAGACTTCTCATCACCACCAAATGACAGCAGAGTAACATAAAGTCAAATCCACTGTGTTATATTGGGAGGTGTATTCCCATGCACCGCTTCACAACCACACATGGGTATACGCTTCCTCATTTCGGCTGTTTAATCTTCTTCTCCTTATCCTCAGCCTCCACCACCACTATACCACCAGGGTGACCGTGGTCCGTGTTGCCATTATTAAAAGTTCCTCCGTCCTTCTTTTTGTCAGCTTTTGCTTGGAAGGCATAAGCAAAGACTGTGGGAGACCCACTCCCCAATAATGGGAATAATATTTTTAAGATGCTGTACTGTATGGCTCTTGTAAGGGGCATTAAAAGCCTGTTGTTATACCACTCTGACCTCCACGTCTCTTCTGAGGGGCATTAAAAGCGTCTTGTTAAGCTACTGGCACCTCCACGAGTCTTCGAACGGGCATTGCATTTCCTCCTAATTTTTGGAAGCTTTTGCTTGGAAGGCATAAGCAAATACTATGGGAGACCCACTCCCCAATAATGGGAATAGTGTTTGTAATATGCTGTACTGCATGGATCTTGTAAGGGGCATTGCAGTTCCTCATAATTTTTGGAAAGCCTTCCATTCACTGCTTAGGCTAACAGTGTACAGGAGACCCAGTTGCTATAAATGGAAAAAACGGTTTAGTTAAGGCCCTCTGACCTCCATGTCATTTCCAAGGGGCATTGGAGTGCCTCAAAATTTTTGGTAGGCATTGCACTCACTGTATGCCCTATAACTGTGTAGCCGAACCGCTCCTTTTGTTACAGAAACATATCCTACAAGACATGTGTGGTTGACTGGCCTGATATTGATGTGAATGGTCCCTGTTCCTCCTGCTCTTTCTCCTTTGCCACTACCTCATCCATCATTTATCACCTGAAGCTTTGTTTTAACGAGAGTCATAGAACTGGGATAGTAGCAGGAAAACATCCAGCAATCCTCGGCGGAGGTAGGATATGCGCCAAAACGCTGACCACCTCAGGCCTAGCCGCTACTACATACATGCACTTGCATTCCAAGAAAACAAAGCAGATGCTAACTTGTATCATCATCATCATAGTCCTCACCTTGGCACTCTCAACTCCCCCTGATGGAGAAGCCAGGGCCCACCAGAGGAGTCTGGTTCTCTGGTGGTCTCGTCCAATGCTGCCCTAAAGCAGGCTGGGCTAAGAAAAGTGTGTGGGGGGGAAGTTGACAGGAGACATAGGGGCAGCTGGGGACCGTTTATGGAAACCCGGCTGCCCCCAGGCGGCTGGGGATCGTGTGTGGACACCCGGCCGCGGGGCGGCTGGGGACCGAGTATGGACACCCGACCGCCCCCTGGCGGCTGGGGACCGAGTGTGGACACTCGGCCGCCGGGCGGCTGGGGACTGAATATGGATTACTGGCCGCCAACGCAGCCATTACGTGGTAGCCTCCACATGCATAAAAGGCCCAATTTCAAGTGCAAGCAAGCAGTATGGTATTGCAGCCTGGGGGTGGGTGGGTGGTTGGCTGCATATTTGCGCTTGCATTGCAAGGAATGGGGGAGGTACAATTGAACAGTGCCCTGGGACAAGAACTTGCACGGGGATAGTTGCAAGTCTGCATCTTCTGATGTGGCAAGGATGACTTTTGATGGGCACACTTTTAGGCAGTGACCTGGGTGTCAGAGATGCTTCCAGGGGTCTTCCCTATGCTGTTCCCATGTCTTTTCAGCACTGTATGCATGTGTCACACAGCACATGGCCAGATAAGGTTGTAAAATGTTAAAATGACATTTCCCGGTGAATGCATTTGTCACGGTTGAAAGCAATACAAAAGTGCAAAAACGCATAAAAAATGATACTTGTTAACATAGCCCAAGGTGTGGAGGAGTATTTTTTTGGGGGGGTTATTTATTTTACCTTATACACAAGTCTTTACCCTGGAAAGGATGTTTCTTAACATATTTCACAGGAAAACAGTTTCAGTTTAGTTTTTGAACGTTTTGTTGTGAGCCCTTATAAGTGGCTTAATACCTCTGACCACGTTGTTGACAACAGTGACCTGGGGGTCAGAAATGCTTCCCGGGGCGATGCCCATGCTGTCCCCATGTCATTTGAGCACTGTCACTATCGTTTTGGGCACTTGTTAGGCTTTTAAAAGACTGCCGTGGGTGCCACCGCAAAAATGCTCGTGTCTCCCATAGACTAACATTGGGCTCGTTGCTCGGGTCGAGCACCCGAGTATCACGGTGAGCTCGGCCTGAGCTTCGAGCACCCGAGCATTTTAGTGCTCGATCAACACTAGTACTAATTTCCATTGTATCTTATTAATCTTCCAGCACAGAATCCAGGACAGCCGATCCAGGTGGTGTACGTGCCCTCCCATCTGTACCATATGGTGTTTGAGCTTTTCAAGGTGTGTGATCTGTTCTCACCATCCTACTGATCAGGAGGACATTTAACTTCTTATCGTCTAGTCTATATTTTGTTTTGTTATATTTCATTAAGTTTTTAAGTTTAGTGGTGAAAGAAAAATTCGAAGTTTGTAAGAAGAAAAAAATAAGAAATGACACCATTTTCCAAGACCCATAGCGTCTCCATTTTTCGGGATCTGGGGCCGGGTGAGGGCTTATTTTTT
The DNA here is from genome assembly GCF_046119375.1 of Phyllobates terribilis. Lineage (NCBI taxonomy): Eukaryota > Metazoa > Chordata > Amphibia > Anura > Dendrobatidae > Phyllobates > Phyllobates terribilis. Next base: position 112,452,170 of record NW_027362769.1, on the reverse strand, counting down.
GCTTGTCGAGCTGACATTTTTATTGATACCATTTTGGGGTAGATCCGATGTTTTGATCGCCCATTATTGCATTTTATTTTAATGTTGCAGCGACCAAAAAACGTAATTCTGGCATTTTAATTCTTTGTCTTGTTATGCAGTTTACCGATCTGATTAATTATTTTTATATATTGCTAGATCTGGCTATTCTGAATGCGGCCATTCCAATTGATTTTATTTTTTTTTAACTGTTTTATTTTGAATGGGGCGAAAGGGCGGTGATTTGAACTTTTTATATATTTTTTTTATTCTGTTAATATTTTTTAAAACATTTTTTTTTCACTTGATTCAATAGTGCAGAAATGCTCATCTGCTATGAACGCCGACCGCTGGGCAGTGTTCATAGCAGACAGTCTGTGACAACCACATGGTCTCCTGCACAACCCAGGTTGTCTTGGCGACCCACGATCATGTGACGGGTGCGCCGGTCTTATGACGTGCTTTTGCTGCAGCCATGTTTAAATGCCGCTGTTGGAGTTTGACAGCGGCATTTAACATGTCAACAGTGGGTGGATCGCGATTCCACCCACGGCTTTTAGGGGCACATTACAGCTGATCAGATCAGCTGTCATGTTCCGGAAAAGATGCGGGCTCAGCGCCAGAGCCTGCATCAAACAGGGGGAGGCGACCTTGGACGTACCTATACGGTCGGAAAGGAATTAGAATTTCAAATCATCACAGACCTTTCCATAATGGTTCATTTAGTTTGTGTAATCATATGTGACATATTACATCATGGCAAATTCACCAAAAATCCATTTTTACATACTGTGTATATTTATAATAAAGTTAATTTTGTGCATAAATCGTTTAAATGATACATATGTACTAAATTGATTAATGTAATGACTCCCCCATACAATCAAAAGAATAAAGGGGTTGTCCGGTCCAAAGTGCTAAGTCTGCAGTCACTGTGTGTGACTGCAGACTTCTGAATCCCCCCCTAGCGCACACACTGTTTCAGACCCGGGATCATCACAGTGCACAGTGCTTGCACTGGGGGGGATTCATAAGTCTGTAGTCACACAGGGTAACTGCAAACTTATCAATTTGGACGGAACAACCCCTTTTAAAGGTAAATCACACAAACAGCATATTCAATTATTTAATACACATGTCTGCGTTTCTGGGGTCATTATGAAATAAGGAAGTCAATGGTGCATCATGGAGCATGCCCTGCTGTCCTGCGGATAGTAATATATCAGTACTGTACTAGAAAAGTGATCCTGTTTCTTTAAGATGGCCATCAGATTAACTTGTGACAAATATATGATACACTGAGATGTGTTACCTAGGATTATCTGCTGTATATCTGTACTGGGACACTATTGAGGGCTTGTCCGCTGGGCTTCCCATAATAGATAGGCGGTTTTGGTGTCCAGGAGCATGCACACAAAGATTATGTTGGAAGGGAAACGTTCCCACAACCAAGATGGTGGACATGAGTTCCTAAGCTGCAAAGAGTACATACACAGTATGTACAAAATGGTTTTGTGGTGAATTTGCCATGATGTAATATGTCACATATGATTACACAAACGATATGAACTATAATGGAATGGTGTGTGATGATTTGAAATGTAATATAAATTATGTATTAACTGGTATGTGTGTACACGTGTGTACATGTATGTGCACATGCACTTGATGGTTGTACTCACTTGCTTGAGAAAGGTTCTGTGATCTTACTGAAATGTTGCCACGTGAGTTAATAAAGTCCACACTTTTTGCCTGTTGATGGAGTGCTGCCCCTTCTTATCTTTAAATATCTAATGGATTATGAGATTTATGGTCCGGGAGGCTTGCACCGTGTTGTTGGCCCACAAAAAGTACCATGAAGGTCATGTCAATCACAGACCCTACCGAATATACTGTGTCATGTGTTCTCTATTGCTGATAACTATCCCTTCTTGTAAAAGGAATCGGTGACTGCAGAGTTTGGGTCTTTTCTCTTCTTCTTAGAATGCAATGCGTGCCACCATGGAATTCCACGCAGACAAAGGCGTCTATCCTCCCGTGAAAGTGCGAGTAGCTTTGGGAAGTGAAGACTTAACAGTCAAAGTAAGTTCCTCCGTAACCATGCTGCAAAAATAAACTGCGGAGAAGCATTACTATTAGTGACCATGTAGATTTCAGGGCAACTTTCTGCTGTGTTTTTTTTTGTTTTGTTTTTTACATTTTGTAATGGCAACTGCAATAAGTTTCTTCCAATCCGTCAGGTTATTGTTGTTTTTAGTGGACAGGATAGCCTCGTGTGTTACAACGTTCCACCCAATGAAAAATTAGATACTCCTATACCCTAAAAAGCAGTTCATATGGTCTTTAAAGGGGTTGTCCACCCTTTTAGGGACAATTTTTATTTAAATACATGTATTTGGGGCTAAAAAGAACTTTTTTGCAATTTAGGTTTCATTTGAAAAATTAATAGTTTGGGCTTTTACGGGCTCTTTGTTTCCTGGCACTTTCAACTTTGAAGACGTCTCTGGTTATAAATCAGCTGAGAGAAGCTTTAAAAAAAAAAAAAAAAAAAAAAAAAAAAAAAAATCAGGCAACTAGAATGAGCTCACTGATGGATTTTCAGTTAAATCATTCTGGAGCCAGGAATAGACAGAGCAAAACAGAGGCTATAGAAGGCAAACTTTTTAATGACACACACAGTTGCAAAAAATTTTTTTTTATTTATTTTTTATCCCAAAATAAATACATACATACATACATACATACATACATACATTTGAAGTAGGGGGAAAAAAAATTGTCCCTAGTGGTTGGATTGATACAGAATGTATATTAGATAATAGCATTTCTTTCTACAATAGACACTACACTAGATCATCTCTTTATCTGGCTGGTGTCAGGTGTGTGTATATATGTGTATTATATATATATATATATATATATATATATATATATATATATATATATATATATATATATATATATATATATATATATATATATATATATATATTTATTTATATTGTAATCGACAATGGTTTACATCGCAGCTCAGTGACCGTGGGGGTGGAGTGCCGCTCAGGAAGATTGATAGACTGTTTAACTACATGTATTCGACTGCACCACTTCCAAGAATGGAGACCTCTCGTGCCACACCGCTGGTGAGTCCCAGGACGTCCCAACAAATGTGGAGATGTCAAGCTTAGATCTCTTACCATACTTTATATGCGTTTGGCCAGGTTCACATGTTGTTTTGGCGACATGTCCATGAATATATTGGAAAAGACCCTTTTAAATCCCCAAAAAACAGGATTCTGACATGCACCCCGACAGAGCCAAGGACTTCAATTATCAAACGGAGTTTGGACTCCATTTAAGCTTTTTTTCTCGCCGGATCCATCTATGAAGTCAGAATCCGAGCACATTAGGCTACACTATTGTTTCCCACTTCAAGGACAGATACTGCCAAGAAAAGCTCAAGCCGGGTTCAAAGTTGCTTGTTTTGGACTCTCATAATTTGAAGTCTGTGGCTCAATTGGGGGATTGTCTGAATCTAGTTTTTGAGGGTTCAGATGGAATCAATGAATGTGTGCACCCAGACAAGATGTAAACCCAGTGGCCTTAAGGAACATAGAGGTTTTTGTGAATTAAGGTAGAATCTGATCCAAGCAGATACAGACTTATAACTTTTGTTTGCCAGAATTTCCTATTCATTTGGAAATTAAATTGTCGTTAGAACCAACGATGATATTGAAATGTGCAGAAAAAAAAAGGATGCTGTTCACTCAGGAACTTGTTCCCGAGGCGGCTGGGGGTTTTGAAGGGATGGATTTTATTATTTCAGGGTAAAACTTATGATAGATAGAAATATACAGTGCCTACAAGTAGTATTCAACCCCCTGCAGATTTAGCTGGTTTGATAAGATGCAAATAAGTTAGAGCCTTCAAACTGCAAACGAGAGTAGGTTTTATGAACAGAAGCATAAATCTTACAAACCAAAAAGTTATGTTGCTCAGTTGAATTTTATTAATTTTTAAACATAAAAGTGTGGGTCAATTATTATTCAACCCCTCTGTTTAATATTTTGTGGAATAACCCTTGTTTGCAATTACAGCTAATAATCGTCTTTTATAAGACCTGATCAGGCCGGCACAGGTCTGTGGAGTTATCTTGGCCCACTCCTCTATGCAGATCTTCTCCAAGTTATCTAGGTTCTTTGGGTGTCTCATGTGGACTTTATTCTTGAGCTCCTTCCACAAGTTTTCAATTGGGTTAAGGTCAGGAGACTGACTAGGCCACTCCAACACCTTGACTTTTTCCCTCTTGAACCAGGCCTTGGTTTTCTTGGCTGTGTGCTTTGGGTCGTTGTCTTGTTGGAAGATGAAATTATGACCCATCTTAAGATCCTTGATGGAGGAGCGGAGGTTCTTGGCCAAAATCTCCAGGTAGGCCGTGCTTTCCATCTTCCCATGGATGCGGACCAGATGGCCAGGCCCCTTGGCAGAGAAACAGCCCCACAGCATGATGCTGCCACCACCATGCTTGACTGTAGGGATGGTATTCTTGGGGTCGTATGCAGTGCCATCCAGTCTCCAAACGTCACGTGTGTGGTTGGCACCAATGATCTCGATCTTGGTCTCATCAGACCATAGAAACTTGAACCAGTCTGTCTCAGAGTCCTCCAAGTGATCATGAGCAAACTGTAGACGAGCCTTGACATGACGCTTTGAAAGTAAAGGTACCTTACGGGCTCATCTGGAACGGAGACCATTGCGGTGGAGTACGTTACTTATGGTATTGACTGAAACCAATGTCCCCACTGCCATGAGATCTTCCCGGAGCTCCTTCCTTGTTGTCCTTGGGTTAGCCTTGACTCTTCGGACAAGCCTAGCCTCGGCACGGGAGGACACTTTCAAAGGCTGTCCAGGCCGTGGAAGGCTAACAGTAGTTCCATAAGCCTTCCACTTACGGATGATGCTCCCAACAGTGGAGACAGGTAGGCCCAACTCCTTGGAAAGGGTTTTGTACCCCTTGCCAGCCTTGTGACCCTCCACGATCTTGTCTCTGATGGCCTTGGAATGCTCCTTTGTCTTTCCCATGTTGACCATGTCTGAGTGCTGTTCACAAGTTTGGGGAGGGTCTTAAATAGTCAGAAAACGCTGGCAAAAGAGATCTTTAATCCACACATGTGAAGCTCATTATTCTTGGTGCCTGAACTACTTCTTAATACTTTAGGGGGACCAAACAGAATTCTTGTGGTTTGAGGGGTTGAATAATAAATGACACTCTGAATTAACTTTTAACGTTTTAAAAAAACAAACAAAAAAAAAACAAAAACAAAATTTGCTGCAGTGCATTTCCCACTTCCAGGCTGATCTACAGTACAAATGTCACAATGCCAAGTTAATTCCGCATGTGTCAACCAGCTAAATCTGCAGGGCGTTGAATACTACTTGTAGGCACTGTATATAGGGAATAGATCTTTTTGGGGGTGATTTGACCTTGTGCAGGTTAGGCTATGTTCACATTGGTGTTACTGCTTTTATTCATGATCTAAGGGTTAAAGTCTCTTCTGTAGAGTGACAAGCCAGGTCTGGCATGCCAGTATGCGGAGACTTAAAGGCATTTAAGTCTCCTCATACTGGTATGCCATACCTGGCTTGTCACTCTCCAGAAGGAGAAACCTTACCTCTTAGCTACCAGCCTTAGCCTCTCACCTAGCCAAATCCAATCTCATACTTTGCACTGATGAGGGGCAGTACCCCAAAACACTGTCTGGAAATTGGGATTCTGATTTGGCTATTATCCTTAAGGCCCCATCACACTTAGCGACGCTGCAACGATCCCGACAACGATACGACCTGTCAGGGATCGTTGCTGCGTCGCTATGTGGTCGCTGGTGAGCTGTCAAACAGGCAGGCTCGCCAACGATCAGGGGAGCAGCGACATTGTGGAAAGAATCTTTCCTGCTCCTGGTTACCAGCCTGCTGAAGCAGGAGCAGGCTGGTAACCATGGTAAACATCAGGTTACTAGGGGCACACGCGCACCTAGTAACCAGTTGTTTATCATGGTTACCACTCTGCTGCAGTGAGCGGGAGGTTACCGCTCACTTTAGCAGGCTGGTAACCATGATAAACAACGGGTTACTAGGTGCGTGTGTGCCCCTAGTAACCCTATGTTTATCATGGTTACCAGCCTGATCGCTGCTCCCACTGGTCACACACAGTGATGTGTGCTGACCAGCGGGAGGGCAACGACCAAAAAATGGTCCAGGACACTTTGCAGCGATCAGCGACCTCACAACAGGGGCCTGATCGCTGCAAAGTGTCACACATAGCGACATCGCTGGTGAGGTCGCTGTTGCGTCACCAAAACCGTGACACAGCAGCGATCTCGCTAGCGAGATCGCTATGTGAGACGGGGGCTTAAGTCGTATTGTAAGGCTCGTTAAAGGGTCGATATTGACTTGTAGGATGGCTGCTTCCAATAGGTGGCGCTATAGTTCAAGTCTTTTTCCTCTCTGAAGAGGCAATTTTCATATCTATTTGATGGAAGTCATAGCACTGTGCCAGATCCATAATACTTCTCCAAATTGGGACATGGGCATTGTAAATGCATGTACACAGCAGGAAGAGGAGGCTGCAAAACCCCTTGGATATTAAAATCAATGTTGATGGCGATGACAGCACTCTGTGCGACTCACCAGCCCCTAGACATTGAATAGTATAGCACTGCACATGTGTGACCACCACACCATTTAAACCTCACTGTAGGTGTGCAGGGAGGGGGGGGCTTGGATTCTAGTGACTGGTGGGATCTCTGTCCCATTAACAATGTTATCTTTGTTCCTTTCATGTCATGGTAAACAGGCGGGGTTCGGCTATGGCTTACCTATATCCAAGCTGTATGCACGGTACTTCCAGGGAGACCTGAAGTTGTATTCTTTAGAAGGATATGGAACTGATGCTGTCATATATATCAAGGTATGGAAAAGTTAAGCATAATCTGTACCTCTGGCAATCCCCCGGTTGTCATATATAATCTGAATATTACTTACTATATTAATGGGTACTATATGGACAAAAGTATTGGGGCACACGTCTTAATCATTGAATTCAGGCTCTTCATTCAGTCCCATTGCCCCCAATGTATAACATCCGGCCCCTCGCCTGCCATCTGCATCTACTAACATGACAATGTGGGTGGTAGTAAAGAGTTCACCAATTTCAGCGTGGTCCTGTTTTCGGAACCACCGGTGTAACAAGTCAGGTTATCCTGCTTTCTGAAATCTTCCCCCATCACCTGTGAGTGATATTATTGAGAAGTGGAAGGAACCGCAGCAACTCAGCCACGAAGTGGAGACCATGTAAAGTTACAGGGCAGCGGCTGAGTGCTGATGAGCAGAGGGCAGAGAAGTCACCACGGCCCTGCTGACTCCATAACTGCAGTGTCCAGACCTCCTTTGCTATTAACATCAGCACAAGAACTGCGCCCCCGCCAGGAGCTTCATGGCTGAGCAGCTACATTCAGCCTTACATCACCAAGCACAAGGCCGAGCACCAGACAGAGTGGTGTAAAGCCTCCACCACTGGACTCTGAAGCAGTGGCAACACTTGTAGCTTCCAACTTTGTGGGAACAGTTTGGGGAAGGCCCTTTTCTGTTCCCCATCACCCAATGTCCATACAGACGTGGATGGGGGAGTTTTCGTGGAAGAACATGATTGGCCGCACAGAGCCTGGACCTCAACTCCATCCAACACCTTTGGGATGAACTAGAATGGAAATTGTGAGCCCGGCCTCTCCTCCAACATATTTGGGTCTGACCTCCCCAATACTCTTGTGGGTGAGGAGGCAAAAATTCCTACTTATAGAAATCCTACCCAAAAGAGTGGGAGCTGTTATAGCTGCAAAGGTTGGACCGTCAGCTCCTGTTAAGGTCTATGGATTTAGATTGGGATGTTGTAAATTAATCTGTATGGTAAACCTGGATTTGTCCCAATACTGGTCCATATAGTGTATCTCTTCAGTGGCTGCAGTTAATAATGCATTTTCCCTCCATATCCAGGCTTTATCTACGGAGTCGGTAGAGAGGCTCCCTGTGTATAATAAGTCAGCATGGAAACATTATAAAACCAACCATGAAGCTGACGATTGGTGCGTGCCGAGCCGCGAGCCTAAAGACATGACCACGTTCCGCAGCAGCTGAACGGCCCTCGGCTTCATCTTGGACCCGGCTTGTCCCACAGTTGTCCGGTTTGCACCCTTCATATATTTTTCAGTGGGTATAAAGTGTGCATTCTGTGATGAAATGGATTGTACAAGCTTATCCCTTGCCAGGTATATAGGGAAACCACATTGTAAAACACACTGTGTACCGGGCTGATCGGTGGAGGAGCTGAAATCCACATTTCACATAGAAAATGTACCATATATACATATATTCTCATATGCTATAGTCTGACTATAGCAAGGCAGTGCCAGACTATGACTGATCTTAAAGAGCATTTCCCCTAAATAAATTAAAAAAAAAATTTAAAGGGGCTGTTCTGTATTCTCATCACCTTCTTTAAATATTTTTTGGGTCAGGTACAGCAGCTGAAACCCTCTTCAATCAGTGTTATGCCCCCGCAGAACCAGTGCAACGATCCAATATATAAGGAGCAGGAGTTGACTCGGGTCCTCTCTGATGTCTCTATACAGACAAGAGTCGTCCTATTCTTACCTATCTGTATATTGTTTTTGTGGCAGCTCCGCCACAGGAATTATTATTTTTTTGTCATTTAAACTTTTAATAGTGAGCGGCTTCCGAGCGGAAGCCAGAAGAGTGATCGTGCGCCTTCTGTTAACCGCTTCCCGGCTTTCGAAGCCTGAAGCAGTTAAAATAAGTAACATACGCAGAGCAAATGGATTTTTCATAATTGTGCTTTATGTTCATTCTTTGTAACTTTTTTTTTTTTTTGTGCCTTTTTTTTTAGAAAAGATGTGCGCACATAGCCTTAGAGTCCCTGCAACAGAACCTTTAGAGTAGATATAAAGAGTACGGTCCAGGTTCATTAGGGTTAAAACACTTGTAATAAGTCTTTGAAATTTTTGTGCAAAAAACTTGATCTTTTCACGCCAGTCTTACCAAAAACTGGGGAGTAACGGCACAGCTCATCTAAATCATGACTAGAGATGAGCGAACCCGAACTTACAAGTTCGGGATTTCTACCGGACACTCTGTCCGATGCAAAACGCCGAACACGGACGTCCATTTTAATGTACAGAGTTTCGGGGAAAGTCCAGCAGAGAGAGAGGTGTGTTTTTTTTTTTTTGTTTGTTTGTGTTTTCCGTTCTCCAGGTCCAAAGTTTGGGTCTCCATTGTTTTCAATAGGGTTCGGGTACTATTTTGGTATCCAAACCAAACTTTGGAATAAAGATGGGGGTGAGCGGACCTGTGGTACTCTATCCATGACAAGCTGTACTTACACCAGTAATCTTACTTCAGTCCTGCATGGAGGCGCACGCAACTTCATACGCATCTGACCCCTGTTCAAGATCGGCGGTATTCAAGTCTGTCTTGATGAATTGGGGGTCTGTCTTTTTTTTTCACTGGAGGACCTGGCTCATCCTTTTATTTCACAGGCAGAAAATTGATTTAGAAGAGCACCATGTAATTCCTTATTTCTCCTGCGGGGGCACTGCTGTCTGGATATCCTACTATGATGATCACTAGGACTCAGGAACGGGGCAGACAGTTGTTTAAAGCAGATAAAATCAATCCTTAAAAGGAGTTCAGTTTTGGTTTTTTTAATTTATTTCGGTAAATGCTCTTTAATAAAAACCAGCATTTCAAGTCGTAACCAGTTGCAAACTATTGACCCTCGCCCTTTCATTATATTTTTGTGTGTATTTTGGTATCTGGTGTGCTGTGACGCTTAATAGGAGCAATACTTTATAGGGACTACAATGCTGAATTTTAAGGGTCACATTTTTTCCCCCCTGTGTACTTTGTGATGTCATACATCTGGATTTCTGCAGAATTTATCCTACTCTTATTTCTTAAATATCTATTCAGTCCTTTTGAAAGAACCTGTTCTGCATATAGATATTTTTCTGCGATTTGTATGTATCTTATTTAAGGAAATATGAAGTGAATTAATAATTAAGCGAAGAAAAAAAAAAACCCGCGTGTGAGAGCGAGTCTCTCTTGTTCTAATCTTGTATTTTTCTTGCTACACAATGGAGCCAGAGCTTTATATAAAGTATACGAGTGACATTCATACGGTGAATTCAATTCCAGGTTTCCTGCCTTGTCTCTTATGAAATTTTCCAGTATGTGCACAAAATAAGTGTGAAAGACCCCTTTTAAAACAAACTTTTTTTTTTTCAGACAGGGATGAAGGGTGAATCCATACATTGTGAAAAAATATATTTTTTAAAGGGATATTCCACACTTTTTTTTATCATTTTAAATCTGGGCCTATAGTGGTCTAATAAAATTTATATATACACGCATTATTAACAAGACATTTGGTAATGCTGCTCATGTTTTGTCCTGGTCTTTTCACTTTCTTTTCTGGTGGGGAACATCACGTGACCACTGCAGCCTGTCAGTCTTTGCAGAGGTGATGGGTTGATCATGTTACGGTCACTGATTGGCTGCAGTGGTCAAGTAAACAAACCCGCCACAAGAGTAAGCAAGTAGATTGGTGGGAGATATTCCTACCCATATCAATAAATGGAAGAGGAGGATATATATATATATATATATATATATATATATATATATATATATATATAAATTTTTTTTTTTTCTTAAATAGTGGTCTGAAAATAAAGCGTTGGAAAACTTCTTAAAGGGGTCCTCCCATCTCAAGGATCCAATCCCAGTAGGTGTAATAAGAATAGCATATGCCTCCAATTATACATTAGTATAGTTCTTCTGATTTGCTATGTTGCTTACCCCATGTGCGGGGCATTGCAGTAGCTCCAATATCCAAGGTTATGACCACTCATATAGTGACAGTTAGTGGTGGTAACTATGGAGACATGAGCTACTGAAATGCCCTGCACATGGGGTAAGCAACATTGCTTACCAAAAGAACTGTACTACTTTCCTAATTGGAGGTGTTTGCTATTATTACACCTAGAACATATTGGGCTAGGATCTTGGAGATGACCATACCCCTTTAAAGCTATGGCTCCATAGTGCAGAATTCTAGATAGATACACTATAAAATATGGGAGTCCAGGTGACGGAGCTGCCCTTCTCCGAAGCTTGAGGCTTATGTAACACTTGCATTTTTTGGGGGAACACCTATTTATTTCACTTTACAGACTGGTAAACACAATTTGGTATCTTCTACCACCTCCCCACTGACAGTGATGAGTATTACAAGCCAGATTTTGAGATATATGCAAGTTCCATTGGTTTAATTTTCATCTGCTATATTTTTATGCCATAAATGTAAAAGATAGGAATACCCCTTTAAGGCTCCAGAAACTGCAAAAGTGAACAAAGCCTTAACCTTTTGGGGTAACATTTGTTTTTTCTTTTAAATAACCATCACTGTATTGCTGTACTGTTGGATTTCTGATCTTTGCCTTCTAACGTTCACATTTCTTTTTAACTCTTTCTGTATTGTGCCTTTATTTTCTTTTGTTAGACCATGAAAATAGGCTTTGTTTTATTTGTATTTTAACTTTTTTTTAAATATATTTCTGGGATATTTTTTGTCTTTTACTTTTAGCAGCTGTGAAAAGGGGTGGGAGGGAGGGAGAACAAGTCTATGATATGGTAGATATGTCAGATTATTTTGTGATATTGACCCTGTTCACATGGGAGTTATTACAAAGAACTGCATCACTATCCCACAAGAAAAAAAAACTGCTTGCAGGTGGCTGCATTTATGGGACTGTGTTAAGACATACATGCTGTATACCATTATGTATTTATAATTCTGGGTTGAAGACAAAGTGGTGGACACTGCAATAAAAAAAATTATATTCACTTGTTGCTTTTTTGACTGCTGTGTTAAAAGGGGTTTTCCACCTTTTGGGGAATTTTTTTCTTTATTTTAATGGTTGTAGTTGGAGCTAAAAATCATTTTTGGAAATGGGTTTCATTAAAAAATTTGCACATTTTGCCTTCTAGAGTCTCTTGTACTATTGCTGGCTGCAGAACGAGTTAACTGAGAATCTGTCAGGCAGCCCGCTTTGGCAGTCTGAGGACAATTTGTTACTCTTATCTGTCTCTCTGAGCACCTCTCAGCTGCTTTATGATCACAGACCACATGAATGTAGAATGTACAGGGAATCAAAAGACCTGTAAAAACCAAACTGCAAAATTTTTACTGAAACACAATTTATAAAAAAATAATAATTTTTAGCCCCAAATCTATACATTGAAGTTTAAAAAAAAAAAAGTTTCCAAACTTGGGACAATCCCTTTTTAAAGCACTGCGACAACAAGAGTACAGAAAAGCCTCTGTTCACACTACCATTTGAGTATTCCCACAATGCCCATCATGCATTAATACATAGCGCATTAAAAAAAAAATGAAGTATATGTAATATATATGTATATATTAATTATCCAAATTGCATCATTTGTAATACAACACTCTCCCAAGTCTTCCAAATGCCACCAATGTTTGCATAAAGAGTTGACATTGGTTACATCTTTTGCATAGGCAGTGGAGTGTTGCAATACCGTGCTCTAGGTTCTGGTGCATGGAGGGCAGGTGCAGAAGGTACTGTGGATCAGAGGGGGCTCATGGGAAATTTAGTTTTTCATATAAGAAAGGGGTGCAAGTGATACTTTCCAGGAGAGCGCAGTTTAGGTTCCCATCACTGAAACGATATTGGAGCTGCAGGCTCAGAAAGTGTCACGGGTGTGTCAGAGGTGACAGACAATTAACAAACAAAGTAGCACTCTGTAACGTTCAGTATATAGTTATGAAGTATGAAATATGAATAGAATTACTGCTGTGGAATATAGAAATAAATGAGAAATCTTAGCGCATAAATTGGCCAATTCATGTGTACCTGATAGCCGCGATCAGGTGTTTCTCGATGTCAGGACCCTACCAATGTGAATACCTCTCTAAGGGACTTCCGTCTGCTTATGTGTGGTTTGACACAGCACTCCACCCTGATGCCCACACATAAGCAGATGGATGTCCCTTAGAGAGGTATTCACATTGGCAGGGTCCTGACATCGAGAAACGCCTTATCGCGGCTGTCAGGTACACATGAATTGGCCAATTTATGTGCAAAAATTTCTCATTCATCTCTATTTTCCACAGCAGTAATGCTATTCATATTTCATAACTATATACTGAACGTTAGAGTGCTACTCTGTTTGTTAACTGTATATGGAGATAGCTCCTCCTAGTAAGCACCTGTTCACACCTATTTCTTGTATTGGAAGTGCTGTCAGTTTTTTCTGTTTCTATATTTAAGAGGTGACAGTCGCCCTGCAGTTGGTTGCAGGAGATCTCTACGTTTGGCATTACAGACATCTTCTTAGAGGCTAAGAAAAAACCTGGGTGTCTGAACTGAAACGTAAATTGATGAACATGCATTTACATTTTGCATGCACAAGGCCATTAGACAGAAAAAAAACAAAGACCAAAGCACAATACAGAAAGGTAAATGTATAAATAGCAAAGTGCATAGAAATAATGATAAATAATAAAAGGGTATTTAGTTAAATTTTGATCAAAATAACGTAAAAACCATCACGGCAACCCTTATGGAACAGTCCTAACTCTAATATTAAAACCTTACCATTTGTCAAGTGACATACATATGGATAAGGACTGAGGTCCATGCTTCTAAGGGTTCAGGCTCTGAGAGGCAGAATGAACCTTCCAGCTCAGAAACAGGGCGATCACACCCTTATATGCACTAATGCACATTAGACTACAAAGACATTAGACTACTTTGCGATTATCCAATTACCTTTGTGTATTGTGCTTTTGTCTTTTTTTTCTGTCTAATGGCCTTATGTGAACATGCATTTACATCAATTAACGTTTCAGTTCAGACTCCCAGGTTTTTTCTTTGTAGTCTAATGTGCATTAGTGCATATAAGGGTGTGCCTGCCCTTTTTTTTTTTTTGAGCTGGAAGGTTCATTCTGCCTCTCAGGTCCATGCTTCTACTAAGGGTTCAGTCTCTCTGCCCTTATCCATATGTATGTCACTTGACAAATGGTAAGGTTTTAATATTAGAGTTAGGACTGTCCCATAAGGGTTGCCGTGACGGGATGGCTTTTACATTATTTTGATCAAAATTTGTTAACTAAATACCCTTTATTATTTATCATTTTTTATGCACTTTGCGATTTATCCATTTACCTTTGTGTATTGTGCTTGTGTTGTTGGTTTTATCTTCTTAGAGGCTGTCTCTAGGACCCAACTGCTACCTCCCTTTGACTAATTAGCTCCCTGGCCTGGGTGTATAAATACCTGGTGTGTCTGAGAGGGAGGTGCCGGCAACCAGGGACCACATAAATGTTAGAAACATGCTTCCTAACACGGTTGGAGTTTTGAGAAAAACATTTTAATTTTGGGTAAACCCTTTTTTAAATTAAATTTTTGCTATTACCAGTTTTGTTTAAGTCAGGAGTCCTCAAACTTTTTAAACACTGGGCCAGTTCACTGTCCCTCAGACCATTGGAGGGCCTGAAAATAGTTTTTTTTTAAAAAACTATGAACAAATTCCTATGCACACTGCACATATCTTATTTTGATGTAAAAAAAACAATACAGGAACAAATACAATATTTAAAATGAAGAACAAGTAAAGTTAGATAAACCGGTATTTCAATAGGCAGGTAAATGTCCCCAATAGGCAGCATAGGTCCTCAATAGGCAGGCTATTTCCCCCTTATAATGCCCCATGCATGATGTCCCTTTCTCCCACCATATAATGCCCCATGCAAGATATCACTCCCCTGTCTTTATAATGCCCCATGCAGGATGTCAACCCCCCATATAATGCCCCATGCAGGATGTCACGCCCCTGTTGTTATAATGCCCCATTCTGGATGTCACCCCCCCATATAATGCGCCACGCAGGATCACTCCCCTGTCGTTATAATGCCCCTTTCAGGATGTTACCCCCCCCCCCCCATATAATGCCCCATGTCACCCCCCCCCCCCCCCATATAATGCCCCATGCAGGATATCACTCCCCTGTCGTTATAATGCCCCATTCAGGATGTCACCCCCCCCCCCCCCAATATAATGCCCCATGCAGCATGCCTCCATACATAAAAAAAAAAATAAATGCAATACTCACCTCCCTCCTCCTCACCTGCTGCCGCTGCTCAGGTCTGTACTCCATTGTCGCCCCGCTCTGCGCTGCCTGTGATGGCTCAGGAGAGGGCGCGGTGTAAAGACGTCACAGGGAGTATGCACCAGGAAGACAGCGGATCTGCGGAGGCACGAGGAGAGGTAAGTATCCGGCTGCCAGGGCCCTGAGGGGGGGGGGGGTGGGCGCTGGCACAGCTCTCCTCTGCCCACAGCTCGGCGGGCCGGATAAAAATCCTCCGCAGGCCGCATGTGGCCTGCGGGCCGTAGTTTGAGGACCCCTGGTTTAAGTGTTTTAAACCTATTTATCATTAAATTTTCATTATATCTTTGTGGCAATCAGAGCCCTGTTTCTGATACATAGCTCCAAGTCTCCTGCACAGACAAATTGAAAGTGTAAACGTTAACATTTTTATTTCATAAATCAATAGTACAAATGAATATAAGAAACTTTGTAATACATCTTAGTGAATTCGGCTTTGTTCTCCTGAACTTATCTTTCATTTTTAATTCATGGGTAAGATGTCCCCAGTGAATACAGATTTTCCTATTAAGGAGATGACAGTTGGTGATCAGAGTTCTATGGAGGGGGAGGAGCCAGAGTTCTATGGAGGGGGAGGAGCCAGAGTTCTATGGAGGGGGAGGAGCCAGAGTTCTATGGAGGGGGAGGAGCCAGAGTTCTATGGAGGGGGAGGAGCCAGAGTTCTATGGAGGGGGAGGAGCCAGAGTTCTATGGAGGGGGAGGAGCCAGAGTTCTATGGAGGGGGAGGAGCCAGAGCCAGACCAACATTCTACTTACTGCTAGTTCTCCTGAAATGACAGTTACAAGTTGAAAGAATAAAACCCGCTGAATACCTACAGCCACCACTAGAGGGAGCTCGCTTCATACTGTGGGCTCCTTCAGGTGGTGGTGGCTGCACTAACTTTGTCCAGGGGGAAGATTTGGAAGGCTGAAAGAAAAGAATTAGGCTGCAACTGCTATAAAAAGGTAATAATTCGGAAATGAATCGGACATACTATGTATTAACAGGTTTTCATTAGTGAAACGGTCAGAACTATAAGAGGCTAGTGTGAACAGAGCCTTTGCCTACTTTGTGAACCCGGCTTAACTGTTCACCTACAGATCTGCTATATATCCATGTAACCAGACTGCTGATCATCTATAACTGTTAGTGGAGCTTTGATGGTGACTATATATCACTGTATACGGCAGATTCGTGTACGATTTAGAGGCCGGTCCGCAGCTCACATCGCCGGTCTGACGCCTGTCCCATTTGCCTTTGTTAGAAGAGAATTGTTGCACATTAAAGATTTTCATTAAACTTGGATTCTGACAGCAGCTGTATTTGCCTGTGTTTTCTATCATTAATATATACAGATATGGTATATACTTCTTACTGTTTACATGCTATTAATGTATTTATATATCTTCTATACAAAATCCAGGAATAGAAGCTGGATGGCGCCAGTCATTACTCAGATACAATATCTGGAACATTGCAGGCGCCGGGTGATTAGAACAACTTAGAAGATTTTCTGTGTAATATCTCATATTCTGGAACAGTCATTATTATCACTAACTTGTCTTATTGTAATATACCATTGTCACCTCTGCTGTGCTTGGATATCAACCGCAGTCTTATGGAGAAGACCATCAGTGTGGTTGGGGAGTGTCTATGCAGTTGGACCCCACCTCATCAATCCATGAGTTATCAGTGATCTAGTTACTGTTGTAGAGAAGGAAAAGGGCGATGGATCCTGGGTAGTGTTGAGTGAGTATGTTCTATTAACCCTTTCGCCGAGTATGCTCGGGCCGAGCTCCGAGTATTTACAGCTGCTCGGAGATATGGTTGAATCGCTCCCGTGTGCATGATTTGCAACTGTTTGACAGTTTTACTACATGTGAGGAATGTCTATTTCTTACACATTCCTCCCATGTAATAAAGCTGTCAAACAGTCGCAAATCATGCACACCGGAGCGATTCAACCTTATCACCAAGCAGCTGTAAATACTCGGAGCTCGGCCCGAGCATACTCGGACAGAACATACTCGCTCAACACTAATCCTGGGCGCTGCCACAAGCGATTTCAAGTCATGAGGATTAAAAAAAAAAAAAAACTATTTTTTTTTTTTAGTGCAACGCGTTTTTACTGCAATGCATGGCTTGAAATCGCTTACCGCAGCACCCAGGATCCAACGCCGCTCTCCATTTTACCTTTTTCTCCACACATCAGGTGTGAGTTCAGTGGCCCTATATTGGACCCAAATTTACTTTTAATGGAGTTGCGCCGCACACAACCCACCCAGGTGAGCGACTTTAATTGTGCAGTCCACCCTCACCTACAGATAGCAATATCACAGAGGGAGCGCCTCTTTTTCCTTCAGCTTACTGGAAAATCTTGTGAATTGGTGATACATTTGTTCCTGCTGGAATGCCCCTTTAAATAGGTGACAAGCAACAATCTTGGTACTTTACAGGTCTGAAGTCTAGTACTTGAAGCATGCTCACTACCACTGCAGTCAAAACCCATGGAATGGATAGGCAATGCGCGATATTGACTGCCACTGTATTTAAATGGAGGATGCTGGACCCACTGTCATAATTAGTGAGGGTCTCTAGTCTAGGTGAATAGGGCAAGTGATGTAACATCTACTGCTACCAGGCATCGTGGACTTGTCCCATTACAATGTTGAAGTGAACATGGCAAGATTTCGTTACTTATCTTACACTGATGTTTGCGTTACACCGGTTGTAAACCAGACATTTATAATTCTGCAGTCTTAGGAACTATAGACAATTGAAGACTTTTTATTCTTAATTGTTAACTATTTTGCATTTAAAAAGCAACTTAACTAACTTTCTAAATAGCCTTAGGTAAATAGGTAAGTAAATATTTGGTTGCTATAGTCTGTGCAACTTCTGTATATAGATGGCTGTTCTGCTGTCAGGGAGGAAGTTGTATACAGCTGATCTTAAGCCCCCGTCTCACATAGCGAGATCGCTGCTGTGTCACGGTTTTGGTGACGCAACAGCGACCTCACCAGCGATGTCGCTATGTGTGACACTTTGCAGCGATCAGGCCCCTGGGGTGAGGTCGCTGATCGCTGCAAAATGTCCTGGACCATTTTTTGGTCGTTGCCCTCCCGCTGTGTGTGACCAGCGATCAGGCTGGTAACCATGATAAACATCGGGTTACTAGGGGCACACGCGCACTTAGTAACCCGTTGTTTATCATGGCTACGAGCCTGCTAAAGTGAGCAGTAACCTCCTGCTCACCGTAGCAGAGTGGTAACCATGATAAACAACGGGTTACTAGGTGCGTGTGTGCCCCTAGTAACCCGATGTTTATCATGGTTACCAGCCTGCTCCTGCTTCAGCAGGCTGGTAACCAGGACATCGTGGAAAGATTCTTTCCACGATGTCGCTGCTCCCCTGATCGTTGGTGAGCCTGCCTGTTTGACAGCTCACCAGCGACCATATAGCGACGCAGCAACGATCCCTGACAGGTCGTATCGTTAGCGACGCTGCAACGATCCCGACAAGTGTGACGGGGCCTATAGAGTGGAAAGCATCTTAACCTTCATGGAGGGCAGATCATGTAGACTGATCCAGTACAGAGTTGATAAGAAAGGAGGCAAATAAGCCTCCTTACCTTGAAGTGCCAGAGCCAGTAAGTCACTCTCCACAAGGAGAAACGTTACCCCTTAGACCTCAGTCCAGAGCTTCTCATCTAGCCAAATCAGATCTCATGCTTTGCACTGACGAAGGCCAACAGTCCGAAACACCGTGTCTGCAAATTGAGATTCTGATTTGGCTTTTATCCTAAGTCATATTGCACGACTCATTAAAGAGTCGATTGTGACTTGTAGGATTGCTGCTTTCAATAGGTGGCGCTATAGAGTTCAAGTGCTCTTTTTCTCTGAAGAGGCTATTTGCATATTAAATTTCCCAGAGGAGCATTGCACGGCGAATAAGCCTACCTTACCTTGATGTGCCAGAGCCGGTATGTCACTCTCCACAAGCAGAAACGTTACTCCTTAGACCTAAGAAAGGAGGCAATCACTGGACAGTCTGCAGGAAGAAAGGGGACATGAGGAGAGAATCTGCAGAGGGAACAGAGCGGGAATTGACATATTTCAACATCAGTTGAAAAATCAGCCCCTTCTGGGCTAGAAGGGAGACATAAAATGCAGGAACTGTGCTAGTACAGAGAGGACAGCAGCATCTTGGACACAGACCGCATGTTCACGGGAAGATGTAATCCCACACGAAATGTCTGAGACTAGGAGCAAATTAGCGGTAATTGTACATTAAAGTAGTAATGAAGATTGCTGCTTAAACCTAAAACTACTAATACCATAAAAAACAAAACAATGCAGCCATAATATTGTCAAACATCTGGCAATATCCGTGCCCTTAACCAAGATGCACATTACAGTACCTAACGAAGAATACAAAAAGGTACTGTAAACTTGTGGGAGATCTATGCTCCAAATGTGATATTCATAAAATCAAGACGGTGAGTCTGCTGAAAAAGACTAACGAAAACCAGGCCGCTGACAGATGGACGACTGACATCTGGATGACACCATCACAAACACTACAACATGCTCAGTTAATTATCGCCGGAAGGCAGAACTTTGTAAGAAGATTTAAAAATAACATAATAGGCCTAAGTTTCACCCTGGCCTAAAAGGTGGGATTTTTATTTATGTTGCTTAACAAGCACAAATATGATTTTTGCGCACATCAGCCCCCGTCCCCAATGCCGCTCACGATCCTAATGTGTCCGAGATGCGGAAAATTGGAAGCAATTTCATAGGGAGTCAGGGGCCTGTCAGTATGTATGAGGGGTATTATATAAAACATTTGCAGAACTTTCTGCAGCAAATTTCACTTCATCTTAAATGCAGAAATCCATGCTTATTTTAGTTCTGAAAAATGTCTTTAAGCCTGCCACATGTGAATATACCACCAGAGGAAACCCATGCAAAGAATGGGTCCCACCAAGGACAACACCTGCAAGGAGTTTGTATGTTCTCCCCGTGTTTGTGTGGGTTTCCTCCCACACTCCAAAAACATACTGATTGGGGATCTAGATTGTGAGCCCCAATGGGGACAGTGACAATAATGTCTGTAAAGCGCTGTGGAATTAATGGCGCTATATAAGTGAGTAAAATAATCTTACAAACCCCATGCAGATTGTCAGTACAATATGGCAACAGTGTAACCACTCCTACCAAAGCAGACCATGATTTGGGACTTGTGCAGGAATTTCTGCACCATTGCCAATTTCTTCATTAAGGTATATAAGCAAGTTTATTTTAAACTTTAAAGATACAGTACATTTAAATCCAGCTAGACAACTCCTTTAAATTGTCAAAAATTACACACACAAAAATGCAGAAAATGGGTCAGTTTTATTATATAAAACGCTTTCTTTTTTTTTACAAAAAATTCTATTTTCTCATGATTTTTCTTTAAAGCGCTACCTTTAGTGGAAAAAGTAAAGTTTAGAGCAAATATTGGTCCACAATTGGAGGGGAAAAAAAACAATTAGTATAGGATTGTAAAAAAAACACAGAAGTTATAGTACAGTCGTGTAGTGGTAAAGGAGAGTCCATTTGTACTTAAAAGAAAAAAAAATTGCAACTACTGTACAATATCTCATATAAAAGGGACAGCATCGTCTAAAGGCGAACACAGGTAAATATGCATAGCTGCCTACGATTCCTGGGAGAAAGTTTATAAATTCTTCCTAAAAATCAATTTACATGCAAGTGATTTCCTTTTTTTTTGTTTTACTGTCCCTTTAAAATGGTTAGTGTCACTCATTTTCTGAAAAATGAATAGATGTCTTCAGACGAACTGAAAGCAGTTGGGGAGATGTAGCAAAACTGGTGCAAAAAGTGGTCGCCGCTTTAAGATTTCCAAAAAGGCTCTAAATAATGATTGCGGAAATCATCGATCGGTTGCACCAGATTTGAAGCATTTCCACCCCAATGTGTCTGCCAGATATCGTTGGATGTCTTCAGACACTTTCAGAAATAAATAGTACTTGTGGCGCCCCCCTCAGGCTTACATATCAGTCCAAGAAACTAAGCTACGTTAGTATGCCAACATGGTGGCAGTAGGGTTTCTACCTGCTTGCTACAATGTGCCTCCATTATGCCCTCTGGTCCAGGATCCCGCCTGGTCCTCTGTAGCTTTAGAGCCAGGACAGGCTTCACTTCTGTTGCACGAAACCTCAGAAATGCACCCAAGATGCCGGCTGCAGAAATGAAGACCGCCTTGGCCAACGTGGAGGACCAGATTGGACTCCAGACCAAGACAGTGCTAATCTTTTTGCTCAACTCTAATCTGATGCATACCGGGCCCAAAGGCAACCGTAGGGACTGCGCCATTCTTTGTGCTCCGTATAGACCAGATCTATAATATGATGGCGCCCAGCACACTACATCTGCTGTATTCATACAGAACTGAGAAGCAGGCGGCACAGCAGGGCGCCATAAAACACTCCTGGCGCCATAAAACAGCTCGGTTTTTACATGGAGCCATTATATGCTCATGTACTTGATGCTTCGGTACATAAACCGCAATATGGAGTTAAGGGGCTGTAGCGGTCGTCACACGGGATCTTATTAACTTTCCCAGTCTCCACTAAACAGTACAAAAAATACAAAATCTGTAATCCAGACGTAATTTACAGTATCAAATCGCCTTGCACGGTCGCTCACTTCGGCCACGGTCACACTTTCATGCGGTGCATTTCTTGTCCTGACGTTTTTTTGCTATCCGAAGAATTCCTACACGAGCCAATATTGTCATATGTATATGGATAAAGTAATATATGTGATTGGCAGCTGAGTATAAAGCAATGTTTTTTGGGGACAGATCATATAAATCCCTCTCTTTGGAAAGTGTGACTAAGAGTACCACAGGTATAGGTGCTCATTTGTCTCCCGAATTTGTACCTAGGGTGCACCCATCCTCATATATGATAAATCAAAATGGGAGATAGCAGTCGGATTAATAAAGACCCATCTTACACCAAGACGTTTTATGTGCGATATTCCGTGCAGATTCATTTCCAACCAGATCTTCATTTTGGCCGGAGCTCAGTTTTTATTTCTTACATGTATCTCAGTGATACAATTCTTACCTCCGTATAGGGGGAGCTCACTGAATACTGTGTTTTATGATTCGGCTAGGTCTTTGCAGGGTTTGGGGGGTGCTAGATTATAAAAATAGAGCTCCGACAATAATAGAGAGAGATTAGGAAATGTGGGTCTATTTAGATTATATACTAAAAAAAAAAATAATAAAGTGAACAAGGTTGGATACAAGTGGCAGGTGGAGGGGCAAGCTCCGGGATGAATTAGAAAATATGAAGAATGTGTGTGAAACAGGAGAGTAGGTAAAGGAAGAATGAAATGGAGGGAGTCAAGGCTTAAGGAACAGGAAAAAGAAAATGGAAAAAAATAAATGCAGACGACTATAAACCATGTCCTATATTTTACAAGAAATTATTGTTCATATCGTAATCAGTAGGGATGAGCAATTCGAGTCGCGATGTCCTGGTCCAATCTGGTCGTCCACAACAGACAGTCTTCATTTCTACGCCTGGCATCCTAGGTGGCACATGTCATAATGTCACGAGATGTCCAGTATCCCGGGCAGAGAAGGACCAAACGCCGGACCAAGGCAGCGCAGCTCGAATTGCTCAACTATCAGTGGTCATGCTCCTTAGTGTCACCGGTCTTATACAAAGATGTCCACCTCCTGCTGCCAGAGACCTTTTCTGGTCACATATTTTACCTTAAAGTTCACATCACTGAAGGTCAAGGGCAGCAGAACACTCACATCAATGCCATTCACCAATACCGGACATAACGACCAAGCGGTCTCTTAACCACAGGAAAGATCAGAGCACGTACTGTCGAGGACGACGCAGACAGCCTTGTCTCTGGTTGTCATACATGGTCCACACGTGATCATGCTATATATATATTAAAGTGGTTGTTTCAGGGTAAGGAAAAATTAAATGATAGTCTCTAAAATATCCACATCCTCAGACACTTAAAAAATGACAGTTCATGAAATCAGTACAAATATAGTATCTATTCTCTCTTCATAAAAATGCTAGATAAAAATCCCGATCCTGCAGAAGACGACCCTACGAGTAGTAAAGGGATCTAATGGCGTTACCGATCTGCCGTTTTTATATTAATTGTACAGATATATACATATACAACATGTGGATTGGAAAGGATTGTGGTGCGGTCTCTTAGCAGCTTGATTCTACAGTGGTGACCACTTTACCGCCGCTACCGCTGCCGCTGCTGCCGCCACCGCCGCTCTTTCTTTGCGGATCCTTCTTTGAATATTTTTCCTTTTGCTTTTCCAGTTTCTCTTGTGCTTTTCTGATTTCCTTGATTTTCTTCTTGATTGTGGCTCTGTCTGTCTGGCTTGAAACACCCAGCGCCTTTAAGGGAAGAGAAAAGTTGAACGTGACTGAACATCTTATAAGCATCCCTCTCCGATCAAGAAAGTGACAACTTTTACAGTCTGTAGTTTCTTTAAAATAATGTACAGAACTGGGACTAAGCTGCAATACCCCAGGCAGCCTTTGTACTAAAGAGGCACTGTGCTAAGAAAAAAAAAAAAAAGACGCAACATGGCAGACGTTGTGAACTGTTCTCCGCTTTGCACAATCTCACTTGTCAGAAGAGATGTATGACAATAAGATGATCACAAAGTGCTCCCCAGCCCCTGCCGAGACCCCCAGAAATCAGCTGTAACCTGTGGAGAAACTGCACATTAAGGGCCCGATTCATCAAGGTGTTTTCACCAGATAAAATAAGGACCTCTTAATGACTAAGGCGCATGATACACCTGCACGCCCCTCATTTACACTGACATGTGAAACTCCAATCTTAATGAATCAGGCCATATGTGTTCAATTTACCTGCAGCGCCACCACAGGGGAAGTTAGGCATTACGGAGTACCCATTCAAGTCAATGGTCTGTTTACGTAAGGCATCATGTGTCCCTTTGGGTATCAGCACACATTTACTTTTTCAGGAGAGCAAAAGTGTTAGTTTTTCAATCAGAAGATTCTTCACAAAACTCCTTTTCTCTGTCATTTTTCTTAACCTGAAGTTTCTTTTTGTCCAGTTTTTTGAAGACTTTTTTTTGTTGTTTTTTTTACATTTTCTGTTTTGTTTTTTTTTTAACTTGTGTTTTCAGAATTGTTTATTTTCTTAACTTCATTCAACAATGAAGAAAGCGCTAGTGCTTTTCCAAGCAAAAACACTGACAAAACTGCTCGAAAACTGCTTCTGAGCCTTCCCATTGGCTTTGATTGTAAAGTAAAAAGTCTCCAGAAGCAGAAAATGCCTTAAAAATGATCCAGGATTGGAGTGCAATGGGTTAAATCTGCGCTGCTGGTAGATGAGTGATGAGAAGGAGTCAGGAATCCAGGAGTGCGGTTTGTTTCGAAGTGTCACGTCTTCATCAGGACAAACCACAGTGATCAGCGTGGCCTGCAGGAACCACAAGAGGAAGCGGAGAAGCTTTCTGCACACAGCATTACGGAGTTTCTATTTGGCTGCCTGGCGCCACCACAAGGGGTTTACTGGTGTTATATTATAGGACCTAGAGGGGATCTGTCAATAGATTTCACAGTGCAAACTGTAAACATTATTAACTAGATCTTAAGGCCCCGTCACACTTAGCGACGCTGCAACGATCCCGACAACGATACGACCTGTCAGGGATCGTTGCTGCATCGCTGATACATCGCTGGTGAGCTGTCAAACAGGCAGGCTCACCAACGATCAGGGGAGCAGCGACATCGTGGAAAGAATCTTTCCACGATGTCCTGCTCCTGGTTACGAGCCTGCTGAAGCAGGAGCAGGCTGGTAACTATGGTAAACATCGGGTTACTAGGGGCACACGCGCTCCTAGTAACCCGTTGTTTATCATGGTTACCACTCACTTTAGCAGGCTCGTAACCATGATAAACAACGGGTTACTAGGTGCGCGTGTGCCCCTAGTAACCCAATGTTTACCATAGTTACCAGCCTGATCGCTGCTCCCGCTGGTCACACACAGCGATGTGTGCTGACCAGCGGGAGGGCAACGATCAAAAAATGGTCCAGGACATTCTGCAGCGATCAGTGACCTCACAGCAGGGGCCTGATCGCTGCAAAGTGTCACACATAGCGACATCGCTGGTGAGGTCGCTGTTGCGTCACCAAAACCGTGACACAGCAGCGATCTCGCTATGTGAGACGGGGGCTTTAGACCTAATGAGACTGGTGTACTTTGTTTGAAAATGCATGTTAAAATAGATGTAAAATCCACTCATTAAAATGAACAATTTATCCAGAAGATGGGTGACCAGTGGGGGTTCAATCATCACTGGGGAACCACCCCACGGATCCCAAGAGCGGGGCTCTGAAATGCCGCCCAGAACTGGAGCGGTGGCTGCGCACACGTTTACAGTCAAGTAGACTGCTGTACTCTGCTATCTCCGGGAATCCTATAGAGAATGAGGGAAGCGCACGCGTGGCCACCGCTTCGTCACAAAGTGGTTTCGCAGAATCTCCCATTTTTGGAAACTATGAGGTCCCCAATGGTTGGAACCCCACTCATCCCCAAACTATCACCTGGATGGGTCACCACTTGTAAGTGTGGGAAACAACTCTGTGTGGAAGGAAGCAGTGGATTTAATCCTTTGTATCTGAATAATTTACCTCCAGCTACAACAGAAAGTTGGACATATTTATATTTAATAATCAAAATTGAACAAAAAATAAATATGATTTAAAGTGATTGTCTGCCATTGAACACCATTTTATTTTTAAAGTTTTTTTTATTCACCATTTTGGACTGACCATTTCCAGATCAGCCCGGTGGCGATTGTGCCGAAGAGGCTCATTGTAGCCCAAGGAACAAGAACTTTCACAGACTATTGGAACTAGAAATTCCCAGTGGCCGCAGGTCGTTAATCCCATTGCTGATTACATGAATCTCTAACTACGCTGACATTTACACAATTTCCTAATTTTAAAGGTGCTAATTGTCATTTAACCAGCAGGTGGCACCCTTTCCCTGAGGCTAAACGACCAATCCTGGATGAAGGGTAAATGGAGACACATCGATATTAGCAATCACTAATATTTTTCTCTGTTTTGTTGCTATTTATTTTCATTGCTAAGAAACTTGCAATGGCGTAATATTGTCTGTGCTGTTGGCTGACTGCAACGCATTACTCCGTCTGCTGCAAGATACATTGACCCTTACCTTCAGTCTGTCACTGTCCAGCAGCATTAACTGCTGCCCGTCCACATTCTTGGCCGTGAACTCCTCAATGTATTGCTCCATGTTCATGCCCATTAGCCAGTGGCACACTTGCTGGGAGCTCCAGTCAGACACGGGCCGACTATGCCATTGGTTTTGTTTCCCGGTTGGGGTGACGTCATCGTCCAAAGCCTAGAAAAAGAGAAATGTTCAGTGATGCTGCTGGGGGTCCGCTGGGTACAGATATCTGGAAGGACTCCAGGGCAAAACTGGTGGAAGGAATAACATATTATGGCACTAGGCGTTTCATTTCTATACAGTGCAGTCAGTGCTGGCGCGGCTCCTGGGGCTCGATCTGCTTCAGCTTATTTGGTCATTCTGCCTCTTGTCTTCACAGCAAATTCCTGGTATTGGTGCAGAATTAATGTCTTAATGAAGTGACAAAAATATACAAAAGAAAAACAGTTTCTCGTCTTTCACTTGTCGGTCACTGACAGTTTTCTTTTTTACAGCTCGGACCTACACGACCGCCAATTAATACACATCTCTATACAGCGTTATTAAAGGGAAAGTCACTCAATTTATATTAATAAGTTAAAAAATAATTATAATGTATCAGAATTATCTGTGTCCATTATTAAGTTTTGTTTTTTTTCTTTATCAAATTTTATGGACAATTAATCCGACTGTCACAAGTCCAGTAGCTAATGATCCTTTATTGTCACCCAGAGTGGGAGCCACTCTTAGTGGTGGGCAGCTTGATCGTATGTGTATTGATGGTGGTCCATCTGATATACAAAGCGCGCCCTCTTATCTACAGGGTCTATACAATAGACATTTTTTTTGCTTTTCACGTACGAGAAAAAAGGACAGAAAAAAGGACAGAACTCTGACAGAAAAAAGGACAGAACTCTGACAGAAAAAAGGACAGAACTCTGACAGAAAAAAGGACAGAACTCTGACAGAAAAAAGGACAGAACTCGGACAGAAAAAAGGACAGAACTCGGACAGAAAAAAGGACAGAACTCGGACAGAAAAAAGGACAGAACTCGGACAGAAAAAAGGACAGAACTCGGACAGAAAAAAGGACAGAACTCGGACAGAAAAAAGGACAGAACTCGGACAGAAAAAAGGACAGAACTCGGACAGAAAAAAGGACAGAACTCGGACAGAAAAAAGGACAGAACTCGGACAGAAAAAAGGACAGAACTCGGACAGAAAAAAGGACAGAACTCGGACAGAAAAAAGGACAGAACTCGGACAGAAAAAAGGACAGAACTCGGACAGAAAAAAGGACAGAACTCGGACAGAAAAAAGGACAGAACTCGGACAGAAAAAAGGACAGAACTCGGACAGAACTCGGACATGAAAATAAATGGACATTTGTATGAGCCCTAATACTGTGTAGTAATTTCCAATGTGCTTGGTGTAATGCAAAAATATATATATGGAGCCCAACTCCTCTACTCACAGGACAAGGTTCTCAGCCTCACACGGTGTAATGCTGATCCATAAGGAACCTTTACTATCACCGACCATGGTAAATGCCCAGTATACTGGATTTATGTGTATATCATGTGCTTTATATACTACTTATCCTCGAATAAACAGTGTTTCTTCTGGTTCGGACTAACTGAACACTGCAGCTGATCAGGAGATGCTGACTGCCTGCAGTGCTCACATGATGTCCCCCCTGCTGGATGCGGATACCATCAGATCGGCTGGAGTGGAGCTAGTCTCTTTAATTAGTGGCTGGCCAGTACTGAATAGCCCTTATAAAACGAAGCTGTCTCATAAAGATCACCCATACATATGCCCTATTAAGCAGAGCTGTGGAGTCGGAGTCGGTGCTCATTTTGGTGGAGCCGGAGTCGATATAAAATGGACCGACTCAGACTCCTAAAATATATAATAAATTGGGTACAGTAGTTCAATGCAGTTTGCGGGGAATATTTTTTTCATAGGGATTTGGGAAAGTTATGAAATGTCCTATAAATGGCCGTTCTATTCCTGATCTAAGGCTACATTCACACACAGCGTTTTTGCTGCGTTTTTTGAGGATACGTTTTTCAGCTGCAAAAGCACATCAGCTTTTTAAAAAACCGCATCACCTGAAAGGTTTTTGAGCTCATAGATAATGTTTTCAATAGCAAAAGCAGATTAGAATAACGCCGAACAAACTGACATGCTCATTCTTTGTGAGGATCCGTTTTTGAGCCCAAAAACGGATCCTCACAAAACGATGTGTCTGAATGTCATATCTTGAAACCCATTGACTTTGCTGGGATGCCCAGAGTCACTGCATTTTACTGCAAAAAATGACGGATCCGCAAAAACGCTGTGTGAATCATGCCCGTAGCCAGCGAGGGGCAGCTGCCCCCCCCCCCCGCCTCCTAGAAGCAGGGGCACGCACCTATCAAAACTCACTTGTATGCTGCAGTGCTCCCATCCTGCACTGGCTCCAGACTGCAGGGGGCAATCTCCCCTCATCAGTCATGTCTTCTGCAGTCTTCACCAGAGAGAGGAGGGGGAGGGGTGCCTGCCCTGCATAGGATCCGATTCCTGGGCCCCGAGCTGGAGAAAGTGAAAGTACTACTGCTCATCTCTGTCACAGGAAGGTAACTAATGCTAATATTGTAGGTGATTATTATGTGCTCTCTGTACAATGTGTGTGAACTATATGTGCAATGTACTATTTGCTGTCTGTAGCTGTCATCTGTCTATCACACTCTATCCCTCCATCCATCTATTCATCTATCCCTCCAGCTTGCAATCATTATATTCTATCTAAATATCTTGATTATTGTATCATAAAAATGATTAAATGTCTGATGTTCACATTGTACTACAATACATTTTTCACTTAAATATAAGCAATATATGTGGGAGTCGGAGTCGTGGAGTCGGTGTAAGGGAAATTGAGGAGTCGGAGACGCAGGTTTGGCTTACCGACTCCACAGCCCTGCTATTAAGATACATGATCATCATATAGGAGGGTCCCCTGCTCAGGATCCCCTTTTATGATGAAGAACTGAAAAGAAATCTATACAAGCATCTGCCATTCTTGTAATACAAGAGCAGCTTTAAGTGTGTATTCTTATGAATGGCTGCCATAATCAACTCGCCATTTTCCAAGGGGATTGGTAGTTGGCCCATGGCAATGATCTGCATTTCATTGCTTGGTGAAATTGGCAGGACCTTTCTTGCAGTTGTGATTGCTATATTGATTGCCATTGAAACAAAAAACTTTTAGAACTTGTCTGCTATGATTAGTTACCATACATCGTAAGGAAAAAATTAAATATAAATGATATAATTATATTATATTATATATATTTATTTTTTATTTTAATTAAGGATCTAAGTCCTACAACCAGAATAAAAAAAGTAACATTTGAGACCCAATATAAAGATATTAGTATTATTTAGTATAATCTGGTTTGTAGAATGCGGTTATCTTGTACAAAAGGGCTGAATCGGTCAATGATCTGTCTCTTGTGCAACTTGATAACTGTGAATTTCTTCCTAATCTATTGCATTATGCTGCCTTACTTATAGCCCTCGGTAATATCTTCAAGACTTGATTTGATTTATCAAAGAGATGTGCCAAATGACAAGCTATGCTATGCCACCGACGTCTCTATTCAAAATGCTGTTAGGCCAGTGAGAGCATTTAGGGTGGATCTGTCATATCTCGCAATACTAACGGCATACATTATTAAATGGATCTTGTAGAACAGATGAGACTTGTGTACTTACTTTTGAAAATATATGACAGGATGGCTGTATGATCCGGATATTAAGAAGAAAATTTTATGAGTCCAGATATAGAATGAAATATCTCAAGGGTCCACTTATATTCAATCTCTGCCCACCCAGCTTGACTGATAGCTGCAGCTGCTACTGAGCAGTGTGAGATCTCAGCAGGGAGGAGGGACACTGAGGATATGTCAATCAGTGTAGGTGGGTGGAGATTATGTTGCACTTTCATAAAGTATTATTCAGCCATTATGACATGTATTTTCAAAGTAACTGTACTAGTCTCATCAGGTCTAAAATCTATTTATGAACACACTTTGGGACAGATCTACATTAATGTAAAGGGATTTCTTTAGATCACTGCTTGAGTATTTACAGTCACAATACACAAACTAATGAATGCTATGTTATTAGAAGACAGCCAGCAATGTGAAAACATGTCCTAGAAATAACTGTTTAAAAATTGGAAGCCTTGCTTTCATTCATTACCGTTCTGAGCAGAGAATTCTTTCTTACCAAGGCCTTCTTCTACAAAGCGTGGAAGGTAACAAGTCTAGCCTGGCTTACTGGCTGCATGCAACTACTTATAAACACTTTGAGATCTGCTGGGATTTCCTGCTGCGGCCGAGGCAGAACGGCTTCATTCAATGTTTGATCATTGAGTTTTTGCAGAATAAAAAAAAAAGGTGCAAAACAAGGACTTTCACCAATGCAGACTCATTTCATGCACATCCATGGTAAGAAAACAAAGGTTTCCTGTACAGAAAGGGGCTATATTCACACAAATGATAAATTTAATCTTAAAAGATGCATAGAGAACAGTCAGAATTTACCTAAATTAAATGTGCTGAGTTTTATGGGAACAACATTTGCAGGATCCTCCAGCGCTAAACTTCCCCATCCGCTAACTATTATTAATGTTTGTTCAGTGTGGGCAATAAAATATTTACCGGGTCGCCGTCTTCTGCCGTTTCCAGCGCTGCGCTGGTCCTCTCCTGCATCATGTGGTTGCAGTTGTGACCAGCTGGTTCACTACAAAGTCTTCTGTGCGGACCGCAAGTCACCTTAGCATCTACGAGTATCAGAACAAGGTTCTCATAGACTTCCATTAAGGGCACAGTCAGATGGCAGTATATATTGGAGCGAAATCAAAACGCAGTGCACAGACTGGCCGGCGGTTCTCCCGACCAGAGCCTGACAGCTGAATAGGAATACATGAAGCTGCCATGCTCTCTTCTGGAGAGCCACCGGCCATTCCGTACACTGCGCTCCGATTTTTACGGCGGCCTGAATGTGCCGTAAGAGGA
This sequence comes from Phyllobates terribilis, assembly GCF_046119375.1. Taxonomy (NCBI): domain Eukaryota; kingdom Metazoa; phylum Chordata; class Amphibia; order Anura; family Dendrobatidae; genus Phyllobates; species Phyllobates terribilis. The sequence goes on along the minus strand of NW_027362769.1, from coordinate 112,420,496 downwards.
ACGAACGATCCATGGAGAGACAGGAAAAAAAAAGCTGCGGTCATATGATGCAGCGGAGGAGCGGAGCAGCGCTGGAAACAGCAGACGACAGCGATGGGGAAGAATTTAGTGCACATATTGAACATACATTACTAACAGCTAACAAATGCTTAAGTTAGAAAAAAAATGCTGAAATAGGAGTTTGAGGATCACAGAACAGGGTGGACATCTTGAGATTTATACCCAGACTCGGAAAAAAAAAAAAAATGCACATGTAATTTCTATGTATTTTTTTTTTTTTTTTTTTTTTTAGTTTTTAGGCTGCAGGAAGTAAAATACAAGTCCATCTTTTATATCTGGTATTCCTTTTGAATCTGATGATTTTCAGGTTTGTTATGGATGCATAGGGTGAATGCGTCCAGCCCTGTCTTCCTTAGCAGCTGGACCAGGGCAGTGTTCACTTCTGTGGTAGACGTCCGTAGCACCTCTGGGCCTTTATCCTTGTGACGTCATTCTGTGATACATGTCGTGACGTCACCAGATGTCGAGCAGAGGATGACGGCTGCAGAAGTGAAGACTGCACTGGTCCAAACAGGAGCCGAACCAGGTTAGTGCGCAACTCTTGTGAAATCCGCAGTTAAGGAGCGGAGATGCTGTGGATTTCATATTCCGCACCAAGGGAAACATTTCTGCAACGTGTAAATGATAATTTTAAAAATCGCATTTACTTAGCCGATTCTATGCCCACAAATCCACTCACTTGAAAATGCCACAGCAAAACTACGCATAGTGTGGATTCACCCTTAAAGTGGGAGAGAACGAAACTAGCGGTCTAGTGAGCGAACTTACCTGACAGTACAAGCCCCAGTATTTCTATGCAATCATATCATCCTCCCAATATTGGGGACTGACCGGAGGTGGGAGAGGAGCGGCGGAAGCTGTAACGCACGCGCCTGACATATGTGACACACGTCTTACTACTATCCCCACCTTCACCCCTTGGGGCATGTCGCGTTAGTTTCGCATTAATAGAGTATCCGTTTTTGTTTTGTTTTTTTAATTATTGATATTCAGGTTAATGAAAAGAAGGAAACATTTCAGTAACATTTTCAGTGCCTATTTCCTATTTTTACAGGGAAACCAATTTGGTCCATTAACGTTTACTTCTATCTAGTTCTTGATGTACGAATCTCACGGTATCAGACACTGAAAAGGTTGTAATGATGGATAAAGACTTGTTAACCACTACAAGATGGCGGAGGGCACAATAGACATGCGATGACACACATCACTAACACCAGGGACACAACGCGGCCACTCACCTCATTAGACGAGAAGGTGAAAGTGTGAGAGCGTCCCGAAAGGGAGGGCTCTGCCACCAACCCTGATAGATCAGAGCGATGGCTGTGACTGTATGAATCATCTATGAAAACTCTACTCTGAAAACAAGTAGAAACAAGACTGTATTATCCGACCCCCGTCCTTCATCACACAGAAAACATCCATATATGTGCAAAGACTACTATAAGGGCGAGAGGAGCGAATGTCATGGGGTTTTAGGTCACAAACCTCGTATTCATTATAGTACAGTAGATTACGATAGATACCCAGGATAGGTGATAAGTTGCTGTGAGCGCCACCGCTGAGCAGGAGCGCCATCGCTTCATCATTGTCTATAGGATGCCGGAGATAGCTGGGTGCAGCGCTTGGCTCTAGCAGTCTCATAGACCATGAATGAAGCAGAGGTGCACATACTGGAGTGATACTCCACTTAGATGGGGCCCTGCACAGTCCCAGCCTTCCAATTGGAGGACGTCACAATTGAGATCATCAAGTTATCAATATCCTGTGGATAAGGGGTACCTTGTTTTTACAGGAATACACTACTAAAGGGATTTTCCAAGTTCACAACATCTTTTCCCCTGGCTTTAAAAAAACACAACAAAAAAAAAAAAAACTGTGCTTTACTCACCCTCCCTGGGTTCAGGGCTGAATCTCCACCTCTGCTATTGATGCCTGTTATGTAGTGATGAGCGAGCATGCTCGTTACTCGAGATTTACGAGCATGCTCGGGTGTTTTCCGAGTATCTTCAGTGTGCGATTATCTTCAGAGTGCTGGGGTGTTATGTTGGAGTCACTCTGTGCGCATGATTTGCGACTGACAGCTTTAATACATGTGAGGAATGCCTGTTTCTTAGACATTTCTCACATGTATTAAAGCTGTTAAACAGTCACAAATCATGTACACTGAGTGACTCAAACATAACACCCGAGCATGCTCGCTCATCACTACTGTTATGGTCTGCAGCGCTGACATGTCGACAGCCAATAATTGAGCTAAGTGGCTCTGAGCGGCTTGTGCCATCAACCTGGGCACAACCTCGAAGTTCAATTATTGGCTGCAGTGCTGTGGACCTGTCGTCAGCACAGCAGACAAGAACTGTATTCGGAGCAGCGGTGGAGACTCAGCACTGGACCCGGGGAGGGTGAGTAAGGACACTTTTTAACTGAAACCTCCAAGTCTAACTCTCTGTGCCTATTAATGTTTCTCTCTCTCTTTATATTGTTCACTATGTATGGGGCATACAGAACTTACTCATCTGTGCTGTGGATTTGAAGCTCTGTACATGAACGTTGAAAAGTTAAAGAAAAAAAATGAGCACAGAATTTAAGACCTACTCCCTCATCTCAAGAGGCAGAATTGACAAAACCACTGAAATCTGGGAAATAACCCTCCCCCTCCCCGTATAGTCCGTAGCAAGAACTCAGCCAGGCGTTAGCTTTATGTCCCTCTCACAATGTTAGTTGCCCTAGGCATGGCCACTTTGGCTTTCTGTTCCTTGAGTAAGTGATTGCCAGAAACCGGAAGGTGCCGACAGATATTCTGAATACTATCACTGTAAAAGAGTTTTGCAGTAATAAAAAAATAACACAAACAGGCAGCAATGCACCTTTAGGGTAAATTCGCACACAGATATTTTGCAACTATTTTTTTTGGACGTGTCACAGATGCATTAGAGAAGGAAGATGAAATAGCTGAAGTCTTTGCTTGGTCAGAATAGTTGCCCTTGGAAATCGAATACAAATTGTAAGCAAAGCTCCATTCAAATGACATATATTATGTCAGAGACCGAAATCTGTGCAGTGACAGAGCCTGGTGCATTCTGTAGAGGAATTCTAGAAATCAGCGGAGATCCAAGGTCAAAGACCAAATCAAGACGATCTTCTGACCTATATCTATGACACGTAATGATTATTCCATGCGGCACGCCGAGCGAAAAACACTGGGTACAGGGGTTCACCTACAAGGATACCAGCCGCGTCACCAATACATCAGAACAATAATACTGCTTTCTATGGAAGGTACCAGACATGCCCTATACCTTGTGAAATCTTACTTATCCTGGATTCAATGCAACACTACATACGCAAGTAGAGTGGTCCCTGGTCTAGCAGCCAAGTCGGAAGTCCATGCCTGACTGATCAGAGGCTTGCAAACTGCCTCCTACCTGCGGGATCCCCAGCACCTTTTCTGATTAGTAGGCCTCGCAAGGAGGTCAGGGGCGCGCCGGCCCGCAACGCAAGGAGGTCAGGGGCGCGCCGGCCCGCAACGCAAGGATGTCTTGTGGCCTGTTAATAAGAACAAGCGTTGGGGATGCTGCAGGTAGAAGGGAGTTTTCAAGGCTATGGTCTGGCGTCCACAGACTACATATATAAAAAGTATCCCTTTTTTCCCCAAACCCAGAAAAATCCAAACAAGTGGACACGTAGTGCCTGAATATAATGGGATCACAGGAGTCCAGGTTTGTATAGGTCATCTACTAGAACAGGCACATAAAAATAGGGTTAGACACGGTAGCGTACGCGAGCCGTCCCGTGTTGTCCGTGGTGATGGCTGCACATTGCAGTAACATATCCCAGTGCAGGCATGGTGTCCCCTTAATGGCTTTATAAAATTGGTAATAGAGGAGACGGACCTGAATTATCCACCAAGATAACAAACATTTAAGTCACAGTTGTCTGCTTAGCATGAGCTTTCTCCAATTATTGTTTACCAGCAATTGACTTTGTTTCAGATGATACAAATATACACTGAGATAATTAACAGAGAAGGAAACAAACACCGATAAATTAGAATTAAATTGCAGCGTGTTAATAAGAAGTCAGTCTGCGTCCGCTCGGCCTGAGGCGCTGTACTGGAAGAATTACACAAGTTTGCAGACAGGAAAGATATAATTATGTATTTCCCTCCTCGATGAATTCATAATTTCAACATTCTACAAAGGGAGACATTAAAACTTAAAGTGAACTCATCCAATATTCATACAAGACTCTGCTCATATCGGGGTCCGAGCCTCAGTCACAGCAGAACCCAAAGGGCTTACTAATGGTAAATGGGGTCCGCTGGGGTTGGATCCGTCAGACTGCTGTGACTTACAGATGGAAGCCACCACATGGCGTCATCACAGCCTAAGAGACAACCATCTTGTGGACAGCAATAATATACTAAAGATCATGGATGTTCTCTTCATCCCTGCACAAGCAATAAATTATTGTTTTTTTTGTGGAACAAGTTATATTTACTTAATCCCCTGAATGGCTGGGCCAGAAATACTGTTTATGTTCTGCCCTAAACCAGTTGTATTAATCGCTTAGGTTATTAGTCACTTGAAAACAACTTCATCACTAGTTGGCAAAAATAGAAGACAGAAGTGGTTATAAACCCTTTCTGTATTCTGCTCATGGTCCCCGGTTGTCTCTAGCAGCAAAAGAGCCGTCCAGCTAAACTGCAGGAGCCGAAGTGTAAGTGCAACGTGAAAACTCAGACCCGTAGTCAGTTGGGAAAGGGTTATTGGCGCCATTTAATGTACTATATAATGAAATAAAAAAAAACAAAAAAAAAAAAACACACCTAATAAAAAATGGAAAATCAGGAAGAGTGCAATTTTTGAGTATTTTTCTCTAAAGGGGTTTGGGCTTAGTTTGTTTTTATGGAAATCAAGAATGAATAAGAACAAATTTGAGGGTGTTCCAAATACAGAAAATGCATGTTTTTTTTCTTTAATATAAAGCATTTTTTCCCATTTTACCAAGTTATATTAAAAATTTTATCCACGTTTGGCTAGCTGCACAATGCCGTTCTGGAATAAGTCCGTCAAGGCTTGCGGACATGTAGGGTGCCCAGCCCCCCTCTCCTCCCCTGTACAATCTAAGCAGATTTACAAACAAATCACAGATAAACGATACATCTACAGTGCCTACAAGTAGTATTCAACCCCCTGCAGATTTAGCTGGTTGACACATGCGGAATTAACTTGGCATTGTGACATTTGTACTGTAGATCAGCCTGGAAGTGGGAAATCCACTGCAGCAAATTTTTTTTTTTTTTTTTTTTTAAAAACGTAAAAAGTTAATTCAGAGTGTCATTTATTATTCAACCCCTCAAACCACAAGAATTCTGTTTGGTCCACCTAAAGTGTTAAGAAGTAGTTCAGGCACCAAGAATAATGAGCTTCACATGTGTGGATTAAAGATCTCTTTTGCCAGCCTTTTCTGACTATTTAAGACCCTCCCCAAACTTGAGAACAGCACTCAGACATGGTCAACATGGGAAAGACAAAGGAGCATTCCAAGGCCATCAGAGACAAGATCGTGGAGGGTCACAAGGCTGGCAAGGGGTACAAAACCCTTTCCAAGGAGTTGGGCCTACCTGTCTCCACTGTTGGGAGCATCATCCGTAAGTGGAAGGCTTATGGAACTACTGTTAGCCTTCCACGGCCTGGACAGCCTTTGAAAGTGTCCTCCCGTGCCGAGGCCAGGCTTGTCCGAAGAGTCAAGGCTAACCCAAGGACAACAAGGAAGGAGCTCCGGGAAGATCTCATGGCAGTGGGGACATTGGTTTCAGTCAATACCATAAGTAACGTACTCCACCGGAATGGTCTCCGTTCCAGACGAGCCCGTAAGGTACCTTTACTTTCAAAGCGTCATGTCAAGGCTCGTCTACAGTTTGTTCATGATCACTTGCAGGACTCTGAGACAGACTGGTTCAAGGTTCTATGGTCTGATGAGACCAAGATCGAGATCTTTGGTGCCAACCACAACGTGACGTTTGGAGACTGGATGGCACTGCATACGACCCCAAGAATACCATCCCTACAGTCAAGCATGGTGGTGGCAGCATCATGCTGTGGGGCTGTTTCTCAGCCAAGGGGCCTAGCCATCTGGTCCGCATCCATGGGAAGATGGAAAGCACGGCCTACCTGGAGATTTTGGCCAAGAACCTCCGCTCCTCCATCAAGTATCTTAAGATGGGTCGTAATTTCATCTTCCAACAAGACAACGACCCAAAGCACACAGCCAAGAAAACCAAGGCCTGGTTCAAGAGGGAAAAAGTCAAGGTGTTGGAGTGGCCTAGTCAGTATCCTGACCTTAACCCAATTGAAAACTTGTGGAAGGAGCTCAAGAATAAAGTCCACATGAGACACCCAAAGAACCTAGATAACTTGGAGAAGATCTGCATGGAGGAGTGGGCCAAGATAACTCCACAGACCTGTGCCGGCCTGATCAGGTCTTATAAAAGACGATTATTAGCTGTAATTGAAAACAAGGGTTATTCCACAAAATATTAAACATAGGGGTTGTATAATAATTGACCCACACTTTTATGTTTAAAATTTAATAAAATTCAACTGAGCAACATAACTTTTTGGTTTGTAAGATTTATGCTTCTGTTCATAAAACCTACTCTCGTTTGCAGTTTGAAGGCTCTAACTTATTTGCATCTTATCAAACCAGCTAAATCTGCAGGGGGTTGAATACTACTTGTAGGCACTGTATACTCAGCGGCCGGTCAAATCACGGCCCGCCCCCGAGGGGCAGAGTAGTCCCTTCATTAATACACCGGACTCAAACTATGGCTACACCGGACACAGAGCTCAGTTTTGGATGCTCGGATTTAGGACCTGTAGCTGGATTGCTTTTCTTACATAGGGTAACTTATTTAGCGAACAGTTCTGCTTTAAAGATGTCTAACGCATTGGCCTGAAATAGCTTCCTGATTTCCAAGCGCGGTCCATTAAAAATGTTTTCACAGCCTTCCATGCCTGTAGAGGGTACATGAATTTTTAAAGACTCTCCTAGCGTAGTTTCACAAGGGACGAGCAGCTGACTCAAACTGGTTCTTCTAATGTGGCCTGATATATTCGCTTCTCCTGCAGAGCGTAAACCACAAACTCACAACAAGGGGACAGGGACGCACAAGTGGTGTCGGATTTGTACATTCAAAAACTTCAGATAACTTTAATGCATCAAACTCATCTCCTTTCGATTCTCTAGTTGCTTGAGAGTAAGGGTGATGTGTGGATTTTAGAATTGAGCAGAATGATTTGCTGGATCCATGTTCTTCAGCCACATTGGTAGCCCTCGGCTGCTGGACAGGAGCCCTGCGAACCTTCACCTATCAGCTGGCATTGATGGGGAATCTTCTAATTAGTAGCCTGGTGTGATGTCATACATGTGCCATGTTGCAATGATGACTTCACACCAGGTCTACTAATCAGACGAAGTGCTGGGGATGCTGACAAGGTAGAAGGAGGTTCGTAGAGGCTCTGTTCTGGTGGCCATGGGCTATTGAAGTGGTCTTGTGAATCTTTTGGCTTAACTCTAGTGGCTGCACAAATCCCAGACGCCAAAATGGGCCTAGGCGTGTGCAGCGGACCCCAAACAACTTCCTGAAAAAAATAAAGTTCAAGCATCTTCCACTTTGTTTTTAGAGACCATCTAAAGTTCTGCTCAGTCATTACCTTCAGTCGCGCCCTCTCCTGCTCATCAAGAGGGTCGGAGCTGGGAAAGGACAAGCTACCACTGTAGGCAGATTCTTTGTGGCTCTCGCCGAACCAAGAAAAGGGCATGCACGTGGGAACCGGGGAGTCTGAATCAGACAGGGACTGGTTTCCAGCATCATCCAGCAACTCCCTGGATCCACTGGAAATAAGAGAACAAGATTAGGAAAGCTTGACACATAATTTCAACTTTAATTATCATTTGACAGATTCTGTGTAGAAAGCTGCACTACGTGACCTCCCTTGAAATGAGCCCGAATCACAATCTGTATGATGAGAGTCCAGAACTGCCTTTATATTTTGAGCAACGTGTATTATTTAAAAGGGGAACTCCAACCTCAACTAAAAATCCATGTATCGGTCTTTCACCATCCTCACCCTCTTCTAAAATTCATGGTCCTGTCTGATCAGAAGCAGACGGGAAACTTATCTGCAGGGAAGTGACTACAGACAATCAGGCTGGTGGAGGAGAGGTGGTTTCTGCAAATTACTAAATACAGAATATAAGATTTCTACAAATTTGGGAACATCAAAGGTATAGAATTTTTAGTAACAAAAATATATTTTACTTCTGAAACCACTTACATTCAATAGTACATAGAAGAAAACAAACTATTATACGTTGCTTTTATAGTGACATCATATTCTGCAGTGCTATATAGACGTCATCATCACTGTCCCCATTGGGGCTCACAATCTACATTCCCCATCAGTATGTCTTTGTAGTGTGGGAGGAAACTGGAGAACCCGGAGAAAACCCACACAAACACGGGGAGAACATACAAACTCCTTGCAGACGTTGTCCTTGGTGGGATTTGAAACTACTACTTTATATGCTATTTACCGACTATCCAATGATCCCCTCTGATTCTCCCGGTCCAGTTTTTTGCCTTTTCCTCCAGATTTTCTCAGTCCCCTAAATAAAAACAATTAAAGCTGTTATAAAAACACATTTTTCAACAATATTGTAAAGCATTGAAACCAACCATCAGAGGACAATGTACACAGCTCTTCTGCAGAGGCTTAACTACTGGGGCAACTGTCAGTTTAAGAGATCATCAATGATATGGTTATATTTCAATACCAAGGCTATAAAAGGGTTTTCTCCCCCTGCCTTGGGAGCGCAGCGCTCCCCCTGCCTTCCCTGTCTTTCGAACTCACCAAAGAGTACTTAAATCCCTTTAATGCTCTTTTCTGGCCCTTTCCATCTGGAAATCAGTGGTGATTGAAGATCAAGGATTTCAATATTATTATCTTCTCACTTATATTTACGGCATTACAAAAAACAAACAAAAAAAAAACAACACATTTTGACTGTTTCCCTTTAAATTTTGATAATTATTTAAAAGGAAATTTCAACTTAAATAGCAGAGGCTGGTGTTTAGAAACAAGTGGCAGGATGCAGATGATCACTGCACCCTGCATCAGTCTGAGGATGTACAGTGATGGCAGAACCAATTATGGGCTATTTTTTTTTCCACTCTATATTTTAACTCCTTCTTCCCAGACCCATAACTTTTTTTTTTTATTTTTCCTTCAATATGGCCATGTAAAGGCTTATTTTTTTAAGAACGAGTTGCACTTTTGAACGACACCATTGGTTTTACTATATAGTGTACTGGAAAACGGGAAAAAAAGTGAAATTCCAAGTGCACTGAAATTGCAAAAAAAATGCAATTCCACAATTGTTTTTGAGTTGTTGTTTTTTTTTTTTTTTTTTTTTAACCATGTTCACTAAATGCTAAAACTGCCAAGATGATTCTCCAGGTCATTAAGAGTTTGTAGACACCTAACATGTATAGGTTCTTTATTATTTAATAATTGGTGGAAAAAAATTCCAAAGTTTGTAAAAAAAAAAAAAAAAGTGGCGCCATATTCAGAGAACCCTAGCGTCTCCATTTTTAGTGATCTGGGGCCGGGTGAGGGCTTATTTTTTGTGCATCGAGCTGACTTTTTTTATAGATAGCACTTTAGGGTAGATACAATGTTTTGATCGCCCGTTATTGCATTTTAATGCAATGTTGCGGCGACCAAAAAAACTTAATTCTGGCGTCTTGATTAATTTTTTCTCGTTACGCCGTTTACCGATTGGAAGAATTCTTTTTTTATATTGATAGATCAAGCGATTCTGAACGCGGTGATACCAAACAGGTGTATTTTTTATTGTTTTTGTTTTATTTTTAATGGGGCGAAAGGGGGAGTGATGTGAACTTTTATATATTTTTTTTTAATTTGTTTGTTATTTTTTATTTTTAAACCCTGGGTTGTCAAGCCGCCAATCCAACGGCGACGTACAATCATGTGACATGTGCGCCGATGGGCGGAGCTAATGAAGCGCTTCCGGCGCATGCATGTTAAATGCCGCTATCGGAGTTTGACAGCGGCATTTAACATTTTAACAGCTGCAGTTGGATTGCGATTCCACCCGCGTCTGTTAGGGGGCACATGTTAGCTGATCAGATCAACGGTCACATTACCAAAAAGGTGCACGCTCAGTGCTGGAGCCTGCACAAAAGAGTGGGAGGCAACCTTGGACATACCTATACGTACAAGGTCCTTAAGGAGTTAAACAATGCTAAAAAAACCCCACAACAAACTACTAAAAGACAGAACTAACTATAAAGTGTTAGTTACCCAAAATCAGGGAATCTTCTTCTGTGCTTCCCCGTATTTTCACTTGATTCGGCAGCTTTCTCATCACTCCTCTTGTCATCTATGCAGTCAAATACAAGTCAAACATTTTGTAAGCAAACAGAAAACCAATATTACTTATAGCGAGGAGAAAATAAAGTGTATTTTCTGTTTTATGAATCAGGTCAAACACAAATATAATGTTATGAAATGGATCATGTTCTTCCAGAGGAGAGAAGGAAGAAGACGTTTAATAATCCTATGAAAAGAGCAAATCAGTCATCTTTATATCTGAAATCGGCCTCGTTCAGGCGTCCATATTTCACGGATACAACACGTACTCATAATAGTCTATGGAGCTGTTCACATGGCCATTTTTATTATACACTCCGTGGCCACAAAAAAAAAAAAATTCAAAGACTTGTCTGTTTTCTATACAAGCCTATATGCACGTGGATGCAGTTTTTAAGATTGTAATGGGTTGGGGAAGCTTTGCAATCATTTTTTCTTTTTTTCATAGAAGAAAAATCACAGATGGTAAGAACTGATGCACTGATGAAAATAGGTCTGGGTTTTTGTTTTTCCACATAGAAAAGAAAAAAGGACATCTAATTGAAGCCTTATATGTGGGACATACAGTACAGACCAAAAGTTTGGACACACCTCATTTAAAGCTTTTTCTGTATTTTCATGACTATGAAAACTGTACATTCACACTGAAGGCATCAAAGCTATGAATTAACACATGTGGAATTATATACTTAACAAAAAAGTGTGAAACAACTGAAAATATGTCTTATATTCTAGGTTCTTCAAAGTAGCCACCTTTTGCTTTGATGACTGCTTTGCACACTCTTGGCATTCTCTTGATGAGCTTCAAGTGGGAGGAGGCCTGACAGGAAGTGGTGGAGGCGGAGCCTGCCGTGTGCTGCAAGAGTTGTGCTGTGTGTGGAGAGAGCTCCTGGGAAGGGAGGAGAGCCAGGCGGAGGTGACCGAGCGGACCGGGAGGACCAGTAGGAGGCGACCGGAGGGACGAGCGCAAGAGAGCGCTGTGGCAGCGTGCAGTGCCGGCCAGCGGAGGGTGCCAGGTGGTGGTGACCAGGAGGTGATCAGGAGGACAGGTAAGAGGCGACCGGAGGGACAAGCGCGCTGTGATAGCGTGCAGCGTCCCTAGAGGAGGTGAGTGAGGGGCAGGAGGCCGCGATAAGCGGCCCTACTGAACCCAAGTGTGTACTGTACTGTATTGTATTTGTATCTGTATTGTAATTGTATTGTATTCCCTAGTCCATATTTAATTGATTACCCCCCCGTCCATATTTAATTGATCACCCCCGTCCATATTTAAATTGATTCCCCTGAACACCCCCGTCCATATTTAACTGATCCCTCTGACCACATTAAATTGACCCCCCGTCCTCATTTAATTGATCCCCGACCACCCCCGTCCATATTAAAGTAATCCCCCTGACCACATTTAAATGATTGACCCCCCCAGCCCATAATTGATTGATCCCCCTTGTCCTATTTAATAGATTCCCCTTGTCCACTTTTACTCATCCCCAGTCCCTATCTATTTGCCTTATCCCTCACCATATTTAATTAACCCCTGTCCATAATTAATTGATTGATTCCCCAGACCACAATTATTTCCCCAGTCCATATTTATTGATATTATTGATACTTATTGATCCCCAGTCCTTAGTTAATTGACCCACCGTCCATACCTATTTATTTGCTTTACCCCCCATCCTATTTAATTAAACCCCCTGTCCATAATTAATTGATTGAATCCCTAGTCCACAATTAATTATTTCCCCAGTCCATACTTATTGATCCCAGTCCATAGTTAATTGACACACCGTCCACACTTAATTAATCCACTTGACCCACTCAGCTGATCCCCCGTCCATACTTAATTGATACTTAATTGATCCCCCGTCCATACTTAACTGATCCCGCGCCGATATCTAATCGATACACTTGCACATCCCTAATTGATCCCCGTCCATACACCTATATATAAATAATTGTGTTTTGTACTTGTACATATATACTGACTGTATCCCCATATTTAGAATGACGTCCATGTTGGCCGGAGCCGTGCAGTGTACATCTTGCGCAATGTATGCATTCCCTGAGCTACCGCTCAGGGATCCATACTGCTGCGAGAGATGTGAGCATATCGTGCACTTGGAAGCCCAAATCCTGGATCTAAGTGCTCAGATAGCGGTACTGAGGAGCATCGACAACATGGAACGGAGTTTGCTGCTCACCGAGCAGACACTCAATGGGTCAACACTGGGGGTGGAGCTTAGTGGGGAAGCGCAGGCTGAACAGGCAGGGAGCTGGGTAACGGTTAGAAGGGATAGAGGGAAGAAGTATAGGAAGGCTGGTTCAGAACCGGCATTATTGGAGCACGACAGATCCTCTGACCGCCGGGGGAGTGTATGCTCCAGTAATGAGGGGGAGGGGGGAAGTGTAGGGCAGGCTAGACAGGTCCTGGTAGTGGGTGACTCTATTATTAGGGGGACAGACAGGGCAATCTGTCACAAAGACCGGGATCGCCGAACGGTGTGCTGCCTCCCTGGCGCTCGAGTCCGGCACATCGCGGATCGGGTTGACAGGTTACTGGGTGGGGCTGGCGAAGACCCAGCGGTCATGGTCCACATTGGCACCAATGACAAAGTGAGTGGTAGATGGAGGGTCCTTAAAAATGATTTCAGGGATCTAGGTAGGAAGCTTAGGGCAAGGACCTCCAAGGTAGTTTTCTCAGAAATACTACCAATCCCGCGAGCCACACAGGAGCGCCAACGGGAGGTTAGGGAGGTGAATAAGTGGCTAAAGAGTTGGTGCAAGGCAGAAGGGTTTGGGTTCATGGAGAACTGGGCCGACTTCGCTGTCGGCTACAGGCTCTACCGTAGGGACGGGCTGCACCTCAATGGGGAGGGTGCAGCGGTGCTGGGGAAGAAGATGGCTAATAGGTTGGAGGAGTTTTTAAACTAGAGACGGGGGGGGGGGAAACCAAGGAAATAGGTGGGATGTGAGGCAAGCAAGGGGGAAGGGGAGAAGTGAATATAATGAGGGTGGAGAGGGGGGTGGGGATAGTACAGTTAGATCGTTAGAGAAGAATAGGATGCTAAATAACCCCAAAGTTTTATCTTGCATGCTGACCAACGCAAGAAGCCTGACCAATAAGGCGGATGAGCTGCGGGCGCTTATATCGGAGGAGAGGTATGACATCGTAGGTATAACAGAGACTTGGCTAGACGATAGCTACGACTGGGCGGTAAATTTAACAGATTATAGTTTATTTAGAAGGGACCGGAAACAGGGGAAGGGCGGAGGAGTCTGCTTATATGTAAAGTCACGTCTAAAGCCCAGACTAAGGGAAGATATAGGAGAGGGAGAAAAGGGGGTCGAGTCCATGTGGGTAGAGATAGAGGGGGCAAAAAATAATAATAAAATATTACTGGGGGTCTGCTATAAGCCACCCAATATAACAGAGGAGAATGAGAAACTGCTATTAGGACAAATAGACAAAGTAGCAAAACATAATGAGGTGATTGTAATGGGGGACTTCAACTACCCGGATATTGACTGGGAAACAGAAACCTGTAGATCGCAGAAAGGAAAAAGGTTCTTGACAAATATCAAGGATAATTATCTCTCCCAACTAGTGCAGGAACCAACGAGAGGGAAGGCAGTGTTGGACTTAATATTGACTAATAGGCCTGATAGAATAACTGAGGTACAGATAGGGGGGCACCTAGGTAATAGCGATCATAATATTATCAATTTCAAAATGCCCTTCAGTAGGGTTATCAATAAGGGAACAACTAAAACATTAAACTTTAGGAGGGCGAAGTTTGATCAGCTGAAAGAAAACCTTCAACTTATAGACTGGGACAAAGTTCTTAATCAAGGAAATACGAATAGTAAATGGGAAACCTTCAAAAGAATTCTGAATACTCAGTGCGAGAGGTATATACCGTATGGGAATAAAAGGGCCAGAAATAAGAGGAAACCAATATGGTTGAATAAGAACGTAAAAGGGGCGTTAAATAGCAAAAAAGAGGCATTCAAGAGATTAAAACAGGAAAACAGCAAGGAGGCACTAATGTGTTACAAGGAAAAAACGAGAACCTGTAAAAAACAAATAAAAATAGCGAAGGAGGAAACAGAGAGACGTATTGCTAGGGAAAGTAGATCAAATCCCAAACTGTTCTTTACGTATATAAATAGTAAAAGGATTAAATCGAATAATATTGGACCGATAAAAAGTGATGAAGGCAAAATCATAGAGAAAGATGAGGATAAAGCTAATCTATTAAATAAATTTTTTTCGTCAACTTTCACAAAGGAAAAAGAACTAACAGGCGAAATGAGAAGTGACAAGCTTAATCCTCCACTAAGTATGACAAATCTAACCCAAGCTGGGGTACAGAAACGCCTCAGTAACATTAAAATAAACAAATGACCAGGACCTGATGGCATACACCCACGGGTACTAAGGGAACTAAGTAATGTGATAGACAGACCGTTATATCTTATATTTAAGGACTCTGTTGAGACTAGGTCTGTACCACTTGATTGGCGACAGGCGAATGTAGTGCCAATATTCAAAAAGGGAGCAAAAAGTGACGACGGAAACTATCGGCCGGTGAGTCTGACGTCCGTTGTGGGCAAAATTTTTGAAGGCTTTATTAATGAGGCAATCATGGAGCATCTTGACGCTAATAATCTATTAACCCCGAACCAACATGGATTCATGAGGAATCGCTCCTGCCAAACAAACCTGATTGACTTCTACGAGGAGGTTAGCTCTCGAGTAGATCAGGGGGAACCAGTGGATGTCGTGTATCTCGACTTCTCAAAAGCGTTCGATAGCGTGCCACATAATAGGTTGGTATACAAAATGAGAATGATGGGGCTGGGGGAAAATGTCTGCAAGTGGGTAGCTAACTGGCTAAAGGATAGAAGGCAGAGGGTGGTTATAAATGGAATATACTCAGATTGGGTAAGCGTCACTAGTGGGGTACCACAGGGGTCTGTACTAGGCCCAATGTTATTTAATATCTTTATTAACGACATAGTCAACGGGATAAATAGTAAAATATCAATATTTGCAGATGACACAAAGTTATGTAAAACAATTAATACAAAAGAGGATAGTGAAGACCTACAGAGGGATTTGGATAAGCTGGGTAGGTGGAGCATTAAATGGCAAATGAGGTTTAACGAGGAGAAATGTAAGGTCATACATATGGGAAGGAAAAATGGAAGTCACCAGTACTCACTGAATGGGAAATCATTGGGGAATTCAGAGATGGAGAAGGACTTGGGCATCTTGATTGATAGCAAACTAAATTGGAGTGCCCAAAGTCAGGCCGCTGCTGTAAGGGCAAACAGGGTAATGGGATGTATCAGAAGAGGTATAGCTGCAAAGGATGAGAACATTGTTCTTCCACTGTACAAAGCACTGGTCAGACCACACTTGGAATACTGTGCTCAGTTATGGGCCCCAATATATAGAAAGGATATAAATGAGCTTGAAAAGGTACAAAGGAGGGCAACAAAATTAATAAAGGGAATGGAGGGACTGCAATACCCAGAGAGGTTGGCAAAACTAGGACTATTCAGCCTGGAAAAGAGAAGGTTGAGGGGGGACATAATAAATGTGTACAAATATGTTAGGGGACAGTATAGAGACCTTGCCCGGGATTTGTTCAAAAGGAGGGATATTACGGTAACAAGAGGGCACTCACTAAGACTGGAAGAGAAAAGGTTTCAGCACCAGCATAGGAAGGGGTTCTTTACGGTAAGAGCAGTGAGAATATGGAATTCACTGAGTGAGGAGACGGTAATGTCGAATTCACTACACCAGTTCAAGCGGGGACTGGATGCTTTTCTAGATACCAGGCAGATTTCTGCATATACTTAAAAATAGAATAAAATAGTAGGTTGATACAGGGATTTATTCTGACTGCTGGTTTCAGAGTCGGGAGGGAATTTTTCCTCAGGTGAAGATTGGCTAAATCATTTGGGGTTTTTGCCCTCCTCTGGATCAACTTTAGCAACTACAGAACTTACAGGTCGAACTTGATGGACGCAAGTCTTTATTCGGCTTTACAAACTATGTAAGAGGTAGTCACCGGAAATGGTCTTCCAACAATCTTGAAGGAGTTCCCAGAGATGCTTAGCACTTGTTGGCCCCTTTGCCTTCACTCTGCGGTCCAGCTCACCCCAAACCATCTCGATTGGGTTCAGGTCTGGTGACTGTGGAGGCCAGGTCATCTGGCGTAGCACCCCATCACTTTCGTTCTTGGTCAAATAGCCCTTACACAGCCTGGAGGTGTGTTTGGGGTCATTGTCCTGTTGAAAAATAAATGATGGTCCAACTAAACGCAAACCGGATGGAATAGCATGCCGCTGCAAGATGCTGTGGTAGCCATGCTGGTTCAGTATGCCTTCAGTTTTGAATAAATCCCCAACAGTGTCACCAGCAAAGCACCCCCACACCATCACACCTCGTCCTCCATGCTTCACGGTGGGAACCAGGCATGTAGAGTCCATCCGTTCACCTTTTCTGCGTCGCACAAATACACGGTGGTTGGAACCAAAGATCTCAAATTTGGACTCCTCAGACCAAAGCACAGATTTCCACTGGTCTAATGTCCATTCCTTGTGTTCTTTAGCCCAAACAAGTCTCTTCTGCTTGTTGCCTGTCCTTAGCAGTGGTTTCCTAGCAGCTATTTTACCATGAAGGCATGCTGCACAAAGTCTCCTCTTAACAGTTGTTGAAGAGATGTGTCTGCTGCTAGAGCTCTGTGTGGCATTGACCTGGTCTCTAATCTGAGCTGCTGTTAACCTGCGATTTCTGAGGCTGGTGACTCGGATAAACTTATCCTCAGAAGCAGAGGTGACTCTTGGTCTTCCTTTCCTGGGGCGGTCCTCATGTGAGCCAGTTTCTTTGTAGCGCTTTTGCAACTGCACTTGGGGACACATTCAAATTTTGCCCAATTTTTCGGACTGACTGACCTTCATTTCTTAAAGTAATGATGGCCACTCGTTTTTCTTTACTTAGAATTTGTATTATGGCAAGAAAAAAGCAGCTAACAGTCTATTCAGTAGGACTATCAGCTGTGTATCCACCAGACTTCTGCACAACACAACTGATTGTCCCAACCCCATTTATAAAGCAAGAAATCCCCCTTATTAAACCTGACAGGGCACACCTGTGAAGTAAAGACCATTTCCGGTGACTACCTCTTGAAGCTCATCAAGAGAATGCCAAGAGCGTGCAAAGCAGTCATCAAAGCAAAAGGTGGCTACTTTGAAGAACCTAGAATATAAGACATATTTCAGTTGTTTCACACTTTTTTGTTAAGTATATAATTCCACATGTGTTAATTCATAGTTTTGATGCCTTCAGTGTGAATGTACAATTTTCAAAGTCATAAAAATACAGAAAAATCTTTAAATGAGAAGGTGTGTCCAAACTTTTGGTCTGTACTGTATTTAGACAAATTTCAAAGTTTTCTTCTTCGTTTTCTCCTCTAAAATTTAAAGTTTATTAAACTCCGATCTGCTGCAGTTAGGTCTAATAAGTGGGTGGGGTGTAAAAAACAAAAACTGGGTAACAATTAGTAAGGATCACATTAATGCAAACCA
This sequence comes from Phyllobates terribilis, assembly GCF_046119375.1. Lineage (NCBI taxonomy): Eukaryota > Metazoa > Chordata > Amphibia > Anura > Dendrobatidae > Phyllobates > Phyllobates terribilis. The sequence continues at coordinate 112,402,374 of NW_027362769.1, read as the reverse complement.
GAATGATCAGATTCAACAAATATGGTAATACTACATGCAATCAACCTCAAACTGCTAAATTATAAAATATGAATAGAAATCCATTGAGTGTAATATCAATATTAGCAAATACCTCCAATTAGAAATGTAGTATCATATCATCTGATATGCTGTGTTGCTTACCCCATGTGCAGGGCATTGAAGCAGCTTAGGTATCCATGGTTACAACCTCTAGCAACTAACTGTCACTATATGAGTGGTCATAACCATTGATACCTAAGCTACTGCAATGCCCTGCACATGGGGTAAGCAACATACTGAATCAGAAGAACTATACTACACTGCTCAAAAGACTAAAGTGAACACTCAAATAACACATCCTAGATCTGAATGAATGAAATATTCTCATTGAATACTTTGTTCTGTACAAAGTTGAATGTGCTGACAACAAAATCACACAAAAATCATCAATGGAAATCAAATTTATTAACCAATGGAGGCCTGGATTTGGAGTCCCCCCCAAAATGAAAGTGGAAAAACACACTACAGGCTGATCCAACTTTGCTGTAATGTCCTTAAAACAAGTCAAAATGAGGCTCAGTATTGTGTGGCCTCCACGTGCCTGTATGACCTCCCTACAACGCCTGGGCATGCTCCTGATGAGGTTGCAGATGGTCTCCTGTGGGATCTCCTCCCAGACCTGGACTAAAGCATCCGCCAACTCCTGGACAGTCTGTGGTGCAATGTGACGTTGGTCGATGGAGTGAGACATGATGTCCCAGATGTGCTCAATCGGATTCGGGTCTGGGGAACGGGCGGGCCAGTCCATAGCTTCAATGCCTTCATCTTGCAGGAACTGCTGACACACTCCAGCCACATGAGGTCTGGCATTGTCCTGCATTAGGAGGAACCCAGGGCCAACCGCACCAGCATATGGTCTCACAATGGGTCTGAGGATCTCATCTCATTACCTAATGGCAGTCAGGCTACCTCTGGCGAGCACATGGAGGGCTGTGCGGCCCTACAAAGAAATGCCACCCCACACAGTTACTGACCCACTGCCAAACCGGTCATGCTGAAGGATGTTGCAGGCAGCAGATTGCTCTCCACGGCGTCTCCAGACTCTGTCACGTCTGTCACATGTGCTCAGTGTGAACCTGCTTTCATCTGTGAAGAGCACAGGGCGCCAGTGGCGACTTTGCAATCCTGGTGTTCTGTGGCAAATGCCAAGCATCCTGCATGGTGTTGGGCTGTGAGTACAACCCCCATCTGTGGACGTCGGGCCCTCATACCACCCTCATGGAGTCAGTTTCTAACCGTTTGTGCAGACACATGCACATTTGTGGCCTGCTGGAGGTCATTTTGCAGGGCTCTGGCAGTGCTCCTCCTGTTCCTCCTTGCACAAAGGCGGAGGTAGCGGTCCTGCTGCTGGGTTGTTGCCCTCCTACCGCCCCCTCCACGTCTCCTGGTGCACTGGCCTGTCTCCTGGTAGCGCCTCCAGCCTCTGGACACTACGCTGACAGACACAGCAAACCTTCTTGCCACAGCTCGCACTGATGTGCCATCCTCGATGAGCTGCACTACCTGAGCAACTTCAGTGGATTGTAGAGTCTGTCTCATGCTACCACGAGTGTGAAAGCACAACCAACATTCAAAAGTGACCAAAACATCAGTCAGAAAGCATTGGTACTGAGATGTGGTCTGTGGTCCCCACCTGCAGAACCACTCCTTTATTGAGTGTGTCTTGATAATTGCCAATAATTTCCATCTATTGTCTATTCCATTTGCACAACAGCATGTGAAATTGATTGTCAATCAGTGTTGCTTCCTAAGTGGACAGTTTGATTTCACAGAAGTTTGATTTACTTGGAGTTATACTCTGCTGTTTAAGTGTTCCCTTTATTTTTTTGAGCAGTGCATATTTCTAATTGTAGGTATTTGCTAATAGTATTATTACACCTACTATATATTGGGATAGGATCTTGGAGATGGGAATACCCCTTTAAATCTATAAAAAGTATAATTATATATTATACAAAATAGGAAATAAATGACATTTAATTTCAGCAATCATTACAGAAATCCTTTGAATGGGGTTTCCATGACTTTTTGTAGCAATGCACTCTGCACACAATATTATAAAGTCATCAGATACATGGATGAAATATCAACAGAAATAAATCTGCCTCATATTGTGTAGGTGCCAAAACAGTTCTGCCCCCACAAGGCCTGGACTCCACCACTGAAGGTGTCCGGCATCAACTCTTCTCAGCAATTAATTCAACTTTTAAGTGGAATCAATCAGAAAACTCCTTGCACTCACCTAATGCTTAGGCCTCATTCAGACGTCCAGGATTTTTCACGTACACAAAAATAACAGAGCACACTGATACCACCCATGTTCTGTCCGTGATTTTCATGCACCCACAGACTTGTATCGGTAATTATGATCAGAAACAGACACGTTTCCGGGATTTTTTTGCGGTCAGTGAAAAGATCCATAGACTATAACAGTGACAGGAGGAGCTGTAGAGGCTCAGAGAAACCACTGAGATTGTAACAATGCCGTCTCTAGAGGAGTCACTGATCATGGGCAGAAATGTGAATGAACACAGACTATGGCAAAACAGCAAAGCATTTCCACCTTGACTTGAGGTCATCATCCCCAGGCCCCAAAAAAACATTCTAACAAAGATAGACAGACTTTTCCAACAAGAAATTACAAAAAAAAATCTATATCTAGATATCTATATAGATCTGCAGGTGCTTCTCACAAAATTAGAATATCATCAAAAAGATAATTTATTTCAGTTCTTCAATGCAAAAAGTGAAACTCATATTATATTGAGTCATTACACACAGAGTGATCTATTTCAACTGTTTATTTCTGGTAATGTTGATGATTATGGCTTACAGCCAATGAAAACACAAAAGTCATTATCTCAGTAAATTAGAATAATTAATAAAACACACCTGGAAAGGCTTCCTAAGCGTTTAAAAAGGTCCCTTAGTCTGTTTCAGTAGGTTCCACAATCATGGGGAAGACTGCTGACTTGACAGATGTCCAGAAGGCAGTCATTGACACACTCCACAAGGAGAATAAGCCACAAAAGGTCATTGCTATAGAAGCTGGCTGTTCACAGAGTGCTGTATCCAAGCATATTAATGGAAAGTCGAGTGGAAGGAAAAAGTGTGGTAGAAAAAGGTGCACAAGCAACCGGGATAACCGCAGCCTTGAAAGCATTGTTAAGAAAAGGCCATTCAAAAATTTGGGGGAGATTCACAAGGAGTGGACTGCTGCTGGAGTCATTGCTTCAAGAGTCATCACACACAGACGTATCCAGGACATGGGCTGCAAGTGTCGCATTCCTGGTGTCAAGCCACTCATGACCAATAGACAACGCCAGAAGCGTCTTACCTGGGCCAAGGAGAAAAAGACCTGGACTGTTGCTCAGTGGTCCAAGGTGGTGTTTTCAGAAGAAAGTAAATTTTGCATTTCATTTGGAAATCAAGGTCCCAGAGTCTGGAGGAAGAGCGGAGAGGCCACAATCCAAGCTGCTTGAGGTCTAGTGTGAAGTTTCCACAATCAGTGATGGTTTGGGGAGCCATGTCATCTGCTGGTGTAGGTCCACTGTGTTTTATCAAGACCAAAGTCAGCGCAGCCGTCTACCAGGAAATTTTAGCGCACTTCATGCTTCCCTCTGCCGACAAGCTTTTTGGAGATGGAAATGTCATTCTCCAGCAGGACTTGGCCCCCGTCCACACTGCCAAAAGTACCAATACCTGGTGTAAAAACAACAGTATCACTGTGCTTGATTGGCAGCAAACTCGCCTGACCTTAACCTCATAGAGAATCTATTATAGAGAATCTATGGGGTATTGTCAAGAGGAAGATGAGAGACACCAGACCCAACAATGCAGACGAGCTGAAGGCTGCTATCAAAGCAACCTGGGCTTCCATAACACCTCAGCAGTGCCACAGGCTGATCGCCTCCATGCCACATTGCCGCATTGATGCAGTAATTGATTAAAAAGGAGCCCGACCAAGTATTGAGTGCATTTACTGAACATACATTTCAGTAGGCCAACATTTCAGGATTTTAAAAACATTTTTCAAGCTGTTGTTATAAAGTATTCTAATTTACTGAGATAATGACTTTTGTGTTTTCATTGGCTGCAAGCCATAATCATCAACATTAACAGAAATAAACACTTTGAATAGATCACTCTGTTTGTAATGACTCTATATAATATATGAGTTTCACTTTTTGTATTGAAGAACTGAAATAAATTAAGTTTTTGATGATATTCTAATTTAGGGAGATGCACCTGTATCTCTATCCATCCATCTATATCCATTTGTATATATCTATATTAGTATTGTACCTATCTATATATTTCCACAAGATGTTTGTTGTTTTATTGGCAGGATTTTCTATTATTGTGGCAATAGTAATAAAAAAAATGATAAAACCAGACAAAATCTAACAATAAAACACACATCTTATAGAAATATATACATACAAATTATTTGATGGAATTTTTTGGGTTTAAAATAAATTTTGAAAAAAGTCACAATGAAAAGTTTTACAAAAGTTTTGCGACTTGGCGTTTTCACACCAGGCCTGTTTAGCCCTTCCCCCACAGTGGGTGTGCCAAGGACGGGGCAGGGCATGGTGACACCCACCAAATTTATCAAAAACTTTACACCACTGTAGTGGCGTGACCTTCACCAGAAATGTTGCTCCTGTTCCTGCCTGGAATAGCATTTTTGGCGAGGCCCCCACCACTGAGAAGACAGGCGCCTCTTGAGGAGTTGTTGAGTCTTAACCCACCACACCACCTTCATCAGGACTGGGTGTCGAGTTTGTTATAAGCGCTTCTCAATGGTTTCTCTGAGCCTCTGCAGTGCCTCCTGGCAATGTTCCGTTTTGTCTCAATACTTTTCCCATTGGGGACTTTGGATCTTGGGAATTTGCACCAGAAGAACTGCAGGACCCCCTTGTGGGTATTTGGTGTTGTGTCCATAGTACAACTGCTGGAGGTGACCAATATATTGTACCCTTTTTCTTTGGTGCTACCATACCAGGAAGTGCGGTTTATTTTCTTATATTGCAATAAACTATTAGAAGTACGTGTTCTATCCGTAAAAATCAGATATTTGAAAAAACTGAAGTATGAATGAGGCCTTAAACAGAACTGCTCTATTTTGCCATCAAGCAGTTTAAAGTGACAGTAACATTCGCCAACGTAGCAGAACGCGTTTCAGTCCATTCTAAGCCTTCAATAACTGGTTTACGGCTGGAACAACAAACCCTTAGAATGGGCTGAGATGCTTTCTGCTACACTGATGAATGTGACTAACTTTGGATTACTTTATGGCAAAATAAAGAGACGCTCTATTATTACGGGAGTGCCGGGAATTTCCTGACCGAGAGTGGTGGCCTTATCCACATGCACCACAGGAGAAGAGAGCCAACTGATTACCACGATACTTCGGTGGAATCGCACCAGACAGGGCTCGCTTCATTCTATGACCCTGTCGTCCATTCTCCGCTTGTTCTTTCTTGCATCACTTTGAATACCAACTTCTGCATACCGGCAACACCCCAAAAAGCTCAGCCATTGGGCACAGATCTCCATGTGTGTCCATCTTCCGAAACACCAGCTTCACAAGCTGACTGTTCGCTTACTGCCCAATAGATCTCACCACCGGCATGTGCTAAAGCCACTAAGTAATCACAGGCATTCACGTGATCTGGTATTAGGGGAACCTCTCAGGCGATTCATCCTGCTCCAAACTGTGAGAAGCACCACAGTCCGGCTCATTCAATAAAAAAGAAAAATGTATTTTTCAGACTGAAACGTTGGATAATTTTAAATAGCAGTGGCCCCCCCACGATAGCCCCCCCCCCCCCGCACATCGGCTGTTTGATTGACAGGTCTCACTTTATACACACACATAGGGAGGAATCGCCTGAAAGGTTCCCTTTAATGTTCTGTGTAGCCCAAGCCATTTCTACTGCAGATACTGCAGTTGGAACATATACGCTGTACCCCATCATAAGGAAAATGGCGAGCATGCTGGCTCAGTGGTTAACACTGTACGGTTGCTCAGTGGTTAGCACTGTTGCTTTGCAGCGCTGGGTTCCTGGGTTCCAATCCCACCAAGAACAACATCTGCAAGGAGTTTGTATGTTCTCCCCGTGTTTGTGTGGGTTTCCTCCAGGTTCTCCGGTTTCCTCCCACACTCCAAAGATATACTGATATGGAATGTATATTGTGAGCCCCAATGGGGATAGTGATGATGGAATTAATGGCGTTATATAAGTGAGTAAAATAAAAATAAAGTCACAATTTGTGCACCTACCCAGGACTGTTACTGACACTATTACACCGCCCCAATATAGTTACCATTTGAAACCTGCTTCCGTTCTACACACACACAGCGGACCTACTGCCTGAGCTTACCTTTGGGGACTTTTCCTTTGCCTTTAGATTCTCTCAGCTTGGTATTCCTAATGTATCCTCCTGAGGAACTGTGAGCTAGCCCTTCCCCAGTGGGAGAATGACTGGAGGTTAGAATGGTTTCAGTGTTAGTCCTGTGGGCTGGGGAGGAGGAAGTGGAAATGGAAGGGTTTGACTCCAGGAGACTACCTAAACTTTCTGCCGCTCGAGACTTTTCAATCCTTTGATCTTCATCTTGAGAGCCGAGCTGGTCTTCTGAATCGTCTGTTTTCTCACAAGGGCTTACATTTTCGGGTAGTAGGGTTTCCTCGGCTTCATCCTCCTGTACGGTGTTATTAGGACACATTAGTAGGATACATTTCCCAAACTGGTATAACTTTCAAAAGTTTAAAACTATTGCAGTATAAAATAACCGATGACAAAGTCAGAAAATTCTGTTGAGATCTGGTGTCGGAGCTCAGCTTTTCTGATGCAGAGGTCCATATCCCCCTGCTTTCCGTCACATAGCCATGGATGAAAATGATAAAATGCTGGCCACCTGCAGCCGCCACTTAAGGATCCATAGGGGGTTTACATCTTACTAATTTATGACTGAGCCACTTAGGAGCCGTATACTGAGCATACAATGTCCTCACCCCAGGAGCGGCCACAGGTGGTAAGAATTTCATCCTCTACAGGGTTTGTCCAGTCACACAAAGTTGTTTCAATGCAAGTGATTAAACTTATTAAGTACATTGTGAGCAACCATATGCTCCGTACACCACTCAGGTGGGCTTCCACCTGAAGAGCAGCTTTATAAGTGATCGTTGGGGGTCTCAGGACCCAGACCACCATCACCGAACTGCTGCATGTTAGGTAGCACCTATGGTGTGCATTCGTAAAAATGGTCATGTGTTTTATCAGATTTATCATAAATATTCTACTAATACAAGGCCAAAGTTATGCAACCAGAGGAGCCTACAACGCCTATTAAACAGGAAGAGAAGACATCTCATTCTTATAGTCTCACCTCCGGCTGTAGTTTTAGTTCCTTGACAACTTTTTGTTCCTTTATTTTGTTCCTTGACGGTCGCTGGCGTTTCACCTGAAGAGCAAGCTGTGCTTTGGCTTTGTGGGCGCTGGTGTCCAAACGCTGGATGTCTCCCACACATGCATCAAAATCTAAAAAAGGTGACATTCACAGATTGGGTAAATGTCGTCTGTGTCTAATAAACAAGTCATCTGCTGTTCATGGATGGAAATTAGGAATGTTAAACTGCTCCATTATGCTGCTCTAATGATAATCTCTGACTACAGACTAAACGCTCGGCTCTACGGCATCTCTAAGAGGAGGATGGCACCTACTGACAAGCTGCGCGTGTACTGAGCTGGAGGATTGGGAAGTGACAGCCACATTACTTCACTTAAAATGCCATTTACACTGCATAATTATCAGGAAACCGAAAAACAAGAAAGTTGCATAGAACGATGCACTGCCGAGAATGATAATCATTGGTGCAAACCAAAAGATCATTTCACCCGACAAACAAGTAAACACGTTGTCTGTCGGCGATAATTAACGCATGTGCATCGCAGTGTATAAACAATCCCCCAGAAAGTGCTTTCTCCTCCCATCCTGGTGATTATGAGATCTCCAAATGCCAGAAGAGAATGGGGGATGCTAGATTTTAGCTGACACAGCCAGCTCTGCAGCCAGGAGGCTGAATTTACTCTGTAACTTGAGTTAGTATGCCAGCCTCAGTTACAGGGATAGTCAGTAAATATTTTAGTGTGTGTGTGCGCGTATGTATGTATGCATGCATGTGTGTATGTATGCATGTGTGTATGTATGCATGTGTGTATATATGCATGTGTTACGTCTACAGTGGGTACGGAAAGTATTCAGATCACTTTAAATGTTTCACTCTGTTTCATTGCAGCCATTTGGTAAATTCTAAAAAGTTCATTTTTTTTTTCTCATTAAAGTACACTCTGCACCCGATATTGACTGAAAAAAAAAAACAGAAATGTAGAATTTTTTGCAAATTTATTAAAAAAGAAAAACTGAAATATCACATGGTCCTACAGTGCTGGCCAAAAGTATTGGCACCCCTGCAATTCTGTCAGATAATACTCAGTTTCTTCTTGAAAATGATTGCAATCACAAATTCTTCGGTATAATTATCTTCATTTAATTTGTCTTCAATGAAAAAAAACACAAAAAGAATTGTCCTAAAGCCAAATTGGATATAATTCCACACCAAACCTAAAAAAGGGGGGTGGACAAAAGTATTGGCACCCTTTGAAAAATCATGTGATGCTTCTCTAATTCATGTCATTAACAGCACCTGTAACTTACCTGTGGCACCTAACAGGTGTTGGCAATAACTAAATCACACTTGCAGCCAGTTAACATGGATTAAAGTTGACTCAACCTCTGTCCTGTGTCCTTGTGTGTACCACATTGAGCATGGAGAAAAGAAAGAAGACCAAAGAACTGTCTGAGGACTTGAGAAACCAAATTGTGAGGAAGCATGAGCAATCTCAAAGCTACAAGTCCATCTCCAAAGACCTGAATGTTCCTGTGTCTTCCGTGTGCAGTGTCATCAAGAAGTGTAAAGCCCATGGCACTGTGGCTAACCTCCCTAGATGTGGACGGAAAAGAAAAATTGACGAGAGATTTCAACGCAAGATTGTGCGGATGGTGGATAAAGAACGTCGACTAACATCCAAACAAGTTCAAGCTGCCCTGCAGTCCGAGGGTGCAACAGTGTCAACCCGTACTATCCGTCGGCGTCTGAATGAAAAGGGACTGTATGGTAGGATACCCAGGAAGACCCCACTTCTTACCCCGAGACATAAAACAGCCAGGTTGGAGTTTACCAAAACTTACCTGAGAAAGCCTAAAACGTTTTGGAAGAATGTTCTCTGGTCAGATGAGACAAAATTAGAGCTTTTTGGGAAAAAGCATCAACAGAGTGTACAGGAAAAAAAAAAGGCATTCAAAGAAAAGAACACTGTCCCTACAGTCAAACATGGTGGAGGTTCCCTTATGTTTTGGGGTTGCTTTGCTGCCACGGGCACTGGACTGCTTGACTGTGTGCATGGCATTATGAAGTCTGAAGACTACCAACAAATTTTGCAGCATAATGTAGGGTCCAGTGTGAGAAAGCTGGGTCTCCCTCAGAGGTCATGGGTCTTCCAGCAGGACAATGACCCAAAACACACTTCCAAAAGCACTATAAAATGGTTTGTGAGAAAGCACTGGAGACTTCTAAGGTGGCCAGCAATGAGTCCAGACCTGAATCCCATAGAACACCTGTGGAGAGATCTCAAAATGGCAGTTTGGAGAAGGCACCCTTCAAATATCAGGGACCTGGAGCAGTTTGCCAAAGAAGAATGGTCTACAATTCCAGCAGAGCATTGTAAGAAACTCATTGATGGTTACCAGAAGCGGTTGTTCGCAGTTATTTTGGATAAAGGTTGTGCAACCAAGTATTAGGCTGAAGGTGCCAATACTTTTGTCCGGCCCTTTTTTGGAGTTTTGTGTGAAATGATCAATGATTTGATTTTTGCTTCATTCTCTTTTGTGTTTTTTCCTTGCAAGCGAATTAAATGAAGAGAATAATACCAAAGAATTTGTGATTGCAATCATTTTCAGGAAGAAACTGAGTATTATCTGACAAAATTGCAGGGGTGCCAATACTTTTGGCCAGCACTGTAAGTATTCAGACGCTTTGCTCAGACACTCATATTTAAGTCACATGCTGTTCATTTCCTTGTGATCCTCCTTGAGATGGTTCTACTCCTTCATTGGAATCCAGCTGTGTTTAATTAAACTGATAAGACTTGATTTGGAAAGGCACACACCTGTCTATATAAAACATCACAGCTCACAGTGCATGTCAGACCAAATGAGAATCATGAGCTCAAAAGGAACTGCCCAAGGAGCTCAGAGACAGAATTGTGGCAAGGCAGAGATCTGGCCAAGGTTACAAAAGAATTTCTGCATTACTCAAGGTTCCCAAGAACACAGTGGCCTCCGTAATCCTTAAACGGAAGAAGTTTGGGACCACCAGAAGTCTTCCTAGACCTGGCCGTCCAGCCAAACTGAGCAATCGTGGGAGAAGAACCCCAAGATCACTGTGACTGAGCTCCACAGATGCAGTAGGGAGATGGGAGAAAGTTCCACAAAGTCAACTATCACTGCAGCCCTCCACCAGTCGGGCCTTTATGGCAGAGTGGCCCGACGGAAGCCTCTCCTCAGACATATGAAAGCTCGCATAAAGTCTGCTCAAAAACACATGAAGGACTCCCAGACTATGAGAAATAAGATTCTCTAGTCTGAGGAGACGAAGATAGAACTTTTTGGTGATAATTCTAAGCGGTATTTGTGGAGAAAACCAGGTACTGCTCATCATCTGCCCAATACAATCCCAACAGTGAAACATGGTGGTGATATCATCATGCTATGGGGGTATTTTTCAGCTGCAGGGATAGGACGATTGGTTACAATTGAAGGAAACATGAATGCGGCCAAGTACAGAGATATCCTGGACCTCTGGACCTCAGACCTGGCCGAAGGTTCACCTTCCAACAAGACAATGACCCTAAACACACAAATAAAATAACAAAGGAGTGGCTTCAGAACAACTCTGTGACCATTCTTGACTGGCCCAGCCAGAGCCTTGACCTAAACCCAATTGAGCATCTCTGGAGAGACCTGAAAATGGATGTCCACCAACGTTCACCATCCAACCTGACAGAACTGGAGAGGATCTGCAAGGAAGAATGGCAGAAGATCCCCAAATCCAGGTGTGAAAAACTTGTTGCATCATTCCCAAGAAGACTCATGGCTGTACTAGCCCAAAAGGGTGCTTCTACTCAATACTAAGCAAAGGGTCTGAATACTTATGACCATATGAGATTTCCATTTTTTTTTTTAATACATTTGCAAAAATGTCTACATTTCTGTTTTTTTTTCCAGTCAAGATGGCGTGCAGAGTGTACTTTAATGAGAAAAAAAAACGGGGCGGGGGTGGATGACCAGACATGAAATGGTTAAACTCACATCTAGAAGCACTGAGTTTAGAAACTTTGGTCCCGATTCATGAAAAGCTTTTGTGCCAGTATTCTAGCGTAAAAAAATTTGAAAAAGTTGAGGAATTTTGGCGCAAGTTTCAGCTGTGCTAAAATTATGCAACTTTTGGCGTCAACATTTTCGCCCAGCTCCGACAAAATGAGCAGAGCTGGAGCGGGACGGAACATGGCGACCATCTACTTACTCCAACAGGGACTGGAGTAGGGGTTTGTGGCGTGGTGCACACCAAGGTGTATGCCGCTCGTCCGACGCTTCCGATTCGTGAAAAGGTTTACGCCTCTTCATGATTCAGGAGCGTCTGATTCCAGCACAACACCGTCATTCTTGATGAATTGGGCCCTTTAAATTTAGGGCGCCACACGACGCTGCTTGATAAAATTATGGAACTTCAATGTTTTTCAATAAAAAATTGAAAAAAATTTTTTTTTACAATTACCAGATATGGAAGACTCCAGGAGGGTAGAGCCCTCTGATCCAGGCACCTCGGCAGGAGCCGTCTCAGTTTGAACCATGGATTCCTCACTTTCGTGTTTGTTGTTAGGGATCACCTGAAGCTTTTGTTCATATGCACAGAGTTTATTTTCAAGACCAGTAATCTAAAAATGGAAGCAAATGTTATTTTATTTTAGACCCTATAGACATTACATTATATAAATATACATTTTATATATATATATATATATATATATATATATATATATATATATATATATATATATATATATACATATACATACACACATACATACATACACACATTCATATATAAAATATATTATATTAATATAAATAATACTAGCTATTGAACCCGTTCTATGCCCGGGTGGCGAGCATTTTTATTGCTCGATAGGCGTGGCAACCCCTCACCCCCAATCCCAATAGGCGTGGCACCCCTCATCTCCAATCCCGATAGGCGTGGCACCCCTCATCCCCATCCCGGTATGCATGGCACTCCTCATCCCCATCCCGGTATGCATGGCACTCCTCATCCCCATCCCGGTATGCATGACAATCTCATCCCCAATCCTGGTATACATGGTACCCCTCATCCCTATCCTGGTATGTATGGTACCCCTCATCCCTATTCTGGTATGTATGGTACCCCTCATTCTGGTATGCATGGCACCCCTCATCCCAATTCTGGTATGTATGGCCTCCTCATCCCAGAAACCTGGTATGCATGGCACCCAATCAATCATCCTAGTATGCATGGCACCCCTCATCCTTATCTTGGTATGCATGGTACCCCTCATCCCCAATCCTGGTATGCATGGCACCCCTCATCCCCAATCCTTGTATGCATGGCACTCCTCATCCCCAATCCTGGTATGCATGGCACCCCTCATCCCCAATCCTGGTATGCATGACACCCCTCATCCCCAATCCTGGTATGCATGACACCCCTCATCCCAATTCTGGTATGTATGGCCTCCTCATCCCAGAAACCTAGTATGCATGGCACCCCTCATCCCCAATCCTGGTATGCATGGCACCCCTCATCCCCAATCCTGGTATGCATGGCACCCCTCATCCCCAATCCTGGTATGCATGGCACCCCTCATCCCCAATCCTGGTATGCATGGCACCCCTCATCCCCAATCCTGGTATGCATGGCACCCCTCATCCCCAATCCTGGTATGCATGGCACCCCTCATCCCCAATCCTGGTATGCATGGCACCCGTCATCCCCAATCCTGGTATGCATGGCACTCCTCATCCCTATCCTGGTATACATGGTACCCCTCATCCTGGTATGCATGGCACATGGCCTCCCTCATCCCAGAAACCTGGTATGCATGGCACCCAATCAATCATCCTAGTATGCATGGCACCCAATCAATCATCCTAGTATGCATGACATCCCTCACCCCCCTATCCTGGTATGCGTGGCACCCCTCACCCCCCTATCCTGGTATGCGTGGCACCCCTCACCCCCCTATCCTGGTATGCGTGGCACCCCTCACCCCCCTATCCTGGTATGCGTGGCACCCCTCACCCCCCTATCCTGGTATGCGTGGCACCCCTCACCCCCCTATCCTGGTATGCGTGGCACCCCTCACCCCCCTATCCTGGTATGCGTGGCACCCCTCACCCCCCTATCCTGGTATGCGTGGCACCCCTCACCCCCCTATCCTGGTATGCGTGGCACCCCTCACCCCCCTATCCTGGTATGCGTGGCACCCCTCACCCCCCTATCCTGGTATGCGTGGCACCCCTCACCCCCCTATCCTGGTATGCGTGGCACCCCTCACCCCCCTATCCTGGTATGCGTGGCACCCCTCACCCCCCTATCCTGGTATGCGTGGCACCCCTCACCCCCCTATCCTGGTATGCGTGGCACCCCTCACCCCCCTATCCTGGTATGCGTGGCACCCCTCACCCCCCTATCCTGGTATGCGTGGCACCCCTCACCCCCCTATCCTGGTATGCGTGGCACCCCTCACCCCCCTATCCTGGTATGCGTGGCACCCCTCACCCCCCTATCCTGGTATGCGTGGCACCCCTCACCCCCCTATCCTGGTATGCGTGGCACCCCTCACCCCCCTATCCTGGTATGCGTGGCACCCCTCACCCCCCTATCCTGGTATGCGTGGCACCCCTCACCCCCCTATCCTGGTATGCGTGGCACCCCTCACCCCCCTATCCTGGTATGCGTGGCACCCCTCACCCCCCTATCCTGGTATGCGTGGCACCCCTCACCCCCCTATCCTGGTATGCGTGGCACCCCTCACCCCCCTATCCTGGTATGCGTGGCACCCCTCACCCCCCTATCCTGGTATGCGTGGCACCCCTCACCCCCCTATCCTGGTATGCGTGGCACCCCTCACCCCCCTATCCTGGTATGCGTGGCACCCCTCACCCCCCTATCCTGGTATGCGTGGCACTCCTCATCCCTATCCTGGCATGCATGGCACTCCTCATCCCTATCCTGGTATGCATGGCACTCCTCATCCCTATCCTGGTATGCATGGCACTCCTCATCCCTATCCTGGTATGCATGGCACTCCTCATCCCTATCCTGGTATGCATGGCACTCCTCATCCCTATCCTGGTATGCATGGCACTCCTCATCCCTATCCTGGTATGCATGGCACTCCTCATCCCTATCCTGGTATGCATGGCACTCCTCATCCCTATCCTGGTATGCATGGCACTCCTCATCCCTATCCTGGTATGCATGGCACTCCTCATCCCCAATCCTGGTATACATGGCACTCCTCATCCCCAATCCTGGTATACATGGTACCCCTCTCATCCCTATTCTGGTATGTATGGTACCCCTCATCCTGGTATGCATGGCACATGGCCTCCTCATCCCAGAAACCTGGTATGCATGGCACCCACTCAATCATCCTAGTATGCATGGCACCCCTCATCCTTATCCTGGTATGCATGGCACCCCTCATCCTTATCCTGGTATGAATGGTACCCCTCATCCTGGTATGCATGGCTCCCCATCCTGGTATGCATGGTACTCCGCATTCCTATCCTGGTATGCGTGGTACCCCTCACCCCCTTCACGCTGCACACACAAACAAAAAAATAAACACTTATACTCACCTTTCTTCTCTGTGCTCCAGCGCTGCTGTGTCCTGTTCTGCCGGAGGCCGGGGGAGGAGTGCGGCAACGGCGTACGCGCATGCCCATACCCCGCGGTCCGGCGCCATTTTGCTGAAGACAAAATGGCGCCGGATAGCGCTATGCGCATGCGCCGATCCGACGCCTCGCTCCTGCTCCAGTCTCCGGCGAAGAGAGGCGCCGCGGCAACACTCCTCCTGGTCAGGTAATTATGGCGCCGGAGATCGCGGTATGCGTTCAGTGTCTACACCTACTGCAATCTCCGGCGCCATACACTCCTCTTACCTGTAACTGCTGGATGCCTGCTGCTGTCTGGAGCCAGACTGCGCGTCACGCATGCGCAGTCTATAAAGGTTTCAGACAGACACGCATCCCCGGTTATATATATATATATATATATATCTCTACAGAGGGATGATGTACACTCATGAGAACATTCCTCAGTCTTCTACAACACGACATTCTGCCAGACACTATTTTAATAACTGTACGAATTCATTCTTACCCATTAGATCGTGTGCAATTCCGTCTATTTTAAGGCAGCCGGCAACGACTTGAGAGTTTTTAAATATGTTTTTGGAAAGTATCAATCATCATCTTGGTGAAGAGGTTTTAAGTTTAACATTTGCTGCCTACACAACTGCTGTACTTGGCCAATTTCTTAAAATCACATTTTCGAACATGGCGCAGCAAAATAGAAGGATTGGAGCAAACTAACAAAACTGGAGCATTATTCATTCTTTTCCGCACACTGAGATATTCCTTATTTTCAATCTAATTCAAAATCCAATATTGTGATGTACAATAAAAAAAAACTAATGTTGTACTGCATTAGCCAGAAAAATATATAAAAAAATTTTCTGCCCCCGAAAAAAATCGAAAGTGTTGTAGGAGTGATACCTTTATTGGCCAAGCCTGATGAAGGGACCCCATGCGCTCTTAAAGCTTGCAAATATAATTTTTCTAGTTAGCCATTACAGTGATCAGACCTGGAACACTTGTCTTTTTTTTTTTAAGGAATAAAAAAATGTTAAAAAAATAATATCTATGTCCGGCCCATAGATCTTAGCAGCTCATTTACATATTAAGAAAAATGTGGATTTCTTTAGCATAAAACATCGGATCTCAGATATCAATGTATCATTTAATTCAGCTTCCTATGACCTACATGCCCATATAGATGACTTACGCGGGTTGATCCTACTACAAGATTTCCTCAAAGAAATAAATTTGATCCCAAAAGGTGGACAACTCCTTTAAGAAATTAACGAGTATAGAAATAACAAAAAATAAAAAAAATTATTATAGGTTGGACAGTAACTGTAGGGAGCTCGTATTCAGCTACAATAGTATATGCATTATACCCGTGCATGTAGAAGATCCATTTGTTCATTATGTTTTCGGTCTTTTTCCTTTAAAAGTTCCTTGTGCTCCAGCTCTTTCTTCTCAAATTCTATTTCCCTATAGATAAAAAGGAAATGTCACAGTTTCCAGTTACAATGGAACCATAAAGCAGATGACTTATAAGAGACATTATAATGGGTGTTCTAGCATGAAGGTGTCGGGATAACTTATATTTATCAACGCTACATCATTTTCTTGCCATATACGTATTTTTGGTTTTATCAGTTTAATAAATCAGTTTTATTTTTAACCTAAAATAATTTCTTGGCTATTTGTAATCTTATATTAGCATTTTTGAGTCTGTATGTTATCTCATTGCAAAAAATAATGAACATGAGCACAACAATGTCAAAACGACTTGCTGAGCAACACATGCGGGAGAGGGGGAGGGAGACAGAGTGGGAGTAGGAGGGGGAGTAAAGGGGAGGGAGATGGAGACTAAAAAAAAAAAGAAAGAGAAAGTTTTCAGGTTCTAAAGTTTGGGTACCCATAGGTCTCAATGGGGTTCAAGTTCATGTTCGGGTAATGTTTTGGTACCCAAACTGAACTTCGGACTAAAGTTTGGTTCAGGTACTAGAACCCGAACTTCCACGTGTCCGCTCGTCCCTAGTTCTAAACGCTTCAGACTGAGAAAGCCATGAAGCGGCTAAAAGAGTGACCGGTCCACTCATATATAATATTATAAAAAGAAAGAGGAACACAACCTACTTTATCTGATAATCCTTCAGTAATTTCTTGGCCTTGGTGTATTTCTTCTCCAGGGTATCGTACTGTTCCTGTGTTTCTTTCAGATGTTCATTTACTGTCTTACACAGCGCCTGAGCCTCCAGCCAATAAGTCTCCAGCTTTTTAATTTTTTCTTTGTTTTCTTCAACAGACTGTTGGTACTTTATTCGGTTTGTTTCCCAGTCCAGCTTCTCATTCTCTGCAGCTTTGATCTTTAAAAGAATAGATATCAATTGTAAGATTTTATGCTTAGGTAGATTTTCTAACAAAGAAAAAAAAAAGCGCTTCGTAATATGTAGTGATTGATGGCTCTTCCATCAATGCTGGTTCACAAACAGTTTCCAGAGCTTACATGTCATACTCTGGCCCACAGGGTGATTATATTTGGCCCATAACGCCAGAACCACCACCCCTAATGTGGGCCCATTATACTGTTTGGAGGACTATGCGGGGCCCATTATTCTATTTGGAGGACTATGCGGGGCCCATTATTCTATATGGAGGACTATGCGGGGCCCATTATTCTGTATGGAGGACTATGCGGGGCCCATTATTCTGTATGGAGGACTATGCGGGGCCCATTATTCTGTATGGAGGACTATGCGGGGCCCATTATTCTGTATGGAGGACTATGCGGGGCCCATTATTCTGTATGGAGGACTATGCGGGGCCCATTATTCTGTATGGAGGACTATGCGGGGCCCATTATTCTGTATGGAGGACTATGCGGGGCCCATTATTCTGTATGGAGGACTATGCGGGGCCCATTATTCTGTATGGAGGACTATGCGGGGCCCATTATTCTGTATGGAGGACTATGCGGGGCCCATTATTCTGTATGGAGGACTATGCGGGGCCCATTATTCTGTATGGAGGACTATGCGGGGCCCATTATTCTGTATGGAGGACTATGCGGGGCCCATTATTCTGTATGGAGGACTATGCGGGGCCCATTATTCTGTATGGAGGACTATGCGGGGCCCATTATTCTGTATGGAGGACTATGCGGGGCCCATTATTCTGTATGGAGGACTATGCGGGGCCCATTATTCTGTATGGAGGACTATGCGGGGCCCATTATTCTGTATGGAGGACTATGCGGGGCCCATTATTCTGTATGGAGGACTATGCGGGGCCCATTATTCTGTATGGAGGACTATGCGGGGCCCATTATTCTGTATGGAGGACTATGCGGGGCCCATTATTCTGTATGGAGGACTATGCGGGGCCCATTATTCTGTATGGAGGACTATGCGGGGCCCATTATTCTGTATGGAGGACACTGCGGGGCCCATTATTCTGTATGGAGGACACTGCGGGGCCCATTATTCTGTATGGAGGACACTGCGGGGCCCATTATTCTGTATGGAGGACACTGTGGGGCCCATTATTCTGTATGGAGGACTATGCGGGGCCCATTATTCTGTATGGAGGACACTGCGGGGCCCATTATTCTGTATGGAGGACACTGCGGGGCCCATTATTCTGTATGGAGGACACTGCGGGGCCCATTATTCTGTATGGAGGACACTGCGGGGCCCATTATTCTGTATGGAGGACACTGCGGGGCCCATTATTCTGTATGGAGGACACTGCGGGGCCCATTATTCTGTATGGAGGACACTGCGGGGCCCATTATTCTGTATGGAGGACACTGCGGGGCCCATTATTCTGTATGGAGGACACTGCGGGGCCCATTATTCTGTATGGAGGACACTGCGGGGCCCATTATTCTGTATGGAGGACACTGCGGGGCCCATTATTCTGTATGGAGGACACTGCGGGGCCCATTATTCTGTATGGAGGACACTGCGGGGCCCATTATTCTGTATGGAGGACACTGCGGGGCCCATTATTCTGTATGGAGGACACTGCGGGGCCCATTATTCTGTATGGAGGACACTGCGGGGCCCATTATTCTGTATGGAGGACACTGCGGGGCCCATTATTCTGTATGGAGGACACTGCGGGGCCCATTATTCTGTATGGAGGACACTGCGGGGCCCATTATTCTGTATGGAGGACACTGCGGGGCCCATTATTCTGTATGGAGGACACTGCGGGGCCCATTATTCTGTATGGAGGACACTGCGGGGCCCATTATTCTGTATGGAGGACACTGCGGGGCCCATTATTCTGTATGGAGGACACTGCGGGGCCCATTATTCTGTATGGAGGACACTGCGGGGCCCATTATTCTGTATGGAGGACACTGCGGGGCCCATTATTCTGTATGGAGGACACTGCGGGGCCCATTATTCTGTATGGAGGACACTGCGGGGCCCATTATTCTGTATGGAGGACACTGCGGGGCCCATTATTCTGTATGGAGGACACTGCGGGGCCCATTATTCTGTATGGAGGACACTGCGGGGCCCATTATTCTGTATGGAGGACTATGTGGGCCCCATTATTCTGTATGGAGGACTATGTGGGCCCCATTATTCTGTATGGAGGACTATGTGGGCCCCATTATTCTGTATGGAGGACTATGTGGGCCCCATTATTCTGTATGGAGGACTATGTGGGCCCCATTATTCTGTATGGAGGACTATGTGGGCCCCATTATTCTGTATGGAGGACTATGTGGGCCCCATTATTCTGTATGGAGGACTATGTGGGCCCCATTATTCTGTATGGAGGACTATGTGGGCCCCATTATTCTGTATGGAGGACTATGTGGGCCCCATTATTCTGTATGGAGGACTATGTGGGCCCCATTATTCTGTATGGAGGACTATGTGGGCCCCATTATTCTGTATGGAGGACTATGTGGGCCCCATTATTCTGTATGGAGGACTATGTGGGCCCCATTATTCTGTATGGAGGACTATGTGGGCCCCATTATTCTGTATGGAGGACTATGTGGGCCCCATTATTCTGTATGGAGGACTATGTGGGCCCCATTATTCTGTATGGAGGACTATGTGGGCCCCATTATTCTGTATGGAGGACTATGTGGGCCCCATTATTCTGTATGGAGGACTATGTGGGCCCCATTATTCTGTATGGAGGACTATGTGGGCCCCATTATTCTGTATGGAGGACTATGTGGGCCCCATTATTCTGTATGGAGGACTATGTGGGCCCCATTATTCTGTATGGAGGACTATGTGGGCCCCATTATTCTGTATGGAGGACTATGTGGGCCCCATTATTCTGTATGGAGGACTATGTGGGCCCCATTATTCTGTATGGAGGACTATGTGGGCCCCATTATTCTGTATGGAGGACTATGTGGGCCCCATTATTCTGTATGGAGGACTATGTGGGCCCCATTATTCTGTATGGAGGACTATGTGGGCCCCATTATTCTGTATGGAGGACTCTGTGGGGCCATTATACTGTATGGAGGACTCTGTGGGGCCCATTATACTGTATGGAGGACTATGTGGGGCCCATTATACTGTATGGAGGACTATGTGGGGCCCATTATTCTGTATGGAGGACTATGTGGGGCCCATTATTCTGTATGGAGGACTATGTGGGGCCCAAAATACTGTATGGAGGACTATGTGGGGCCCAAAATACTGTATGGAGGACTATGTGGGGCCCAGTATACTGTATGGAGGACTATGTGGGGCCCATTATACTGTATGGAGGACTATGTGGGGCCCATTATACTGTATACTGGTTGGCCGACGACTTTGTCCAAGTTTTTCATTTTTGCCCTCCGTGTGTTTGAGTTTAATATCCCTGTACTAGAGGAAGATTTTGGAGCAAATAAGCTTCACGTATCCTTTGGATACTATTCTGAGTCATCCCAATGCAGTATCCACATTGCTGTTCACATAAGGGTGTTTTTTTCCTTAGGTAGAATCTTCTCCAATTAAAGTCAATTTTTTTCTCCAAAACCACTTCAGTGGCAGGTAAGGGGAGAGGGGGAGGCCTCAAACACTAAACTTTCTCACCCAAAAAATTGGCATTTCTTGAAGCGGGCTCCACTTTAAAAAATGTCACATTTTTCCGCCTCCAGAAAAACGCTGCGTGAATCTAGCCTAAGAAGAATTGATGTGTATGCAGAGAATTCTAAAGACAAGTCACATCGGCTTTGGGCTAGGGCTACACAGCGACTATGCCCAAGAAACAGGTTGGATGGAAATCAGACCTGGCTGTTGTTGTGACTTGCCTGTCTTGGACATGATACTCTCGGGGGTCACAATGAGACTCCATTCACTTGCAGCAGGGACACAGGGTTGTTTGGCCACATGACCTGTGCCACAGCCTAAGTTGCCATGTAGCCTGGCCTTAAAGTAATGCTCCAGCAAATAATTTTTTTAAAGACTTATTTATTAACGCTGTTTAAAAAGGAATCTGTCAGCAGGTTATGCTATGGAATACTACATCTGCTTGATGTAGGGGCAGAGACCCTGATTCCAGCCATGTGTCCCCAAACTTAGCTGCTTGCTGTAGTTTTGACAAAATCCTGTTTTCTCTGCTGTAGATGTAGCAGTGCTCAGAATGCTGAGTGGTGTATAACCCCCGCCCACACCACTGATTGGCAGATTGGCAGCTTCCTGTGTACACTGTAAACAATCAGTGGTTGGGGAGTGGTTGGACCAGCAGGCATGTGACAACTAGTCCTACACTAATAATCTCCGGCTGATAAAACACTGATTGTACTTAAACTACAGCACACAGCCTAGTGAGTGACACATCCCTGGGATCATGTTCTCTGCCCCTGGGGAATCAGGTCTCATGTGTGGATAGGATATCAGTCTCTGACTTCCTGTGAACTACATAATGATAATTTATTTAATCCCCCTGGCAGCTCTCTCATCCAAGCTCTGCCTTCATTTCCTCTCTGTAGTCTGCATTAGGGAAACCGTAACAGGGGTGAAGAAGGAGACAAGATTTTAGACAGTTCATATACAGTGAGTACAGAAAGTATTCAGACCCCTTTACATTTTTCACTTTGTTTCATTGCAACCATTTGGTAAATTCTAAGAAGTTCATTTTTTTTCCTCATTAATGTACACTCTGCACCCCATCTTTACTGAAAAAACAGAAATGTAGACATTTTTGCAAATTTATTAAAAAAGAAAAACTGAAATATCACATGGTCATAAGTATTCAGACTCTTTGCTCAGTATTGAGTAGAAACACCCTTTTGAGCTAGTACAGCCATGAGTCTTCTTGGGAATGATGCAACAAGTTTTTCACACCTGGATTTGGGGATCCTCTGCCATTCTTCCTTGCAGATCCTCTCCAGTTCTGTCAGGTTGGATGGTGAACGTTGGTGGACAGCCATTTTCAGGTCTATCCAGAGATGCTCAATTGGGCTTAGGTCAGGGCTCTGGCTGGGCCAGTCAAGAATGGTCACAGAGTTGTTCTGAAGCCACTCCTTATTTTAGCTGTGTGCTTAGGGTCATTGTCTTGTGGAAAGGTGAACCTTCGGCCAAGTCTGCGGTCCAGAACACTCTGGAAGGGGCTTTCATCCAGGATATCTCTACCGCATTCATGTTTCCTTCAATTGCAACCAGTCGTCCTGTCCCTGCAGCTGAAAAACACCCCCATAGTATGATGATGCCACCACCATGTTTCACTGTTGGGATTGTATTGGGCAGGTGATGAGCAGTGTCTGGTTTTCTCCACATATACTGCTTAGAACTTTTTGGTGATAATTCTATCTTCGTCTCATCAGACCAGATTATCTTATTTCTCATAGCCTGGGAGTCCTTCATGTGTTTTTGAGCAAACTATATCCAGGCTTTCATATGTCTTGCACTGAGGAGAGGCTTCCATCGGGCACCTCTGCCATAAAGGCCCGATTGGTTGAGGGCTGCAGTGATAGTTGACTCTGTGGAACTTTCTCCCTACTGCATCTCTGGAGCTCAGCCACAGTGATCTTGGGGTTCTTCTTTACCTCTCTCACCAAGGCTCTTGTCTCACGATTGCTCAGTTTGGCTGGACGGCCAGATCTAGGAAGACTTCTGGTGGTCCCAAACTTCTTCCATTTAAGGATTACGCAGGCCACTGTGCTCTAAGGAATCTTGAGTAATGCAGAAATTCTTTTGTTACCTTGGCCAGATCTGTGCGTTGCCACAATTCTGTCTCTGGGCTCCTTGGGCAGTTCCTTTGAGCTCATGATTCTCATTTGGTCTGACATGCACTGTGAGCTGTGAGATCTTATATAGACAGGTGTGTGCCTTTCCAAATCAAGTCCTATCAGTTTAATTAAACACAGCTGGACTCCAATGAAGGAGTAGAACCATCTCAAGGAGGATCACAAGGAAATGGACAGCATGTAACTTAAATATGAGTGTCTGAATACTTATGACCATGTGATATTTCAGTTTTCTTTTTTAATAAATTTGCAAAAATTTCTACATTTGTTTTTTTCAGTCAAGATGGGGTGCAGAGTGTACTTTAATGAGAAAAAAAGATTAACTTTTTAGAATTTACCAAATAGCTGCAATGAAACAAAGAGTGAAAAATTTAAAGGGGCCTGAATACTTTCCGTACCCACTGTATGGTGCACCAAATATACAGGCATTCAATAGTAGCATATATGCTGCACAAACGCAAAACAAAATCTTTTTTTTTTTTTTTTTTTTAAAAAGGAAAGTGTCATGCAAGGACACACAAGTTTGGGGTGGAGGGGGGAGTCAAATACCCAGCCGGCACAGTCACCGCAGCAAAGACTCAGGCCTTCCCATTTCTACTTCGCTCTTATCTCTTATATAAGCTTTATATACCAGGTACACATCCCAATAAAATATAGATATCTTAAAAGCAGGAAGTGACAAGAAAATTGGAGCAGATCTGTGAAGTTTGCATGATTGCATCCTACAACCCATCACTGCGGACTCACCCGATCTTTTAGCTGGTTGACTTCAGCATTAGTGACAGCGTGCTTTAACTGAAGCTGAGTATAAAAAAAAAAAGACATCCTAGTTAGTAAAACACAAAATACAACACAACTGTTCAACTAGAACATCAATATCTTTTGTGCCCCCAAGCGGTAAAACCTCTAGTGTAAAAGGTTACGCTCAGATGGCAAATTTATTGCAGTTTTAGGTGTCAATCCTGCACTAAAAATCCAGAGAATATTTTAGCCCAATGCTAGTGAATGAGGTTCAGAAATCTACACCAGTATTTAAAGACTTAAAGGGGTTGTCCGGCCTCGGAGTACTAGTCTGCAGTTAACGTCAGAAACGGGCAGCCATGTGACCGCAAGTATATGATTTGCATACTTACGGCCACATTCCGCCTAGACTGTGTCCGGCCTCACTCAATACACATGCATTGAGAGAGGCTGTAGACGTCTAGTCGGCATGAGACATGTAAACAAATCACATACTTGTGGTCACGCGCCCGCCGCCGGCATTGGAGAACCCTCACAGTGCATGTTATGTGAGGATTCTCAGGTCTGCAGTCAGATAGAATGCAGACTACTAGCCTAGGACTGGACAACCCCTTTAAGACCATAAGGTTTAAAAAAAAAAAAGGGATATTCTTTTCTCGTACATTAATGGCATAATTAAAGGATATGAAATAAATGTATGACAGATGCAGGTCTCCCCCACATACTCGTTAATTTTTGGAACTTTTTAGGCCCAATGACATAAAATGCGACCAGCTCCCATAACATCATTGACATTCTAGTGTACAAATACTGAGTAAGGTAGGGCCGATCACATCAGCAGCACTCTACCTCTTTAAATTTGAGTGCCAGCTGAGAGGCGTCCATATCTGAAGGAAAACTTATATCGTCACTTTCTGGCAACTCGAACACTTCTACAGAATTTCCATGTAGATGCGACTCTAGATTATCCTCATCATCCTCGTCGAAATCTTCTTCCTGCCGAAAAAAAAAGTGCACAGGTTTGCCAAGAATTCTACATTTATAAACTTACAAAAGTATTAAAACAGATGTCCTGCACATGTAAAATCACCAGAAGAAGAATACAGGACTACAATACTAAGGGCGATAGGAATAAAGTCATTTTATTCTTCTTCCCAAATGCACATGAATCACCTTAAAGTGGATGTGACACATGAATATGTGGTATGGGGACTGTCCGGTTAGCTAAAATGGCGCAAAAAAAAAAATAATAATATTGTACCATTTAGATAATAGAAGCAAATCAAAAAATACACAGAACACCAGAAGTACGGTAAATTTATAGGGGACTGTCCACACAGTGATCGATTTGCTGCTTTGGGCGCATAAACCGCAGCCATCTGCTACTAATCAGCGCTTTAAGAGGTGAAAGTTGCCCTCGTGAATATATTGGGCTCATAACGGAGTGTCAAGGATTTTCTACGATTGCTACTATTAGCCAAAAAAGGTAGAATAATGTCAACCTTACATCACCAAGCACAATGCCAAGCATCGGATGGAGTGGTGTAAAGCTGCCACCACTGAACTCTGGAGGAAACGTTCTGTGCAGTGATGGATCACGTTTATCTATCTGCCATCTGATTGACGGTCTGGGTTTAGTAAATGCCAGGAGAAGGTTACCTGCCTGACTGCGTTGTGCCCACTGTACAGTTTGGTGGAGGACAGATATTGTTAGGAGGCTCTTTTTCAGGAGTTGGCCGTGGCTCCTTGGTTCCCATGAAGTGAAATGTTTCAGCACAAGACATTTTGGCCAACTGATGGTTACAGCTATGTGGGAACAGTTCAGAGAAGGCCCTTTTCTGTTAACTAGTAAACAAAGTGAGACCCATAAAGGCATGGTTGGGTGAATTTGGTGCCGAAGAACATGACCGGCCACACAGAGCTCGGACCTCAATCAAATCGAACCATTGAGGATGAACTAGAACAGAAACTGTCAGCTCGGCCTCTCCTCCAACATTATTGTCGGACCTCTCAAATGCTCTTCTGGATGAAGTGGCAAAAAATTCCCACAGACAACTTAAAAATCTTGGAGAAAACCTTCTCAGAAGAGTTGAAGCTGTTATAGCTGCAAAGGGAAGAAAGCCGACTCCATATTAATGTCTACAGACGTAAAACGGACGACATAGAAGCTCCTGTAGGTGTAATGTGAAGGTTTCCACACTACTTTTGTCCATAAAAGGTATCATGGGATGGGGTCAAAACGTCCTCTATTACCTGCCCGGTGCTGCCCTCCGAGTATTGCTGGTCATACATATGCTGCTGACATCTCTCCTGCTCCAGAGTCTCGCTGATGAGCCGAGCCACTTCACTCTGGGTTCCCGGTTTCTCTCTCCCAATGAGGAACCTAAAATGAAAAAGTAGACAATGAAGAAACAAAAATCACTGATGAGCAAGAGGTCAAAAAAAAAAAAAAAAAAAGGTTTTGCCTTGCCAGAGCCACCATGTCCTTATCTCCTCCTAGATGGTCTTCATAAATCAGAGTGGGAAACCACTGGAAAGAGTGGCTTTACGTTCTGGCAAAACTGGACATGACCGAGTATGAGAAGTGTGAGCAGAGGACTGCCGCTTCTTCAACATGTATAAGAAAAAGACATGAGGGCAAAGTGGAGGCGGAAGCTCACATAATACACGGTGGCTCAGTGGTTAGCACTGCAGTCTTGCAGTGCTGGAGTCCTGGGTTTAAATCCCACCAAGGACGACATCTGTAAGGAGTTTGTATGTTCTCCCCGTGTTTGTGTGGGTAGATTGTGAGCCCCAATGGGGACAGTGATGATAATGTCTGTAGAGCGCTGTGGAATTAATGGTGCTATGTAAGTGAGTAAAATAAATAATAAAATTAAGAGATCCACTTATACCGGCACACATACATGTATGCAGAAAGCAATAAGGACAAATGGAATGAAAATGATCCAAAAGAGACCAAAAACAAAAAAGTCCCCAATGTCAATGCACTATACACCACAATGAACGCTGCAGAGAATACACAGCAATATAACCCAGGATGTATGGAAACAGATCCACAAAATGTAAGTAGCAAATCTAACGACTTCTGTCCTCGTTTACATCTCAAATACCAAGAAGTGCAGCAAAATATGACTCAAGGAACAAGCACATCATAGGGCAGAGCCAGATAAAGGTACCAAAAGGCCATGAAAGGGCAGAGCCAGTGCACCCAATAAACCAAGATAAAGTGGAGCTTGTTCATCTGGAGGCAGAAGAGCTGAGCCGCACACATATCACCAAGGTACAATGCCGACCTGCCCCAATTATCCAATTCACTCCAACGTCCCTCACACATCACAGATGGCAGTCGGCTGAACGGTCTTACCAACCGCGCTCTCTACAGAGTCCCCCATAACCAAGATCATTGCTGTGCGCTCCTGTCTTCTCTATAAGAACCTGACTGCGGATCATCTCCTGGAGACAAGAAGTCAGAAGAGTTGGGAGGCCCCCATACTGTTAGCAGATGATTGTCTAATTTTATGCAGGGTCTTAAGGCAACACCTTTAAGTGTGAATTCACGCCAGCCAAAATTTCACACCATGGACAAATCTGTCACAATATTCGCCTGCCTTACATCTGGATTTTGCTGTGGATTTACTATTGATTTCAATGCAGAGGGTAAAATCCACAGCAATTCTGTGACAATTTTGCACACACGTAACGCATGCCGATTTTTCAGTGGATCAGCCTGTGGTTTAGGTGTACATCTTATGTGGGAGGTTTGTGTGTGAATGTGTATTGTATTAGTTATGAGATGGGAACCTGATCTGAGAGATTTGGTTGTTAATAGTGTTCAGTGAACATGCTCAGATAACATGTTATCCAGAGCGCTCGGTCTTATCAGAGTATCTTGAACGTGCTCGGCTAATATGTTTGTTGGTCTCCCTACGGTTGCATGCTTTCCGGTGGTAAACAGACGCAACACATGCGGAGACTGACTGTTTCATAGATTATAATGGTGCCGACAGAGGGAACATGTGCTGTGGTGCATAATTTTTGGACGTATGCACCTACTGGAGGCGGGCACCCAAATGCAGTCTACTACGTCTGAGTGTCCGCCTCCAGTAGGGGTTCACGTCCAAAAATTATGCACGACAGCACATGTTCGCTCTGTCGGCACCATTATAATCTATGACCCCGATGGTGCATATATCTGAATCCAGTCTTGCAGGAGGTTCAGACGAGAGTCCCAACAGTGCCATTGAACAGGTGCCTAAACGCAATGTGAAAGCACCCACTAGTGCCACATGCCCACCAAATTCAGAGAGGAGACATTCTGGTTACAGCGGGATAATGGGACATCTGCCAAAATAAGCACAGAGCTTAGTATGTATAAAGAAGGCTTCATCAGACCCCCAGGGGAGGAATCCAGTGCAGCAGTGCTCAGCGGGCGCAGAAACCCTTCACCACCCTGGGCAATCCCTGCTCTTCATTATAGCCTCAAGAAATAAAGAGCAAAAAAAAAACAGCTACTGACAGTCAAGCAGGACGTGAAGACTAGAAACAGTAATCCGTGTATTGGCAATTGGGTTTATTATTAAAAATTATATATAACACACCATTTGGCTTTTACAGGCCCTATGTTTCCCTGCACATTTAACTTTGGTGATAAATCAGCTTGGAGGAGCTCATAAAAAGACAGATAAAAGAATAAACACTCTCCGTCAGACCCAACTCACTGACTGATCCTCAGTCAACTCCAGTAACGAGCAATACACAGCACAACACAGAGACCATAGAAGGCAAACCGTGCAACATTTTTAATAAAACAATAGAAAAACTGGCCCCAAATCCATGCATTTAAGAAAAAAAAAGGTCAACGCCTTTATAGACGTGAATTCCAGTTTGATTTTTGTTTTTTTTTTCACAAATGACATTGGTTGTTGCATGCAAATTGGCTTTTCAGCAACTGGAGGTAATTTGTCTTTTTGATGCCTTGTCAGAAAAACGTTTACCCTCCTGAGAAGGGGACAAGTAATATGGCTGCTTGTCAGTTTGCCATGCTGGAGTCTATGGATGAATGCTGAAGGACGATGCCAGGCATGTGATAAAAAGAAATAAAGGAAAAAAAGAAAATGTGAAAGCACTGCTATACTGAGCGCAGTAAGTGATTGACAATAGGAGTACTCCAGGGTCTTCCCAGTATCCACACCACAGACACAGCCTAATAAGTGACTGCTAAAAAGTGCGTCTAGCAATCCAAGCCGCTCAAGACGGAGTTGCTAAGTCATGCTGTAACTTTTAGAAAAGAAGATCTGACACCATTTGTGCCGACTGAACACAGACTATGTGCACATGGAGGTTTTCTTTCTTTTTTTGGAGTGAGCCTGCTTAAAAAAAAAGCTGCAAAAAAATTTCTATTAATTTTTTACCACTTTACCACTATGTTCAGATTTTTTTATTTTTTTTTTCGCTTCAAGTTTTGGGGAAAAAAAAAAAAAAAAAACTAGTAGAAAAATAGAAAGTGTCACTTCTTGGAATTCATGGAATCCACTCCAATCTAGGCACTGTCCAATCAGAAGGCTGCAAGGGAACTCTTTCAATACGCTGCAGGAATCAAGAAACTCCTCCAAAAACATCTAAAAAAAAAAAAAAAGTGTTTTCTACTTGAAAACTTTGGTTTTGACTTCAAAAAAAGCTCTGTGTGCACAGGCCCGTAGCATCTATGCCTCCCTGATGGTCAATGCCAGATAGTGAATGTGATAAACTGCTGTAGCGATGCCTATGATTGGCCAATTTTGGTTGAATCATAATAAAACCGCAGCAAAAAAAATAAAAAATAAAAATAAACCTTCTGTATATAGAAACAGATATACAGACAGCGTAAAAATGACAAAAAATGAGCTGCGGCCCCAATTCATATAAAGTTACACATCCATACATATATGAGGACGTACCCACCTGACTGTACCTTTGGTGTTTTTAAGTACCGTAGCAGCAAAGAGCTGTGTGACCCCAACTAGACTTGTACCATCGACTTCCACAATTTGGTCATTGACTTCAATCCTAAGGAAAAAAGAAAAGCTAATTTATCTAAAGTTTAAAACTAAACTAAACTAAGGTAAAACAAAAAAAATAAAAACAGCTCAGCCGTCTGTCGGGAGCGGAGGCGATCGTCAATCATTAACAGACGTATCATGATTGGGTAATAGGAATCAATATTGACAGAGAGACATGTGGCTACGGTGTCCTGCAGTGATCAATTCTACGCCGAAGGTCAAATGTGATGAGAATGAAAAGCAAAAGGAAAAAAAATAAAAGTTAGTTATGCATTCAATGAACCTCACAAGGTGAACAATTCAGAACAATGAAAAACCAAAATTTTTTTAGCCCGGTTGTTCATACGCGACACGTATCCTCGTTTTTGTGTCAGTGTTGAAATTAGCACGTATATATAGTTTACTTAAAAGATATATCTGATTCATGGAAAGCTGTGCAGCAATCAACTCGGAAGAATCACAGTACAACGAGGCAGATATCAAATTCAGGATTCTGGGAAATCTGGGTGACTACTTCCCTTTTGGGATCTGCAATGGGGGTTACTGTAACCCCCATTGCAGTTCCCAAAATGGAAGTCACCCAGCTTTCCCAAAATCCTGAATTACATATCTGACCATTGTCACTTTCGTTGCCAGAGCTTATAAGTTTTACAATCACATCCGACAGGTATCAATCACGTGTCTTGATCATTAGCATAGGACACGTGCACGATCTCGCAGCGTCTCGGCAGCTGTGCGGGGTCATCAGCACGGCTCACCTAAAACAGCAAAGTTTAGCAGCGCCAAATAAACCTTAACTGCCGAATATATTTTAAGTACATTCATGTCAAATATTATTAAATTATTGCTTTATTTAAACACTCTTTTTGGAGGGATTTTCTCACGTAGATGACCCCTCCTAATAATGGAGCCAGCACACTGCTCCGCTGTTTGCCGCTGGTCCAGCTTGATCACCAGTCGTACAATTCTCCCTATAGGAGGCCACTGCGGAAGGAATGCAGTATTGCGGAAAGTTTTCGTTGCTGATCTGATCACAAATCAGTGAACGAAATCCACACGTCGCTCACTGATTTTGTCGCAGACTTCACCCTACTCCATCACAAATCAGTGAACAAGCTGAAATACTCAATGAAAATCTGCACAAGAATGAGTACGCGACACTTTTGAAAGTCATTTTCATGGGGATTTCACGAATGACGTTTTAAGAAACCCTGTTTGCTTGTTTTATACGGTAAATTGCTTAGGATTTGCAGTACG
The DNA here is from genome assembly GCF_046119375.1 of Phyllobates terribilis. Classification (NCBI taxonomy): domain Eukaryota; kingdom Metazoa; phylum Chordata; class Amphibia; order Anura; family Dendrobatidae; genus Phyllobates; species Phyllobates terribilis. The sequence continues at coordinate 112,371,032 of NW_027362769.1, read as the reverse complement.
GAATCCACAGCACACCCAGAGCAAAGCCTGAATGTGTGAACACTGTCCTAAGGCCTCCAGACAATAAGCAGCCGTCCTGCATTCTCTATGAGAGGGGAGCGGTCAGACCCCTCTGGCAGTGGCTTATTTCCAAGACAAACGAAAAAGTTTGGCTGCTGAAATTCAGGAGACCGGATCCTTTTCTTCCTCCACATCTGTCAGGGAAGAGTGGGGAGACCCACATACACATCCTGCAGGTATTGGCGGGTTTGTCCAACTTAGAAGGGTTGTCCCCTTTCATAAAAGCTTTTCCTATAAGCACCATTATTAGTAACAAAATAAACTGATCTTTACTCATGCTACCCCGGTCCGCCGCTGCTCCCGATGTCTGTTATCACCTGCAGCGGTAACATCACGTTCATAGCTCTACAACCAGTCAGTCAGCTCAGCGGCTTGTGCTGTCAACTCTGGGAAAGCCGCTTAGCTCAGATATTGGCAGCAAACCCTCAGCATAACATCACCAGGAACAGCGGCGCAGACTCAGCGATGGACCTGGGTAGGGTGAGCAAGGCACAGTTTATTAGGGGTTTTTTGTTTGTTTTGTTTTTTTTACTACTAATGGAGCTTATAGGAAAAACTTTTTGGAAAGGACACAACCCCTTTAATTCTGATGTGTGTGGGGGGGGCCTTTAGGAGCCATTCCGAGGCAGATTCAATGAGCAGTACTGCTACTACTATATAAACCCTGGTGACCCCCCTCCCATATCCTGGGCATGAGGACATGGGCATTCTGGTGGGAATATTCTAACAATGGCTTCCAATATAAAACTAATCTTTATTTTCAGGCTGGATAGAGAACACTAAAATATACGAGCGAGTGACACGTGATAATTACTAAGAAATATGTCTTACTAATGCAAAACTCCCAGCATTAAACACACCCTGCAGGGAGGAAAACCTCCACACACCATGCTGCCTGCCTGCTGACTGTGTAATGATTTATACACATATAGCGTGTACAATGTGTGACATGGTAAACATTACATCAGTGACGCCGCACCCCGTATACAGTGCACAACCCTGGGGAGGACGGGATCTGTTACACTATAGTCATATACCATGGTGACTATAGACTTCGGGCTGAGTAAAAGGATTCTCCAGGAGTCACCACATAATAGAAGGACTAAATGACTCCGTTCTGACCACTAATATAGTCATGTCCCCTATGCTTTACACTGCTGATCAGTTTCTTGAAGTGGGACTGATCATGCTTCTGTAGGGCTCATTCAGACATAAGTGATTTTTCTTGCAGGCAAAAAACGGTTTCATCAGTGCTTTTCATCAGTTTGGTCATTGTCAGTCTTTGGTAAGAGATTCAAGTTTTTATTGTATGAATAAAAAAAATAAAAATAAAAAAAAAGGAGGTTTCGCCAGCATCTGTCAAAACAGTCTGTGAAAGACTGACAGCACAGGCACAGAGGGCATTCGAGTGCTGCGATTTTTTTCACGGACTCAGACTTTTATTTGCGAGTTTGATCTGACACTTGGACAAGTGACCACCAAGTCCAAGAAAAGAAAAAAAAAAAAGAAGGACATGTGAACTACCCCCATAGACTATGGTAGATACAGATATATCATTTGACCGCGAATAACTGATGTGTGGCGAAGGCGGCAAGGGGTGGAACTGTTGAAAAAGGCTGCTAGAAAGCACAGGAATATTTGCAGCCACATAGTCGCACTAAAAAGTGTAATTTTTGTGCCGATTTAACCGTTGTGAGTAGGACAAGAAACTAAACAACATATTATACTCCGCTTTCCTGGTGCTTCCCTGATCCCCTTGCCCAGTCCTCTGCCTGCAATGACGCCTCAGCCCAAGTGATCGCAGCAGGGGTCACAAAAGGTAAGAGGCGATAAAAGGAGACGTTTTATTAAAGGCAAGTATAGTGTTTTTTTAATTAAAAAGTTGCTTTTCTCTTCTGTTTTTACACTTGTTGTCCACTATTATTTTAAAAAGGTGCCCCGAAAAAAAACAAAAACAAAAAAAAACAATGAACCACCATTTACTTCCCTAGTGCAGGGTTCCCCAACTCCAGTCCTCAATGCCACCAACAGGTCATATTTTCAGGATTTCCTTAGTATTACACAGGTGATAATTGCATCACCTGCACAGTCAATAATTCCATCACCTGTGCAATACTAAGGAAATCCTGAAAACATGACCTGTTGGTGGGCCTTGAGGACTGGAGTTGGGGAACCCTGCCCTAGTGGACCCCTGCTCACCCTCTTTACTGCTGCCAGGGTCCCATGCCGATCTCATGGTTTTCTCCTCTGGAGGGGAGGGTTAGGTGGCCATTACAGATAATCAACCACCACTGATTGGCTAAAAAGGAAGGTGACCACTGTAGTCAAACAATCTACTAGCTCTTTCTTCCAGCATGGACAAAACATGGGGGCTGCAGCCAATCACTTCATTTGATCCTACACCAAAAAAGTAAGAGACAGGTGGGGGACACTGACAGCAGTAAAGAGAAGTAGCAGGGGTACGATTTATTTATTTTAAATCAACATGAAAATTAAAATTAGTGGACACTCCCTTTAAGAAGTTAAACATTTTTTCAGGTCTACAATAATCCACAGCAAATAAAGTTTTTTGGCAGATTTAGACTTCGCCGTTAAAACTGAATGGGGGGGGGGGCGCAGCAACAGAATTTGCCGTTTAAGAACAGTTTCCATATAGATTTTCTTCTGCAGCCTTGAGATTTGGTAATTTTTTTTTTCTGGGCAGAAAATCTGCAGCATATCTTCTCTATGGGAACGGGAACATGCCTCAGTCCGGTCACCGCACACAGTCACCAGCGACGTCAAAGTATTTTCATATAGACACAAAGCTTATATAAATATGGATGTGACTGCACACAACTATTAGCTTTGAAAATAATAATTATCATTATTATATTTATATCCATGTGTCTATATGAAAAGGTTTACAATATTGATGGCGGCGTGCAGACCCATCCCAAACTAGTAGTACAAGATACTTTCGGCACAAGAGACCTAGCAAAAAAACAGGACAGAACACAGATAAAAATAAAGTATGTGAGCACTTAAAGGGGGTTTCCACAATGCACATTTATCAACCAACCACATAATCACCAGAACAGACGTTTCTTCCTCTCTCCATGATGGGATGGAGTGGTGGCCAGGAATGTGTGCTCAATTCGTAGCCCATAGGACTGTTAGAAACAGCCGGGGAGCCGCGCTCCGCTTTCTCCTATAGCTCACATACACATTATGTACACCAGTAAGTAACGAGATCTCGTAGTTGGACTGACATGTGCCAAATTTTTGTCTACCAACCAAAACTGATCAGGTGAAGATTTGTGCCTTTTTAAAGCGCATCTGTCAGCAGGATTGTGCTCTGTAAACTACATACACTGTCAGGTGGGAGACATTACACTGATTAAAATGTAAAGCCCCCGATAATGAGAAAATGAGGCTCATGGGAATATTGGGACTAGTTACTGTTTTTTGTGATTTATCAGCTTGCTTTACTTAACTATTGTTTTATTCTTGCCGGAGTTATTTAAGGGTTAATGAAGCCGGCAAGATAAACCTGAACAGTTTGCTGGGCAGAATTTACACACCTGGTGATGCTTTCTTCTGCTCATACAGGATCAGCTGATTGGTGTTTAACACAGCAGGGCGTGTCCAATCCCTTGGATTTAAACTGAGGGGCGCTGTCTGAAGAAAATTTTTTGAAAGCTCCCCGTCCCACCCACCCCTTTTTCTCTTTAGGTTCTACTGTCGCTTGGCTTTATTGAAGGGAGCTAACACTCAGCCTTCTGGCTGTGTGGTTTTAATTAATTTATAAATGGACTGGATTACCGACTGGAGTCAAGTAAGGACTGAGTCGGTTGTTTTTGATGTGTTTATTATAAGTTATGTTATATATTATTATTCGTTGAAATATGATATCCTTAATAAAGCACTGCGGCCTTGATTTATCCAACCAGTTGTCTAGTATTTCTTTTAATACGTGTTATTTAAGTTTATTTTATTTAAGGGTTATTTTCAATATTTTGAATGTCCTTTATATTCCCATGATACTTTGGTTGATGAAATCCGTCCTGTGGTTCTTGTGTAATCTTTACTTTAAGTTTGGAGATAATGATATGCTTGGGCTCCGGGGTGGGCTGTGGGGGGCGCTCTATCTGGTGCTCTGCTTACTGACCTGCCTCCTATTTTACCTAGCCCTGCACTACTAGAAGATATGTAAAATAGGAGGCAGGTCAGTGAACAATCAGTGAGCTGTCATAACAGCATATAGCTGAATAAGTAAGCAGAGCACCAGATAGAGCGCCCCCCACAGGCCACCCCGGAGCCCAAGCATATCATTATCTCCAAACTGAAAGTAAAGCTTAGACAAGAACCACAAGATGGATTTCATCAACCAAGGTATCACATTAATCAGTGTAATATCACCCACCAGACAGTGTATGTAGTTTACTGAGCACAATCCTGCTAACGGGTGCGCTTTACAACTTTCTTCTTAATAAATATGACAGAAGACGTCTTATTGGAAACTATGGCCACTTTTTCAGTCAAATTTGGCAAGAGACAAGAAAAACAGCGAATTTTAGAACTAGTATTTTTTTTATGAAACGGTTTATGCCGAAAAAATGTCAAACATCTAAGAAAATGTGGTCAGTGTGGAGAAAAAGGGCCCCCAGAACAGGAGAACCTCATGGGAAGTCTGTGAGCACAAAATGACTGTTCAAACCAAGCACGGGCACTCAGTGCACCCTTGGTGCGACAGAGTAGTTCAGTGCACCTTCCCTCCTACTTGTTTTACAGCTATCTCCACCCTCCTCTTCCTGGATTGACTGCTCTGGCTTTACAGGAATCTTAAGAGGGCAGAGAGAGGTGGAAAACAAAAGAGGGAGAAGGTGCGCTGAATTGCTCGGCCGCAACCAGGGTGCGCCGAGCACTGAACTGCTCGGCCGCAACCAGGGTGCACCGAGCGCCTGAGCTTGGTTTGAACAGTCATTTTCTGCTTTCCCTTAAGAAGTTTTCCAGGTAGACACACTGATGGTTAGGAACATACGCCATTCCTGGAAATGTCGTTGTCCCGTCAATGTTTTCCAGGCATGCCGGTGTGTCTCAGCCTGGTGGTACTGCTAATCCCCATTTAAGTCAATTAGGCTCTGATCATTGCCAGATAATTCTGTACAATTCTAAATGAGCAATGACAATAAATGTTGGGATGATGAGTAACAATTACAGGTCACATCTTCAGAGCGTGAGATCCTTTATCTCTCTTATATTTTATTCTCCTAATAAATCTGAAATGAAAAAAATACTCAAAATATTTTTGGCAAAACTTCACACGATGCTGCTCGTCTAGAGTTTCTGAATATTACTTTATTATTAATAACAACAGCAAGCTACGGGAGTCTAGCTATGACCCAACGGCTACATTCCTTAATATAATGGTATTAGGAGTAGCCGCATCATGCCCATAGGACTCGATGACCTGCGAAACCGCAAATACAGGCAGTATGTACTCTCATAGGCAAAAGGAGCATGCATCTGCTGAGAGGTCTGCAATGCAAGGCCAGAGAAACCTATAACCTCCATCATTCCATAGATTACGGAATTATTCCTGCAGATACAAGTAATAACAATATTATAGGAAGGCGACAAAATCTTGGATGGACTGGCTTCTAGCGTAGACGTCTGGGTGCTATCTTTAGGATCTGAGAAAACGAGGGTCCACTGTTCCACAAGGCAAGGTGGCCGTAACCCCCATGAGATAATAATGGCATGAGCAAAGCAATGATCCAATCAACCTCCCACTGAAATGCCAGACATTTCTAAGAAAAACTCATTTAATTTAACAGATTTCTTCCTGAGTCTCAAACCTATAATAGAAGGAATTACCCCACTGTAGAACATCCAAACATACACTACTCAAAAGACTAAAGTGAACACTGAAATAACACATCCTAGATCTGAATGAATGAAATATTCTCATTGAATACTTTGTTCTGTACAAAGTTGAATGTGCCGACAACAAAATCACACAAAAATCATCAATGGAAATCAAATTCATTAACCAATGGAGGCCTGGATTTGGAGTCACCCCCAAAATTAAAGTGGAAAAACATACTACAGGCTGATCCAACTTTTATGTAATGTCCTTAAAACAAGTCAAAATGAGGCTCAGTATTGTGTGTGGCCTCCACGTGCCTGTATGACCTCCCTACAACGCCTGGGCATGCTCCTGATGAGGTTGCGGATGGTCTCCTGTGGGATCTCCTCCCAGACCTGGACTAAAGCATCCGCCAACTCCTGGACAGTCTGTGGTGCAACGTGACGTTGGTGGATGGAGCGAGACATGATGTCCCAGGCCTGGGAGGAGATCCCACAGGAGACCATCCGCAACCTCATCAGGAGCATGCCCAGGCGTTGTAGGGAGGTCATACAGGCACGTGGAGGCCACACACAATACTGAGCCTCATTTTGACTTGTTTTAAGGACATTACATAAAAGTTGGATCAGCCTGTAGTATGTTTTTCCACTTTAATTTTGGGGGTGACTCCAAATCCAGGCCTCCATTGGTTAATGAATTTGATTTCCATTGATGATTTTTGTGTGATTTTGTTGTCGGCACATTCAACTTTGTACAGAACAAAGTATTCAATGAGAATATTTCATTCATTCAGAACTAGGATGTGTTATTTCAGTGTTCCCTTTATTTTTTTGAGCAGTGTATACAACCTAAAAATTAAGTCAGAACCTGATACAAATGAGAGATAAAAATGGACCAATGAGGCCAAGAAGAGTGAAAAGTGTATTGTTTGATAGCAAAGTCAAATAAATACATAAAGTGCAAGTGCCAACAAATATCAAAATAATATCTCCATAAAAGAGAGCAGTATATGACGTAGTAGGGATAAGTAATAAAAAAACAACCAAAAAGACAGGTACTGACTCAGGTTCATAGTGCAGCGCTGCAAAACTGTTCCACACCCCAACACGCGTTTCACACATGCTTCCTCAGGGGCGGAGAAGTTTGCCAAAGGATTGACTATAAAGTCCCCTTTAAATTGGTTCCAAATTACTTGATCAGTGCAGATTTTCATATTGACTACCACCTGTAGAACTTTTAAACACGCGTTCTCATTATTAAAGATCCAAACTTGGGGAGAAAAAAAAAGTTCAAGCGATAAATATCAAAAGGGATTGGTCTGGTGAAAAGCTATCCATCTAATGGATAGATGATTACTTGCTGATTGGTGGGTGTCCAACTATGGGAACCAGTACAGATTGTCAGAATGGGGAATTTTTATGCCTGTTAAAATGGAGCGGCAGATCCAACGCCAAACATCTACCTGAAAAAGCCGAGCACAGCTCGTAAGCCGCATAAAGAAAGAATGGAATGGTGATCAAGCGTGCACCCTGCTCCATTCCAACAGGGATGAAAGTTGCCAAGTCTGAACAGCAGTGCGAGTCCTAGTGACCGGACCCCCACAGATCAATAAGTTATCACCTATGCAGTAGGTGGGTGACAAAAGAGTTGTCCGGGAGCAACAACTTAAGATTCCTTACCGTCCGTCCCGTTGAGCAGCTCCCCCTTCTGTAATCGTTTTAACAAATATTCCCAGCTTCTCCAAGCCCTGGTCTGCACCGACCCCCATGCCAATAATGCTGATTCCAAGGCCACTGTCACCTGGACAAAGACAAATCACACGTAAGCAAGAAAAACAGAACCACCATTATAAAAAGCTACGAATAACCATCGGTGACCGGTGGACCCAGATGATTTGTTTAATCAATAAGGTCAGCCAGGTTCCTTCACATCTATGTGGGAAAAAAATTACCTTTTTCAATTTCGACGGGGAAAACGTCCATCTTTTCCACTCTTTTTTCCAACTCGTACTCAGCAGAAGCAGCAACCGGGTCCACCTCCTCATTACGTCGGTCATAGTCTTCATTGGAAAATGTAGGAAATACCTTGAAGGGAAAAGGCAACATATTAAAAGAAGTCAGCAAAGTAGCAGTTATACTTGGGGTAGAACGCCAGCTGATTTATAATACTTCCACACCCGATTTTTCTTGCATTCCCTTATGAATGCATAGAATTACAAGAGAACACAATCTCAATGCAAATTTTCAGATATTTGTAGTACTCTACACGTGCAAAAACCCCAATGAATACACTTGCAGAATGATTAAAAGGGTGCTATACTATACTATACCTAGAAATAAATTATACAAGGAAAGCAAGAGGTAAATTGCTCATAATGCAGCAGCAAATTATGGAAATATCTTTAAATCTGGCAATGCTGTAGAGAACATGGGGTTAGTTTTCTGCTGCATTTTCAGCTGGGAAATAGATGAGGTTGTGAGGAAATGACAACTTTTGTCTAAAGGCCCAGTCACACTAAGCAACAGCGACCTCAGTAGCGATCTCGCTACGTTTGACACTTAGCAGCGACCAGGCCCCTGCTGTGAGATCGCTGGTCGTGTCTGAATGGTCTGGACCTTTTTTTGATCGTTGAGGCCCCGCTGGGTAGCATGTATCGGTGTGTTTGACACCTTACCAACAACCTTGTTGACGACTCAGACACAGAAAAACATAGGCATGTATCGTTATACAGATCGCTACGGGTCGCCGCATCGTTGCTGCGTCGTTGGGAAGATCTGACTGTTTGACATCTCACCAGCGACCACATAGCGACGCAGCAACGATCCCTGACAGGTCGTATCGTTGTCGGGATCGCTGTAGCGTCGCTTAGTGTGACGGGGCCTTAACTGCAAACAGATCAGAGGGGGATTGATTATGTTAATGACACTCAACTCAAACTCTCATCAGAGTGTTAGTTCACAGTGATCGGATTCTCTGATGACAGAATCGTATTACAGATGCAGAAAAGACGGACAACTGATTTTCTCCATCTTCTCTATTGTCTGTGTCATCCGAGTGCAGTTCAATGTTTTACATGCACCCATACACTTGTATGGGTTCATGGTCTGCACTGGCGTATAGGATAACCTTGGGCCGAGTGCTATCTAATAAAACATCGGAGAAATAAAATAGGATCATAAGTGATGAATTAACATGGGTGAGGAAGCAAAGAGTCCGGAGATCTTTTCTACTCTTTGTACATTTTCTAGCGTTTTCTCCCTATCACAACTTAATATACAGGATTGGTGCTAAGTTGCAGATCCAACCATCGAGATCCCAATCAATCTTGAGAAGAGGCTCTGCAGTCCCCCTTCTGATTTTAGCAAAGTTTGAGCATGCTCTGCACCATTTATTGACTATGGTACTGACGCACATAACCTAGATACACAGCTATCTCGGTCAGTCGAATTGACAGTGAACAGAACATTGGTGCACACTCGAGCATTCAAATCGGGAGCTCCAGAGCAGTTCTTGGAATTGCAAGGGGCTCCAAAAACTAACAAACATTTGCAATCAAATCATATCAAGCAAGCGTATTACAGAATTAACATGGCAATTGTGGTTCCAGCAAAAAAAAAAAAAAAACCCTTTCTACTCCTCTTTGGTCAGACCTCATCTGAAATACTGTGTCCAGTTTTGGGCACCACATTTTAAAAAAGACATTGAAAAACTGGAGCAAGTTCAGAGAAGAGCAACCAGAATGGTGACCGGTCTGCAAACTATGTCCTATTAGGAACGGTTAGAGGATTTGGGAATGTTTAGCTTGAAAAAGAGAAGACTGAGAAAAGACTTAATAGCTGTCTACAAAATATCTGGAAGGCTGTCACACTGTAAAAGGATCAGCTGTATTCTCATTTGCACATGGAAACACGAGAAGCAATGGAATGAAACTGAAAGGGAGAAGATACAGATTAGATATTAGAGAAAACTTTTTGACAGTAAGGCTGTGTGCCCACTATGCGTTTAAGCGTTTCCGCAGTGGCAATTCCGCTGCAGAAACGCTTAAACGCTTGGTAGAAGGCCTGCCATGTTCCCCAATGATAATCCGCATGTGCTGTGCACATGCTGCGGAAATTTCCGCTGCGGGTTATCATTACGGAAAAAAACGCAGCACTACCAATTATTTTGCGGAATCACGGCGATTTTGCTGCCATTGACTTGCATTGAAATCGCTTAATATCCGCATGACTACATGTTCACATGCGGATATTAAGCAGTTCAATGTGAGGATGGTACCCAGGTCTAGAGAAGAGGAGGCTGTCCTCCAGACCCGGGTACCATAGTACTTGTAAAAAAAAAAAAAAAAAATTAAAAAAAAAATTAAATAAAAAAATATATTATTATACTCACCTTCTGATGGCCCCCGGTCTCCATAGCGATGCGTTCTGGCTCCCCGGCAGCTAGCGATTGTCTTAAAGGACCTTCCATGACATCATTTAGTCATGTGACGGGCCACATGACTAAATGATGTCATGGAGGGTCCTTTAAGACCACCGCGAGACACCCGGGGAGACCGGACGCATCGGATAAGACGACCAGGGACCATCGGAAGGTGAGTATATGGTTTTTTTTTTTTTTACCATTTTTATTCTTCATTTTAACTAACTTGGTCACACTATATAAAATCCATGCCAGTTGCATGGATTTACATAGTGTGACCAAGTTGTCGAGCACTTTTCCAAGTGATGCTAAAATTACTTGGAAAGCGCTTGACAACCCGCATGCGAAATCGCATGTGAAAAACGCTTCACTTCCGCATGTCCCTGGCAGGAAAACGCATGTACAATCCGCATGCGTTTTTTCTGCCAGGGAGATGCAAAAACGCTCAGGAAAAATCCAGAGCATTTCTGCATCGTTGGGCACATAGCCTGAGGGTGATCAATGAGTGGAATAGGCGACCATGAGAGGTAGAGAGTTCTCCTTCAATGGACGTCTTCAAACAGAGGCTGGACAGAGACAGACATCTGTCTGAGATGGTTTATTGAATCCTGCATTGAGCAGCGGGTTGGACACTAAGACCCTGGAGGTCCCTTCCAACTCTACCATTCTATGAATAAATGTTATACTTGTTCTATCTCAATTTCTTGTAGCTATAAAAATCTCTGCTGGCAGATGCTGAAAATCTTCCTTGTGATGTGATGGACAAACTGCAGCAGGACAGAGCTCTACAAACCATGTAAAGAGCTGTACACCTGCGCAGCAGTCACACGACCATTACTCAACATACGCCTTTAGAAACCATAATTAACTAATGACTCGGAAAAATAAGAACCTGAGAATACAATAAGCTGATCAAACACCAACTGAGGGCTTTATAGGTCTGTCTTTGCGATTAATAACCAGTACCCAGATGGGGTCATGGCACGGATTTGTTCTAATCCTACTAGTATTTCTAACTATAGGAATAGTTTTCTTATAATGAGAACAATTGTTTTCATATACTGGCAAAGAAAACAAATTTATTTACCGTACTTAGTAGAATAGTCACATTTTGTTGTTAAATTAAGATTTCGCAAGATTCCGGAATAAAATGAGTCTCTTGCGCAATAAGTGAATTTACTTGTAATATTTACAACTTTACCTGGAGATAAAGAAAAAAGGAAATTGAAGTTTGTTCTGACACGACTGCAATAACCCAACAAGTCAAAACCAAACAGAAATATGTAAAGTTGCAAAAAGAGCAGCAACTACGAGAACAAGTCTCTCTACAAATAAAGGCAGGCAGGGATGAATGTTTGTACAAGGGAAGAATACGGAATGCGGAAATCCTTTCGGAATTTTTTTTTTTTTTGCAATTACCTGCCAGACATGGATAGATGAGGGCTCTGATCAGAAATCAGGGCATATTCTGGTCACAAGACATGTTCTCAATTACTCAGCCGTACAGCAAACCGCTCTTTGTACTCGGGAAACCACAACCCCTGAACTGCAGACAATAGGAGTCAAAGGGATCCGATAAAACATTACCTACAGTCATGTAAAAGGTTTGTCATCATCCGCACAGCGCACGTATCCCATGTATTTAGGAGATCGGTCACCAGATGACGTACGCCGGCTCATCTAGTGTCTTGTTTATGGTCACCATCGTAATCAGACGTCATGGTGGAGCCAAGGTAAGGTTCAAGATCACAGATAACAACTGTAAACAAGCGAGTGGGTGATGGAACACGGCAAAGCTTTGAGTAATCACTGGCTAAAAGGGAAATCTTGTCACCATGTCCTACCAGTGTGCCAGAGAGCTTAGATTTATCCATAGGTTGTACTAATGGAGAAGCCAAAGCTTCCTTGGACAAGTGAAAAGCACCAAAAGCTCACGGGCCTGCTCAATCCAATTATATAGACAACAGTCACAGGATCTATGAAAGGATAAAACAAGTGAAGATCCAAAAGTACCAATAAAGTCATGAGGGGAGAAATGTGGAAAAACATAATATAATATATATCATATTCTTCCCTTGTGCAAACATTCATCTCTGCCTGGCTTTATTTGTAGAGAGACTTGTTCTCGTAGTTGCTGCTCTTTTTGCTTAACTTAACATATTTCTGTTTGGTTTTGAATTGATGGGTTATTGGCTCTTCTCCCACAATAGCTCAGTTTGACTGGACGGCCAGGTCTAGGAAGACTTATGGTGGTCCCAAACTTCTTCCATTTAAGGATTATGGAGGCCACTGTGCTCTTAGGAACCTTGAGTAATGCAGAAATTATTTTGTAACCTTGGCCAGATCTGTGCCTTGCCACAATTCTGTCTCTGAGCTCCTTGGGCAGTTCCTTTGAGCTCATGATTCTCATTTGGTCTGACATGCACTGTGAGCTGTGAGATCTTATATAGACAGGTGTGTGCCTTTCCAAATCAAGTCCTATCAGTTTAATTAAACACAGCTGGACTCCAATGAAGGAGTAGAACCACCTCAAGGAGGATCACAAGGAAATGGACAGCATGTGACTTAAATATGAGTGTCTGAGCAAAGGGTCTGAATACTTATGACCATGTGATTTCAGTTTTCTTTTTTTTAATAAATTTGCAAAAATTTCTACATTTGTTTTTTTTCAGGCAAGATGGGGTGCAGAGTGTACTTTAATGAGAAAAAAAATGAACTTTTTAGAATTTACCAAATGACTGCAATGAAACAAAGCGAAAAATTTAAAGGGGTCTGAATACTTTCCGTACCAACTGTACGTACAGTGCCTACAAGTAGTATTCAACCCCCTGCTGATTTAGCTGGTTGACACATGCGGAATTAACTTGGCATTGTGACATTTGTACTGTAGATCAGCCTGGAAGTGGGAAATGCACTGCAGCAAATTTTTTTTTTTTTTTTTTTTTTTTTAAACGTTAAAAGTTAATTCAGAGTGTCATTTATTATTCAACCCCTCAAACCACAAGAATTCTGTTTGGTCCCCCTAAAGTATTAAGAAGTAGTTCAGGCACCAAGAATAATGAGCTTCACATGTGTGGATTAAAGATCTCTTTTGCCAGCCTTTTCTGACTATTTAAGACCCTCCCCAAGCTTGTGAACAGCACTCAGACATGGTCAACATGGGAAAGACAAAGGAGCATTCCAAGGCCATCAGAGACAAGATCGTGGAGGGTCACAAGGCTGGCAAGGGGTACAAAACCCTTTCCAATGAGTTGGGCCTACCTGTCTCCACTGTTGGGAGCATCATCCGTAAGTGGAAGGCTTATGGAACTACTGTTAGCCTTCCACGGCCTGGACAGCCTTTGAAAGTGTCCTCCCGTGCCGAGGCCAGGCTTGTCCGAAGCGTCAAGGCGAACCCAAGGACAACAAGGAAGGAGCTCCGGGAAGATCTCATGGCAGTGGGGACATTGGTTTCAGTCAATACCATAAGTAACGTACTCCACCGCAATGGTCTCCGTTCCAGACGAGCCCGTAAGGTACCTTTACTTTCAAAGCGTCATGTCAAGGCTCGTCTACAGTTTGCTCATGATCACTTGGAGGACTCTGAGACAGACTGGTTCAAGGTTCTATGGTCTGATGAGACCAAGATCGAGATCTTTGGTGCCAACCACACACGTGACGTTTGGAGACTGGATGGCACTGCATATGACCCCAAGAATACCATCCCTACAGTCAAGCATGGTGGTGGCAGCATCATGCTGTGGGGCTGTTTCTCAGCCAAGGGGCCTGGCCATCTGGTCCGCATCCATGGGAAGATGGATAGCACGGCCTACCTGAAGATTTTGGCCAAGAACCTCCGCTCCTCCATCAAGGATCTTAAGATGGGTCGTAATTTCATCTTCCAACAAGACAACGACCCAAAGCACACAGCCAAGAAAACCAAGGCCTGGTTCAAGAGGGAAAAAGTCAAGTTGTTGGAGTGGCCTAGTCAGTCTCCTGACCTTAACCCAATTGAAAACTTGTGGAAGGAGCTCAAGAATAAAGTCCACATGAGACACCCAAAGAACCTAGATAACTTGGAGAAGATCTGCATGGAGGAGTGGGCCAAGATAACTCCACAGACCTGTGCCGGCCTGATCAGGTCTTATAAAAGACGATTATTAGCTGTAATTGCAAACAAGGGTTATTCCACAAAATATTAAACATAGGGGTTGTATAATAATTGACCCACACTTTTATGTTTAAAATTTAATAAAATTCAACTGAGCAACATAACTTTTTGGTTTGTAAGATTTATGCTTCTGTTCATAAAACCTACTCTCGTTTGCAGTTTGAAGGCTCTAACTTATTTGCATCTTATCAAACCAGCTAAATCTGCAGGGGGTTGAATACTACTTGTAGGCACTGTACATACACACACACACACATATATGATATATACACATATATACAGTACAGACCAAAAGTTTGGACACACCTTCTCATTTAAAGATTTTTCTGTATTTTCATGACTATGAAAAATGTACATTCACACTGAAGGCATCAAAACTATGAATTAACACATGTGGAATTATATACTTAGCAAAAAAAGTGAGAAACAACTGAAAATATGCCTTATATTCTAGGTTCTTCAAAGTAGCATCCTTTTGCTTTGATGACTGCCTTGCACACTCTTGGCATTCTCTTGATGAGCTTCAAGAGGTAGTCACCGGAAATGGTCTTCCAACAATCTTGAAGGAGTTCCCAGAGATGCTTAGCACTTGTTGGCCCCTTTGCCTTCACTCTGCGGTCCAGCTCACCCCAAACCATCTCAATTGGGTTCAGGTCTGGTGACTGTGGAGGCCAGGTCATCTGGCGTAGCACCCCATCACTCTCCTTCTTGGTCAAATAGCCCTTACACAGCCTGGAGGTGTGTTTGGGGTCATTGTCCTGTTGAAAAATAAATGATGGTCCAACTAAACGCAAACCGGATGGAATAGCATGCCGCTGCAAGATGCTGTGGTAGCCATGCTGGTTCAGTATGCGTTCAATTTTGAATAAATCCCCAACAGTGTCACCAGCAAAGCACCCCCACACCATCACACCTCCTCCTCCATGCTTCACGGTGGGAACCAGGCATGTAGAGTCCATCCGTTCACCTTTTCTGCGTCGCACAAAGACACGGTGGTTGGAACCAAAGATCTCAAATTTGGACTCATCAGACCAAAGCACAGATTTCCACTGGTCTAATGTCCATTCCTTGTGTTCTTTAGCCCAAACAAGTCTCTTCTGCTTGTTGCCTGTCCTTAGCAGTGGTTTCCTAGCAGCTATTTTACCATGAAGGCCTGCTGCACAAAGTCTCCTCTTAACAGTTGTTGAAGAGATGTGTCTGCTGCTAGAACTCTGTGTGGCATTGACCTGGTCTCTAATCTGAGCTGCTGCTAACCTGCGATTTCTGAGGCTGGTGACTCGGATAAACTTATCCTCAGAAGCAGAGGTGACTCTTGGTCTTCCTTTCCTGGGGCGGTCCTCATGTGAGCCAGTTTCTTTGTAGCGCTTGATGGTTTTTGCAACTGCACTTGGGGACAGTTTCAAAGTTTGCCCAATTTTTCGGACTGACTGACCTTCATTTCTTAAAGTAATGATGGCCACTCGTTTTTCTTTACTTACAATTTGTATTATGGCAAGAAAAAAGCAGCTAACAGTCTATTCAGTAGGACTATCAGCTGTGTATCCACCAGACTTCTGCACAACACAACTGATGGTCCCAACCCCATTTATAAGCCAAGAAATCCCACTTATTAAACCTGACAGGGCACACCTATGAAGTGAAAACCATTTCCGGTGACTACCTCTTGAAGCTCCTCAAGAGAATGACAAGAGTGTGCAAAGCAGTCATCAAAGAAAAAGGTGGCTACTTTGAAGAACCTAGAATATAAGACATATTTCAGTTGTTTCACACTTTTTTGTTAAGTATATAATTCCACATGTGTTAATTCATAGTTTTGATGCCTTCAGTGTGAATGTACAATTTTCAAAGTCATGAAAATACAGAAAAAAAATCTTTAAATGAGAAGGTGTGTCCAAACTTTTGGTCTCTACTGTACATACAGTTGTGGTTAAAAGTTTACATACCCCGACAGAATTTTTCCTTTCTTGACCTCGTTTCAGATAATATGAATGAGAACAAAAAACTTTTTCTCCACTCATGGTTATTAGTTGGGTGAAGCCATTTATTGTCAAACTACTGTGTTTTCTCTTTTTAAATCTTAATGACAACCAAAAACATCCAAATGACCCTGATCAAAAGTTCACATACCCCAGTTCTTAATACTGTGCATTGCCCCCTCTAACCTCAATGACAGCTTGAAGTCTTTTCTATTAGTTGTGGACAAGATTCTTTATTTTCTCAGATGGTAAAGCTACCCATTCTTCTTGGCAAAAAGCCTCTAGTTCCTGTAAAATCCTGGGCTGTCTAGCATGAACCGCGCGCGAGATCTCCCCAGAGTGGAGCAACTTCCGGGCTGATGAGTGAAAATTTGCCTCCAGTATTTGCTGATAACGTGCTGCATTGATCTTTCCTTCAACTTTTACCAAGTTTCCTGTGCATTTGTAGCGGACATCCCCAAAACATCAGCGATTCACCTCCATGCATTACAGTAGGAATGGTGTTCCTTTCATCAAAGACCTTGTTGACTTCTCTCCAAATGTAATGTTTATGGTTGTGACCAAACCGTTCCATTTTGGTCAAATCACTCCAAATTACCTTGTACCAGAAGTTTTGAGGTTTGTCTCTGTGCTGTTTGGCATATTATAGTCAAGATACTTTGTGGCATTTGCGCAGTAACGGCTTTCTTCTGGTGACTCGACCATGCAGCCCATTTTTCTTCAAGTGCCTCCTTATTGTGCATCTTGAACAGTCACACCGCTAGTTTTCAGAGAGTCCTGAATTTCAGCTGATGTTATTTGTGGGTTTTTCTTTGCATCCGAACAATTTTCCTGGCAGTTGTGGCCGAAAACTTTGTTGGTCTACCTGACCGTGGTTTGGTTTTTACAGAGCCCCTGATTTGCCCTTTGTTAAATCACAGTTTGAACGCTGCTGACTGGCATTATCAATTCCTTGGATATTTTTTGTATCCCTTTCCTATACAGTTCAACTACCTTTTTCCGTAGATCCGTTGACAATTCTTTTGCTTTCCCCATGACTCACAATCCAGAAACATCAGTGGCTGGATGAAAGATGCAAGAGTCTGTCTGGATCCCAGAAACTCAACTCAGCTTTTATGTACATACACTGATTACAAGCAAACTGGTCACAGGTGAGGATGTTACCTTTAGTATCCATTCAAACCCATTTGTGTCAAATTCTGTGCATGTTATCAGGCCAAAATCACCAGGGTATGTGAACTTTTGATCAGGGTCATTTGGATGTTTTTGGTTGTCATTAAGATTTAACCACTTCGCACCAGAGCCTGTTTTTGCCTTCGTGACCGGGCCCATTTTTTCAATTCTGACCACTGTCACTTTATGAAGTAATTACTCTGGAACGCTTCAACGTATTCCCCTGATTCTGAGAATGTTTTTTCAATGACATATTGTACTTCATGATCGTGGCAAAATTTCTTCGATATAACTTGCGTTTATTTGTGAAAAAAATCGGAAATTTGGCGAGAATTTTGAAAATTTTGCAATTTTCAAACTTTGAATTTTCATGCCCTTAAATTAGAGAGATATGTCACACAAAATAGTTAATAAATAACATTTCCCACATGTCTACTTTACATCAGCACAATTTTGGAACCAAAATTTTTTTTCTGTTAGGGAGCTATAAGGGTTAAAAGTTGACCAACGATTTCTCATTTTTCCAACAAAATTTACAAAAACATTTTTTTTAGGGACCACATCATATTTGAAGTCACTTTGAGGGATCTTTATGACAGAAAATACCCAAAAGTAACACCATTCTAAAAACTGCACCCCTCAAGGTGCTCAAAACCACATTCAAGAACTTTATTAACCCTTCAGGTGCTTCACAGGAATTTTTTGAATGTGGAAGAAAAAAATGAACATTTAACTTTTTTCACAAAAATGTTACTTTAGACCCAATTTTTTTTATTTTCACAGGGGTAACAGGAAAAAATGGACCCCAAATTTTTTTGTGCAATTTCTCTTGAGCGTGCTGATACCCCATATGTGAGGGAAAACCACTGTTTGGGCGCACTGCAGGGTTCGGAAGGGAAGGAGCGCCATTAGACTTTTTGAATGTAAAATTTGTCTGAATAATTAGCAGACGCCATGTTGCGTTTGGAGAGCTCCTGATGTGCCTAAACAGTGGAAACCCCCCACAAGTGACACCATTTTGGAAAATAGACCCCTCAGGGAACTTATCTAGATGTGTGGTGAGCACCTTGCACTCCCAGGTGCTTCATAGAAGTTTATAATATTGAGCTGTAAAAATAAAATTTTCACATTTTTCATCCCTTAATTTTGCATTATCATAAGGGTAATAGGATAAATTGCACCATGAAATTTGTTGTGCAATTTCTCCTGAACATGCCGATACCCCATATGTGGAGGCAAATTACTGTTTGGGCGCACGGCAGGGTTTGAAAGGGAAGGAGCGCCATTTGACTTTTTGAATGTAAAATTTGTTTGAATAATTAGCAGATGCCATGTCGCATTTGGGGAGCCCCTAATGTGCCTAAACAGTGGAAACCCCCCACAAGTGCCACCATTTTGGAAACTAGACCCCTTAGGGAACTTATCTAGATGCGTGGTGAGCACCTTGCACCCCCAGCTGCTTCACAGAAGTTTATAATATTGAGCTGTAAAAATAAAATTTTCACATTTTTCCCACAAAAACGTTTTTCATCCCTTAATTCTGCATTATCATAAGGGTAATAGGATAAATTGCACCATGAAATTTGTTGTACAATTTCTCCTGAGTACGCTGATACCCCATATGTGGGGGAAAACCACTGCTTTGGTGTACGGCAGGGTTCGGAAGAGAAAGGAGCGCTATGTTGGCTGGCATAGGCAGCAGACACCATGTCACATTTGAAGAGTCGCTGACATGCCTAAACAGCAGAAACCCCCACAAGTGACCCCATTTTGTAAACTACACCTCTCAAGGAATTCATCTAGGGAAGTAGTGAGTATTTTTTCATTTTTTAATTTATACCATTGGGCAGTGAAAAAAGCATAATTATATTTTTACCACAAAAAAATGTTTTACCCTCAGATTTTACATTTTCACACAGGGCAATGGGTAAAAAATGGTGCCGAAATGTGTCACACAATTTCTTCTAAAAGTGGCAATACCCCATATGTAGCTGTATCGTACCGCTCAGCCATACGGCGAGATCTGGGGGGGACGGAGTGCTATTTGACAATTGGAGAACAAATTATTGTAGAATAGGCATTTAGATTTGGGAGCACAAAATTTTCTGAATTTCTTTTGGGGGGCAAGGGCCATTTTGCTTTTCCAGAGCCTTTCTGCTACCAGTAACTTGGAAGTCCCTTATATTTTTAACAGATGACGGACCTGAGTGGGGACTAGCTTTTTTTGAGGACTGAGTTGAAGCTTTTATTGGGAACATTTTACGTAACATTTATCCGGCGCTCTAGGCTGAGCACTTACATCAGGGTTTCCATCTAAATTTCCAAGTGATGTAATTCAGATGAAACTCCTGCGGGATCCATTCACTGTAATGAGGCAGCAGAGTTACTCTGGACTCCGTCTGGTCTCTGTTTAGCGGTGTCCTTTTTTTCAGAAGTGCACAAAACTGTGGCCAACCGCACTTTTATGCACGCCTAAAACAAATGACACCGTGGGATCACAGGCCAGACGGCATCCACAGTGGCCTATATCTGCCTCATTACAGGGAATCTTCCGTCATGGGTTCGGTCTGAATCACGTATTTCAGAGATTTACACGGAAACTCTGGTGTAAGCGCTCAGCGCAGAGCGCAGGATAAATGTGAGCAGAGCCTTACTGCGATCTTTGGGAGACATAATAAACAAATCAGTAGCAGGTGAAGAATTGGTTTTATTTATTTTTTTACGCCGTTCCTAGTGTGATATAACTGATTAGATTACTTTATTCTTCGGGTCGGTGCGATTACAGAGATACCAGATTTATATCGGGTTTTTATGACTGACAGCTGTCACACACTAAAAGACGCTTTTTTTTTGCAAAATCTAGTTTTTGCATCACCATATTTTGAGCGCTATAATTTTTCCATATTTCGGCCGACAGTCATGTGATGGCTTGTTTTTTGCGGGACGAGTTGACATTTTTATTGGTACCATTTTTGGGTACGTGACATTTTTTGATCGCTTTCTATTCCGTTTTTTGGGAGGTAAAATTAACAAAAACAAACAATTCAGGAATTGTTTGAGGTTTTTTTATGCCGTTCTGCGTGTGGTAAAATTGATCAGGCAGCGTTATTCTTCGGGTCAGTACGTTTACAGCGATACTACACTTACTGTATATTTTTTTTATGTTTTGGTGCTTTTACACAATAAAACAATTTTATAGAAAAAAATATTTTTTTTGCATTGCTTTATTCTGAGCGCTATAACTTTTTTATTTTTAGGCTGATGGAGCTGTATGGCGGCTTTCTTTTGCGGAACAAGATGACGTTTTCAGCGGTACCATTTTTATTTCTATTTTGTTTTTTTGATCGCATTTTTTTCCACTTTTTGTTTGGCGATATGATGAAAAAGCATATTTTTTTGCTCCGTTTTTTATTTATTTTTATTACGGTGTGCACAGAAGGAGTTAATTAGTGTGACAGTTTTATAGCTCGGGTTGTTTCTGACGCGGCGATACCAAATGTGTGAACTTTTTTTGGTTTTGTAAAAATATACGGATTTATTGGTTTAATATTTTATTTTTTTTTATTTATTTTGTGATTTTTTTTTAACAATTTAAAAACTTTTTTTTTTACATTTTTACTTAGTCCCTGTATGGGACATTAATTTTTATTTTTCTGATCACTGATCTCACGTAATGTAATAGACATGTATTACATTACATGAGATCTTCGCTGACTGTTTCACAGTTAGTCTCCTGCCTGGCTTCAGCTGCAGGCTGAGCCAGGCAGGACACCATATATGGCAGATCTGGAGGCGGTCATGTGACCACCAGCTGCCATAGCAACCCCAGGTCCTGGAAGCTATCAGGGGTCGTCGGAGAGGTAAGTAAGACGACCCCCTCTCCTCCTTCTATCTTCTATATGCCGCGATCACTATAGATCGCGGCATATAGAACACAGCAAAGGGTTAACATCACTGGGACCTGATCCAATCAGGTCCCGATGATGTCCCCTGTCAGAGCTAACGCTCTGCACTGGAATTGCAGCGCTTGCAGGACCCTGGGGGTCCTGAGCGCTGCGATACCACCCACCGTTTTTAAACGTCGGCGCTGCACAGAGCCCAGCAAGCGCCGACGTTTATCTACAGTGGGCGGTCGGGAACCGGTTAAAAAGAGAGAACACAGTAGTTTTACAATAAATTGTTATCATTCATATTCTCTGAAACAAGGCCAAGAAAGGAATAATTCTGCCGGGGTATGTCAAACTTTTGAGTACAAATATTATATTATATATGTGTGTACACACATTTGTGCAGGCCATGAAATGTTTCCATTGGGTATGGTCTCCAATTTTCTTATTTTTATTAATAGAATATGTACTAAGAATAAAAAATAAACTTTTGAAACTCTCAGAATTATGAAGACCTGAAGAAGAAAAAAAAAAAAAAAAAAAAAAAAAAAAAAAAAAGACCCTCTTAAAATGAGGTCTGCCAAAAAGAAAGCCCCAAGTAATGTGAGCAGCGCATGCAGTATATCACACGCTCGAGCGTTTCCTAGAATATGATCACTTATTTCTGGCGCACACAACTGGATTATACTAGCGGGGACCACAGAATCACAAACATTTAATGCGTCTGCATTCCTGGTAGTAAGACATTGTGCACGTTCTGCTTCGCTTAAAATTATATTCATATACTTATTTCTAAAGCAGCTGCTTTTCAGATCCTGTTACCGTAAATGGCGGCTGTGGGGAGAAGGGCTTTCGTAGTCTCTTACCACTGGCATGCAAGGAATGGTTAGGGCATCGAGGGCTGGCCCAAGACTGAGTCATTACTGCTTCAATGGAGAAGATATTTAGGCTGAATTAGTAATGCAAAAG
This sequence comes from Phyllobates terribilis, assembly GCF_046119375.1. Taxonomy (NCBI): domain Eukaryota; kingdom Metazoa; phylum Chordata; class Amphibia; order Anura; family Dendrobatidae; genus Phyllobates; species Phyllobates terribilis. The sequence continues at coordinate 112,348,547 of NW_027362769.1, read as the reverse complement.
TATCTATGTTAGAACAACAAAAGAAGACATGTGCAAAGAATACAGAATGCCTAAATATCATTCTACATACTGTGTTCTTCTGTGACACAGGGGATCGAGCTCCCAACACTGGAATGTGACCCAAGCCAGGTTGGAATCTGTTTCTGGAAACCCTCCCTCATTAGGGAGCGTTTCGTTTCCAGAAGTGACTTTGAAGAGTTTTCCAAGAGTTTTTGAAGTTTTTGGGTTGGTTTTTTTTTGTTTTTTTGTTTTTTTTTTTAATTTAGACCTGCTCCAAAAGGTCCTCATGATATGTGCACCTTTCTTGTTTTTGCAACAGAAAAATCTGCTGCAAATAATAGTGTGCGTTGGCAGGAAAATCACTGAATAATATGTGTTTTAATAACTTTTTTCTCCCATTCATTTGAATGTGTGAAAAAAAAATGCTAAAAGAATTGACATGTTGCAGATCTGAAAAAACACTTTGAAGGTTCAAAACTGCAAGGAAAAAATAAGCAGCATTCACTTTGCTAGCACTGTAATACGCTGCATTTTTCAACGGCAAAAACGTAACGTGTGAACAAGGCGTTATAGTTTACACAAGCAGTTCATGATCCTTGATTATTTTTCCCCCCTCTACTGAAATAAACGGCCAACAACAAAAGATGTGATGAATACAGTATGATGTCAAGAACGGGGGGTAGTGAAAGACGAACAATCTTCGGCACTCCAATTGTTAAACTACAACTCTCAGCATACATAGACAGCATGTGGCAACAGTTGGTGTGGAAATACAACTGCAAAGGTATTTCGTAAATGGATGGGTGCAAAGAAACGTTTGAACTGCCCAAGGGTGTAGAGCGCCCCTGCCAAAGGGTGTAGAGCGCCCTTCTTCTGAACAAAGCCAAGATTCAAATCCTGCCAAACACAAGAGCTAGCCATCGGTCAGGACTTCATACACAACACGCCTGCACTAGCTTATAATATCAGTGGTCCGCAACTACAATTCCTACCAGGAGGCTGTCGGTTGATGCTGGGAAATATAGTAGCACAGATTAAAGACCTATAAAACTTCTATTAAGCTCTAGAAAGTTCATAGTAGTAGGAGAGCAAAGGCCGGAAGAGTGTACATTGCCATAGGAAGCGCTCACCTGCCCAACAATTGCTGAAGGGTGTGTGCAATACATGAGCTAGAAAGCAGGAATGTAGACATATAAGGAGGAGCACATTCCTCAGGTATGACACGCCAAGCATCCGGCTACAATACAGGCACCTATTGTATGTCCATTACTAGGTGGCTGGAGACCATTTACTGCACTTTGCACCATGCTTCTGTCCTGTGAGACATGAGCCAACACCAGAAAGTGAGCACAAGTTTATAGGATCATTGAAGAAAGTGAGGATCAGAAAATTATTTTATTGAGTTTACAAATGACAGTAACAATACTTCAACTTTCATTAAATTGCCTCTGGCAGCTTAAATGAGTTGCCCAGCGGAAGAAACATACGCTTTATTATGTATAAAATGTACTATTATTCAATTTACGAATATATTTTTTTTTATTAAAATCCGCAGCGATAACCTGGATTCAGCCCAGTCATGGTCCCAGAAGTTCCACTTTCATGTTTGTTTTGACAGCGCAAAAAATGGAACATACCCCAGACACAACGAAGGGTGCTGGTTCATTTCAGCAACGTAGCCAGCCACCATCTCCGTCAACGCTGATGCACAGAGAAGGAAGCTGACATTAATGAAGGAGACAGCCAGCCCCTTTCAAGCACAACTATAGAGATGGTCTTGAGGAGCTCTCCTCCTAAGTAAGGGCTACTAGAACCTAGAATCTTAGCAAGGAAAAATTAGCTAAAAGAATATACTGGACACAATGGCCCCGATTTATCAAGACGGGTGCTTTATATTCCAATGTTGATGAACAGAGCACTGGAGTAAGATGCACTCAATTCATTAACAGTGTATCTCAATGAATTTGCTCCATCTTTCAAATATTGTGCGCCAGCGCAAGCATTCCAGTGAATGACTCAAGTATATTTCAGTCGTAGTTTCAAAAAAAGTTTTTTAAAAAAAGTTGGCGGAACTAGCCAAGACCGGCATAAAAGGAGTTGTGAAAAATTTTGCGAAAGTTCAAATAGACATTAGAATTTTTGCAAAAACTGTAGTTTGAGTTTTTTGTATTCTTGATATCACTCTGCCTGCCTCCTCTACTAAGACAACTTCTATATAATCTATAATCTCTCCATCATGCTTTAAAAGAGTAACTAAACTTTTCAGCAATTCTTTTATATTTTGCCGGCATTCTAACTGCCCACAAATTGGTGAGGATTTGTGTCGAGACCCCCAATGATCGCTCAAAAGAAGAGAGAACACAAGCTCCTGACAGAGTGCACGTAGACCCCAGTACAGATTCAATAGAAAGCCTATGCTCTGTAATGAATCCAAACTCCAGTGTATGCAGTTTAGTGATTAATAAGGTCTACTGGAAAACATCTAAATCTCTGAGTTTGGTCTATGGATGAACTTTATTAGTGAACTTATTTGGCTACTTTTGGAAATGTTCATACTTTTACTCAAATGGGGATCAGTTTGACTACTAAATGTTGAAAATTCCCATGTTTGCCACAACCAGAGGTGTTCAACGGGCGGCACGTGTGAACTTCTTTACCATTTCAAGCAGAAGAAAACACTTGGCGAGTACATTCTCACTATGTTGTAAGTTATAATTATCTGCATAATAAATCTATGCGGCTACGTAGTCTTCCAATAAGCGCCAACTTTTCAGAATAGTTGCGGAGCTGGGGTAAAAATGGCAAATCCGCAAAATTTGTGAGTGCCAGTTTTCTGCAGTAAATTGTCAGATGAATTCCGGTCCCTTCGTCTCTTATCCAAATAATAACAAATCCAACTTTTCAAAGATTCCATTAATTATACACTAGTAATTCTAATTCACATTTACCAACAATGCAGTTTTGTTAAGTTGATCAATGACCTATTTTTTAATTGTTTTAATATAAAAATGATACAATTTTGTTTAATCAGTATAACGTTATGCCTTGTTCACATTTCCATGAGTTGTTTCCTACTTTACAAAAGGTGTCCTCCTAAAAAATGTTCAAAAAGCCTCGGCACTCAAATGTCCTTTGTAAGTGAAAATTTATTGTGGAACTTTAATCTGCACACAGAAATAACACAAAACGTTTCGGTCTTAATGACCTTCTTCAGTTGACTGCTACGAAGCACATGGGGGCTTGGACATCACAACGCGGCATCCACCGCTACGAGCTGCCAGCAGCGGATCTTGATGATTTCCATGCCGGAGTGCATTCAGCACTGCAGAACATTCCTCAGACAACCTTTAATACTCCAACTGATAGCAGCCAAGGCTGTAGGTACGGGAATTTCTGCACATGGAACTCATACTCAATACTGAATAAATCAAGATGCTTTTTGACCGTTTCCATTTTTTAATCATTTGCGTATAAAGTAAAATGTCTATCTATCCTGTGATTTCCATAATTTTATGACTTTTCCATGTTGGTCCTGAATTTCAATGTTGAGCAGTGTATGAATTGCAACAATAGTGTATGGAAAAAAACATATATAAAAAAAAGAAAAAGAAAAATCATTGGATATTTTACTGAACAGGACCCTGACATTATCTCCAGGAGGACAAGTAACGCCATTACAATATACAGTCTGCGCTGCCAGCGATCTGCAGAAAGAATGTGAGTGGTTGCTAAGGAATATCTCAGCTATGGCACACAATGCCTCTTTCTTTACCAAAAGCCTCTTAATAAAAGGGGAGGCCAAGAAAATCCCAAACGCTCTCGTTTAGCCGGCGTGCTTTTACAAGTATAGGAACGAGACCTTATTGTAAATGAACTGGACGCGCAGATGTCCGCGGAGGTCCTTGCAGTCACTGTGTGCTGGGAACAGTACACAAGGGGAGAATACAAGGTAACTGCGAGAAGACATTCCACAGGCCCACGGCAGAATCGGCACCGGTCCGCTCCGGCCACCTCCACACAGAGGACTGAGTAATGCTTTACAGCATTCATGTGTTATGCTGGAAACATTTACCGTTCCCATGACAACCAGATGCCTGGAGGTACCCACGACCCAGCGCGGGTCACTGCAACAGTCAGCTGTAAATGTATTGCTTTTGTATGTGTTTTTTTTTCCTCCTTTTAACTGTGACCAATGCGAGTTATTAGAACGTTTTATTGAAAGAAAAAAAATGTTTTAAAAATGTAATATATAGCATATGTAATGTTATTTTTATAAGAATAAAATAATCAAGGATTGGTCTCTTAGAGTGGAATTATTTATGATTTTTTCCCCCTTAAATGTTCTTTTGTTTGGGAGCATTTTTTTTTGGGGGGGGGGGGTTGAGGGGGGTTACAGTAATGTTTATTTTATTAGATAGAGAAAACATTTCCCAACTTTTTATTTTTTGCTTTACAGTGTTCATTAAAGGGAATCTGTCATCAGATTTATGCCTGATTCCAGCGATGTGTCACTTACTGCACTGCTTGGTGCACTTTTGATAGAATCCCTGTTTTCTCTGCTGTAGATGTAGCAGAGCTCAGAATGCTGAGCTGAGTACAAAACCGGCCCACAGCAATGATTGGCAGCTTCCTGTGTATACTGTACAAGCTGCCAATCAGAGGTGGGGAAGGGTTCACACAGATTAGCCTGCTTGTGCATGTGAAACCTAGTCCTGCACGGATAATCTCCTGATGATAAAACACTGATTGTATTGGAACTACAGCAGACAGCCTAATAAGTGAAACATCCCTGGAATCGGGCTTTCTGCTCCTACATCATGCTGCTCTCAGATTACATAGCAAAAACCTGCTCACATATTCCCTTTAAATCACCTTAAAATAGCATCATACATGTTATAAGGAAATGTAAAATGACTTTTTTTCAGTGTCTTCCAATTAATATTTTTAAAAAGGTAAAACATTGCAATAGTGTTCTTTTTTTACTTTTCACTCTTTTTGGAGACCACATAAAGTGACATTTTTTTACTCTACTGCTTTTCCCTATTCTGTAAAAACTTCCTAGACTCTCCGGGCAGATGCTCAGCTTGTCACAGGAATCCACTGACCGCTGGAAATAATATATTACAGCCTCAGCGTCCCTGGCCTCTCTACCCATACAACGTATCTTTGTAATGGTTATGGCATACCCCTTTTCTTCCACATTTTAAAAGGCCACAAGATGGATGGGTCATCAATATCAGATCAGTGGGGGTCTGATGCCAGGTACCGCCAGCAATCAGCTGTTGTAAAGTCTGGCGATGGCTGGATGGAAACACATTGAATTTGTGTAGCAGTCGCTGCAGAGTACTGCAGAACAGTTCCTATTCTCTTGAAACAGAACTAATCTGCAGTACCTGGCAGCAGTCACTACACAATGAATGGAGCTGTGCCCGAGTTAGAAGAGGATTGGTGGGAGTTCAGGGTGTCAAACTGCTCCAATCTAATATTGATGGTCTATCCTTAGGATAGGTTATCAATATGTGGTGATCTGGCAATCCCTTTCAAGAAAAAGTTGTCCTGATGACAGTCATTGTGTGGTAGGTGTGTCATTTTACTATCAGTCACTGTTTTTCACGAATTGATAAATAAAATTACAACGCTTCTCCTATACTCTACAATGTTAAGTACGGACTGTATGTGTTTTTCACGGACCCGTAGACTTGTATTGGCCCATCTCATCAGTGCTGCCGGAAAAAAAAAAAAAACACACGTCTCCATGTGCTTTGCACAAATACACGACCCTTCTAAAAACACGCACATGTGAATAGCAGCATAGGATAATGGATACGTGTTGTATCCGTAAAAGAAACTGATAGAACACTTACGTCCAACACGGACATCTGAATGAGGTCTTGTAATGCATATTCCCCCAAAAAGTGAAATTTTTTGTATTTTTTTATTACTTTTTTTTTTTTTTTTTTTTTAAACCACAGAGTTTTTATTGCCAAGAGAGCAAGTTTTGGCTACAGCAAAAACGCTGCGTGTGAACAGTCTTACGCCAGCGCTATTAATGCTTTTGAAAAATGAATGACGCTTAGGGTGAGGAGACGTAGCTGAGCACGGCCAGGCAAATTTGTCCTAATTTATGCCTTGAAAGTGTAAATTATGACAAAAATTTTAAATCTAGCCTTGGATAGCTGTCCAGTCCATGATTCGAGTACATCTTGTTTGCTGGAGCAAGCAAACTTATTAAGAGGTGAACGCCTCAATGAATTGGTGCATCTTACACCAATGAATAATCAACGCCCTATAGTAAAGATGTGAAAAACATTTCTAATTACCCGTTCCTTTATGTCCATTAATGGCACAATGAATCTACCCATTTCTGTACTACTAATAAAAACAGATCTTAAATCGTATTAAAATGTATCTTATCTATTAAGCATTCATTTTTTAAATCCTGGCACATCGGCTTCTTAGGGGAGTTGAGGATTAGCCTCAATCCCCCAGATGAAGCCGATGCTCCAGTGAAACATATTGGGAAGGCTATCGAGATTTTAATGTAAGATTAGTGCATTACTAATAGAGGTACCATCTCGAGAAAAACATTTGAAGTAGACATAATGATAATAAGCACTTAACCTATACACGGATACAATTTCTTACACGGATTGTGACACCGAGTTTTAAATTTAACAATGTGGTCCATAAATCGGTACGACACATTTTAATAGGATTCATTAAAAGTAAAAATTTTAGTAGTGGATTTTGGACCGTTGGGAAAAGAAGTATTTCATACACTGCCGATTTTGGAGGTTTTCCAACCTACAAAGAATGGAGAGGTCTGTAATTATTATCGTAGGTACACTTCAACTGTGAGAGACAAAATCTAAAATTAAAAAAACAGAAAATCACATTGTATGATTTTTACATAATTAATTTGCTTTTTATTGCATGAAATAAGTATTTGATACAATAGAAAAACAGAACTTAATATTTGGTACAGAAACCTTTGTTTGCAATTACAGAGGTCAGACGTTTCCTGTAGTTCTTGACCAAGTTTGCACACACTGCAGCAGGAATTTTGGCCCACTCCTCCATACAGATCTTCTCCAGATCTTTCATGTTTTGGAGCGGTCGCTGGGTAATATTGAGTTTCATCTCCCTCGAAAGATTTTTCTATTGGATTCAGGTCTGAAAACTGGCTAGGCCACTCCAGGACCTTGAAATGCTGGTTATGGAGCCACTCCTTAGATGCCCTGGCTGTGTGTTTAGGGTCATTATCATGCTGGAAGACTCAGCCACGACCCATCTTCAATGCTCTTACAGAGGGAAGGAGGTTGTTGGCTAAAATCTTGCGATACATGACCCCATCCATCCTCCCTTCAATAACAGGACATGACGACTGCACCCTTTGCAGAAAAGCACTCCCAAAGTATGATGTTTCCCCCACAATGCTTCACGGTTGGGACGATGTTCTTGGGGTTGTACTTATCCTTCTTCCTCCAAACACAGGGAGTGGAGTGGATACCAAAAAGTTCTATTTTGGTCTCATCTGACCACATGACCTTCTACCATGCCTCCTCTGGATCATCCAGATGGTCATTGGCGAACTTCAAACGGGTCTGGACATGTGCTGGCGTTAGCAGGGGGGACCTTGCGTGCCCTGCAGGATTTTAATCTATGACGGCGGCTTAGTGTGCTACTAACGGTAATGTTTGAGACTCTGGTCCCAGCTCTCTTCAGGTCATTGACTAGGTCCTCCTGTGTAGTTCTGGACTGATTCCTGACCTTTCTCTGAATAATCCTTACCCAATGAGACGACACCTTTCATGGAGTCCCAGACCGAAAAAGATTGACAGTCATCCTGTGTTTCTTCCATTTTCTAATTATTGTGTCAACAGTTGTTGGCTTCTTACCAAGTTGCTTACCTATTGTCCGTTAGCCCATCCCAACCTTGCGCAGGTCTACAATTTTGTCCCTGGTGTCCTTAGACAGCTCTTTGGTCTTGGCCATGGTGGAGAGGTTGGAGTGTGATTGAGCTCGTTACCTGTATAAAAGACACCTGTCCACAAAATCAAACAGGTGCAATTAATACAGGTAATGAGTGCAGAGTAGGAGGGATTCTTAAAGAAAAACTAACAGGTCTGTGAGAGCCAGAATTCTGGCTAGTTGATAGGTGATCAAATACTTATTTCATGCAATAAAATGCAAATTAATTATGTAATAATCATGCAATGTGATGTGCTGGATTTTTTTATTTTTTTTTTATTAAAGATTCTGTCTCACAATTGAAGTGTACTGACGATAAAAATTACAGACCTCTCCAATCAGCAGTGTATCAAATACTTATTTTCCCCACTGTAGGAACAAATCTTATTCCAACTCGCAGTTCCATGCAATTTGTGAAGCGGCTACTAGCGGCTACTGCAGAACAGCTGCTATTCTCGGGTATTACAACTGATCTACACCACCCTGTAGCGGTCATTACAGAACGAATGGAGCTGCGCCGGAATTACTAGCAGCTGATTGGTGGGGGTGCAGGGAGTCGAATCCCTCCGACCCAATAATGACGATCTATCCTCAGGATAGTTTACCAATATGTGGAGACCAGACAATACCTATAAAAGAAAACATTTCTTCATTAAGACTAGTAAAAATAAAATATAGTGGATGGCATAACATCCGAGTGGACATCAGTAGGCCGGCACATTGCAGTAACGTCACTATGGACCACAGGTATACGCCGGACTCTATTACAATCACAGACGCGACAGAGGAGTGGAGTGACCTATGATGGAGAGATTACATTTACTAGGTTAGCATTTTTTAGTAGAACGAGGGTTACAATTTTTTAATTGTAGTGTAAAGAAGAAATGTGGGTTTCCACAGGTCCTTACAGGCGACGTGGGTATTTTAGGTGATCTTAGTCTTTACCATCAATGGTTCCTGGTAGGTATGCAGCAGCATTATTCCTTACTTACAGCTTATGAGGAATATTAGCGTGATGATAGAGTACTGTACGACCTAGTGCAATTGACTTTGGCTCCCATCCGGCTGCACATAACAAGTAAACAGTATCAGACAATAGCCTCGCTGTCGTTTGTTATCCAATACAGAAGCGCAGCTCTACAAGACCGAAAGATGAGAAGAATGGACCCATTGACTCAAGCAGTCAGCATTTAAAAGCTCCGGCCCCACTTTGTAGTGCACAGAGGTATACAAGGGAACGGTGCAGAAACCGCGCAAGTTATTTTTCTATTTATGCAAACCACTCAGGAGGTAGGTGCATATATGGTATTTATTATCCTATACTCAGTTGATGTGATGAAGAGTTTGTAGAGGGGTGGCAAGACTTCTGTTATAGACGAGGAACAGATTGCAACTTGCATGACTTTGCAGGCTTGAAGCAACTAAGAATGACTTCAGACGGAGTATTAATGAGGAATCTATTAATGTTTATGGAATTTTTTTAAAGAGGAAACTATATTAAAAGCTCATCATGCATATTAGATAGCAGTCAGATCGCTGGCCTAACGAGCGCCATCTCCCCCCATACACAGGAATACTCAATTAGGCCGAGCATTCCTATGTCCACTACGGCAGGGGCTTATCTCTCCGCCGATCCAAAAGGATCCTTCTCTCCCATAACTTCATTTATTAGGGAAGAGTCGGGAGGCCGCTACACACAGGATAGGAAATTGATGGACTTCACCAACTTTTAACTAAATGCGGCCAAGTACAGCGATATCCTGGATGAAAACCTCTTCCAGAGTGCTCTGGACCTCAGACTTGGCCGAAGGTTCATCTTCTAACAAGACAATGACCCTAAGCACACAGCTAAAATAACAAAGGAGTGGCTTCAGAACAACTCTGTGACCATTCTTGACTGGCCCAGCCAGAGTCCTGACCTAAACCGAATTGAGCATCTCTGGAGAGACCTGAAAATGGATGTCCACCAACGTTCACCATCCAATCTGACGGAACTGGAGAGGATCTGCAAGGAAGAATGGCAGAGGATCCGCAAATCCAGGTGTGAAAAACTTGTTGCATCATTCCCAAGAAGACTCATGGCTGTACTTGCTCAAAAGGCACGGTGGCGCAGTGGTTAGCACTGCAGCCTTGCAGCGCTGGCGTCCTGGGTTCAAATCCCACCAAGGACAACATCTGCAAGGAGTTTGTATGTTCTCCCCGTGTTTACTCAGCATTTGAAGTTTTGGTGTAATAAGTAGGGTTGAGCGAGTATGTTCTGTCCGAGTATGCTCAGGCCGAGCTCCGAGTATTTATAGCTGCTCGGTGATATGTTTGAATCGCTCCCGTGTGCATGATTTGCAACTGTTTGACAGCTTTATTACATGTGAGGAATGTGTAAGAAATAGACATTCCTCACATGTAATAAAGCTGTCAAACAGTCGCAAATCATGCACACGGGAGCGATTCAAACATATCACCGAGCAGCTATAAATACTTGAAGCTCGGCGCGAGCATACTCGGCGAAAGGGTTAATAGAAGATACTCACTCAACACTAGTAATAAGCTTTAGGTGCATAAGTGTGGGACTGTGGGTAGGGTCTTCGGGTAATCCCCGACCCCTCCGCCTTCCTCTGGTGTCTGCATCTGCCTCCAGGCGGTGCTTGTGCAGATTAATCTCCCGGCGGCTTTCAATAAAATGGCGCCAGCTGATCTCTCAATTTGCCACCGGCAACAGGTTATTGAAGACCGATGGGAGATTAATATGCACAAGTGACGCCCGCAGCGCAAACTTTCAATTCAAACAGGAGGGAGGCGCAGGGGCAGAAACCGAAGACCCTACGCAGAGTGCTTCCCTATGCACCTAAAGCTTATTACACCAAGACTTTAAATGCTGATTAAAGAACCACCACCATACGGATTTCTTCATTCATGAATTGTAATTCATTTAATGTCATATATAAAATTAATTGTTCTGCTTGTAACAAAGCATATGTGGGATGTATCTCCCATAAATTAAAAACACGTATATCTGAACATGTTTACGATATTTTAAACACTACAAACACAAATCGTAATATTTCACGAGTGGCGAGACATTTCATCTCCAATCACTCATGTAGCATAGCTTCCCTCCAGGTATGTGGAATTGAACACGTTACGACATCATTAAGGGAAGGAGACATCAGGCGGTGTCTCCTCACACGCGATGCCTTTTGGATATATAACCTTGGCACGATGGGGGTCGAATGGTTTAAATAAACGCAACAAAATTAGATGTTTCATTATTGATATCAAGGCAACGGTTACATTTATGATGTTTTATGTTTGTTTTTTTTTTTTAATCTTTGTCTCAATATATATATATATATATATATATATATATATATATATATATATATATATATATATATATATATATATATATATGTTAAACATAGGACCTGCAACATGTCATGTGACATGGCTGGAGAATTTGATTGGTCATTGTGCAGCTTAAAGGACTGTGGGATTTGAAGGGTGTCAGTTTGGTAAAGATCGCTTGTGATCGAAACACATTGCTGTACCTCCCCTGTCTGAGTGCGGTTCAGGAGCATTTACACATTTTAATATGAACTGAATAAATTCTGGATTTTAACGAAGGAGCTGAAACATCTAAAGTTTTTCATGTATTTTTAATGGGAAGGTGAGAATACCAGAGGCCCGAATACCCTGGTAACAGCTTATCTCCTGTTTTGAAGGGATATGGGGAGGGTTAAGAGAAAGGGGGAACAAAGGCATGTTAAAATCCATATATGCCTTTGGGTACAGTCAGGTGATGCCCCATGCACATGGTCAGCCTGACCTGTTAAAATATGTGGGATTAGTAGACATAGATGGCCTTAATATAATGTATGGTAATTGGTCCACCTCCGACCCACAAGAGGATGACCCACAAGTGGACGACCCACAAGTGGACGACCCACAAGTGGACGACCCACAAGTGGACGACCCACAAGTGGACGACCCACAAGTGGACGACCCACAAGTGGACGACCCACCTCTCTGAAGTCTACTGCTAGGGCACACAAACACCGTACATACTTGATATGACTTCATGAACAAACCCTAAAATATTCCAGATTAATATAACAATAGAAGTCTCAGCTAATTAGATATAAAGTGATCTACATCAATAGAATTAACAAGCTAATAAAAGTTTTACATCATGGACATAATACAAAACTTGCACTTGTAACAAGCAGAAAACATTAAAGTGAGTTCCCTCTTGTAAAAGGTATTTACACTCACACAGATTATCCCGGACTGGAGATCAAACCTACGGCCTCACTATAAACGTCGGGTGATGCGCGCTGCAAGCTCCCAGCAGATACCCAGTAATTTTCTCCCTGTGGACAGACGCTCACAAACCAGCATTACCACAAGTGCCGTCTGCATCTAGGCATCAAAGAGAAGTAGAAACCACAATGTCCACAGAAGGATTTATTTCTAAGGCATAATGTGAAAATAAAACATGAATGCTGAATTGTTATTTTCCTATGCAAAATCCCCCCCCCCCCAATAAATAAATAGATGTGTTCATGTGACTGTCAAAGGAACGTGAACTCAGGAATTTGGAATTAAATAGTCACAGACAGTAGTTTTAACAAACTACATAAATCAATAGTATAAGACTATTAAAAAAAATCTTTGCGATGCATCTTCTCAAATAAACCTGCTTCTTTCTCCACTTATGAGACACTTCTTCCCCTCAACGACTCTGAAAAACAGCTCAAATCCATCTTGGTCAAAAGCAAGAAGGATTGCCAGTCACTGAAGTATGAGCTTACAGCGCTTATTAAACTCTATGAAGAGGGAAGAAGAGCACTCAGAACAGCGAGATCCTGATCCCGCTCCTAGAAACATTTTTTCTCTCACTTAAGTGCTGGATTCACAGCTGTTCAGCTGAGTACGGTTTTGCCTTTTAAACATTGTCAACGCTATTAAGAGTAGATAACCCATTTAAAGGTTTGTCTCATCTTCTTCAATGGGTAAAATTGTAATAACAAGCAACTATGCAATTTACCTCATATTAAAAAAAACTCCTCCGTTCCAAAGAACAGAGGGATTTTTAATTTTATTGTTTACGGCTTGTTACCTAGGTTATGGGTCACCTCTGCAGTCTACCTGAGGTGGCCAGTCTCCTAGTCAAAGAACACAGCATTTACAAGCGGAAAGAGTTTGTTACAGAATTTGGAAGTGCACCTCTGACCCATGTCTCCTGGCTGTCGCATGTTTATATAAAAAAATAAAAATGAAAAAAAAAATTGTGCTTTACTGACCCAAAGTCTCAGCCGCTGCTCCTGGTCCTTTTTATATGCCGTGTTGACATCATGGGGCTCGAGGCGACAGCACGAGCTGCTCAGAGCTGCTGAGCTTAGTGACTGGCTGCAGCGCTGCTGACAATCACAGCCCCCAGGGAGCAGTGGCGCAGACTCAGTGCTGGACCCGGGGAGGGCAAGTTATGCTCAGGAAAAAAAAATATCTAAAAAAAATTAAAAAAAAGTCAGTGGACTGGAGGTTTTCCAAAACCCCTTTAACCCTTTAAACTCCAGACAACCAATTGGCAAGATAGGACAGACAGGTCATCCCCACTCTCATGATGCCACACATATTATAAAAAAAAATATAATATGTGTAGCATCACAAATATTATCCCTGCCGAAGTAATGGGAAAACATGTCAACCCCCACAGGAGCGGTAATGATGATCAAACTTAGCATAAGAAACAAAAAAGACTTTATACAAGAGTTCTCCTATATGAAAAGTCAATTACAAGTATAACGTGGATCCATAATAGTTACCTGCACTCTCCATTACACAGTACGAGCAATGATTAAACCTCCTCGTTCTCACAAGTTCTTCCTACACAAACTTTACAAGAACGTCCTATAAACTTCAAAAGCTGAAAATACAAAACCGCACACCCGAAACTGGATAGACCTACAAAAGGACGAGGGCAGCACCGTGCCTCCCAGTACACAATTAGATGCTTCGTTCTTCATTTACAAGCAAATTAAAATGTTTGTTCTCAAGCCTGTGTGCTGGAGAGGAGACCGATTTCTCAAATAAGGATTATTCTTGTAGGGGAAGGAGTGCCAAACAAACTGGGAGAAAAGGGAACAAATATTTAGCTAAGCAAGGAGGTAGGAAGAAAGGGCAACTTGTACTATTAAGGAGACAAATACTCATCTAACAGCCAAACCCGTCATTCAAACTCTGAGGCTCTGTCAAAAACCTCAGTAAGGAGCCATTCATTAGTTTGTTTTCCATCACTGTGCTGGTTCCGATTTTCATCCATTTTTACCGATTATTCTAAATAAATTATTCTGATCAGACTTAGAGTGTGGTATGTGCCTCATCCGATTTTCTCATATGTAGATGAATAGGGGAGAAAAAAATAAAAAATAAATAAAAATTCTCCACTTCCTTTCTGACAGTTAATGAAAATCAGTCTAATTTTTTCCACGGACCCATAGACTTGTATTGCTGATTATGATCCGACCTTTGGATCAAAAATAGGACAAGTCGGTGATATTTTCTGAGGACTACACGGTCCAAGAGGAAAAAAAAAATAATGAACATGTGAACGGCCCCACAGTTTGAGTGCTATCTATGCAAAACCCATGGATGGCACTTGTACGTGAAAAATCGGACGTCTGAATTAGGCCTTAGTGTAGCATCTGTTTTTCTTGCATGTGGTAAAAAAATAAATAAATAAAAACAGAAATACAACAAAACATAGGGCTTGGATCACAAAACGTACAAGCACTATTTGTTGTATTTTTTTTTTTTAATGAGCGGGCTTGATCCACACTTCAAAAATTGGCCATTTTTTTTGGGAGGGGTGGGACAATAGTGCCTTTATTAAACAAGATGTCGATTTCTCCTGCAAGTACACTACTTAGTGACGCTTCCAGGAAACCGCAGCTGGCCCCATTAACCGGAATAGTGATGCAGCTGGTGGCAGAGAATGCCCCCGTGCAAAGAAAACACTTAAAGGGGCATCAGAACTACAGCCCCTTCATCCCAAAGATCTGATGTCCAGCGATATCCTAGTGATGCACCATCACTTATTCCCCTATTTATGGTTAATGACCATTTACACAATAAGCATTGAACAAAAAAAAAAAAAAGTCTAAAAACAGTACACGAACTGAATATAGAAGGCCAAAGAAAACAATCATTTCCCCCATGAAGAAAAGGGTGCCAACTTGTAGGGCCCCTACTATACGACTTCAAAGTGGTCCCGGGTCGTATTGCAGCTGCAACGTCCAGGCATCTAAACTTTTATTATGCTCATCTTTGGGCACCATAAGGATTTTAGAGAGCGAAGTTCAGTTCAATGAAACTGCTCTTGTGGATGCAAAAAAAAAAAAACCAAAACACTGGAATCTGGAAAAAGACTGCAAATGTAACTAGCCCTATATATGTGATCGTCAGATGCACTTTATTTGTGCCAAGTCCAATATCTGGCATCAGTGGCGCATTTGTACTTCGACTACTTGGACAGTCATTCAGCATCAGTGGGGGCTTCCTAACAGCAGGACTCCGCAGTTGCCCTTGAGATTGATTTTGGAAGGTCCCTTTAGACAAGCAGACATGTTGCAACACTTTTACCTTTCCTACAGAAAGTGGTCTGTAAGCAATTAATCATGTGCTGGCAGCTTTCCATACTGTCAAACGATTCTCCGGAGACGCTGACGCTCCTCATGTACGTCATCGAGCAGAACACCCCGAGCTGCCAAATCAGGAACAGATTATTACATCCTGGTCATCTCCACAGGAGAGCAATAGATTTTTTTTTTTTAAAGTATGACAAAACTTGTCAAACTACTTTGCTTTATTGCATGTTGTTGATTTTCAAGAGTGATTCCCAAAAATATTAAAAAGTTATCTGGTCAACTTTCTGATCTCGGGAGAAAGGGGAGGAGGGTGTGGGGCCTGACCACTGGAACCCCCTTGATTCGGAGATTGGGCTCTCTGGAAACTGGGGATTAGACGGTACTGAGTAGAGCAGAGAGGAACAGGCTTCACTCCTGCTCCATTTATGTCTGTGGGACTGTCAGAGAAAGCGGAACGCAGCTGTAGTATAAAACTACATCCACTATACTGGAGTACCATACTTCAAAAATTCACGAAAAATAAGAATTTATCATAGGTTTAGGTGAGAATAGTAAAAAAAAAAAAAAAACCCCAGGTACAAGAAAAATATTAGCAAAATTGCTCATTTTGTAACACTTAAAAGGGGTATTCCCATATCCAAGAGCCTATCCCAATATGCTGTAGGTGTAATAATAATAATAATAATAATAATAATATTAGCAAATATCTCCAATTACAAATGTAGTATAGTTCTTCTGATTCGCTAGGTCTCTTTCCTCATGTGCAGGCATTGCAGGGCCTTCGGTATCCATGGTTACGAGCACTAGCTAACACTATATTAGTGGTTGTAACCATAGACACCTAAGGTCCTGCGATGCCTGCACATGAGGAAAGAGACATAAAGAATCAGAAAAACTATACTACATTTGTAATTAGCGGTATTTGCTAATATTATTATTACACCCATTACATATTGGGACTTGGGAGAGGTTCTTGGAGATGGTACTAACCCTTTAAGTCAAATTTGCTTTTCTAATTGAAAAGTTAAAATTCAAACTTCTGCAGTTTTCCTTACCACAGTGCAATGCATTGTGGAAGTTCATGAGAGAAAAAAAATAAACATTTATGTACAAAAGATCATCAAGATTAATAGCGTTAACTGTTCCTTTCACACAAAACCTATAGAAAAGTATAATCTTGCAGTACTCCTTAAGAAGTTAAAACTGCTTTTGGTGAACATACTAGTCTAATATGTCCAGGAACTGTCCCAATCCTCATGCTCTGTAGCTTGCCATGTACTCCTTTTGAGTGGACTACATTCTGCCAGCACTAAAGGCGCTAGAACTTCCCTTACTTTATAGCATGCACTATGCCAGTCATTGTCAATTAGCTTTTTTGAACTGAAAACCTGCCTCTTATTTACATAAGCAGTTTGACAGACTGGAGAGCAGAAGCAAAGACCCAATGAGACATCTCTGCTGCAAATACCAATTTGGTGTTATTTTACAGAGGTTAAAACAGAATTTTTTTAGATAAATCTGATATATATATATATATATATTATATATAGACACACATACACACACAGTACAGACCAAAAGTTTGGACACTCCTCATTTAAAGATTTTTCTGTATTTTCATGACTATGAAAATTGTACATTCACACTGAAGGCATCAAAACTATGAATTAACCCATGTGGAATTATATACTTAACAAAAAAAGTGTGAAGCAACTGAAAATAGGTCTTATATTCTAGGTTCTTCAAAGTAGCCACCTTTTGCTTTGATGACTGCTTTGCACAATCTTGGCATTCTCTTGATGAGCTTCAAGAGGTAGTCACCGGAAATGGTTTTCACTTCACAGGTGTGCCCTGTCAGGTTTAATAAGTGGGATTTCTTGCCTTATAAATGGAGTTGGGACCATCAGTTGTGTTGTGCAGAAGTCTGGTGGATACACAGCTGATAGTCCTACTGAATAGACTGTTAGAATTTGTATTATGGCAAGAAAAAAGCAGCCAAGTAAAGAAAAACGAGTGGCCATCATTACTTTAAGAAATGAAGGTCAGTCAGTCCGAAAAATTGCGAAAACTTTGAAAAAGTGTTCCCAAGTGCAGTTGCAAAAACCATCAAGCGCTACAAAGAAACTGGCTCACATGAGGATCGCCCCAGGAAAGGAAGACCAAGAGTCACCTTTGCTTCTGAGGATAAGTTAATCTTAGTCACCAGCCTCAGAAATCGCAGGTTAACAGCAGCTCAGATTAGAGACCAGGTCAATGCCACACAGAGTTCTAGCAACAGACACATCTCTTCAACAACTGTTAAGAGGAGACTTTGTGCAGCAGGCCTTCATGGTAAAATAGCTGCTAGGAAACCACTGCTAAGGACAGGAAACAAGCAGAAGAGACTTGTTTGGGCTAAAGAACACAAGGAATGGACATTAGACCAGTGGAAATCTGTGCTTTGGTCTGATGAGTCCAAATTTGAAATCTTTGGTTCTAACCACCGTGTCTTTGTGCGACGCAGAAAAGGTGAACGGATGGACTCTACATGCCTGGTTCCCACCGTGAATCATGGAGGAGGAGGTGTGATGGTGTGTTGGTGCTTTGCTGGTGACACTGTTGGGGATTTATTCAAAATTGAAGGCATACTGAACCAGCATGGCTACCACAGCATCTTGCAGCGGCATGCTATTCCATCCGGTTTGTGTTTAGTTGGACCATCCTTTATTTTTCAACAGGACAATGACCCCAAACACACCTCCAGGCTGTGTAAGGGCTATTTGACCAAGAGGGAGAGTGATGGGGTGCTACGCCAGAAGACCTGGCCTCCACAGTCACCAGACCTGAACCCAATCGAGATGGTTTGGGGTGAGCTGGACCGCAGAGTGAAGGCAAAGGGGCCAACAAGTGCTAAGCATCTCTGGGAACTCCTTCAAGATTGTTGGAAGACCATTTCCGGTGACTACCTCTTTAAGCTCATCAAGAGAATGCCAAGAGTGTGCAAAGCAGTTATCAAAGCAAAAGGTGGCTACTTTGAAGAACCTAGAATATAAGACATATTTTCAGTTGCTTCACACTTTTTTGTTAAGTATATAATTCCACACGTGTTAATTCATAGTTTTGATGCCTTCAGTGTGAATGTACAATTTTCATAGTCATGAAAATACAAAGAAATCTTTAAATGAGAAGGTGCGTCCAAACTTTTGGTCTGTACTGTATAATTATATATAATATGTTATAATTTAGTAAAATCACTTTAGCAAATGAGATTATTTTTGTGAATTTTATGACATGTAAACAGATTTTGGTTGAAAAATAAAACATCTTTCATATGTTTTTAACGCTGAGACTGATGTAATCTTCACACATGGGAATTTTAGAGAAAAGTTTTGCAGGGAAATAAAAGTGCAATATGCCAAGCACAGCTGCAAGTCAGCAAATCAGCTACTGATACAAGAGCCATGATAAAGACAAGGAATACTGTTGGGAGAGGACAAAGTCACAAAACAAACATGGCAATACAAGGATGAAAGGGCCATTCATAATTATGTATGGGGAGCAAGGGCAGAGGGAAGATGCTTAGAAATACAAAAAAAAACAAAACAGAATAATTCTATTCACTAGGAGTGATCACGTATTCAGAGCAAGAAAAGAAGTTCTGCCTGGATATTTGGCACCCGGTCACCTTCACATCACTCATATCTCTCGTAGAGTAACCCCTGTAATGTCTGTATAATCCTGACATGAAGAGGAGCCTTTTACAGGGGTCCTAAATGTGTTTTGTAAAAATCAAACAACTTTGCAACTCACTTCTTACTAAAAATTTTCTCTGTTCTTAAGAATTGAGGGATTTAGAATTCAATAGTTTACTACTAAGTTGCCAGCCTCCTGTAAAGTCTATCAGAGTTGACCAGTTTCCTAGGCAAGGCGCACAGCACTTGCAAGCTCTGTGCTATAGATCTTGCATGCGATGCTCTGGATCTGACCAGCTTCAGTGCCCCCGAGCTCCTCAAATGCTGCACCTGCTTTCAGCATTGGACAGCACATGCTTGGGCTTTGTCACACCACTGGTCCTGACTGTCAATCATGAGCGCATCTCCACCCCCCGTGAAGCAGAAAGTTGGGAGGCCGGGGAGTGGTGCACTCCTGATGACTGAGATAACTTGTTAAAAAAATGTTCATTTTAAAATATAATTATTATTTTTTCAAAAAGGATTACCAAGATAAGTACAGCAGCCTCATCAGGCCTAAGATGTCCATGAAATAGCAGAGTGAGTGAGTGAGTGAGTGTGTGTGTGTGTCAATGAGTAAAGATATGATAAGTCATTTCATGGTGACCACATAGATGCCTTTACATGTCCCTGTGTTGGTCTATGGTGGCTAGAGAATTAAGGGGGTCACTAACAGCTATTACTATTCTTAATGTTTGCTAAGAAGTATGTAAATTAAAAAAAAAATAATAATAATTTGCTTGTCCATATTCCATTTTTATCCAGCTTTGTCCAGAACATTTCATTAATCATCACGTTACCAAAACTACAAAAACACATCTATGACAACAAATCCAATTATGACTTGGATCAAGCCGACATTCCCGGTTATTAAGACTGAGAATTACCAGTCAGTCGATGGGAATGTGTAATCCTGTGATGCATTTACACTGACATTTCTCATGGCCAAAAAAAATATTGCTTCTATAGGAATGAGAACACATGTATGTAATGCTGCAGTGCTCCCTGCATTTTGGGTAAGGACCAACAAAAAGGTATAAAAGAAACATGCAGAAAATCATTTCCCGAAGAAAACAATGAAAAAAGCAAAAACAAAACAAATAAAATTAGATCACCATAGAAACTGTCAGTATAACAAGAGTGCTAAGAGAATGCAATGTTCTTTCCTATTTCGAGAATTCCTTTTATCAAAAATGTTAGTATTTTGGATACTATGGGTATCTTGTTCTGGGTTTCAATGTTTTTGTGTCAACACTGTTGTCCACTATAGAGACGACTCCTTGTTAAATGCCGTAGTCCCAGTGTATATAAAAAAAATAAAATACACACCATACTCGCTGCCGGCACCATTCTGAAGTGTAAGCAAAGGAGTCCATCAGCAGTCACTGATCGGCTGCAGCACTCGTGTGGCATAACTGTGATTTATGTCCGATTTTACAGTACATGCTGGTATTTCCTTTAGACTTTCTATAGTATTTTTGACATTTCTTTAATGAGCTAGTTAATCGGTCATAACTATCGCCCACCCCACCAATCAGGGTGTAAACAGCTGCACAGACTGCACACCTCCCTCAACTTGTTTTGTGGCCACTGCCAAGTACTGCAAATCCACTCCTATTCATCTGCCAGAATAGCACAACAAGCTTTTCCAGCCATAAATACAAAAGTCAGTAATATCTAAGGGCCCGATTCATTTGCAATTTCTTGAAGTTACTTTTTTTAGTCTTGTTCAAATCTGCTGACTTTTTTCTTGCGACAAACTCTTCAAAATGGCATACAGGGCACCAAAAGTCACAAATCTTTAAGAAAAAAAAAAAAAAGAGTTGCAAAAATTTGCCAAAATTGAAACTCCAGGCAGGGACTGAAAATATCTGAGCCAAAAGGTGACATTTAGCAAAAATTTGTCTAGAGAAAAAAAAAAATTATAAAAACTAGAAATTATAGATAATTTAAAAGTGGCGCAAAACATATAGAGAATAAGCCGCAAATATTAAAGTCACTAAAAAGAAGAAAATTACTCCAGAATAGCGGAGAAGCAACTATAATGAATCAGAGACTAGGAGTTTACCCAAAAGGCTCTTGCAGTCTATGTGGAAGGAAAACATTGCTAGTTTGTACTAAAGTCTACCTCCAATGATAGGCGCAATGACATATGGCACAGTAAAGACGTACGTCGCCCAACTTTTTTAAAAAAAAAAGAAAAAGGTTTATTTCGGGATGGAATACTACAGCAGACTGCTAATATACAGGGTGGTCCAAAAGTAGGTGGACAGAAAGTCTAATAAGGTTATGAAGGGGGAGATTTATCAAACATGGTGTAACGTGAAACTGGCTCAGTTGCCCTTAGCAACCAATCCGATTCCACTTTTCATTCCTTACAGACTCTTTGGAAAATGAAAGGTGGAATCTGATTGGTTGCTAAGGGCAACTGAGCCAGTTTCACAGATCTAGTTTTCACAGATAGATCTCCCCCAAATCTGTTTTCTTTTCAGATAATTTAGATAACACATAATGGCAAATAATTTAAATACAGATAAAAGAAAATGGATTTTAACAGAGTATCGGAAATCTCAAAATGCTTAAACCGTTAGAGCAAATTGGGTTGAAACATTTGGTACGCAAGCCCCAAAGAGACAAACCATTTACCGCATTGGTGACAAATTCAATGCCACTGGCTCAATCCTTAATGCTCCAAAAACTGGTCGACCCAAAACAGTCTGTGCAGAAGATAATAAACAACTTGTTTCTGAAACATTTGTTCAGAGTCCAAAAAAGTCCACAGAAGAGCCTCTCTGGAATTGTGAATTTCACGAGCTTCTATCATGCGAATCCTGAAATCTATTGCAATTTAGTGTTTCATAAATCTCCCCCTTCATAAACTTATTACACTTTCCGTCCACCTACTTTTGGACGTATGTATATATATATATATATATATATATATATATATATATATATATATATATATATATATATATATATATATATATATATATATATACACATATATATATATATATATATATATATATATATATATATATATATATATATATATATATATATATACACACACTGACTTTCACAATTCTGACGGCATCCAAAAGCTCAGATTTTTTCGGCTGACGACATGAATAGAGGCCTATGAAAGTAGTGTGAAAAGAGCCATGATTGTTGTTTGACACTTCTCAAAAAGCATTTATCCTCGGTGATTGATTCAGAAATTCATGATGTATTAGTTTGGCTACAAAATCAAAAAACAGTAAAAAATAAAATAAAAATAACCAATAGGTGCTATAAACACTAACTCCTGTAAATATGGGGGGGGGGGAATACTATTATATACCTTAATCGGAGCTGTGGAAAACTTCACTTTCCTGGCAGACATTAGGTCTTCTTCCTCCGACAGGCCAGGTACTTCCTCATAATCGCTGCAGAAGTCATAATCCGCATCTTCGTTTACGATGAATGTGACATTGTCGGCTGTAGGATGTTCCCCTTCAATGTCTTTATCATCATCGAAGGCTGCATTTTCAATCCCAAAAGCCTGAGCAGAATAGCGTACTAAGTTTTTGTTGTTGTCAATCTGTTCTTCAAATTCACTTCCGTCCTCCTCGTCACTGTCCGCCTCTTCGGTGGCGTCATCTGTTGGTTTCATGACGACCTCCATGCTTGCTTTTGTTACATCATCTGATGGACTTTTACGTTCTTCCTTGCCCTTTCGCTCGGCGATCTGGAAGCTATCATTTAGACATGGCTTTGGACCAAGAGGCTTTATGTCCTCGAATACATCATCTTTTAAGTTTGCATCTTCTTCACTCTCAGAGGACTCGTTTTGTAACACTACTAACTCGGCTCGCACCATCTCAGTCTGAGTTTTGGCCAATACTGGAGCCTCAGAATCGTTCTCTTTCGTACCTGGAAGCTTATTGTTATTCTGAAGAGAAGTAGATTCCTCTAGGATTAAAGTATTTCTTGAAGCCCGATCATTCTCCAGGCTCTGGTCCTCTTCTAACGTTTGATCCTGAGCAGAAACCTTTTGGGTCCCTCCATTATTATTCAGACCCATATCCGTCAAGGCAGTAGAGTAATTAACGTCTACAACAGAAGTACTACCAGACTCTATTACAATTTCATTAGTCTTGGACAAATCTTTATGTTCCTCTCCGTCACTATCGGCAAGAAAACTTTCCAATCTCCTGCTTATAGGTCCTGCATTTAAGGAGGAAGATGATGATGATGTAGACGTTGACCGATGGCTGTTGAACTGATTTTCAGACGATGAAGAAGTGGTGGACTTTGCAGAAACACTACTAGGGCTACGATCGCAAGAGTCACTCTCCATTTCAATAGATCCATGTCTGCGGTCAAGCCTGGTCACTTTGTCCTCCTTGGTTGGAGAAGATCTGTCAAAAGTAGTCTGGCGGTTGAGATTTCTTTCGAAGAGTTTTCTGGTTTCTGAAAATTTTTCCGCTAAGGCTACTTTGTCCAAATCGACTTCTTCCGCTGTCCTGACAACTTTATCAGGACACGGCACATCGGGGCTGATATTTAAGGCGTTGTTCTTTTGCACACTTACAGAAGTGGTTGTCGGAGGAGGAGAAGGACAAGAAGAAATCTCGGGCTTTATAAGTTTGCTTTCTACTGGATCAGGAGGAGATGAGCTCATCTGCATGAACATATTCTTGATCTTGTGTACCCGATTGCCATAGGAGGCACGGCCTCGGGTAAGGTCCCCCTGTGCTCCATTAGCAGTTAGCTTTAAAGTGGTGGGCTTCGGAGAGATCTCCGGTTTGACCCCATCAAATGAACACTTGATTGCCTGAAAATCAGACTTATACGCGTTCCTGTGTGGAGAAGCACTCCGGAGGTTCCTCTCCCCTTTGCCTTCTGTTTTCATCATTTTTTTTTTCTGTCACGAAATTGGCCTGTTTGAGAAAATGTTCAGCGTCACTCCCCTCTCCACATGGACAAACGAGGATCACAGGAATTAATGCAGCGCTGGGTTCATGGGAAATCCCAAGCAGTGAATCACTCCCTCCGCGCTCAGCTGTCTGTCTAATTTCATTGCCACAAGACAACCATCTGCTGAAGGAAAGAAGAACAGAATCATACGGGAGGAACGAGACATGGGTCCATGATGTTTGGTCATCAGCTTTGCATTAAATAAAAGATTTTCATAACTTATATGGAAGAGCCGCTAAGTACTTGTATAATATTTACAATAGGAGGAACCAAGGTCATTTATACAAGATCTGGGGATAAACAATCACAATAAGAAAATAAACATGTTCCAAAAATCAACAACTACATCAGGTTCCAATAGTCAGCCAACTGGGGAATATAGGGAACAGTAACTCCAAAACAGCTGTCTGCCCGGGCCAAGTGTGTAAGAGGCACAAACCATTTCCGCTACAAACAAAAACTTGACAAAGTGTCATTTCCTTAATCATTTTTCCTAGAATTAACAAATTTAAGGCCTCAGCTATTTAAAGGGGTTGTACAGGAGTTTAATATTGATGTCCTATCCCTAGGATAGGTCATCAATGTCTGATCAGTTGGGGTGCAACTCCCGGCACCTCCATCGATCAGCTATTCCCAGTGTCAGCGGCGGCCGAAACTGCTCAACACAGCTCCATTGATGGAAAAGTGACCCGGCTGCGGACACTATTCCATCGATGGAGCTGTGCAGATCCGTAACTGCGCAATTCCAGCCGACACAGGGAACAGCTGATTGGGGGGGGGGGTACTGCCAATCCGATCAGACATTGATGACTTAGGCTGTGTGCCCACGAAGCATTTTTCAAGCGTATATGCTGCGGAATTTCCTCAGCGTAAACGCTTGAAAAACGCATGTATATCCGCACCCCATGGTCCCCAATGGGATTCCGCAAGTTCTATGCACATGCTGCGGATTTTTCCGCAGCGTTTATGCCGCGTTCAAAAACCCGCAGCATGTCATTTAATTTTGCGTTTCCGCAAGCGGAATTGCCTTTGTCCAATGCATAAAAAACGCAAGGCAATTCCGCATGTGGAAAACGCGTGATAAACGCGCGATAAACGCGTGCGGAATTCCGCATGCGTTTTTCCGGGAGAGGACTTGCATTTATGCAGCAGAAATTTTCTGCTTCATAAATGCAACGTGGGCACATAGCCTTATCCTATGTTAAAGTTCCGGACGACCCCTTTAAGACTCACTTGTACAGACATCTGCACATCACATTGTTTCAGACGAAAGCTCAGAGGAACTGAAACAATTTGGGACCATCCTGAGAGATCCATAAGTAAAATTCGTCAGTCACATAAGCGGCAGTCACAAGGCTGACGATGAAACGCGCGTCGGGGGTGGTGCTTGTGTGTCCCCTGATTCCTGTTACCCAGGTATATATATTTAATAAATACTTACACCATTTACTTTTACTGGGTTCAGTCAGCGCTAACGTACATGCCAGGAGTTTCTTTTTCTACCTTGAGGTATCTATGCACTATACTCATGATTTACTTTAATAGCTACAAATACCTTACATCATGTCTTTTACTCTCTATTTAATATAAGCATACTCTGATACCTTTGATTTCTTTTTATCTGGTATATGTTTGTGATATATATTTACATATGGGTGCACATCTTTGATTAATGCCTTCATTCTGGTTGTCCCCCTCTGCATAAAATTTTATCTTGATCTAATAAAGTTTGATATGTATTTTTAATACCATTTGGCCCTTTTTTGGTTTATCTTTTTTGGTTCTTATTTGACTGACGTATAAAGCCTTTAGTCGTCTTCCAAAGTCCTATAGAGTGTCGGCGGATGGAGCAATGGTCACGCATGCGTACTACTGCCCCATTCACACAGGAGACTTTTGCTTTCATGATCAGTGAACCACCAGAAGGCAAATATTTCTTCTTCTATCCAGTGAATAAGCGATAAAATGTTATTTATGGGAAAACCCCTTTAAGAATGTGGCACTGGCAGCACCTGAAAGGCTTCAACATATTCCACAGCGCTGTACACAGCAGTTAAGGTGGCATTCTGTAAAAAAAGCCGCTTAAAGGGGGCTGTTCCAAAGTTTAAAAGCCCTCTATATGCATTAGATGTGCAGAAAAAGGTGGAAAATGAGGATCCTCTTCTGAAGAATTTCTCTGCACATTCGAGATATAGGTCCAACATTGGGACACCGGCCGATACAGTTATCTAGATATATGCAGAGTGACTTGTGACAACACTCCTACCTATGAATGTGACTCCCCCCCCCCCCCCCCCACTCACATACCCATCAGAACAGTCAAGCAATCCCACCCATTCCAGCAGGACTGGTATGGGGTCTACATGGAAAAAAGGATAGGGCATATTAAAAGTCAATATGTCCAATCTTTCGTTCGCGGCTAAAGGTGTTGGCCACATTATAGAAGATGTATGGCCTCCCTAGGAAGTGGACCTGACTGTAGGAAACATTAGAAGATGACTAAACCCACATTAATCTTCAGCCACCAAGCGTTAATGACATTTGTTTACTTTCCTGGAACGAGCGACCTCTGCAGACAATCGCTGGCCTTATTAGTGATGCTGGTATGTACGACACGACTGTTGAGGCCAGCGATTGCCTACAGCGGTCACGTCTAGGAAAGTAAACAAAGACTCAGCGGACCTGGAGCTACTGGGGATTTATTGAGGGATGTTTGGGCTTTTTGTTTTAAAATTACTTCAGCTTAGTTTCTTACTCTTTTACAATGTAACATTGTTGTGGTGATTGACTGATGTAACGGCGGCGACTTTCCACTGACGTCTATATAGAGCGGCAGCGGCCCAGTACGGAGGAGATTGGCAGCATGGGCCAGGTGTGCGGGCAGTACTGGCTGGTACTACAACCCCTATAGGGCACAATGGCTGGGGACAGCTCCTGATTATAGTCCGCTGATGGCACAAACATCATCTCCATGAAAACCAGGAGGGATTCTCTGCTGAAGACACTTTGTTCTTGAACTTGCTGTGATACTATAGAAGGACTCAGACTTCCATTCAAGCACCACAAAGGGCTTCCAAGTCTTTCTGGCCGGCAGCCCGGCCGGGGGATCTCAGGATGAGCGCCTGCAGACAATGAGGAGCGCACAATGGATGTGGATGCAGAGGAGCAAATGGGGAAGTGGAAGAAACACAACACTGCGGCAGACACAGGAGTCTGGGACCCCGGCAGAGCCCCCCGACCCTCCAGGACCGACCCCAGCTCACGACCACAGATCTGCAGGCTCCATGCCACCTCCCTACAAACTTTACAAAGTTACCTGAACTCCTGTTATCCCCGCCAGAAAGCGTGCGATGGATCCGTCCCGAGTAGTAATATGAAGCCAAGGACTAATCCAACTGGGAACTGGGGGGGAGAGTGCTCCGCACTACCGTGGGCTTCTTATGCCACTCTTCGCTGTGCCGCCATCACTTTTCCCTCTTCCCCCGGGCTCAGGTTCCTTCTTCCTCCTCGTTCTTCCCAAATAACTAACTGCCAAACGCCAGCCGAGCACGTCCACGATACTCAGCCAATCCAGGGCTCCAGGCAGAGCGCGCTCCCGCCGGCCTCTGACTCAGGGCTGAGAGGAGGAGGTGGCTGAAAACTTCCCAAGGCGCGCCCCCGACTGCTGCCCGCTGCGCCACCTACAGGGCGCGGGGACGAGCGCGCATGCCCGGCAGAGCGCGGACCACCTGTGCGTCTCTGGCGGCCGGAACCAGAAGTCTCAGCATTTACATTCTGCCTTGGTCACGTTTTCTGTACAGCACGTCATCAGAAGTAATGCTCTACTGATCAATTAGTACTGTTTGTCATCATTAGCCATTTACAGCTTGTTTATGGCAATTTTCAGGCGTTAATATGGGCATATAGATAATACTGCCATACAGCACTTACACAATGCGCTATACTGCTTATATAATACCACCATACAGTGCTAACACAGTGCAGCTATACACTGCTTATATAATACCACCATAAAGTGGTTATATAATACCACCATACACTGCTTATATAATACCGCTATACAGTGCTTATACTATACCACCATAAAGTGGTTAGATAATACCGACATACACTTCTTATATAATACCACCATACAGTGCTTATATAATACCACTATACAGTGCTTATATGATACCGCCATACAGCACTTATATAATACCACTATACAGTGCTTATATACTACTACCATGCAACACTTATATACCACCATGCAGTGCTTATATAATGCCGCTATATAATGCTTATATAATACCGCTATACACTACTTATATAATACCACTATAAAGTGGTTATATACTACCACCATACAGTGGTTATATAATACCACCATACAGCACTTATATAATACCACTATACAGTGCTTAGATAATACCTCAATTTAGTGCTTCTATAATACCACTATACAGTGCTTATATAATATTGCCATACAACACTTATATAATATCACTATACAGTGCTTATATAATACCACAATTTAGTGCTTCTATAATACCACTATACAGTGCTTATATAATATTGCCATACAGCACTTATATAATATCACTATACAGTGCTTATATAATATTGCCATACAGCACTTATATAATATCACTATACAGTGCTTATATAATACCACTATACAGTGCTTATATAATATTGCCATACAGCACTTATATAATACCACTATACAGTGCTTATATAATACCACAATTTAGTGCTTATATAATACCACTATACAGTGCTTAGAAAATACCGCCATACAGCACTTATATAATACCACTATACAGTGCTTATATAATACCACAATTTAGTGCTTATATAATACCACTATACAGTGCTTATAATACCATTCTACAGTGTTTATATAATATTGCCATACAGCACTTATATAATACCACTATACAGTGCTTATATAATACCACAATTTAGTGCTTATATAATACCACAATACACTGTTTATATAATGCCACCAGTGCTTTTACAATACCACCATATAGTTCTTATATAATGCCATAGTGTTGACGTCACTGAGAAGAGCAGAATGGCGCTGGATCCCGGAGAAGGCAGTTGTAAGTGAGGGTATTAACACACACTAAACTACATACATATATACACAGATTTAGTAAAAACAGATCTTCACAGGAGGCTTCTGTAAGGCCCTTACTGGCACCGAGCAGTGGAGACTTTGATGTTGTGATGGAGCATTTTCTTGCATAAAAATCCTGGTTTTCTTGAAAGATGCAGACTTTTTCCTGTACCACTCCTGGAAGAAAGTGTCTTCTAAAAACACTCAGTAGGTTTGGGAGCTGATTTTGAGTCCATCTTCAATTCTAAAAGGTCCAACTAGCTCATCTATAATAATCCCAGCCTGTAGTAGTGCCCACCTAAACCACGCTGGCGTCTGAGTGGAAGTGGAGCTCTCTGCCCGTTACTGATCCAACCATGGACCCATCCATCTGGTCCATTAGGAGTCACTCTCATCTCATCAGGGCATAAAACCTTTGAATAATCCATCTTCAGATGTTTCTTGGCCCAGTCTTCACGTTTCTGTGTCTTGCTCGGTGGTGGTCATGTTTCAGCCTTCCTTACCTCGGCCGTGTCTCTGAGCCCTGAACACCTTGTACTTCTGTGTCTTGTTCAGTCGTGGTCGGGTTCAGCCTCCTCACCTTGGCCATGTCTCTGAGCACCGAACACCTTGCCGCTCTGGAATATGACAGCACTGGAGGATAATGACTTCTTGGTCACTTCATGTTTCTTCTCCAATCTTTGGTAGTTAATCTGCACCTTTTTTTTCTTCCCTCTTTTTTACGACCAAGTTGACTATTTGCAACATAATTTTTGATGGTTCTGTGATCGCCCCAATATCTTTCAAAACTTCAAGAGTGCTCTATAAGACTTTTCACAACTTTTTAAACATTTCACAGTAAGTTAAATTTATTTTTTGGCACATTTGTCTGGGAGCTGACAGTCAAGTGACTGCAAGTATGCGATTTGCATACTTCCAGCCACATTCTGACTAGACATGCCCGACTTCTCTCAGTTCACTTGTATTAAGCGAGGCTATGCAGTCTAGTCGGCACGTGACCACATGTATGCAAATCACATACTTGCAGTCACGTTCCTGGCAACTCTCACCCTGCACTCTGTGATTATTCACAAACAAAATGACTGCAGAGTTGAACCCCAAGCCTGGACAACCCCTTTAAGGATGTATCCACATTCTTTCCAAGGTCCAATCCCTCCCTCTTTGTACAGTGCTGTTCATCGGGACTAGAGAGTCTTGCACTGGTTCTCAGTGCTCAATATTAATGGGAATTTGACCAACCACTGTTAAACCCCTTCATTTTAAAGTAGATGTCCAGGCCAATAATATTAATGACAAGTCATCAGAATCAAAACAGTGGGGTCCGACACCTGGCACCACAATTGATCAGCTATTATTAGCTCCCGCCGTGGCTGGATGTAAACATTAGATGGCACTGAACAGCACAGCTGTGTGCAAAGTGTAGCTGCTGCTGCGGAGAACTGTAGAGCAGCAGGCGATGATCTGCATTATTATATGTCTGGACAACCTCTTTTAGGGCCCCTTGGTCTATCTGTATGGTGCAAAATCACACATTTTAAAACGTACCCACATTATATATTATTCTTATTTTTGTAATGAAACATTTGT
Organism: Phyllobates terribilis; assembly: GCF_046119375.1. Lineage (NCBI taxonomy): Eukaryota > Metazoa > Chordata > Amphibia > Anura > Dendrobatidae > Phyllobates > Phyllobates terribilis. The sequence goes on along the minus strand of NW_027362769.1, from coordinate 112,317,567 downwards.
TTCTTTCACAATCCGTTACAATAAATGTAAATGACACTTTACCGTTGGGTTCTGCTTCTCGTGTTCATTGCTCCTATCATTTTTTCAAACTTAAATAAAAGTTGCCAGGGTAACCAGAAGTGCAAACTGCTACAAATGCAGAAAACTAGAAGTCCCCCCCCCCCCCCCCCCGATGGATGATACATTTTACAGCCTTATATTGCAGGATGAGCTCTACTTGACATTTATGGCACAAGTCATATTCATCAGATATTTCCTTCTTATAAACCTATGGTGATTTAATTACTAGTGTTAATGAATTGTGGAGCTGCCATTGTTGCATACATTTTACTCTATGCATATTTATATTATTGTGTGTGCAAAGTTTGCAATGTATTCTTGTATCCCTGCATCATTGTCCGTGCATAGCATTGTATATAAAGGGTTTCTCTTTGCTAAAGTGATGCACCTATCCGGGCATAGTGTCATATAAAACTCATAACATGTCCTTCTTTCCACACCCAATCTTTAACATGGGTTGTAAAACGGGAACATGTGAAAATTACATTCACCCACGTCCCTCAGAGCAGTTCTCATTAAAATTAATAGGCTTCCTATGTAATTCATGAACAGGCTGGATCCTCCGCAGACGTAGGCAATGTGTATAGCCTTTACGTTGGTAGAGCACATAGCCGTCTCAGCTTTTTAAGACCCTAACTTTCTGTTTCAGGAAACACATGTACATCAGCCACAATGAACAGACTGTGACCCTATCTTTTGTATTGACGCATCTAATGAGCGTGTGAAAAGGTTATTGTAATTGGTGGTGGAGCAGGGGAGCTGTGACATCGTCTATGGGTGCATTTTTTTATCAATAAAGTGTATCCCATGTCACTGTGCATTATTATCATTATGTGAACACTCATTTAATATCATTCTCTCCTTGCTCACTTGTATGTACTTTAACCCCTTCACAACAGGGCCAATTTCCGTTTTTTCCTCCCCTTCTTCCCAGAGCCATAACTCTTTTATTTTTCTGCCCACATAATCATATGAGGGCTTGTTTTTTTGCCGGACAAGTTCTTTTGAATGACACCATTCATTTTACCACATAGTGTAGTGGGAAAAAAAATAAAAAGTCAGTCAAAATTGCAAAAAAAATGCAATTCTAACATTGTTTTTGCTTTGAGCTGTGTGATGGCTTATTTTTTGCAGGGCGAGACAATGTTTTTATTGATACCATTTTGGGATAAATGTGAAGTTTTGATCACTAGTTACAATATTTTTTGAGGAATTTATTTTTTTTGTTTTACAGTGTTTATCGATTGGGTTATTTCTATATTTTGATAAATTGGACCTGTCTGAATGCGGTGTTATTACAAATGTGTATTTTTTAAAAAAAAAAATTAATATCTTTATTTTTAATGGGTGAAATGGGGGTGATTTGAAGCTCCACTCCACCCGCAATTGTTAGGGGCAGGTACTGGCTGTAACAGACAGCCATCACCGGCTTCCGACTTGGGCCATACATGAGAGGTGGATGTCTTGAAGAGGTTAAAGGGCTTTAAGTTACACAGCACTGGCTATTTTGGCTTTTACCTTTTGAGTCCTTAATACTGTGATTGCATATAATATAACTCTGTATTGGTTTCTCGTATGCACACAAGGGAGTTTTGTTATTTTCACTTTTTTTTAGATTCTAACTTCTGGTTTCAGGAAACAACACATGTACATTCACCACAATGAACAGACTGTGACCCGATCTTTTGTATTGAAGCATCTAATGAGCGTGTGCAAAGGTTATTGTGAAGGGAGGGGGAGCAGGGGAGCTGTGACATCACCCATTGTGATTGGTGGATTCTGTTTATTAGCTGTGTATAAAGTTGTTACTTGTCATAGGAATCCTGCCTCTGATGATAAGGAGCCTGCTGAAAACTCTACTGAAAGATCAGGAATTATGAACCTAATATAGCCCCTGTGGCTACCGTGAAAACTGCAAGATTACTAATTTTGTTTTTTAATAAAGAATGTGATATAAAAAAATAATATTGCCATTTTTTTAAATACATGTAATACAAAAACAAAAGGTAATTTTTTTTATGGCAAAATTTCCTTTAAAGGAATCCTATAATATAAAGTAATCCCATAGGCGGGATGAGATACAACATTCTAACTTGCAGTGGAGAATTTGGAGGCAACGTGAAAGCACTTACCAATAACATAGGTACTTTGCATCAGGAAAACACATTCTGGTAGGGTCTGAAAAAGGGGTAGGTGAAATAGGCAGATGCCTAGGGTGACAATAAGGAAAGGCGGCACGATTTATGCCTCTGTGCTGGAGGCACCAAACACTCAGTGCTTTCCTACAGACCATCTATCCAACAGCCAGCATGCTGAGCTTCCAGTGCTGAGGAAGCACTCAAGGGCTTGTTCACATGTTGCATTATTGCCACATTTTTTCTATGCATTTTGGTAACATAAAGAACGCAGTGTTTTACAGGACCAGCAAAGTGAATGACATCTCTGAAATCTCATGCACTTTGCTTTTTTTTTTCCTGCAAATTTAAACTTTCAAACTGGTTTTTCAAATCTGCAACGTCAATTTTTTCAGTTTTTCACCCATTCAAGTGTATAAAAAACGCACTCAAAAACGCAGATATCTTACGCAGCATTTTTCCTACCAACACTCTTGGTTTTGCAGCAGAAAAATTGGTTACAAATACTAAACGCGTGCACGTACCCTGAAACTCTGCCTTGGGCACGCAAGATACTGGCTCTGCCCGTGCTTCATGGACAAGACCTACAGAAGACTTTCATATACAAGTTGGATGCAGGGACAGAACGGAAGCCTGAAGACCTCCATACACTTTAGAAGAAAGTCTACCTGACGATTTTCACAGGACAAATGTATGACCTTCTGACAAGTTTAGGCTCTGTTATCACTACAGTATTTCCAGCTTTATATTGCTCTTTGACATTCAAAATTGGTACAGTAGAACCATTCCTGGCTAGACCTGCACAGCAACCACCCAATAGTTAATTACATCACCTTCAAAAGCTTGGCGTTTCTTTAAAAATTCATGCACTCTCTAAGGACATGGGATGCTGGAGTTAAGCACTTTGCAATATGCTTGCAATTCATGAAGCTATTTTAGGTAAATGCACTGTCAAATGCTGTAGAATTTTTTTTAAAGAGTAACGCTAATCCGAGGGGCTTTTCCGATGGAGCAGTGTGTTGCAGATTACATTTTACCGTAATTACATTGTGTCGGCACAACCAAGTGATCTTTTATTCTTAGCAGCAAACATATTGTTAGAATAGTGTTTCAAAATAATATTTCAAAAATATTTCTTATATCCCTTAAAATATTCTACAAATCTTAACTTTATGTATCACCCTTTAAATACCTTGACACTCAAGCTCCACTGGTCCAAGAGTCTCCCATCAATCTCTGTTAAAGAGTAACCGCCATTTTAATATTTTTTCATAAATCAAAAGTCCACTTTGTAATATATCTTATTGGAGAAATCTGATTCTTTCTCCTCTTAGACAGATCTTTTATTCTCAAAACTCTGAATTCACTGGTAAAATATGTACTCAGTGAAGACAGATTTTTCCATTACTGAGATAGAAGATGACAGTTGGTGCTCATAAAGTTCTATGTAACTATAACTGTAATTTCAAAACTTTCAGCAGAATGTCTGTGTATGCCTGTAGCTCCTCTTTGCCCTTCATAGAAGTTTAAATAGTTGGTCCAAAACTAATATTGATTTTCATTCTAAATGTCTCTCTGGTTATTTGAATAATATACAGTACGTTTTTCTAATATGGTTTAATTAAAAAGTCCCTACCCTTTCCTCTCTAATCCAACTGCTTTTTTTTTTTTACCCATTTACATTTTGATGACGCTTCGTTCGAGAATCCCTGTGCATGCTGGGATACTCAAATGAGAAGTCATCTGGGGGCACTGCTGCAGCCTCTATCCCAACCCAGAAACTAAACGTCATCATTGACCTCTGTTTCAGAGGCTGGTCTAGTCTGTGGTCTACTAAGCATGCACCGAATGTCAATTCCAATGTATGCTCAGTACAAGCTCCTTTCTTACTGTGCAATATTATTCACAGTGCACAGTGACAGTGCGCTCCCTTGCCAGCTCTAATTAGAAGTGATGAGCCAGCAAGAGAGCGCACTGTCAGTGCACATTGTAAGGAGATAACCCGTCTTACTGCTGCGTCAACATAACAATAAAAAAGTTATGGCTCTTCAAAGAAAGCAAGGAAAAAAAGAAAGCGCAAAAAATAATATTTCCTGGTCCTTAAAGGGTTAATATGAGACAGTTATTTTACAGGTGTTCTAAGACTTTCTCTTGATCGGCACTCTACGATAATTGATCGAAATTGGTGGACTTTGTGATCTCTTGTCATGTTACTCTACCTTGTTGAATGATTTAGGACTTGTTATGACAGCTGTAGTTTCGGTCACAGTGCGACCCGTCAAAACATCAGATCGCAGTAGGACCAATATTATTCAATGAGGCCGAGCACATGTCTGATTATGTGCTTGGATCGAGTGGTCCAAGGAAAAGAATCACAGCATAGACAATTTGCCTCAGACATCAGATGGCACTCAGCCATTCATTACTATGGGTCGGTGGAAAACATCAGACAGACTAGAGAAGATGGAGAAACTTTCTTTTTTTTTTTTAATTCTCCACATCCAAGAAAATCGGATCTTACTCTGATCAAACTCTGTTCAGATTGTGATTAGCATAATCAGACCGTTTTTCTCTGATGTAGAGTGTACGGTCGTCTACACCTGCCCTAAAGGTAAAAAGAAAAATATTAAGGTGACGTATGATTCTTTAAGTTGACTTCCTCTCACTTTAGGATACACTCCACACTGTATTTTCATTTATTTTCTAGATTTACTGTTGAGATTTTTTTCACTGTAATCCTTAAGGATTGATAACAAAGGTCGAGCGTGTTCAGTCAGATCTGTATTTTCCTGGCGTACAGGGCGCGGTACTTAATTTCAAAGTGTTTTTTTATGATTACCCATAATTGACTCGCACTTTTTACTGCAGTGGATGTTAAGTTCAAAAGGAGAATCTTCACTTTATTTCAATGTTGTGCTTGAGACCAATACTTGAAGTGTGATGATGGTTAAATAACAATAGCACAATGACGCACTAGCCACGACTTGTGTCTATAAAGTCTGATGGATCAGTGGTGAAAGTTACTGAGAATATGGTTGAACTGTTCTCTGTTGTGATCTCATTAATATACAACCCCTGGCAAAAATTATAGAATCACCGGGCTCGGAGGATGTTCATTCAGTTGTTAAATGTTGTTGAAAAAAAGCAGATCACAGACATGGCACAAAACTAAAGTCATTTCAAATGGCAACTTTATGGCTTTAAGAAACACTAAAAGAAATCAAGAAAAAAATGTGGCATTCAGTAAGGGTAATTTTTTTCAGACCAAGCAGAGGGAAAAAATTATGGAATCACTCAATTCTGAGGGAAAAATTATGGAATCATGAAAAACACACAAAAGAACATTCCAATACATCACTAGTCTTTTGTTGCACCACCTCTGGCTTTAATAGCAGCTTGCAGTCTCTGAGGCATGGACTTAATGAGTGACAAACAGTACTCTTCATCAATCTGGCTCCAACTTTCTCTGATTGCTGTTGCCAGATCAGCTTTGCAGGTTGGAGCCTTGTCATGGACCATTTTCTTCAACTTCCACCAAAGATTTTCAATTGGATTGAGATCCGGACTATTTGCAGGCCATGACATTGACCTTATGTTTCTTCTTTCAAGGAATGTTTTCACCGTTTTTGCTCTATGGCAGGATGCATTATCATCTTGAAAAATGATGTCATCATCCCCAAACATCCTTTCAATTGATGGGATAAGAAAACTGTCCAAAATATCAATGTAAACTTGGGCATTTACTGAAGATGTAATGACAGCCATCTCCTCAGTGCCTTTACCTGACATGCAGCCCCATATCATCAATGACTGTGGAAATTTGCATGTTCTCTTCATGCAGTCATCTTTATAAATCTCATTGGAACGGCACCAAACAAAAGTTTCAGCATCATCACCTTGCCCAAAGCAGATTCGCGATTCATCACTGAATATGCCTTTCATCCAGTCATCCACAGTCCACGAATGCTTTTCCTTAGCTCATTGTAACCTTGTTTTTTTCTGTTTAGGTGTTAATAGCTTTTCTGTATGTAAATCCCATTTCCTTTAGGCGGTTTCTTACAGTTCGGTCCCAGACATTGACTCCAGTTTCCTCCCATTCGTTCCTCATTTGTTTTGTTGTGCATTTCCTGTTTTGGAGACATATTGCTTTAAGTTTCCGGTCTTGACGCTTTGATGACTTCTTTGGTCTATCAGTATGTTTGCCTTTAACAACCTTCCCATGTTGTTTGTACTTGGTCCAGATTTTAGACACAGCTGACTGTGAACAACCAGCATCTTTTGCAACATTGCGTGATGATTTACCTTCTTTTAAGAGTTTGATAATCCTCTCCTTTGTTTCAATTGACATCTCTCGTGTTGGAGGCATGATTCATGTCAGTCCACTTTGTGCAACAGCTCTCCAAGGTGTGATCACTCCTTTTTAGATGCAGACTAACGAGCAGATCTAATTTGATGCAGGTGTTAGTTTTGGAAATGAAAATTTACAGGGTGATTCCATATTTTTTCCCTCAGAATTGAGTGATTCCATAATTTTTTTCCCTCTGCTTGGTCTGAAAAAAATTACCCTTACTGAGTACCACATTTTTTCTTGGTTTCTTTTAGTGTTTCTTAAAGCCCTAAAGTGGCCATTCGAAATGAGTTAGTTTTGTGCCATGTCTGTGATCTGCTTTTTTTCAACAACATTAAATTTCTGTTTCTATGTTTAAGCTTTGTCTGAGCACTCCACCCTGATGCCGCAGGTGGTTTTAATTGCAGTAGGATCTTACTTTCCCACTTATAAGCAGACGGATGTCCCTTAGAGAGGTATTCACATTGGTAGGGTCCTGACATCGAGAAACGCCTTATCGCGGCTACCAGATACACATGAATTGGCCAATTTATGCGCTAAGATTTCTCATTTATTTCTATATTCCACAGCAGTAATGCTATTCATATTTCATATTTACATGCGCTAAAATTTCTCATTTATTTCTAGTTTCTACAGCAGTAATGATATTGATATTTCATACTTCATAATTATATACTAAGCGTTACAGAGTGCTACTTTGTTTGTTAATTGTATATGGAGGTAGCTCCCCTTAGTAAGCACCTGTTCACACCTATTTCTTGTATTGGAAGTGCCGTCAGTTTTTTTCTGTTTCTAGCTTTCTCATGAAGATTGGGCAAGTGATCAGCTCATTTCCATGGGTCTGGCCTCTGTAACCATTCGCAGTGTTTCTGCTGAATGGAAATGCAGTATTACATGCTGGACATTGAAATAAATTGCTAACCATGTAGTACAGTGATGGGCCACATCCACCAGAGTGAAACCTTCTATTATTGGTACCATATTGGCATCCTTACAGCTTTCTGATCTTTTTTTATTCCAATTTTTCGGTGATTATGGTATCAGATAAATATTTTTATATTTTATTAGTGTGCATAATTATACATGCTTTGATACCATATATGTAAAAAAAAAGGGGATCTTTTTTTAATAAATATTTCTTCAAGGTTTTTTTTTTTTTTTTTACATTTTTTTATTGGTCCCCATAGGGGACTAGAATCTTGGGCCACTTGATCACCTACACAATGCACTGTCTATTTTAGAGTTACTAATCTCTTATGAAGCTCATCAGTAGGACCCTGACTGATGTTACAACCCAACAGCACCCCAAAAAAAATGCCATGAAGTGGATAGGCACAGATCGGGATCAGAAGGGACATGTCCGTTCCTAACCTCCTAAATGCTGCTTGTAACGATTGATAGTGGTATCTAAGAGGTTAAAGTGTTGCAAATCGGAGCTAGCTCCAATTGCAGGAGTTATTCTCTGGGTGCCGGCTGTATAATGCAGCCGGCACCTGCACTGTATCCTGAGAATAAGTGTAGACATCCACTGTAAATGTCACCAAGGGGATAAAGCTTGCACTATATTTTCCACAAAACGGACAAGACTGCTACATACCGTAATTTTTTCATCACAGACTATCAGTTCTTCAATCTCGGGCTTTTCCCCGCATGTCCAGACAGGTTGAACACCGATGATGTCTGACATCATATTTATATAACTGTTTAAAAGCACTGGAATTATATGACTGCGCCTTTAAAGGTCTGTTCCTGGTGTTTGCTTTGCAATATTCATAATAAATGAAGATTCTTATTTATTTTTTCTAAGCAAGCTGCTTCATGTAACATGTTTGAATAAGCAATGCTGTGATGCGTCATGTGTATTGGACATATTACATTGCTTCACATTCTGGAAAGAGGAAGCGACACATTCCTATACATGTCTGTTCATTGCTTCAGGCATTTAAAATGCAAAATAGAAGGTAAAAGCCTGGAAAAGGAAAAGTTACAAACAACACACAGTTATAATAAAAATAATATATATACACCAGAGTGTACAAATTGTATATACAATGGTGTACCGGGATCTGGTCATAATGTGGGCAAGGTATAAAGAAAATAATGATTGCTATCTGTCAGGGGTGCAGATTTTATTAACTGCTAGAAAGATTCTGAAAAATATGCTATTCCTACTGCTAAAAATACCAAAAATCATGATAGACATGCAAAAACGATACTGTGAACATTTCCTTATACCTCTATAGATAATACATATATAAATAGGAGAGAAGAAAAACGATACAAAAAAAAAAATTATATATTATTTATAAAAATATATTTTTTATTAACAAATAACTGTACTAAAAAAAAAAAAAACATCCTAAAATAAATATCAATGGTAACAGCTTTACTTTGCTAAATTCTTTTTCAAAACATAAGTTTATTGGGATTTTTACAGAGAGAAACAGTGAAGGTAAGTAAAAAAGATAGAGAAGTACATATTGTAAAAGGAGAAAGATAAGTTAAATGGTCACCTTCATTTCAACAAACTTTGCATAAATTAATAGTGCAAGAAACTAGAAGAATCTTCTTTCTCCATTTATGAGCCACTTCTGACGCACCCCCTGGGACATATTCCTTTCTTTCAGGGGAATACCCGGAGCCGGATCAGATGGGGGTTGTAGTCTTCCGAGTGGCTGTGACCCGGTCCGTGCCCAGGGTGTCAAACTCAGTTGTATGTGGCAGTCCTACAGATGTTATTAAGTTCTTAATGTCGACTACGCCACCCGTTGTGTTGCGGTCACTGTGGCCGCCGCTGCAGCAGGGTCCGCTGAGGCTGGTGGTGTTGGTGCAGCTTGATAGGATAACCCCCAACGGGAGGGGTATAGCCTCAGGGGGATCAGGTGCAGAGGATGGGGGTTGTGGTGATGCAGTGTAGACGGCAATCAGAGACAGAGTCGGGTTATGCAGTTTAGGATGTTTACTCACTGCTGATGTTCCGGTCACTCCAGCTTCAAGTGACCTCCCGAGCCGTGCTGCGTCCACCAGGTTCTGGATCCAGCCAACCCCCAAATAAGTCCGGAGCGTGACCCTGAGCTCTCCTTCTGTCCTTTCCTCTGGCCGTCCCCACTAGAGATCCACCCAGGTCCAGCTCCCTCGGGCCTTCTGTTGGGAGACCCTTGGCCTTGGGTTCCCTGACCCTCCACGTGGTATGCCTTCGGGGTGGATGTGGTGGGTGGCCGTGGCAGACGCTGCCCACGGCCTCCGGTCTCTGGCTGGGGTGTGTTTTTGCCCCCACCAGCTTGGGTTCCGGTACCCTGTGCCGACTCTTCACCCGCTGCTGGACTTTGGGTTCTTAGAGTCCTTTTCTTCTGTTTCCCCCTCTGGGTCTCTCTCTCTCCTCTCTCACTCTGGGTCTCTCTTCTCCTCCGCTCGCTGACTTTCTCTCTGCAACTGACCCTGTTCTTAGTTGGTGCCCACCTTATATACACCCTCTATGTGTGAGCTCAGGTGACCAGCACCCAATGAGCTCCTAACTTTACCCAGGCTGCTCCCCCTATCTGCCCCTACACTACTTGGGATGTACCACCCCCCTCCCACTCCAGCCAGGAACAGACTCGGTCGTACCTGCACATTTCTAAGTGGGAGTACCGTCGGTCTGCTCCTCGGAAATGGGATGTGTGTAGTGCATGCAGCCTACCGAGCTCAGTTCCACACTCCATCCTTACCCGGGAGTGGAATATCACACCTCTGGGTTGAGGTGCAATACCCCTGTAGCAGCCGAATCCTCAGGGTGCTACATTCCCCCCTGGTAAATCACAGCACGTCCTCGGGCTGTAAGACAAAAACATCACAAAACATACAAAATTTTTCATATAAACATAAACATATAAAACATATAAAACTTTATATAATTTAGCAGCATTAAACATTCTCGTCGTCTCTTGTTCCTCCTCCGGTCACTGGGCAACTGTTGACCGGGCAAGGTGCGACAGTTCCTTTCTTTAAGATGATTTAACAGTAAAACCAGTAGGGGGCGCTTTAGGACGCGCAACTATATACAAGGGTATGGCCGCTCTCAGTCCTCGGCCAGTTAAGGAGGGAAAGGGAATGGCTGCTCACAGTCCTCAGCCTGTGGGATTAAGGGTAAACGGGTGAACAGTTCACTCAGCTGGTCCCAACGGGGACTATATTTGCAGTAACAGTTTCTTTGTACCCCGGTCGGGTAACTATTTACAGCACCTGCTCCGCTGTACTCAACAACGTCTTCCTCCTGCTCCTTCTTTGGGGATCTCAGCTTCAGACCCGTCCGGATCCTCTTGCTCTTCCTCCTCACATCGCAGCTCCTCCTCTGTCAGGCGATGCGCATGGAGGGCGTAAGGTCCTTTGGCACACTTGTGCCGGGTAAAGGTGACCTCGTCCCCGATATAAAGGTCACGACCTCTGTGCCCCTCCGGCAGATGGAACTCCACATCTCTGCGCGTGACAAAGACGTCGCCGGGGGTGTTGTGGTCTCTGATGAAGCCCCACCCATGCTGCATGTTGAACTTAATTACAGTCCCGGTGGTGCGGGGACTGTGCGCTGCACGGGGGTCCCTCCTGGTTCGGCTCTTCTGCTCGGCGCTCCTTATTTGGGCCTGTTGTTCCCGGACCCGCCTCTCTCTCCGCTCCCTCGCAAACTCCTCGAGCTGCTGTCGGCAGCACTCAGCACGCTCCGCAGCAGCTGCCCTGGTTTCTTGAGTGAACCCCATTAGGTCTTCTCCGGTGGGGTCCCACTCAAATTGGGTCTCTTCAAGCGGGGGCGAGATCCTTATCACGGGCTTCGGAGCCGGAATCAGGGGTGCACACATGGCCCCAACTCTCCTCTGGTGCTCCAGTTCATAATATTTCTGGGGCCAGATGAAAGGCTGCCCGTCCGGCCACGTGTGCTGGGCAAACAAGTCCTCTCCCAGACGCGGCACCCTTGGTTTTACGGGTGCGGGCGCGGTGGTGGTGGCGCCCGGGTTGCCCAGGCCTTGCGGCCAGGCCTGGGGCACCTGGAAGGTGAAGGGCACCGTTAGGACGGCGGCGCCCTGGGCTACCTGGCCTTGCGGCCAGGCCGGAGGCTCCGCGGAGGTAGGGGGCGCTGTTGGTGATGCGACGCCCGGGAATTCTAGGCCCTGCGACCAGGCTGGTGTTACTTCCTGTTTTGCCACGCTCGGGGTCGGTGCGCATGGCGTCACAGGGGTCGCGGCGGCGGCTTCCGGTTGGGGCCTAGTCTGCGTCGGTGACATGGCGTTTTCGGGCACAGCAGGGGGACTTTCGGGCTCTGCGACGGGGAGCTGGGGCAGGTAAGCGGTGTCCCGGTTTGGGGTATAGACGTCCCCTTTACCTGCCTCCATGCGTTCGGCTCCCTTCTCGGCGCCGTCTCCGGCCTTGGGTCCTCCCGCGCCATCCTCAGAGGCGGTCTGTCTCCTCATCTTGGCTGGCGTGCTCCGGGTCTTGGTTTGCTGGGCCATCTCTCGGCTCCACTCCGCCAATGTCTCTCGCTGTACCCGGGCCATCCTCCGTGCGAGGCCCTCCAGGGCAGTCTGTGCACACTCCCGGTCTCGGGGGAGCTGTGCAAGGACCTCCACTAGGCCTAGTGGGGTCGTGGTTTCCAGCAGGCTCCTGACCAACGGGTCGGTGCTGCTCTGCTCCTCTTCCAGCAGGCTCCTGGCCAGCGGGCCGGTGCTGCTCTGCTCTCTCGCCATCTCCGGGTGAGCTCCTCCGCTACTCTTCTCCAGGCTTCTTGCCTCCGGGTGCGCTCGCTCCAGACTGCTCCAAGCGACACCCATCTTTGCTCTCTCCTTTCGTCTCCTCCCACTTCGAGGGCGGTCCCGGGGCCACTTGGTGATTGTCAGCTCCAGGGGCGGTTCTTTCACGCTGACCGACACCTCCAGCATCACAGTCTCTGTTGGTGGGGGCGGTTTCCACTTTTGGCGCCATTTTCGGTCCTGGCCCACGATGGGAGGCGGCCTCCTACCACCCTCTGGCACGCCCATAATGGCGTCCGCTCTTCCAAGGCGGGAAACCTTTGGAAATGGCGGGAATCGCTTCCCAGTGGCGGGAAACTCTGCAGATGGCGGGAAAATGCTGTTAATGGCGGACAACCGGCTGGAATCGACTGGTGATGGGGTCCGATGGCGGGGACCCTCCGGAACCGGCAGGAGACTTCTTTCTGAGGTAACGATGTTCTTTTCTTCAGGCACGCAGTACCCGGGTGTTGCGGGCACGTAATCCTGCCGACTACGCCAAAGTTGACGCACCCCCTGGGACATATTCCTTTCTTTCAGGGGAATACCCGGAGCCGGATCAGATGGGGGTTGTAGTCTTCCGAGTGGCTGTGACCCGGTCCGTGCCCAGGGTGTCAAACTCAGTTGTATGTGGCAGTCCTACAGATGTTATTAAGTTCTTAATGTCGACTACGCCACCCGTTGTGTTGCGGTCACTGTGGCCGCCGCTGCAGCAGGGTCCGCTGAGGCTGGTGGTGTTGGTGCAGCTTGATAGGATAACCCCCAACGGGAGGGGTATAGCCTCAGGGGGATCAGGTGCAGAGGATGGGGGTTGTGGTGATGCAGTGTAGACGGCAATCAGAGACAGAGTCGGGTTATGCAGTTTAGGATGTTTACTCACTGCTGATGTTCCGGTCACTCCAGCTTCAAGTGACCTCCCGAGCCGTGCTGCGTCCACCAGGTTCTGGATCCAGCCAACCCCCAAATAAGTCCGGAGCGTGACCCTGAGCTCTCCTTCTGTCCTTTCCTCTGGCCGTCCCCACTAGAGATCCACCCAGGTCCAGCTCCCTCGGGCCTTCTGTTGGGAGACCCTTGGCCTTGGGTTCCCTGACCCTCCACGTGGTATGCCTTCGGGGTGGATGTGGTGGGTGGCCGTGGCAGACGCTGCCCACGGCCTCCGGTCTCTGGCTGGGGTGTGTTTTTGCCCCCACCAGCTTGGGTTCCGGTACCCTGTGCCGACTCTTCACCCGCTGCTGGACTTTGGGTTCTTAGAGTCCTTTTCTTCTGTTTCCCCCTCTGGGTCTCTCTCTCTCCTCTCTCACTCTGGGTCTCTCTTCTCCTCCGCTCGCTGACTTTCTCTCTGCAACTGACCCTGTTCTTAGTTGGTGCCCACCTTATATACACCCTCTATGTGTGAGCTCAGGTGACCAGCACCCAATGAGCTCTTAACTTTACCCAGGCTGCTCCCCCTATCTGCCCCTACACTACTTGGGATGTACCACCCCCCTCCCACTCCAGCCAGGAACAGACTCGGTCGTACCTGCACATTTCTAAGTGGGAGTACCGTCGGTCTGCTCCTCGGAAATGGGATGTGTGTAGTGCATGCAGCCTACCGAGCTCAGTTCCACACTCCATCCTTACCCGGGAGTGGAATATCACACCTCTGGGTTGAGGTGCAATACCCCTGTAGCAGCCGAATCCTCAGGGTGCTACACTTCCTCTCCCGCCTGAACTCATTTACTTAGAACTACAGCTAATTTCTGACTAGCTCAAAACAAAATGGACTGCTGCCGGCTGAGGGATCTGGTTACAGCTGCCTATTGAAGTCTATGAAGTGGGGAGAGGACAAAGGAGGGTCAGAGTAAGGCCACGTTGACAAGTTCAGTATTTGGTCAGTATTTCACACATCAGTATTTGTAAGCCAAAATCAAGAGCGGGTGAAAAATACTGAAGGGGTGACGTGTTTCTATTATACTTTTTCTCTAATTGTTCCATTCCTGATTTTGGCTTACAAATACTGATGTAAAATACTGACCAAATACTGAGCGTGGCCTAAGAAAAACTTGCTATAAAGCAGCAGCACAGTCTGTGTGTAACATACCTGGCGCCGTGCTTGCATAGTGCACCATCTCCCACTATGCAAGATCGCATCTTAACCTTCAGTCCAGTTTGTAAGCCGTGCTCCTGTTCTACTGTGTGCATGCTCTGGTCTGACTGCTTAGGGCGGCGGCCCGGTTACTTCCTGTTTCTTATAGCTGCTGTGGGCACACTCCTAATGCATCCCCAGCCTATTGCTGTGAGTCACTGGATATTTAAACCCACTCCACCCTGTAGGAGATGCCTGAGCAACTCTTACATTCAGAGGGCTCCTTGCCTCTGATGTGCCAGGTCCCGTTCTGTTTCTTGCCTGTCCGCCAACCTGGGGGCTGTATTCCCAGGCCTGTCTGAACTATCTCTTAGCCTGTTTGTCCGCCTATCTGGTTGCCGTATACCCAGACTCGCTCCTGTATCTTGTTGCAGTGTGAGTTCCTGTCTGAACACTCTCCTAGCCTGTTTGTCTGCCTCTCTGGGGGCCGTATACCCAGACTCGCTCCTGTATCTAGTTGCAGTGTCAGTTCCTGTCTGAACACTCTCCTAGCCTGTTTGTCTCTATGTCCGTACCTTCCCTTTTCCTGCAGTATCTGAACCTGCACCTAACTCCAACTTGTTGTCTCTGTACTTCTGTTTGTGAGTTTTGTGTCCAATCGCTACTTCATGTGTAGTACCTTGTGTGTATCTGGTTCTGCTTGTCCCTTTTCCCTTCCTCCGTATCTTCCTCCTGTGTTCTAGCCATCTTCCTGCATTTTCCTGTCTGTTCCATGTGAACAGAGCCCTGTCCTCTCTGCCTTGTCCACCGCACCTGTGGTTTCGCTCTGCTCAGCCTTGTCCACCGCACCTGCGGTTTCGCTCTGCTCAGCCTTGTCCACCGCACCTGCGGTTTCGCTCAGCTCAGCCTTGTGCACCGCACCTACGGTTTCGCTCTGCTCAGCCTTGTCCACCGCACCTGCGGTTTCGCTCTGCTCAGCCTTGTCCACCGCACCTGCGGTTTCGCTCTGCTCAGCCTTGTCCACCGCACCTGCGGTTTCACTCTGCTCAGCCTTGTCCACCACACCTGCGGTTTCGCTCTGCTCAGCCTTGTCCACCGCACCTGCGGTTTCGCTCTGCTCAGCCTTGTCCACCGCACCTGCGGTTTCGCTCAGCTCAGCCTTGTCCACCGCACCTGCGGTTTCGCTTTGCTCTGCTTGACTACCGCATCTGCGGCTCTGAACCCGTCTCCCAGTCTGTACTGGACCCTAACCAGCCTGCGCTCCAAACTGCTAGTACCTCCCTGTCTGCACCCCAGCCGTGCTTGCCAGTGCCCACCTGTCTGCATACCAGCCATGCTTGCCAGTGTCCACCTGTCTGCATACCAGCCGTGCTTGCCAGTGCCCACCTGTTTGCATACCAGCCGTACTTGCCAATACCCACCTGCCTGTCTGCCAGTCTAACCTGCCTGTTCCTGCATTCCCCGGTGTGGGTCAACAACTGTGACTGGGGTCTGACCTGGAGTCGCACCTGGACCCTCTGCTCAGTTCCTACTTGGTCCACAGAGTCGACTAAGCCGCTGTGCGACCTTGGTCGGATCGGGTTGATACTTAGTTACGCCTCTCCAGGCACCCCTTGGTTCATGGTACAGTGGGATCACTAATCACGCTCACGCCAGTCAGTCCAGGCGTGAGCATAACAGTTTGCTCAGGCCATGGTTCCCGTTGAGCCCCACGGCCTTTCGCTCTCAGAGACATTTTGAATCCTTGTCTGGCGAATACGTGCACCAGGAAAAAAAATTTTCTCAAGCTATGGCCCAGGCGATTTATGCATCAGCCCAAATGGATCTATCAGCACTCGTTCCTGCAGATCCACCATGGTACTATGGGGATCCAAAACGAAGCCGTGCATTTGTGGAGCAATGCATGCTGCATTTCAAGTTCTATGCTCACTATTTTCCTACCGATCAGGTTAAAGTGGCATTTATGATGTCCTACCTAGCGGGTGACGCATTGAAATGGTTCACCCCCCTATGGGAAGCATGGGATCCTATCGTCTCTGACCTGCAGGCCTTCCTGGTGGCCTTTCTAATGGTCTTCGATGACCCTAATCCTGAAGCCTCTGCTTAAGCTTCCCTTCCCAATATCCCGGAGCAGCCCCGATGGGTAATGTGTGTGGGTAGCTCACCAGTTCTCCAGCCTGAAGAGACTGCTGCCCACTCAGAATCCACACAGGATGACTACGCTCGGCAGAATAAGTCTCTTCCCAACCTCAAGAGGCAGTCCAGACGTGCAAGGCGTAGAGGCAAACCATACGCCAGGTTCTGTCCTCCCAAAGACCTCCTGTTCCCCAGCCTGAAGAAGCAGCTACCCGCACTGAATCCATGAAGGTTGACCATGTTCGTCAGGCAAAGCAGAGGCCAGAACTCAGTCACAAAATCGGATTGCGGTCCCGCTGCTGTTGTTTGGGACCCCCTGACGGTCCTTGTCCAGCAAAGGTTGGAGAATCCCAAGACATTAGGCCTGTAGGAGAGGCTGCCCTTGGCCTTAGTGTTTCCTCTCCACAGATGACCATGACTGTCTCCGTGGCAAGTAAAAGCCTCGGATTAACCGGAAGTTTCGGGCTTAAAGCCTTGAAGAGTCAGTGTTTGATTCCCGTCCGAGAACTCCAGAAGCCGGTTTGGGCATTGTCAGCGGAAGGACGAGCCCTACTCAGAAACAGTCAAAATATGTCTGTACAAATTAAGCTCCAGATTGGAGCATTACACATGAAGAAGCTTACATTCCAGGTGCTGACTAGTTTACCCACAAGTCGTCCAGAGCCAAGAGATCTAGTGCCCGCTCAGGTCTGGAGACCCTGCATGGTGTATCCTGGGGGACTGCTAAGGTACAAGGGGTGTCCAGTTCCCATATCATCAGGACAGTTAGCAGTTTCTTCTTCTTCTTCACCAGATCTGCTAGTTGCTGACTCGCTGTGCACTGAAGTCTCCGAAGGAAGAGAAGCGGAGGCAATGTCCCCACACAGTCTCGACGATTGTACCAATGATCTGGCTTCGGGTACCTTCCCGCCTCACAGACATGTCATCTCTGAAACCAGACTTAAGATGGTCCCAAAGCATGGACCCTACATCTCTAATAAATCTGGCCTTATGTCCATCAAGGCATTGGATGCCTCCAAGTCTCTGCACCCCTCCAACCAGGCGGAGGACCTCCAGTTGCCTCCTGAATCCTCCGGGGTGCTACCTGATAACAAATGGAGAGAGGCTTTCCTACACCCTGTACCTGATACCTCGCCCACTTCATCCAGTGAGCGTGACAAAGTATACTTCGGAGCAGTGGTTACCCCCGAGTCTCTGTACTCATCCAACTGGGCGGGGGACCTCCAGTTGTCTCCTGAATCCCCTCCGGGGTGCTACCTGATAACAAAGGAAGAGAGACTTTCCTACACCCTGTACTTGGTACGCCGCCCACTTCATCCAGTAAGCTTGGCAAAGTGTACGTCAAGGCGATGGTTACCCCTGAGTCTCTGCACCCCTCCAACCAGGCGGAGGACCTCCAGTTGTCTCCTGAATCCTCCGGGGTGCTATATGATAACAAATGGAGAGAGACTTTCCTGTGTGCTGTTCCTGGTACTTCACCCACTTCATCTGTTGCTGAGGATGGCTTGATGGGAGGAAGCATCCTAGTTACCAAGATGATGAGACCAGTTTCGTTTCCTCTAGTGGACAGAAGAGGTAATCCTCTTGAAGAGAAGGATTGGCCTCCAAATTCTCTGCGGAAGACCCTTGCAGGCTTGAAGAAGAGGGGGCGTAAAGGGGGGGGTACTGTAACATACCTGGCGGCGTGCTTGCATAGTGCACCATCTTCCACTATGCAAGATCGCATCTTAACCTTCAGTCCAGTTTGTAAGCCGTGCTCCTGTTCTACTGTGTGCATGCTCTGGTCTGACTGCTTAGGGCGGCGGCCCGGTTACTTCCTGTTTCTTATAGCTGCTGTGGGCACACTCCTAATGCATCCTCAGCCTATTGCTGTGAGTCACTGGATATTTAAACCCACTCCACCCTGTAGGAGATGCCTGAGCAACTCTTACCTTCAGAGGGCTCCTTGCCTCTGATGTGCCGGGTTCCGTTCTGTTTCTTGCCTGTCCGCCAACCTGGGGGCTGTATTCCCAGGCCTGTCTGAACCATCTCTTAGCCTGTTTGTCCGCCTATCTGGGGGCCGTATTCCGAGACTCGCTCCTGTATCTTGTTGCAGTGTCAGTTCCTGTCTGAACACTCTCCTAGCCTGTTTGTCCGCCTCTCTAGGGGCCATATACCCAGACTCGCTCCTGTATCTTGTTGCAGTGTCAGTTCCTGTCTGAACACTCTCCTAGCCTGTTTGTCTCTATGTCCGTACCTTCCCTTTTCCTGCAGTATCTGAACCTGCACCTAACGCCAACTCGTTGTCTCTGTACTTCTGTTTGTGAGTTTTGTGTCCACTCGCTACTTCATGTGTAGTACCTTGTGTGTATCTGGTTCTGCTTGTCCCTATTCCCTTCCTCCGTATCTTCCCCCTGTGTTCTAGCCATCTTCCTGCATTTTCCTGTCTGTTCCATGTGAACAGAGCCCTGTCCTCTCTGCCTTGTCCACCGCACCTGCGGTTTCGCTCTGCTCAGCCTTGTGCACCGCACCTGAGGTTTCGCTCTGCTCAGCCTTGTGCACCGCAACTGCGGTTTCGCTCTGCTCAGCCTTGTCCACCGCACCTGCGGTTTCGCTCTGCTCAGCCTTGTTCACCGCACTTGCGGTTTCGCTCTGCTCAGCCTTGTCCACCGCACCTGCGGTTTCGCTCTGCTCAACCTTGTCCACCGCACCTGCGGTTTCGCTCTGCTCAGCCTTGTCCACCACACCTGCGGTTTCGCTCTGCTCAGCCTTGTCCACCGCAACTGCGGTTTCGCTCTGCTCAGCCTTGTCCACCGCACCTGCGGTTTCGCTCTGCTCAGCCTTGTCCACCGCACTTGCAGTTTCGCTCTGCTCAGCCTTGTCCACCGCACCTGCGGTTTCGCTCTGCTCAGCCTTGTCCACTGCACCTGCGGTTTCGCTCTGCTCAGCCTTGTCCACCGCACCTGCGGTTTCGCTCTGCTCAGCCTTGTCCACCGCACTTGCGGTTTCGCTCTGCTCAGCCTTGTCCACCGCACCTGCGGTTTCGCTCAGCTCAGCCTTGTCCACCGCACCTGTGGTCTCGCTTTGTTCTGCTTGACTACCGCATCTGCGGCTCTGAACCCGTCTCCCATGCTTTACTGGACCCTAACCAGCCTGCGCTCCAACCTGCTAGTACCTCCCTGTCTGCACTCCAGCCGTGCTTGCCAGTGCCCACCTGTCTGCATACCAGCCGTGCTTGCCAGTGTCCACCTGTCTGCATACCAGCCGTGCTTGCCAGTGCCCATCTGTTTGCATACCAGCCGTACTTGCCAATACCCACCTGCCTGTATGCCAGTCTAACCTGCCTGTTCCTGCATTCCCCGGTGTGAGTCAACAACTGTGACCGGGGTCTGACCTGGAGTCGCACCTGGTCCCTCTGCTCGGTTCCTCCTTGGTCCGCGGAGTCGCCGCCGTGCGACCTTGGTCGGATCGGGTTGATACTTAGTTACGCCCCTCCAGGCACTCCTCAGCTCATGGTACAGTGGGATCACGCTCACGCCAGTCAGTCCAGGCGCGAGCGTAACACTGTGTAAGTGTTTTATCTCATCCAAGTGCTGAATTCACATTCACACTGCTAAGTATTGCTGTATAATTTACTCAATGCTTCTGATTCTAAGGCCGGGTTGACATGAGCATATTTCATGGTCTGTCTACGGACCACAATGCTCGCACAGCTCTTCCAATGCAAGCTTACAGCCTTATAGACACATATGAGGCTATAAGTCTAGGATTATAGACCCCCCTCCAGACCGAACAATGCAGGCTATATACAGACCATGAAATACACTAGTCTGATCTCAGCCTAAAGGTGTTCTACTTACAGATAGGAGAACCGGAATATAGAAATGAGCAAATAAATTAATATTATTCCTATTTGACATTCTGTGACAGTTGGAAAGGAGCCCATACAAACAGCCTCCTACTTGCCGACATCGCCGGCTCCTTTTTTTCACCCAGTAACAATGACATTATGCCATGCCAGCTAATCAAAAGAGGAGCGGGGTATGTCAGCAGGTAGGAGGCAGTTTACAGGGCTCCCGTCCAGTAGCCATGAGATACTGGCATGGCTGCTGGACCCGGGTCCTCTGAATCTCTACAAGACCCTAATCTCTACAAGAATCCCTCTCTGTATTAGAGAAATCATAGCAGCTATACTCCACCCACCAGCTCAGAGATAACCATAAAGTAGAGAATGGACCTGCGGAGGAGAAAATTAGTGAAAAAATGCAGGATACAAGACCTATAATGGCCAGAAATAGTGATATTCCTCATGTACACACTAGCTTATTCTGAACAATCACATGAAACGCCAGATTCGGTTTAGCATTTTTTTTGTAACAGCCTTTGGTTTGATCTCGAGCCGTGGCTACTTGATGGATGACCGATCTGTAGGAAGATCGATCTTGTGCAAGCCTAGACAGGGCCACCAGGGTCTTCTCTGCCGTTATCTTGAAAGTATCAAGCAAACGGGTTGCTGGTCTTCCCCTTGGCCTTATCCCTTCTATTCTTCTGACCATGATGTCCTTCTCATTTTATGATTGCTCTCTTTTTATGATGTGTCAAAAGTAAGCAAATTGAAGCTTGGTGATTCTTGCTTCGAGTGACATGTCTGGCTTGATTTGTTCCAAAATTGATGTTCTTCTTCCCATCCATGGTATTTATGTATTTATTTATTTTACTCAGTTATATAGCACCATTGATTCCACAGTGCTTTACAGACATTATCATTGCTGTCACCATTGGGGCTCACAATCTAAATTCCCTATCAGTATGTCTTTGAAATGTGGGAGGAAACCCAAGAACCTGGAGGAAACCCTTGCAAACACAGAGAGAACATACAAACTCTTTGCAGATGTTGTCCTTGATGGGATTTGAACCCAGGACCCCAGCGCTGCAAAGCAACAGTGCTAACCACTGAGCCACCATGCTGCCCATATTGAAAACATCCTTCTCCGGCACCATATTTCGAAGGTGTCAATTCTTCTGTCTTGTTTCTTTAGCATCCAGGTTTCACATTCGTTTGTTACCATAGAACACACCGAACTATGTATGAGTCGTGTCTTCTTCGCCAGTGAAATGTTCCTCAATTTGAAGACCTTGCCCAGTGGCTTTGTAGAGGGGGACACCCATGGCTGTTACCATCACGCTGTGTGCCGAAACTCTATTCTCTTTGCCCAATGCCCCCTCTACTATTAAGGACTGAGACAGGAGTGTGTGCTGCAAGGGAGGATTTGCTGTACTCACTGTTACACCTTTCATGGAACCGACATTGACTTCAAGCAAGACAGGAGATCGTTAACAGACTCACTTTTACTGTGCAAGTCTTCCATACACCGCTGCAGTATACAGATCAAGACAAGTTCTTTGGTTACTGAAGTACCCTTGGTTATGTGCCTTTCCAGCGTCCGTTCTCGTCCTGTCCTGAGACCCAACATCATCCACTTCTTCTGCGACCCAGCTGAGAATCTCACCTCTAGGGATATAGAGGCCTCGCCTTGAGCACCTCTGACAGGCCATGAGCCTAGGACTGTGCCGGCGTCCAGATTCCATCTCAAATGTGTCCTCATTCTGTTCTGATAACTTGCACTAGTAAAACACTTCTTCGCTGCTGCTACTGCTGATGGAGTCTGCTTTCCTATCTGCTCAGTCTTCCTCCACACTCTGTCTCTCTCTCTCTGTACATGGGACAGAACCTACACCAGTCCTGTGCAATCGGGTCTTGAACCGAGGAATGAGGTGGCCTGACACAGGCCTCCCCTAATGGCAGTCTCACTCTGCCTAGTCACGCTCTGACTACTGCTCCTCACTACTCACTCTCTCCCCTACTGTCTGCAACCCGGAATTAGTTTTCTATAAAACAACTCTAAACCCCTCCCAGTAGATGATGTAAACCCCTGTCTTAACTCTCTAGTGTCTAAGAGGGGGGTGTAACTAAATCCCTATCTATTGTATGGTTCCCCTCTGGGCAGACCTCCCGAATTCCAGGGGCGGCCTTAGGCAGAGCCTATGGAGAACCGGATACAATAATGGCCATAGGGATTTCACAGCAAACACTTTATCAAATAAATAACCTTATAAACATATATAACATTTATCAGAGAACTAAAGAACCCCTTCTTGACTCGAAGTCTTCATCGCCCAGCAGCCTACTACAGCTTTATAGTTGATTTGCCACGTATATACAATATACATATATACAATATAGTTCCTAACTATCAGGATGCCGGGAGGAAGTGGTGACCAAACCTTATTGTTACGCACGCTGGAGGTCACTGGAGCGGAAGTCACAGTGACTCCCCGGCGTCTGCGCTCTAGAGCCCGGCAGTGTAAAATAGGGCCGAGAGAAAAAAAAAAGCACCTTGAGTTATAGGCGCATTGTGCATACGTGTTATCTGCAGATCTAGACTGCACCTCACAGGGCCCTGTGACGTGCAGGGGAGGGGGGGGATATTTAAATTAAGTAGGTAGGCGGGGATTTCTTGGCGTCCCCCCGGACACCAAGCCTAGGAAAACGGATTTTATGAAAAGATATGTCAAAGCAAGCAGACCTCTAATATAGGCCATACAGGTAGGTATAGATTTACATTTCTATCACCTGTATGCCCATATTAGAGGTCTGATAAGTGCCAGGGGGTGATAGATTCCCTTTAACAATTAACCTCTTGACGCCATCTGCCGTACATTTACATTGCTGGTGCCAGAAATGTATTTACAGTTGCTGAGCTTGAGGCATTTAAAGCAGAAGCTGGGTGTATTACACACCATGATCCTGTTGTAACAGCCGGGAATGGAGATAACTCAGATCCCCAGCCCTTAGATGACCAATGGCAAAAGGCGTTTCTGTGTAAATAATTGCACTGTGACATCACTGTGGATACAGTTTTGTGACTAGCTGCATTATATCTGTATTATAGCATCACTTTGTGCATAATCCCTCTTTCTTATATGTGAATTATCCAAATTTGCACATCATGCATACTAATATGACATTATTGTTTGCATTATCACTGTAGCGTGACATCACATTCTCCATTGTTTATGCAGCATGGTTTCAGATTAACATTACTCTTGTGCACTGACATCACTGTGGGCATTAACTGTATAATTGGTACATCACCAGATACTGGGTACGGCAAAATAATAGCAGTATAGCTGAATCTGTCAGCAGGCTTTCCCTCTCCCATATTTATATGCACATGTAGCTCTTTCAAAGAAAAGTCCAGCAATACCTTTACAAGGACAGTCCGTTCCTCCGTTACTGAGGTATCAGCGTTTGAATTGATATGCAAATGAAGCTGAAGAACTATGGTAGATCTGAAGCCTCTGTCACTCCAGCTCTATTCCCCACCCAGCGTCGCCTCCTCCTGCTTGTCTGATTGCCTCTATGCTGTGTGACTTCAGGAAGGGAGTCATCAGTCAAGCAGGAGAAGGCAGCACTGGGTGGGGAATAGAGCTGGAGTGACAGAGGTTTCAGATCTACTATAGTCCTTTTGCTTCATTTGTATATAAATTCAAGCGCTGATTTCTCAGTAACAGAGGAACGGACTGGCCATGTAAAGGGATTGCTGGACTTGTCTTTGAAAAAGTCTACATGCACATATAAATATATAAATAGTTTGGGGGGTGAAATACTGCTGACAAATTTCCTTT
Source organism: Phyllobates terribilis (assembly GCF_046119375.1). NCBI lineage: Eukaryota > Metazoa > Chordata > Amphibia > Anura > Dendrobatidae > Phyllobates > Phyllobates terribilis. Next base: position 112,293,402 of record NW_027362769.1, on the reverse strand, counting down.
AAGGGAGAGAGACTATGCATGTGTGGCTGCTCTTCACTGCCAGGTATAAAGACTAGACACCTGTGTTCATAGGATTAGTGGCAGACCCTTCAGTTAGATGCTCACCAATCACACCTTTATCACATTTCTCATGAACGTACTAAATTGGAAAAACTGCCTGTAAATTAGGTAAAAACGTTATCCTAAAATGATATAAAACTAATTAGTATAACTTTACCTAATCCATCTAAATGGAAGGAATATGCTACCAACTGCTAAAAATACTATGTTCTTGCACAACCACCCACACACAGAAGCTTTTCAACAATGGCAAGAACAGTTTGGCAGCACTAACAAAACCTACTGGAATCTAAAATAAAAGTGTGCATGTACATAATTGTAATTTGGCAAACAAATAACTTTGCATTATACTAATTAATTGTGTTCCATAATCCAACTGTGCTGCATAATGCTATAATAATAAGTATGATGACAATCATAACAACAAATAATGAATGTGTGGGTATTAACTACTGATACTGATACAGCTGGTTTCACCTTCTAGTTTTAATATTAATATGTTTGACTTAAAGGGAATCTGTCTGCAGGTTTTTGCTATGTAAGCTAAAGACAGCATGAGGTAGGGGTTAAAACACAGATTTCAGTGATGCCTCTCTAATCAAGCTCTGTGGTTTTGTTTGCCTGCAATAATTGTCTTAGCACCAGGAGCTTATCATTACTCTGACCCAGCAGTGCCAGCCTTCTGGTCCGACACACTCCCTCCTGTGATAAGCAGCTCACTGTCTATGGACGTTGTAGATACAGAGCCTGGTGTGGGCAGGGCTAGCTTTCTCAGCTCTGCTTCATTGCTAAATCTAAAAGCTCTGATTGTGTGAGAACGGCTGCACCCAGTAATCTAAGTGATACATCGTTGGATTCAGCTTCTCTTTGCCTACATTAGGCTGCTTTCAGATGAGGTAGCAAAAACCTGCTGACAGATTCCCTTTAAATGGACTAAGATGAGCTCATTTAGCCCCCGACCTCTTGCTAACTTAACAAATGAATGTTTATAGGGCCTCATTGAGATGTCTGTTTTTATTTTCATGTATGAGAAAAATTGTCCTAGTTTCATCAAGTTTTCTCTAATAAAAAAAAAATAAAAAAAGTTTCTCGCCTTCTATCTAGCAGTCTGAGAAAAACGGACAGGACTTGGATGCATCTTAGTGCTGTACAATTTTTTTACCGACCAATAGACTTGCATTGTCGATTTTGATATGACGTATCGAACACGTGTGCACAATTTTGCAAGTACAACTTGGTCCGTATAGACTATCCTACATATGAGCGCTATCCATGAAGAACACAGATAAAACTCGTACACGAAACACTAATGTCTGAAAGAGCCTTAAGACCAATAGGAAGAGAGTTTGGTTACAGGATTAGACTATAAAAGCTTTGTTTGTAGTCTGGTACTATGGAAAAATATAGCTCTGCATAGGAGCTGCAGACACAAAACTTTAGGAGATTGTTTATAAAATAGATTTTTACTGTAACTTTAGATATTTTGGGTCAAGAAAAAGTTAGGTCGCAATGGTTAACCCTTCCTTTAAGCCATTTCCAATTTCCTATCTTAAAAAAGCCTGAAGGTCAAGATGTTAGTTGTGAGTATTATTATCGGAGCAGTAATATGGTCATGGGGGGGTATGTCCTTCAGCAGCGCAGTTTATTCATACTAATTGCCTGGTGGAACAGCTCCCCAATAGTGGAAATATTTACTTGAATTGACACTTACAACCAGTGAAAGAGTTTTCTTTTCCCTGAGACTGTTTAAATAATTTCATGCATATTCTTCTGAAATCCCAGACAGCTGTGAAGCTTGTTACAGGACTATGACGGACATGTAATTTCCATAATTTATTTATTATGCCTCCTTCTGGTCGTCGTGTGTAAAAAACTAAATCGTAATATTCGCAATGGGTGACTGACTTCATTTCCTGGACACAAGAAAAAACAACTAAGCACATTATTTTTTTTTATTTGTTTTCTTTTTGAAAGTTTTTATTACATCACATTTATTTTAAGAGTAACTGTCATTTTCATTTTTTTTTACCATAAATCAATAGTTCACATGAAAGTAAGAAACTTTGTAATCTATCTGCTTCTTTCTCCTCCTGGACGTATCATTCATTCTCAAATTTCTCAATTCATGGGTAAAATTTGTCTTCACAGGAGGAGATGACAGTTGGTGCTCATAAAGTTCTACAGAGAGTGTAACTGTCATTTCAGGAGAACTTGCAGCAGAATGTCTGTGCCTGTCTCTAGCTCCTCCCTCTCTATAGTGTTTTAAAAGCACCAACTGCCATCTCCTATCTCAGTAATGGGAAAATCTGCCTTCGCTGAAAAAAGATTTAACAGTTTTTGCAAATGAAATGAGAGAGAAAGATCAATCCAGAGGGAGAAACAAGTTTATCTCATGAGATATAATAGAAAGTTGCTTATTTTCATGTGTATTATTAGTTTATGAATTTTTTTTTAAAACAAACGCAGTTAAACTCTGCTGTACTGCTGCTTCCCCTCACAGGGACCTCATCTGTGCTCTTATCTCCCAGCAGTTCGTAATTATGTACAAGGTTAGACCAGGAGATCGGAGCTGTATCCTTACATCTCACACAAGGAGAAACCTAAGCTATGGAGGGGGCGTGTTCTTTTTCTCCTGTTTTGCTGACTTCTAATGATTGGCTCATTGACTCATACAGGGAGAAGAAGTACACGCCCTCAGTGAAAAATATCTGATAACACCTACTTGGACGTAACAAAAGTTAATTCATTAGGTGCCAAATACTTTGTCAGTATCTTTGCAACAGGGAGGCGAAAAAAAAAAGTAATTACTTCGTTTTTCAGCCACTATTGCATTGTGTGTCCAGTTCAACATGAAAAATTTGGTAAACGTCCTCTTCAAAGCATTTTTCTATATTGTATAATTAATTTGCCAAAGCAATATGCTGGGATGGTACACAGTTTTACTGTATTAGAATACAATTTTCCAATTTTGTCTCATGCAGTCTTATCCGATATCTCTTCTTAGAACGTGTTAATGTGGCTGTATCCCTGCCTTATAAAGGTATTCAGATGCCCCTTATTTGACACTTTAGTTCTAAAATGTAGAGGAGCAGTAACACGTAGATAGCTGCTCAAATCGACAATAGCCACCAGACTTTTACTCAGACCTGGCGTTATTTGTTAGTGTTCCTGCATCTGTAAACTTGATTTGCAAACAGGAATAGATGACACTTATGTAATATGTATGGCCAGCTGCAGGCCTCATGTACGTAGTAGAGAGACCATGCAGAGTCCTGTGTGGCTCTTTACAATGGAGCCTTAAAGGGGTTTGTCCTGCCTTACTCTATGTGACTGAAGGCATTTGAATCCTCAGTTGCACACACTGCATATTGTGAAGGTTCTAGGCGCTAGGAACAGGTGGCCATGTGACCGTTAGTATGCGATTTGAATACTTCTGGCCACATTCCGACTAGACTTTGTCTGGCCGTGCCCATCTAGTCGGCAAGTGACCGCATGTATGCAAATCACATACTTGCAATCACGTGCCCGCCGGCACCGGAGAATCCTCCCAGTGTGTAGTGCATGTGATGTGAGTGACTACAGACGTGTAGCCTAAGACCACTGCCCCACCATCAGCATTTGGTCAGTATTTTTTCTCAGGAGCGGGAACCAAAACCAGGAGTGGGTGATAAATGCAAAATTGGTGACTTGTTTCTATTATATCTTTTCTCTGATTGTTCCTCACCTGGTTTTGGCTCCCACTCCCGAGAAAAAATACTGACCGAATACTGATAGTGGGACCGTGGCTTAAGGCTGGAAAACCCTTTTAAAGGATTTAGCATTCTATGTTATGTGGTGTATGCATAGAGCATTGTTTCTAGGAGAGAAAAGTCCTATATACACTGTATATGATATATATCAGATGGAGAATGCTATAATTTTTTTTTCTGTTAATGGCCGCATGGAACCAGTGTGCATGAAGCCGAAGATTCTGAGTTATCACTTTTAGCCAAAAATTAAAGTTGCTAGGAAATCAGATTATCAGGCACAATTTTACTAGGAGAATACAAGGACTTGCTGTGTCACCATTTGGCAGCCTATAACTATAATATACAAGTCTGCGTAGACAGTCTGAACATCGTTCAGGGTCTGAGCATACATAGAAATAGGAGGAGGAATTCATCATTCAGTTTTTGCAATTAAACAGACGTATAAAAGTCAATCATTTTTGCATAACATTTAGTTGAGCAAAAAGGTTGGGCGTTTTAGCGCTTTGTTACAACAACCAAGTCCATTACCAGACTTCACTCCGTGGACTTTTGAACAAGACTGTAAAGTTATTCTCCTAGTTTGCTGAACTCTGCATAAATCCACTGCTGTTTTATTAGCACAATTGTTATTTCAGATTTCCTATTTGTCTTATTGCGGAAATGTTTCTTGAATCCAGTTTAATACCTGTCACCTACCAGAAAATCTATCTTTTTTTTACCTTTTGATTGTGTGTCACAACACAGCAGATCACACCCTTAACGTTTCCCATGTTCTCTATTCTTTTACCTAGGTGTGGTTTCCTTAATGCCATGTATTTACTACAAATTTTGGCGAACAGCTTGTGGGAATGCAGGCAATGCATATTCTTCTGTAACTATTGATTTATTTATGTTTTGCAAATAGCACTGTCATATTTCTCGTACAGTCAGATCATTACTTCAACATTGGGCATGATACCTCCCCAGATCTCTGAACATTTGCTTATATTTAACCTAATCCTCTGATTTAAAGCCGCCCGGAGTCCTCTGTAGCAAGGAAAATCCTATACAGTCGTTGTAATTAAAAAAGCACTCCTCCCATCAAAGCTTTTATCCTCTTACTATATTACAATCATCATATTATATAGCACTTTGTACTTACAATTGCTCATTTTGTCTTTCTACCAGCTAATTCTTCTCTTTTCTCTGCTCTATGTAGAAACAGGAAGTCTCTTGTCCCTGAAGAAATCATTCCCCTCTTCAACTTTTGACCCAGCTACTCCACTCCTCCCACCTGCCATTGACTTTTTCTGAGACTTATGAGTCATACAGGGAAAATTGACCTCCTGTTTCTACATAGAGCTTAGAAGGATTCAGCTAGTCAGTTTTTAATCATGTAATGTCATAGACCTAATGGAAAAGAGAAGAATTAGCTGGGTAGAAAGGCAAAATGAGCAATTGTAAGTACACCGTGCTATATAATATGATGACTGCAATATATTAAGAGGATAACAATTTTGTTGAGAGTGCTTCTTTAAAACACAGAGTGCAGCTGTGTCTGATTTCGTCTACCATGGAAACAGCCAAACAGCAGTAAAGATGTCCCACCGCATTCATCTGATGCACACATTTTCTAAATTTCCATCATTTTTATTTGCTCTCTTTTACAAATCAGGCCTCACACATCCATTACTTTTTTGTCAAAACACAGGAAAAAAAGCAAAACGAACATATACCCTGTAGTACGTAAATAATAATAGTACATGTAAATACAATAGGTTACTTAGTTAACACTATTTTGATCAGAAGAGCGTAAAATCCATCCCACCACAACAAGGTGTACCCAATCGGGACGGTCCTATCCCTAGTATTAAAAGCTCAGCTTGTGTCAGCCAACCTCAATATAGATAGAGCAGACTGGACTGTTCAGACTCCTGTCCATGGAAAGCTATATACTGTAGATGAAATGCCTAGCTCAAAAGAGGGGCCACACCCCTGTTTGTACAAAGTGAGTATGAACATGCTCCTACACATTGCATGTATACCAATTTATGTTCCGGATCATTTCTTTGGTTTTGCAGTAGTTTCTTGTACTTTGTACAAACAGGGACGTGGCTCCCCCTTTTTGAGCTACATATTTCATCTGTATAGCTTCACATGGACAGGTGTCTGAACAGTCAGGCCTAGGTCCTGCTCTGCCCTTATCTATATTGTGGTCGGTTGACACAAGGTAAGGTTTTAATACTAGAGATAGGACTGTCCCAATTGGGTACACCTTGTCGTGGTAGGATGGCTTTTATGCTTTTTTCTTCAAAATAGTGTTAACCAAGTCCCCTATGTTATTTACATGTACTACTACTATATATTTATTTACTTACAGCAGGGTATATGCTCATTTTGTTTTTTTTTCTTGGGTTTTATCTGTGAAATGTCCACAGTGTGAACGTGCACCTACACATTGCATATATGCCAACTTATGTTCCAGCCCATGTCTTTGGTCTCGCATTACTTTTCTGTGTAGGAGAGAAACTGATCAATGTTGATCAGTTTGCTGGATCCAATATTCATTAATTCATAAATTTTTTTTTTGGTTCTTTGTGTCCAAAAACTTCCAAACTTCTCCTACCCATTAGACAGTAAAAAATCAACAGCACTTGGATGATAAACAAATAGCATCCAAGTTTTAACCTGTAGACCAAAAGTTACATTTAACAGTATTAACGATGATTTACAAGGTTATCCTTAAACTTTCTCCCCCATATATCTCTATATCTACAGATATGTCCCCACAAGTAGTCCCCGATCCTCACAAGACCTCCTTTGTTCTTCACTTGTCTGCAGATGTCACATAAACGATGTTCATGTCATCATTGCTACAGGACCAGTGGGAACCACGGAGCGCCAGTATGTCAGTACCAGAACGGCAGGTAATTGATTAAGTGAGTAATGCTTACTTTATAATTTCAGTACATTTTTCCACCCTTTTAAAAATCCTAGACAATCCCTTAAAACTTTAAAGCTGCCCATACACATCGGAGAAAAATCACCCAAACCGCGATCAGCCGACTATTATAATGGATATGGAGCTGTCCCAATGGCTGATGTCGGAGGAAAGCAGGATAAGATATGTTGACTTCATTTGTTCCCAAAGGAGAAAGTCATGTATCAGAGGAGTCTTATTTCCATGTACCATTAAAAACACAGGCTTGTCTCGCTGAGCGTGCATGTACAGTATATGGGAGAGTCGTGAGGATTACTTGTAGGCCAAATGCACAAATAGCTGGCAGCTATTATAGCTCTAAAGTCACCTTTAGAGCTGACAATCGGTGTTGCATTTCAGTCTGTGTCTGTACCAAAATATTTCAAGGAAATGTTTCACTGGGTTTTGCTACCCTATCTGAGAGCAGTATAATGTAGGGGCAGAGACCCTGATTCCAGTGATGTGTCACTTGTTGAAGTTTTGATAAAATCCCTGTTTTATCACCTGGATGTCTAGCAGTTCTCTGAATGCTGAGCTCTGTATAACCCCACCCACACCACTGATTGGCGGCTTTCTGTGTACACTGTGCATAGGCAGAAAGCTGCCAACCAGTGGTGGCTGCAGGGTTATACAGATCTCATGAATATGGAGGACTACATGGCAACAGGTTTACTAATCCTCTTGAGATTGTTTCCTGCTTATAAAACTGTGATTTTATTAAAACTACAGCAAGCAGCCTAGTAAATGACAAATCGCTGGAATCAGGGCCTGCTGCCCTCAGATTAGATGGCAAAAACCTGGTGACAGATTCTTTTTCAAAGGGGGAACATAGTCAACATCCCCTGATGTAACTAAAAAAGTCTGTTCCCTTTTGTGTCAGATGGCTGCCATCAGAGAAGGAATGTACATCCATGTGTGAACTTTGGATACTATGAGGGATGTTATTTTGGTAGTAGCTCAAAGTCCTCTTTAACTATTTATTAGATGAAGCCATTCCGTGTTCATCTATTTCTAAACACAAGTGCAAAAAATTCACTTTCACGAGCTTGGAAAGGTTTAAAGGATCTTTAACAAATTACAGATGTGAAAACAGTCTAAGAAAAAAAGTTATCTAGAGTAAAACAACGTCTGAACTTGGCAACATCTTGGGCTTAAATTCATGTCCCCAGACTTAGAGTTCATGCTTGATTTTGGCCCCTTGACATGCATTTAATAAAGTTGGAGAAACGTTTGTGAAATAATTGTTAGCCTGTAGCTTTCGTTGTATAATATTATCCAAGACGTAATAAATCTTTGCAAATGTTATTTGTAGATGTGGCAAAGAGACACGTGGCAATAAAGGAAAAGAATGTATCTGTTAATGAAGAATCCTGCCTGCGCTGATCCAGACTCAGAAGATATTTCTTCTCTATAGAACAGGCATGTCAAACATTATTTTTATTGGAGATAAGTGAATATAATGATTAGGAAATAGAGAAATATGGAAAAATACAATGATGAGGTTTCTGATGCTAGACCTGAAAATGATACAGTCCTTGAATTAGAAGAATGTATAGCAACGCTAGAATAAATACCCGTGTAATATGGATTCCAAGGGGTGGATGCAGGCACCAGAGCAGGCTCGGTCTGGCCTGGCGGGGCGCCGGGAAATTTCCCGGTGGGCCCCGGGCCCCGGGCCCCATTCAGAGGGAACTGAAGAATTTAAAAAAAAAAAGTGGTCGTGGGCCCTTTAAGGGCGCGCGCACGCACTTTCACCGACGCGATGCCCAGGACAGTAGCGGGAGGGGCCTGGGAGCAGGAGAGCAGGGGCTGCACTGCAGCGTCACACTCAGCAGACAGGGAAGCACGTCTGCTAAAAGTGACGTCACAGCGCGCCCTGCACTGCAGTCTCCCACATTAGGAGCGTGTCTGTACACTGTATGGGCTGGAGACAAGCCAAAGTACTGTAATATTTGTGTGTTTGTATGGATTTTTATGTATATGCTGCCTGCATGTGTGTGTGTACAGTGTGTGTGTATATGCCTGTGTGTGTACAGTGTGTGTGTATATGCCTGTGTGTGTGTACAGTGTGTATATACCTGTGTGCCTGTGTGCCTGTGTGTACAGTGTATGTATATGCCTGTGTGTGTACAGTGTGTGTATATGCCTGTGTGTGTACAGTGTGTGTATATGCCTGTGTGTGTACAGTGTGTGTATATGCCTGTGTGTGTGTATATACCTGTGTGTGTGTGTACAGTGTGTTTATATGCCTGTGTGTGTGTTTATATTCCTGTGTGTGTGTACAGTGTGTGTATATGCCTGTGTGTGTACAGTGTGTGTATATGCCTGTGTGTGTGTGTGTGTGTATATATGCCTGTATGTGTGTGTGTTTATATGCCTGTGTGTGTATATGCCGGTGTGTGTGTGTGTGTGTGTATATATGCCTGTATGTGTGTGTGTGTATATGCCTGTGTGTGTATATGCCGGTGTGTGTGTATATGCCTGTGTGTGTCCATTGTGTATGCCTGTGTGTTTATGTGTCTTCACACATACGTGTGTGTGTGCTTCCCTGCGTGTCTGCATTTTTGTGTGTGATTGTCTGAGTGTGTCTGTGCATTTCTGTGTGTGCTTGCCTGTGTGTGTACTTGTCCCCATTTCTGTGAGCATGTGTATCTGCGTGTGTATATTAGGGCTCTTTCACATGTCCTGATATTTACGGGACTGGAGATATCCGTGTCCACCTGTGTGTCATCCTTAGTGACTCATACTGGCGCTTGGGAATCAGTATACAGTTAGCGCTGTTCCCAAGAGCCGGGTGCTGAGCGCTGCCCTCATCATAGATCCCTGCAGGCGCTGTGATCAGCAGCATTGGGGTCAATGATGAGAGTAGTAGTCTACTCCCACCGTGTCCGTGTCCAACTGTAAAAATAAGAATAAAATAAAAAAATCCTTATACTCACCTCTCCTAAGTGTCACCTGCTGTAATCCGTGCGAGCGCTCACGCCGAGGAGAATGACTCCTGCAGCGAGCTTGCTCCAGAGCTGCGCTTAGTGAATGACAGGGCACCGCTTGTTGAGCGCAGCTCCGGAGCCCACTCGCTGCAGGAGACATTCTCCTCGGCGTGAGCGCTCGCACGGATTACAGTGGGTGACACTTAGTAGAGGTTAGTATAAGGATTTTTTTATTTTATTCTTTTTACAGTTGGACACAGCTTGTATAGACTATTACTCTCATCATTGACCCTGCTGGTACTGATCGCAGCGCCTGCAGGGATCTATGATGAGGGCAGCGCTCAGCGCTCTTCCCAAGCACCGGGTACTAACTGTCATCAGTGTGCGGGACTTTTTGCGGTCTGGACAGCAGGTAAAAAACAGACATGCCAGCGTGTTTTGCCCACGGACACCACATGGTCTGTAGAAAGTGGAAACACACTGACATGAGCACATACGCATTCATGTGAATGGGTCTACGTGTGTCAGTGTCTCTGGTACGTGTGGAAACGGTCACCGCATGTACTGACGTGTGAAAGAGCCCTTAGTATGTGTGTGTGTGCGCTTTTGTGTGTGTAAGCGTGCTTCTGCATGTCTGTGTGCTCTTCCGAAGATTTATTATATTTGGAGAGAGATGGGAGAGAAATTTTAGGAGACAGAATGGAGAGATGTGTGAAGAAACAGTATGGTGAACTAGGGGAGGGGTGGGAATGGGTGCGGGAACAGAATGGGGAAGGGATGTATAAGACAGTATGGAGAGTGGGGGAATAGTGTGAGGAGACAGTATGGGGGGAGAAAAGTGTGAGGTGACACAGCACAGAGACTAGGTAGTGTGGGGGAAGGTATAGAGATGCGGCAGTATGGGGGAAACAGTGTGAGGGCACAGAAAGGAGGGAACAGTGTGCTGAGGAGGGGGAGTGTGATGAAGGGGCACAGTATAGAGACTGGGCAGTATAGGGGGGACACCGTGTGAGAGGACAATGTGAAGAGGGGGCCCAGTATGGTAAGGAGAGGACAGTGTGGAGAGCAGGTACCATAAGAGGGGTAGAGTGTATGTCATGTTTTGTGCAGGGAGCATTGTAAGAGTTAGGTTTATTCAGGGGCTCAGTGTAGATATTTTTATTCGGGAGCATTATAATGACACTGCTATCTTTAAGGGCATCGTGTGGGGATGAGCTGCAGAAGACTGGAGAAGATGGAAGTCTGCAGAGACGAGCTGTGGATGAGAAAAGTCATCATGGAGACTGGACAAGAGGGAGACGAAAAGAGAGAGAACGACTCTAATCAGAGAAGACGTCTCAGGTAAGATACCTGGATGTAAATGTTCATTTGTGATCCTGCCTGTGTCTCATCAGTACTGTGGTTCCTGTATGGTCCGCAGTCTGATGATGACTGATAACAACTCCCAGTATCTCTATTGTTAGTTACATACTGGGAGTTGTAGGTTTATGTGATACAAAGATATATGGGGCTGACCTGACATTACAAATGATGGTGGTTCAGATGATGTATTCATGTACTGATGAGTTTGTGCGCGTCTGCGTGTGTGTGCGCTTCTGCGTGTTTGTGCGCGTCTACGTATCTGGAATAATATGTATTTTTGTAAGATGCGTGTATGTAAGAGTCCATTGTGGTGTGTAATAACATTCATATGCTTGAGGCACCTTTACTAAATCTATTAGGACTCACTCACATGTGTTAGGGAATTCCATTTGTCTTTCCACATTTAGGAACAGACAAGTGAAATTTGCTAACCTTGTCATAACCATAGGGTTGTACTTGTATGGAGCGGGTTCAGGAGCTGAGCCTGCTCCATACCAGGCAGATGTCGGCTGTGTTACATAGCCGGCGTCTGCCTGTAACAGCAGTGATCAGAGCTCGCCTTGATTGCTGCTGTTTTGAGTATTTAAGTGCCCTTGTCAATCACTGACAGCAGCATTTAGCTAGCACGATGGCCGGTGCATGCAGTCACCTGTTCTCTTCAGCCCCCTGTGACGCAGTTGCAGGTTGCTGATGGGTTGCCAGTAGTGCTGAGTGAGCGTGATCGGATAAGGTGTTATCCCAGCATGCTCGGGTGTTATCCAGGTATCTTGTAGTGCTCTGCTAATATGCTCGAGTCCCTGCGGTAACATGTTTTGCGGCGGTAGACAGAAGAAACATATGCAAGGATTACCTAACAAACAGGCAATTCCTGCATGTGTTGCGTCTGTCTACCGCCGCAAAACATGCTACCCTGGGGACTCTAGCATATTAGCAGAGCACTACAAGATACCTGGATAACACCTGAGCATGCTGGGATCACACCTTATCTGACCATTCTCGCTCAGCACTAGTTACCAGGTGCTGCTGCCATGTTAGTCGTTCAATGAAGCTCAGCCTGAGGTTGGCCTCCATGGAAATGTCACAATCCAGGTGCCTGACGTTATTGCAGCACCCTCACTTTGTAGTTCGCAGTGACTGTAATGTCTCCCTCCTTGCACCGATCCTATGACAGGAAGCGAGTGGCGGCAGGGAGAATAAAACGTAATTTTCTCCGTGTAGCCAACGCTTTTCCATTAAGCCGTCTAACCAGGCTTTAAACCCTATTTACCTGCAGATTACCCCTATATCTGCAGATTAATAGCGTTTTTCAAGGTGACAAGTTACCATTAAAGGGACTCTGGCAGTACGGAATGACTGTTCGAACAAAGTCCTGCCGCTCAGTGCTCCACAGCGCAGCCAATCATGTAACTATAGTGCATTATAGACAAGCATAACAAGTAATAAAACCGTTTATGGTGGGCTGTAGTGTGGGCACCTAGAGTCAGTTCCCCTGGTGGGCCCTAGGCACCCCAGTCCGACCCTGCACCAGAGGGTTCTTGTGCAGGAACACTATAGGGATCCCTGGTGAGGATGAGCAGACACGTGGAAGTTCAAGTTTGTCGGCTTCGACTGAACTTTAGTCCAAAGTTCGGTTCGGATACCAGAACTGTACCCGAACTTGAACCTGAACCCGAACCCCATAGAAATCAATGGCGACCCGAACTTTGGAGCTGGAAAATCTCTCTCTCTCCTCCTTGAACTCCCGAACTATAAAACAGACTTCTAAGAGAAGTCCATGTTCGGGGTTCAGCACCTAGTGTCCAGTACGAATCCCAAACTTTACAGTTTGGGTTCACTCATTCCTAATCCCTGGATCTCCTATAGCTCATTATAGAACACCCCCGTCATCTATCTATTGCTCTACATTAGTAATTATGAGCTTTCAGATTCGTTGGTCTTTCCGTGTAATCTAACAGACACTAGGAATCTGCTTTTAAGGTGGCGATGTCTCCGCTTATCTTCAGTGCCCATTTGCAGCAGAATAGGTTGCACATTGTACTACAAAAATAGAAAAATCACACACATTGAGCTGGAGTTTGAGTTGGTATACAGTACAGACCAAAAGTTTGGACACATCTTCTCAATTAAAGATTTTTCTGTATTTTCATAACTATGAAAATTGTACATTCACACTGAAGGCATCAAAACTATGAATTAACACATGTGGAATTATATACTTAACAAAAAAGTGTGAAACAACTGAAAATATGTCTTATATTCTAGGTTCTTCAAAGTAGCCACCTTTTGCTTTGATGACTGCTTTGCACACTCTTGGCATTCTCTTGATGAGCTTCAAGACGTAGTCACCAAAAATGGTCTTCCAACAATCTTGAAGGAGTTCCCAGAGATGCTTAGCACTTGTTGGCCCTTTTGCCTTCACTCTGCGGTCCAGCTCACCCCAAACCATTTCAATTGGGTTCAGGTCTGGTGACTGTGGAGTCCAGGTCATCTGGCGTAGCACCCCATCACTCTCCCTCTTGGTCAAATAGCCCTTACACAGCCTGGAGGTGTGTTTGGGGTCATTGTCCTGTTGAAAAATAAATGATGGTCCAACTAAACGCAAACCGGATGGAATAGCATGCCGCTGCAAGATGCTGTGGTAGCCATGCTGGTTCAGTATGCCTTCAATTTTGAATAAATCCCCAACAGTGTCACCAGCAAAGCACCCCCACACCATCACACCTCCTCCTCCATGCTTCACGGTGGGAACCAGGCATGTAGAGTCCATCCGTTCACCTTTTCTGCATCACACAAAGACACGGTGGTTGGAACCAAAGATCTCAAATTTGGACTCATCAGACCAAAGCACAGATTTCCACTGGTCTAATGTCCATTTCTTGTGTTCTTTAGCCCAAACAAGTCTCTTCTGCTTGTTGCCTGTCCTTAGCAGTGGCAGTGGTTTCCTAGCAGCTATTTTACCATGAAGGCCTGCTGCACAAAGTCTCTTCTTAACACTTGTTGTAGAGATGTGTCTGCTGCTAGAACTCTGTGTGGCATTGACCTGGTCTCTAATCTGAGCTGCTGTTAACCTGCGATTTCTGAGGCTGGTGACTCGGATAAACTTATCCTCAGAAGCAGAGGTGACTCTTGGTCTTCCTTTCCTGGGGCAGTCCTCATGTGAGCCAGTTTCTTTGTAGCGCTTGATGGTTTTGCAACTGCACTTGGGGACACTTTCAAAGTTTTCCCAATTTTTCGGACTGACTGACCTTCATTTCTTAAAGTAATGATGGCCACTCATTTTTCTTTACTTAGCTGCTTTTTTCTTGCCATAATACAAATTCTAACAGTCTATTCAGTAGGACTATCAGCTGTGTATCCACCTGACTTCTGCACAACACAACTGATGGTTCCAACCCCATTTATAAGACAAGAAATCCCACTTATTAAACCTGACAGGGCACATCTGTGAAGTGAAAACCATTTCCGGTGACTACCTCTTGAAGCTCATCAAGAGAATGGCAAGAGTGTGCAAAGCAGTCATCAAAGCAAAAGGTGGCTACTTTGAAGAACCTAGAATATAAGACATATTTTCAGTTGTTTGACACTTTTTTTGTTAAGTATATAATTCCACATGTGTTAATTCATAGTTTTGATGCCTTCAGTGTGAATGTACAATTTTCATAGTAATGAAAATACAGAAAAATCTTTAAATGAGAAGGTGTGTCCAAACTTTTGGTCTGTACTGTATATTGGTGTATTGTGATCTCAGCGTTCAAAAGAGTCATAATATGGTGCCCATAGACTTTTATGGAATAAAAGAGTGTTGTTTTTTTATGATTCTAAATAAATCCAGTAGAAGAAAGTGACATGCTCTATCGCAAGGGCGGTCATATCATGTGCAAACTCTACATACATGATATGTCAGCACTCTGCGACTAATGAATACACAGATTCCAATATTGCTGCAAATGTTAAAAATGTAAAGTACTTACTTAGTGTTTTTTGATCAAAGAGTGCAAAAGACATCCAACCACATGTCAAGGTGACCTTTTAATATAGATGGCCCCTAACTACTAAATGTCCTACATCTCCATGTGCCAAACTAGCCTCATATGAATGGGGAGTGAAAATGATACCAGGCATAGCTCACTATTAAAACCTTGTATGGGAAAGATGGCTGGATAAGGGTGCTGAGCCCTGGAGGAGGCCACAACCCCGAAATGTACAGCAAAAAAGAAAAATAGGACCTGCACACCTTGAGTATTAAATTAATATACAGGTACACAAATACGCTACGTGGCCAATATACAAACATATACAGTACAGACCAAAAGTTTGGACTCACCTTCTTATTTAAAGATTTTTCTGTATTTTCATGACTATGAAAATTGTACATTCACACTGAAGGCATCAAAACTATGAATTAACACATGTGGAATTATATACTTAACAAAAAAGTGTGAAACAACTGAAAATATGTCTTATATTCTAGGTTCTTCAAAGTAGCCACCTTTTGCTTTGATGACTGCTTTGCACACTCTTGGCATTCTCTTGATGAGCTTCAAGAGGTAGTCACCGGAAATGGTCTTCCAACAATTTTGAAGGGGTTCCCAGAGATGCTTAGCACTTGTTGGCCCTTTTGCCTTCACTCTGCGGTCCAGCTCACCCCAAACCATCTCGATTGGGTTCAGGTCTGGTGACTGTGGAGTCCAGGTCATCTGGCGTAGCACCCCATCACTCTCCTTCTTGGTCAAATAGCCCTTACACAGCCTGGAGGTGTGTTTGGGGTCATTGTCCTGTTGAAAAATAAATGATGGTCCAACTAAACGCAAACCGGGTGGAATAGCATGCCGCTGCAAGATGCTGTGGTAGCCATGCTGGTTCAGTATGCCTTCAATTTTGAATAAATCCCCAACAGTGTCACCAGCAAAGCACCCCCACACCATCACACCTCCTCCTCCATGCTTCACGGTGGGAACCAGGCATGTAGAGTCCATCCGTTCACCTTTTCTGCGTCGCACAAAGACACGGTGGTTGGAACAAAAAATCTCAAATTTGGACTCATCAGACCAAAGCACAGATTTCCACTGGTCTAATGTCCATTACTTGTGTTCTTTAGCCCAAACAAGTCTCTTCTGCTTGTTGCCTGTCCTTAGCAGTGGTTTCCTAGCAGCTATTTTACCATGAAGGCCTGCTGCACAAAGTCTCCTCTTAACAGTTGTTGTAGAGATGTGTCTGCTGCTAGAACTCTGTGTGGCATTGACCTGGTCTCTAATCTGAGCTGCTGTTAACCTGCGATTTCTGAGGCTGGTGACTCGGATAAACTTATCCTCAGAAGCAGAGGTGACTCTTGGTCTTCCTTTCCTGGGGCGGTCCTCATGTGAGCCAGTTTCTTTGTAGCGCTTGATGTTTTTTGCAACTGCACTTGAGGACACTTTCAAAGTTTGCCCAATTTTTTGGACTGACTGACCTTCATTTCTTAAAGTAGTGATGGCCACTCCTTTTTCTTTACTTAGCTGCTTTTTTCCATAATACAAATTCTAACAGTCTATTCAGTAGGACTATCAGCTGTGTATCCACCTGACTTCTGCACAACACAACTGATGGTCCCAACCCCATTTATAAGGCAAGAAATCCCACTTCTTAAACCTGACAGGGCACACCTGTGAAGTGAAAGACATTTCCAGTGACTACCTCTTGAAGCTCATCAAGAGAATGCCAAGAGTGTGCAAAGCAGTCATCAAAGCAAAAGGTGGCTACTTTGAAGAACCTAGAATATAAGACATATTTTCAGTTGTTTCACACTTTTTTGTTAAGTATATAATTCCACATGTGTTAATTCATAGTTTTGATGCCTTCAGTGTGAATGTACAATTTTCAAAGTCATGAAAATACAGAAAAATCTTTTAATGAGAAGGTGTGTCCAAACTTTTGGTCTGTACTGTACATTATATTTGTTATGTAGGTAAGAAAGAAAAAGGGAACAAATAAAAGGTAATTTGAAATCAGAATTCACCTTTTTTTTAATTTGTGATCATGGGCACATTGGACTGTTTAATAGCTGTATACACTTAACAATATTTTAATTAAGACCATTTAAAGAAAGATACATTGTAAAAATATTTTAAAAAATTGGATACAATAGACTTGTTTGAAAGGAATCTGTCAGCAGGTTTTTGCTATGTAATCTGACAGAGATAGGGACAGAGATGCTGATTCCAGCGATGGATCACTTAGTTTACTGGGTGCTGCAGTTGTGATAGAATCATAGTTTTTTCTTCTGCAGATCTAACAGAGCTCTGAATGCTGAGCTGTTTATAACCCCGCCCACACCACTGATTGGCTGCTTTCTCTGTACACTGTATATTGACAGGAAGTTGCTAATCAGTGCCGAGGGCGGGGTTGGACCAGGAGTCACAAGGTAGCTTGTCCTGTAATGATAATCTCCTGGTGATAAAACACTGATTGTACTTAAACAGCAAAACACAGACTAGTAAGTGATACATCGCTGGAATCAGGGTCTCAGTCTCAATACTATGCTGCTCCCAGATTACACAACAAAAATCTGCTGACAGATTCCTTTAAGAAGAAAATGTATCAAATTCAATCTATCCTACTTACAAACCTCAGTTGATTCAGAGGAATTGCAAAAACCCATCCATGTTGGTCAGGAAAGTTGACCTTGGGAACCTAGTTCCCAAGGTCAACTTGGGCACACAGGAAAGCCTACAATCTTTTTTCCTGAACTGATGTCACTGAAGAGTCTATAATAGTGTACAAAATATAAAAACTTCACTATAATTATTGTATTAATAATTCACTTGAAGCATAAGATCTGAGACTGAAGGAGCCTTTTTAATACAAGGACGGAAACTAATAAAGATTCATGTGGTTTTGTGGTTTCAATCACTATGGTTTCAACTTATCAAAAGCCTCATTATGTATTTATCCTGTGGTTAATGCGTAAGGCTAAACAACAAGTTAAACACTGGGATATTAACTTCTCACTTTTACTTTCTCTCCAAACTATAAACACAATAACATAAACAGATTTGGAACAGATACAACTTAATGAATTGGGATTTCACAATGCAAAACAGAAATGATTTACAGTTGTTTTATTCATTTAAACCGATCCATGTTTTAACTTCTGCCAGTAATATCTGTATTGCCGAGGCCTGATGTTGTCAATTGAGCACAATCTGATTACTTCTTGGGAAGTTGTGTTTACATCATGGGAAAACTAGATTACACGGCAGAAAGCAGTGCTGTCATCCCACATATCTGAGATCTGGTGTCTGTATTAGAGATCCCTCTGTTAATAGTACACCCTCCTTCTCATCTGGTGTCATTGTTGTGTGCATTGCTACTGTATCAGTTAGAGCCAATTTTGCCAGCCCACTTTAATAGATCTCGGGTATTGGAAATCTGCTCACTCAATAAAGTTGAATAAATGTTAATCAATAATGTAACAAAAAAGTCCCGAAAAGCAGAAAGAGAGCTGCCTAGCGGACTCTTCTCCCCTTGCCTGTTTCTTTAAGAACTGTGGGACATATTTATCAATACTGTCTAATTCTTAGATAGTCTTAAAGGGAATCTGTCACCCGGTTTTTGCTACCTCCTCTGATAGCAGTATAATGTAGGAAAAGAGACCCTGATTCCAGAAATGTATCACTTAGTTTACTGGGTGCAGCAGCTGTCATACAATCAGAGTTTTTAGATGTAGCATGTAGCAGAGCTGAGAAAGCTAACCCTGCCCATACCCCTGATTAGCAGCTTTCTGTGTACATTTTATATGGACAATAAGCAGCTAATCAGTGGGTGAGGAGAGGTTGGACAAGGATGCATGTGGGCACCTAGTCCAGCAATGGTAATCTCCTGCTGATAAAACATTCATTATATTGAAAGAACAGTACACAGCCTAATAAGGGAACATCGCTGAAATCAGTGTCTTAGCCCCCATCTCAAGCTGCCCTCAAATTAAATAGCAAAAACCTGCTGACGGATTTCCTTTAAACAGTATTAACAATGGCAAGGTTATTCATAACCTTTGACACAATCAGAGTTTTTAGATTACCATGTAGCAGGGCTTAGAAAGCTGACCCTGCCCTCATCACAGCTTTTGTGTACATCGTATATTGACAGCAATTTGGATATCAGAGAAGGGGGCGTGGTCGGACCAGGGCTCTCGTGCACTGTAGTCCAGACAGTGATAATCTCCTGGTGATAAAACATTCATTGTATGGAAATAACAGCATACAGCCTAATAAGTGATACATCCCTGAATTCGGTGTCTTAGCCCCTACATCATTCTGTCCTTGGATTACATAGCTAAAACCTGCTGACACTTTCCTTTTAAAATGCTACAGATTTATCTTAGTAGTTTATTGTGTTTGATGAACCTGGCACATCTTTAGATGGTATAGTTTAAATTTATACCACTTATTAGTTGGCTTACCGCATGGATTTTGCAGTAAAACTTTGGTGCATTTTTTTGTTGCACACACCCCTAACTGCTAAGCCACACCCCATTTCCAAATAATTAATATGGATGATGTCATGAAAAACAGTTTTTAGTTTTTTTTTACACAAATTGCACCAGAATTTGCATTTAGCTTGTTAAATCTCAGCCATTGTGTTTTCTGAAACACTACAGTTAAAAATCGTTCATTGTAATGATCGAGCTTGTTGGTGTTTCAAATTGTCTATAAGTAAGGAAAGCAAGAATTTCCTGGTATTTTTCCATTGTATAAATGTTATACTATGTAATAAGATGAAAGGGATTTTACTCTAAGGCTATGTTCACACATTGCGTTTTTTATGCAAATTTTCAGCTGTGTTTTCCAGTACCAGCAAAGTCTATGAGATTCCAGAAATCTTATGTACACACCTTGTTTTTTGTTTGATCAGTATTTTGTGCTTTACGTGTTTTTTTTTTGCAGAATAGAGCATGTCACTTCTTTCAGAGTTTTTTCTGCGTTTCTTCAGCATTTTTCACCCATTCAAAGTAATTGGTAGTGAAAAAACACTGAAAAAAAACGCCTAGTGTGAACATAGCTATCAGGTTTTGCTGCGTTTTACGGAAAAAAAGTAAGTACAACAATATTATTATTATTTATTATTATAGCGCCATTTATTCCATGGCGCTTTACATGTGAAAAAGGGG
Source organism: Phyllobates terribilis (assembly GCF_046119375.1). Classification (NCBI taxonomy): domain Eukaryota; kingdom Metazoa; phylum Chordata; class Amphibia; order Anura; family Dendrobatidae; genus Phyllobates; species Phyllobates terribilis. Next base: position 112,273,197 of record NW_027362769.1, on the reverse strand, counting down.
TATACCTACAAGAACAATTACAATAATCTTGAACACAATGTGACAGCGACTGGTACAGGAGGAGCGAGGACCCTGCCCGCGAGGGCTCACAATCTACAAGGGATGGGTGAGGATACAGTAGGTGAGGGTAGAGCTGGTCGTGCAGCGGTATGGTGGAGCGGTGGTTACTGCAGGTTGTAGGCTTGTCGGAAGAGGTGGGTCTTCAGGTACTTTTGAAAGTTTCCACTGTCGACGAGAGTCTGATGTGTTGGGGTAGAGAGTTCCAGAGTAGGGGGGAACCATGGGAGAAATCTTGTATGCGATTGTGGGAAGAGGAGATAAGAGGGGAATAGAGAAGGAGATCTTGTGAGGATCGGAGGTTGCGTGCGGGTATGTAACGGGAAACTAGGTCACAGATGTATGGGGGACACAGGTTGTGGATGGCTTTGTATGCCAGGGTTAGGGTTTTGAACTGGAGTCTCTGAGCAATGGGAGCCAGTGAAGAGATTGACAGAGAGGAGAGGCCGGGGAATAGCAGGGGGACAGGTGGATTAGTCGGGCAGCAGAGTTTAGGATAGATTGGAGGGGTGCGAGAGTGTTGGAAGGGAGGCCACAGAGCAGGAGGTTGCAGTAGTCAAGGCGGGAGATGATGAGGGCGTGCACTAGTGTTTTTGCAGATTCATGGTTGAGGAATGTGCGGATGCGGGAGATATTTTTGAGTTGGAGTCGGCAGGAAGTGGAAAGGGCTTGGATATGTGGTTTGAAGGAGAGTTCCGAGTCCAGGGTTACCCCAAGGCAGCGAGCTTGAGGGACTGGCGAGAGTGGACAGCCATTGACGTTGATAGATAGGTCAGTTGGAGGGGTTAAATGAGATGGCGGAAAGATGATGAATTCTGTTTTGTCCATGTTAAGTTTTAGAAATCTAGCAGAGAAGAAGGATGAAATAGCGGACAGACATTGTGGGATTTTGGTTAGTAAGAAGGTGATATTGGGTCCAGAGAGGTAGATCTGTGTGTCATCAGCATAGAGGTGATAATGAAAGCCATGAGACTCTATGAGCTGTCCCAGGCCTAAGGTGTAGATGGAGAAGAGCAGGGGTCCTAGAACTGAACCTTGGGGGACACTGACAGATAGGGGGCGAGATGAAGAGGTGGTGTGTGAGTGGGAGACACTGAATGTCCTGTCTGTTAGGTATGAGGAGATTCAGGATAGGGCCAAGTCTGTGATGCCGAGAGATGAGAGCGTTTGTAGTAAGAGGGAATGGTCCACTGTGTCGAAGGCAGATGACAGGTCTAGGAGGAGGAGGACAGAGTAGTGTCACTTAGATTTGGTGGTTAGTAGGTCGTTGGTGACTTTAGTCAGTGCAGTTTCAGTAGAATGGTATGGTCGGAAACCAGATTGTAGGAGGTCGAAGAGGGAGCAGGAGGAGAGGTGGGAGGACAGCTCAGAATGGACGTGTTGTTCCAGTAGTTTTGAGGCATAGGGGAGAAGTGATATGGGGCAATAGCTAGTCAGAGAGGATGGGTCAAGGGAGGGCTTTTTGAGGATGGGTGTGATTGAGGCATGTTTGAAGCATGAGGGGAAGACACCAGTTGTTAGTGACAGGTTGAAGAGGTGGGCTAGGGCTGGGATGAAGATAGTGGTAAGGTTTGGGATGAGGTGGGACGGGATTGGGTCAAGTTTACAGGTGGTGAGGTGTTATAACAATATGTGAAACTCATTTATTTTTGTGATTTTACAATCTTTTCTTGAGATGGCATCTTGGATTAGAACAGAATTAGTGATGTGAACAATACCTTTGACCCAGGGAGGTGTGAAATTGAACAATGCTTGAGCAACTGAATGGCAGACCATAGTGTGAAAATAAATAGTGTCCTACAAACTCAATGCACTGCCAGTGTCTTATGTAAATTATTCTTGAACAATTCACCTCCCCCACTGTTTCATTTGAAACTTTGGTTAATATTGTTTCACATATGTCTTGCAATGGTGACCTGTGTTCAATGCTTCTGTGGTGGAAGCAAATCTGAACTTTGGGATCCTGAAGAACGCTGCAAAAATACACCAAAAAAACGCACCAAAAACTGCGCTTTTGATGCAGCTTCTTTCCTGCCAAGAGATCAGGTTTTGCTGCAGAAAAAAAAAACGATGAAAAAACACAATATCTGAACATAGCCTAAAGCTTAGGATCTTCTGATTGTATAATGAATCTGAAAATATGTATCAACCTTGGAGTTCCTTACATTAAAAACAACGTGATCTGATGTCACAAGGACCCAAAATGTTATTTTAGTATAATTTTTATTCTGATACCAAACATAAAATTAAATGTTATAAAGAACAAGAAAGTGCTGTCACATAGTTTACCCTAGCAAAAAAATATTCTCTAAATTGCCGCGTACAGTAAATTTTGGCAGATGGAGTGAGTCATTGTAATAATACATTTACATCACTTTCAAGGGAGAGAATGCAATGTCTTTCACACATGAGTTTTGCTTTTTGTGCTTAGAAGAGGGTTTTTTTTTAACTGAAATGAAGACATGTAAACATTTTATGTTCTTTGCCATCTGTCTACAGTTATGAGCTGCAGCAAACGCTGTTGGCTTAAAAGGGAAACTCTAGAAATATATAAAATGCACTAATCATTTATAGGACAGGTGATCAATGTGTGATCAGTGAATTTCTGACACATAGCTTCCCTACCAATCAGTATTATAGCACTTTAGTGATTCTTTATCGCATGTACTAACTAGGCAGTTAAATGTTAAAAATTAATTTTTCAGCTAAAACTAACCATACACATTAGATAATTGTTGGTAGAATGATCGTTCAGCTGATAGCTATCTCCCCCGACTCCCCCATACACAGGAACGCTGGGGTCACCCAAGCCTTCCTGTCACTGGGATACCGCGACAGAGCGGAGCCAGAGTATAATGGTTTCACGAACTCCTGCATTGGTTAGAAGTACTTTACCATCTTTGAAAACAGTGCAGATTTTTTCCTTGCTAGCAGTACAAGGGTTAATCTGTTCAGTTGAAGCTCCTGGAGCTTTCCTACCTGGATTGTCTCAGCTGTTCAATATTGGCCTCTCCCCTCTGCTACATATGCTCGCCACTGGCACTTAGGAATTACCAGTGTTAGTTCTACTGCCTGGTTTGGAGTTGGAGGTGTAGTTCGTAGTTGGAGTTGACGTTTGGAGATTTGTTCAGGAGTATGTTGCTTGGAGTTTTGTTTGTGTGCACATCCTCATCCTCTCCTATTTTGGTTTCTCCATTCTTTAACTCCCCTGTGTTCCACACTGTTGTTTGTTAAGTGTATTTTGTATGATTGTTATTTTCATTTATTTCTGTCTTCCTTGTTTGTCTGGTTATTGTTTTCCTATACACTTCGGCTTCCCACCTCCCAGAGTGGGGGAGGGGACAGATAAGGGTAGTATTGGAGCATAGCAAGGCACGTGAATCTGGCATCTCCACCTTGAGGAGTAATCCGGATGAAAAGGAATAGACTAGGGCACCCCTAGTTCTAGTGACGTGTGCTACACTTCCACAATTTTTTGGGAACATTCTTTCATAGAAATATTTTTTTGTGGGCTAGGGACTTTTGAATGAAAAGTTTGAACATGGTTAACTTCTTCCCACATGATGACACTCTGTAATTGTTTGGCTAAAATGATAATTTGTGGTTAAATTCGACCTAACAAATAATTGTTTTGGTTGAATTTGGCCATTTTTATCAGTTTCAGTATAATGTGCATGACCACCTCAAAAATGATTAAGAATAAAGTAGAATTCTTGGTGAAAATTTGGTGTGGACCATGCAGAGCTGCTCCAGTTCATACCACAGCTCCTGACCAAGGAGAAGTGGTAGCATAAGTCAATTATGATAAATGAGTATTCAGATTACACAGCAGGGGCTAACTTCTACTGATTTCTAAGGTAACACATTTCCCTGCTTAAGGTAACACAGGAGTGAGCGTTTCTGCCAGCGCTGATTGAGCACCGGGCATCACGTGTCATTCCGCCACATCACAGCCCTGTGACCGCGAGTACCGACACCGCTGGAACGGAGCCGGCACGGTAGGTGAGTATAGTTTTTTTAATTTTATCGGGGCCGAACATTTAGTTTCAGAAGCGGTTACCCTAGTAGTGGACAACCCCTTTAAGACAACTACACATAAATGGTATTGTAAACCTACAAAGGCCTTTTCAGTAAGTGCAATATTCTCAATCGAAGTAAGCAAGAACTGGCTCTATGGTAATGTCATTCTTGTCTTCAAGTAGAACGTAAAAGAGGCAAAAATGTTCCAAGAAGAAAATGCGGCTGTGATTGCGTGAACAAATACAAGAAAGTGATCCTCACTGTCATTTGGACATTATTGGGCAAGAATCCCGTTATGTTGATGGGTGATATGGAGTGATGGAAGAAGGAAATTAAAGGCAATCTATGAATTACCATATTTGTTAACATGGCTGAAAATGACGATACAGGATTTATGAAACTGCCTAAAAAGTCTATATTAAACTGAGCAGAATATCTTTTGTTCTTTAGTTTATTTGAGATGTGTCTAAGAAAGGCCAGGCATGTGGGAGGATGGAGCTCATTAAGAGGTTGTTTTAACTTTGAGTTCAAGTTGGTCAGCATCTATTTCATTCTCTTCCATCTTAGTAGGTGTAATGGCAAGAATAAAACCGGTCAGAGTAGATACCTATAGATATTAATAAAGCTGAGTTAACCATTTACCATGTAACAACAATTTCCAAGTTAATCATTATCTGGAAATTCCTCAGTAATCGCAGGAATGTTGTTTAGCTTTTATTTTTAAGTTTTACAATAGGAAACTATGCAGAAATGTGCGATGTGCATGTGTGCCAGAAATATGTCCTGTGTTTCCAGGTATTGCTGATTATTATTATTATCCCTATTATTGTTGTTATTATTACTGAAGGCAGATTAAAAGCCCTTTCTGTCATTTCAAAAATAATTAGAATAATGACAGGAAATGGGACCACTAAAAAAAATAACCTATTTTGACATGGTAAATTCTTTGCCACTGCAGTGCCGATGCTCTGGTGGTCCTTGTTTTGGTTTACTTTCCTGCACTGATTTGTTTGATGTATGCATCCACGTGACCTCTGCAGCCAATCACTGACGTCAGAGGTGATACTTACACGTCATCGCTGCAAGAAAGTAAACAAAGACCAGCAGGGAACAACAGTGCACTGGGATTTCTTTTAATTCCATGCAACCTCTTTAAGGCTGCGTGCCCACGTTGCGGATTACAAGCGTTTTTGCTGCGGATTTTCCGCAGCGGAAACGCTTGTAAAACGCTTGGTAATCCGCATCCCATTGTCCCCAATGAGAATCCGCAAGTTCTATGCCCATGCTGCGGATTTTTCCGCAGCGTTTATAAATCCGCAGCATGTCCATTAATTTTGCGTTTCCGTATGCGGAATTGCCTTGTGCAATGCATTAAAAATGCAAGGCAATTCCACATGTGGAAAACACACGATAAGCACGTGTGGAATTCCGCATGTGTTTTTCCGGGAGAGGACATGCGGAAATGAAGCAGAAATTTTCTGCTTCATTTCCGCAACGTGGGCACATAGCCTTAATATGCAAACTCCTTGCAGATGTTGTCCTTGGTGGGATTTGAACCCAGGTCCCCAGCAACAGTGCTAACCACTGAGCCAGCGTGCTGACCACTGAGCCACCATGCTGACCACTGAACCACCGTGCTGCCCTTATGCCCTGAAGCTAAAAATTTGTGTAAATCTAATACTTCTCAGAGTTTAGAATTTGCTACTATTGTATTCAATCTCGGAAATGATTTGGGAACTAAACAGCCAGCTCTACATTAACAATTGTGTATTTGTGAGGGGCACACACACTACTGTGGGAATAATAGTAGGAGACGCATGGAGGAACATACAGAGGGATATATAGGATGCTAGTTAGTGAGAGAAGCAAACTCTTCTTTATTTTGGGTTTTATTTAATAAACCTTTGCTGTTGTTCTCCTGACCAGATTTGTAGCAGGTGTCCCCCTACAATCAGAAAGTCATGGCATATCCTATCTATATGGCACCAATTTCTGTAATGGGACAACGCCTTAAATGTCCTACTATCAAAAGGTTGCCTTAAAGTGTTGTCTATATTACTGTCAAATAACACCTTTAAATCATTTAGTTAATTACAAGAGCAGTTTCATCTACCAGACAAAACATTCTATCAATATCTACAGGTCCTAGATGCATTTGATACTCAGCATAGAAGCAAACCTATAAGTCTGCCAAAGGATGCCATGCTCTTTATTATAGCGACCATAAGGACATAAGGTAGGGATTATTTACACTGTGTGCAGAATTATTAGGCAAGTTGGATTTTAGTGGATTATTTTTATTATTGATCAACAACTATGTTCTCAATCAACCCAAAAGACTCATAAATATCCAAGCGTAATATTTTTGGAAGTTGGAGTGGTTTTTTTTAGATTTGGCTATCTTAGGAGGATATCTGTTTGTGCAGGTAACTATTACTGTGCTAAATTATTAGGCAACTTAATAAAAACCAAATATAATCCCATCTCACTTTTTTATTTTCACCAGGTAAACCAATATCAGTGCACAAAATTCAGAAATAAACATTTCTGACATGCAAAAACAAAAACCAAAAAAATTAGTGATCAGTATAGCCACCTTTCTTTATGATGACACTCAACAGCCTTCCATCCATAGATTCTGTCAGTTGCTTGATCTGTTTTCGATCAACATTGCGTGCAGCAGCCACCACAGCCTCCCAGACACTGTTCCGAGAGGTGTACTGTTTTCCCTCCCTGTAGATCTCACATTTTATGATGGACCACAGGTTCTCTATGGGGTTCAGATCAGGTGAACAAGGGGGCCATGTCATTATTTTTTCTTCTTTTAGACCTTTACTGGCCAGCCACGCTGTGGAGTAGTTGGATGCATGTGATGGAGCATTGTCCTGCATGAAAATCATGTTTTTCTTGAACGATACCGACTTCTTCCTGTACCACTGCTTGAAGAAGTTGTCTTCTAGAAACTGGCAGTAGGTCTGGGAGTTGAACTTCACTCCATCCTCAACCCAAAAAGGTCCCACAAGTTCATCTTTGATGATACCAGCCCATACCAGTACCCCACCTCAACCTTGCTGGCGTCTGAGTCGGAGTGGAGCTCTCTGCCCTTTACTGACCCAGCCTCTGGCCCATCAAGAGTCACTCTCATTTCATCAGTCCATAAAACCTTTGAAAAATCAGTCTTAAGATATTTCTTGGCCCATTCTTGACGTTTTATTTTATGTTTCTTGTTCAAAGGTGGTCATTTTTCAGCCTTCCTTACCTTGGCCATGTCCCTGAGTATTGCACACCTTGTGCTTTTTTGATACTCCAGTAACGTTGCAGCTCTGAAATATGGTAAAACTGGTGGCGAATGGCATCTTGGCAGCTTCACGCTTGATTTTCCTCAATTCACGGGCAGTTATTTTGCGCCTTTTTTGGCCAGCACGCTTCTGGCGACCCTGTTGGCTATTAGCCATGAAACGCTTGATTGTTTGGTGATCACGCTTCAAAAGTTTGGATATGTCAAGACTGCTGCATCCCTCTGCAAGACATCTCACAATTTTGGACTTTTCAGAGCCCGTCAAATCTCTCTTCTGACCCATTTTGCCAAAGGAAAGGAAGTTGCCTAATAATTAAGCACACCTTATATAGGGTCATTAGTCAGCACCCCTCCTCATTACAGAGATGCACATCACCAGATTTACTTAATTGGTAGTTGGCTCTCAAGCCTATGCAGCTTGGAGTAGGACAACATGTATAAAAAGTATCATGTGATCAAAATACTTATTTGCCTAATAATTCGGCACACAGTGTAAGAGCTATATAAACTCCTGCTCTGCAACTATGTGAGGTGCCCAGGACGGTAGCCGTGGGCGAGCTGCTGCTCTGTAACGCTCTGGCACATTACAAGAATATCATGTCCCAGCCCATTATGTTGTGCTGTGTACATTGCATTGTACTCACATGCAGGCCGGAGGCCTTCGCTGTCTCCACATCTTCGGTTCCAGGAACAGCTGCATACACGTCAGGGGACACCAGGTTCGTTTTTAGAAGTTCAACTTTACTGGACAGTTTAAGTACATCAGTCTTTAACACGCAGTATCAGGTACAGCACCCTATGATTCTTGTTTCATTAACACAGTACATTTCCTGCTTCACTTTTAGTCCTGCCTGGACTACCCCTACGCTTACTGGTTCCTTCAGCACTAGGGATTTTACCATCTGGCCCCGCAGTATTGTCGAGATCCACTACCTTTCCTACACCCGGTTCTACGTCCATCTTCCTCTGTACGGAAGGAGTTAAGGTACTCTCCATTGCATCTGTATCGAGCCACAGGCTCCGGACATTGCAGGAATGTCCCAAGAATTCTTGTAAGGTCTCATACCACCCAACACCAAATGTACTCCTCTCGCTGTAGGCCCACTGGTCTTTGAACTTGACCTTATCACTGTCACCAACGAACTTTCTCACTGACTGACGAAATCAGGAACTGGTTCCCTTTTCCTGGCCTTAACCCCTACCACTGTGGTTTAGATGTATCATTAACTGTCTCTTTACTGTCTGCCCCAGTAGTCTGTTGCTGGGCAGAATTAACCTTTCACCTACTTAACTACAGTCACTATCTTCTAACAGTATACACTAAGCATATTACACTTACAATGACAATCACATTCTATCTTATGTCCTAAATCTTATTCTATGTCTCATCCTGTGCTTACCCTGTGCTCCTGCTGGAGTGTACATTACTCACACTAGGTACTACCTTTATAGTACCCACACAGCCGCATTATTACCTAAAACACTATGCATTATTACACATTACATTCCTAAAACCACATGACATAGTTCACACTTCACATATGTACAAAAACACATGACACTATTCACTTTGTGCGAATGTTGTCTTCAGGGGCAGGAACACGACAGTCACTGTCTACATCCTTACAACTACATAGACAAATATATGCTGGTAAATATACATAAATGGGAAAGTAATATAGGAGAAATAACAACTGAACAATAGAATGATATTCTCAAAACCATACAAGAATTGTCTCTGATTGTGGGTGCTAGACTCTCACAAATCTATATTTTACACAGGGTCTATAGGACCCCAAAAATAGTGGCTGCAGGTCAGATGCCAAATATCCTTATTTCTTTATGGATCCACCAGACCTGATCCACATGTTGTGGGAGTCCTCACAACCCCATAACAATAACTAGAGACCCTAAGACATGTATACTTTGTTATGTAGAATAATTAATAACAGACACCTTTGGTAAAATTGCTATTGTGCGCTTATTATATATAGCTTGCAAGTTAATTGCATTACACTGGGTTCAATCATCACCGCCTGCAAAAAGGGAATTTAATTCGGTTATAGTATGTGAACGTTATCTCCAGCGGGTGAAATAAGTATTGGACACGTCACCAATTATCTAAGTAAATATATTTCTAAAGGTTCTATTGACATGAAATTCTCGCTAAATGTCGGTAACAACCCATCCAATCCGCACAGGCAAAGAAATCAAACCATACATGTCCATAAATTATGTCTAATAATGGGAAATGTCACAGGGATAAAGTATTGATCATGCTTACCGAAATTTAATTAATACTTCGTACAAAAGTCTTCGTTGGTGATGACAGCTTCAAGACGCCTCCTGTATGGAGAAACTATGTATCTTACATTAAAAACAACAAGCGATGTTTTAGATACCTGGGAAAGAATGGTAAAGGGGGTGGGGAGGTGTATTATGCTGTTTCATTTGTTGTCGTATCAGTGTATTTATCATATTGTTTTTGTTCTTGGAGTTGTTTTAAATGAAAATTTCAATAAAAAAAATGATTGTTAAAAAAAAGAAAAGTATTTTCTCTATGTGCCCAGAGTTTAAGGAGCTATGCAATCTATGCACAGGCCCTTAAGATGTAAAGCCAGTACTGATCAGAAAACTCTCACCGCTATGAGAGGCTACAGAGAGGCTGTGTGCCCACGATGAGGATTTAATGCGTTTCCACAGCGGCATTTCCGCCGCGGAAACGCATTAAAATCACTTGTTAAGTATTCTGCCATGTTTCCCAATGATAATCCGCATGTGCTGTGCACATGCTGCGGAAATTTCCGCTGTGGATTATCATTGCGGAAAAATCCGCCGCACATCCAATTTGGGCGCGATTGAACCACATAACATCCGCATTTATAGATTTATACATGCGGATTTTATGCGGTTCAATGCGCGGATGGTACCCGGGTCTGGAGAAGAGGAGACTCTCATCTGACCCGGGTACCATCGTACCCGCAAGTTATAAAGTAAAAAAATAAAAAAATATTCATACTCGCCTCTCCGGAGAGGTGAGTATAAGGTTTTTTTTTTCTTTTTACTTTTTAATTCTTTTTTTTAGTATAGATGCACCATTTGAAAGCAGAACTCTCCTCATAAGTTAATCACACAATATAAATCCATGCGAGTTGCATGGATTTATATTGTGTGACCAATTTATATTGTCAAGCCCTTTTCCAAATGCATTTGAGTGATGCTCAAAATCGCTTGGAAAACCGCTTGAAAAAACGCATGCATAAACGCATGTAAAAACGCTTAAAAAACACATGTAAAATCCACATGCATTTTTTCTGCCAGGGAGAGGAAAAAACACTCAGGAAATTTCTGCTTCAAATCTGCATCGAGGCCATATACCCTCATTCTTTGTAATAGTAAATCACATTGTGCTAAAGGCCATATAAAAACTCATTATTTCTCCTTTAATATCTGTAAGGCCACGTTCACACGTTCACTATTTGGTCAGTATTTTACATCAGTATTTGTAAACCAAAACCAGGAATGGATGAAAAATACAGAAGTGGTGACGTGTTTCTATTATACTTTTCCTCTGATTGTTCCTCACCTGGTTTTGGCTTATAAATAATGATGGAAAATACTGACCAAATACTGATAGTGTGAACGTAGCCTTAGTCAGTTAGTGGTGCTGCTGCTGATTGATTTCTACTGCACATTTTTTCTGCGACTGGAGGAAATTTGGTAAAATCTCATTTACTTTATTGCTACTGTAATATACTGTGAATTTTCCAACAGAAAAATCCAGTTGGAAACTCTACAGTGTATCCACCTCATGTGAACATTCCCAGAAGTAGAAACTTTCAATATTAAATATATATTGTTAAATGTTCCCCTTCTCTCTTGAGCCTAAGGGCTCATGCGGACGACATGTGCTGTTGGATTTGTGATCGGATAGCACACAGACAGTACACCGACCCATGTCATTCATTAGGTCTGTTCGGATGAATGATTTTTCTCTCAGTCCGACTGTCCTTGAGAAACAATTCACAGCATGCATTACTTTCTTGCATATACTGTATCAGATGAGACTCACCCATGTAATTCTGATTGAGGGCTGAAAAAAATCGGATCCCACTTAGAACACCTGTATCTGATTCTTACTGATACATTTACCGTATATTATTAACGTAGGAAACTGTATTTGAACATGGACGTAAAAAACAGACACATAGATGGCACATGGATGAAAATTAGATAAAAATCTTCCGAGTTTTGTGGATGAAATTTGGACAATTTTTCATACGCCTGTGTGTAACTAATCTTACCTAAAGCTTCCAATTGTCCATAATAACAAAAGAACAGATCTTAAGTCTGTTATATACAAGGGACTGCTATACAGTCTCCTACCTCCTGACAAGTAAAAATAACAAGAAAGACGCCACGCCTAAACCAAGTCCCTTGTTATGGTCTGTAGATAAAAGACATCTTATGTAGCAAGTTGCAGGTGAATATTATTGCATATAATTACTGGATTATTCCACTATTTCAATTTCAGTTTTCTAGCCTTGATTAAAATAGGAAAAAACTTTAATTGTCACAACCAATGACAATGACATTAAATTATTTGCTTATTTAAATGCCACAATGAAAACAACAAACAAGCAAAAAAGGTTTGAGTTGTGTTGAATGCAATTTTTCTCTACAGGTAAGGAATAATACAATGTATAGAAGCAAATAAAACAGAGTAGGTGACTTTAGTCCTAAGTTTTCAACCTATTTTCGCTCTCATGGCTAACTTTTCAGGTGCAAGGTTAAGACAACATTCTTAAGTTCATCTAAATAGAAGCTTTGTGCAAGACATTGAAGCAAGTGGTAAAACTGGTTTTAGGATTGACTTTCTCTCAACGCTCTGCACGTCTCATTTACATGGAATGCAAACATGATATTGTGGGAATTCACAAATATTCAAGGTGGAAGATGCAGCACTAAAGGAATATTACAGAGTTGGTTAACAATTTCAATTATACAATTTTCCAATAAACTGTATTTTCTACACCAATTCCTAATGGTTTTCAAGATCCGTGCTTGTAGTCATAAAATAAAGACCTTCAATGTTTACTAATGGATAAAAATCTGTCCTGTTCATGAGATGACCACACAAATACACAGCTCAGTTACTTGGATTGTAAAGAGCACCTGTCACCAGGTCAAAAGAGGACAGTTTTTGCTCTTATTTTATTTCCGCTGCTCCCCTGAGTATATACAATGGTGTGAAAAAGTGTTTGCCCCCTTCCTGATTTCTTATTCTTTTGCATGTTTATCACATTTGTTTCAGATCACAAAACAAATTTAAATACTAGAGTAAGATAACCCACGTAAACAAAAAATGCAGTTTTTAAATGAAGGTCTTTATTTGGAACCAAATGACACATCTTACTAAAACAGTCCACGACCACCCAGATGACAGTAAAACCCTCGGACACAGGAAGATCAGTAATAAAATCCATTGTGAGATGCGTCCAAGGCGCACTAGGAACCTCCAGAGGGCAAAGCAACACCGCAGCAGGAGTATGTGAAGCGTTTGACCTAGCACACACAGTACACTGACGCACCCACTTGATGACTTCCTTCTGCCATCCAGGCCACCAAAAACTGCGACTGATCAGTCTCTTAGTCTCCGAAATTCCTGGATGACCTGCCAAACCGAGACTCATGACACTGCACAAACAAATCTCTCCTAAAGGTTCTAGGCACAAACAACCTCCCATGGGGAGTGTTAGATGGGGCATCATCTTGAGCTTTCAGAATCCCATTCTCCAAAACGGAGTCCAATGCCGCCACCACAACTCCTTTCTGTAAAATGCTCTCCTCCTCCTCGGCACTGACCATAGGAGAGAAGCTGCGAGATAAAGCATCGGCTTTAACATTCTTAGTACCAGGGATACAGGTAACAGAAAAATGAAACCGAGAAAAAAAAAGTGCCCACCTAGCTTGACGGGTATTCAAGCGCTTGGTAGCATCCAGATAGATCAAATTCTTATGATCTGTGAAAACCTGAATAGGAAATCTAGCGCCTTCCAAAAAATGACTCCAATGTTCAAACGCGAGTTTAATAGCCAGCAACTCCCGATTTCCAACATCATAATTCAGTTCGGTTTCCGAAAATTTTTTCAAAAAGAAGGCACAAGGATGTACTCCATCCCTGTTCTCCTGAGACAAAACTGCTCCAACCCCCACCGATGAAGCATCGACCTCGACCAAAAAAGGCTTGGTCTCATCAGGCTGCATAAGGTTAGGGGCAGAACTGAACCTCTCTTTGAGATACTCAAACGCTTCAATGGCCTCAGTAGTCCACTGGACCGTATTCGCACCTTTCCTGCTGAGATCGGTTACAGGCTTAACAATTACAGAAAAATTCTTAATGAATTTCCTGTAATAATTGGCAAAACCCAAAAATCTCTGTATACATTTCACACCAATAGGCCTAGGCCGTTCCTGCACAGCCTGAACCTTCACCGGGTCCATCTCAAAGCCCTCGCTGGAGACAATGTAGCCCAAAAAACTAATTCTCTGCACAGCGAACTCACATTTCTCCAGCTTAGCAAAGAATGAATTAACACTCAATAACTGCAAAACTTCACGTACACTCTGCCAATGGGACTCCAGATCTGGTGAATAAATCAAAATGTCATCCAAATACACAATCACATTCTTACCAATCAAAGGTCTCAGGATGTCATTAATAAGGTTCTGAAAAAATGTAGGTGCATTGGTAAGACCAAAAGGCATCACCAGATTCTCAAAATGACCTACCGGAGTGTTAAAAGCAGTTTTCCATTCATCACCCTCCTTCACTCAAACAAATTGAGATCAATTTTAGAGAACCACTTGGCCCCCACTAACTGGTTAAACAAGTCAGGAATTAACGGCAATGGGTAGGAATTGCGTATGGTAATCTTATTAATTTCACAAAAATCCAGACATGGATGTAAACCCCCGTCCTTTTTTTTAACAAAGAAAAATCCAACTGCCACAGGCGACTTAGAAGGTCTAATGTGACCAGCAGCCAGGCTAGTCTGTATGTACTCCTCCAAGGCCTTTCTTTCAGGGATATTCAGATTAAACAAGCGACTCTTGGGAAGAGTAGCTCCCTGAACAAACTCAATGGCGCAATCATAATCCCTATGAGGAGGTAAAATTTGCGACTTCTCCTCCGAAAAAAAACCCCAAAAATCTTGAATTGGTACCGGTAATTCCCCTTTTTCCACAGCTGCAATGCGACCATTACAACATTTATCATAGCACTTCGGATTCCAAGACTTAATCACATTAGTACACCAGTCCAGCAAAGGATTGTGCAGTTTTAACCAAGGCAAGCCTAGAAAGACCGGAGAGGGTAAATTATCTAATACAACCAAGTCCAAAATTTCTTGGTGAAGTACATTCATAGTGAGGGGAAATGCAGCAACCTTGTGAGTAATACATTTCAAGGGAGTGTAATTAATTGCAATCACAGAAATAGGTGATGACAAAGGTTTGGATTTCAATTTAAGTTTTTCCAAAAACCCTTTATCAATCACATTAAGTGTTGAACCACAATCCACAAATACCTGAAATTCAATCAAATTTTCCTGCAAAGTAGTACTCCCTGAAAGAAATACTACTGCAGAGCGTAAACAAGCTATACGGGCGCACCTACCTCTTTTTTTTCTTTACTTAAACGAAGCTCACAATTCTTAATCAAATGGTCAGTTTTACCACAATAAAAACACAATCCCTCGGCGAACCTCCGGTCTCTTTCCTGAGAGGAGAGCGACTTCGCCCCAACCTCCATCGGTTCTCTGCCGTCAGAGCAGATTTTCTGGGGACTAGGACCTGGCATTACAGGAGTCTTTACCTCATTCTGCCTAAATCTCAGCCTCCTGTCCACATGAACAGCTAATTGCATGGCATCCTGTAGAGTCTCAGGTGCGGGGAATGCAATTAGCTAATCCTTAACCCTTTCACTCAGACCAGCAAGAAATAGACATTTCAGAGCAGGATCATTCCATTTGACTTCTGAAGCCCATCTTCTAAAGTGTGTGCAATAATTTTCAACATCACCTGACCCCTGATTCAAATGCCTGAGTTCTGCCTCAGCAGATGAGATTCGATCAGGATCATCATATAATAAACCCATAGCCGAAAAAAATTCTTCTATAGACCTTAAGCATGGATCATTAGGTTGGAGAGAAAGGCCCACCCCTGTGGTTCTTTGCGCAAAAGTGACATAATAAAACCAATGCGCTGTGATTCATTCCCAGAGGACCTTGGTCTCAAACGAAAATATAACAAACAAGCATTTTTAAAGGAAAAAAATCTTGCTGTTTACCATAAAAAACATCAGGCAGTCCTACCTTTGGGTTCCACAAAATGCGCTCCAGAACAGCTACTCACGAGTTGCTGGAGCTCGGCCACCTTCAGAGACAATCCCTGCAAGTGTTGAGCCAAAACTTGGACGGAAGCCATACTGATCCCCGAATTTCTTTCCTTTAGTTTTTTTTTTTTTTGGGCTGGACTTACTGTTATGATCTGCAACAAGTACTAAGGAAAGATAGGGGAAAGCTGTCCCTTCAGTAAGACTAAGCTGAATCCCTACGATGTAGAGGGCTGCCTGTTCCTAGCGAACAGACCCGCCTTTGTCCTCGGCTAGTCTGAACGAAGACCTATAGCATAAGGGGAGGGTCCCTAAATGAACTAAGGACTGGAATAAAAATGGGACACCTCCTAAACAGAGAAGTTGTTGCAGAACACACAAAAAACAAACAAAGAAAAAGGTACTAGAGGCCCCAGAAGGACAAAGCGAACTGACAGAGATAGGCACTGAAGCACCTGGCTAGAGAAACAGTCAAACACTGAAGTCCAGCACAGCCAGAAGGGCGGAGCTGGAATATAAAGGCAGATGGTCACATGACCGCAAAACACAAGATGGAAAAAACAAACAGGAGGGTTCTAACAGCTACAATAAAATGCTAAAAAATCTAACATGAGAACAGTTACAAAAAGATTTTTAGACCCGCTCCTTTCTAGATACTACCTGTTGTGTGAGCCTGTGGTTTCTGTACCACAAGTCTGCTGATTAGGGTATTATATAATGCAGTATTGTTATCTATTGGGAAATGACAGTGCTTTTTTATAATGTTAGTGGAATTAAGTATAACTGCCTTTAATTCAGTATATTAATCCCTGTGCTATACAGAGCCTGTGGCTGGGAATGATTTAAATACATAGATTACTATGGGATTAAACTTAGATGTACTAGTTTGATGCATAGCATTATCCATCAGAATTTATGCTTGTTAATTTGTGCACAAATAAAAACAATATGTAATGTGTAATGGGGTGTTCTCAAGTTCTTGGCAGTGTATCAAATACTTATTTTCCCCACTATATTTCATTGCTGTAATTACTTTTAAAACTTATTTTAGTCCATATGCAAATGAGGGGGGTTGGGTGGACCCTTTGTGCGGCCAAAAGCTCGGTGCACCTTTTCGCTCCCTCAATTTGTATTTTGAGCAGTTCCCCTGACACTGATTGATAGCACTCGTTTGGCCAAAGAGAGCGCTGCCTGAATCCCAACCGCAGCGCTGCGCGTGCCCACTTACTATGCAGGAGTCAGAGGAGGGCACACTGTAGCCGCCACTCGCTAAAGTGATACACACAGAAATGTAGCGAGCGGCATCAGAGAGGAGGAAGCAGCACATTCCCATGTAACACATTCAGATACTTTCTCACCATAACAAGCTGATCGGTGACATTTGTACAGACTATAAAGAGCCTCTCAGACCACTTTTCATTGGTGTCAGGCTTTTTAACATTTTGTTTTAAATAAGATGAATTAGAATAAAAGTGTCTGTCTGAGTCTATGGGGTGAAGGTAACTGCAGGGGAGGGATTTAAATAATCGCGATCCATGTTGCTATGACATTCAAACGAGCGGCAAATCAACTGCCAACATGCAGTGGAAGATACCATATTATACATTATAGGGGGAGGGGAGTGTCTTATAGATGATTAATTATGTATTATTTTGAAGAAGAAACATGTGAAAGTCAATAAATTCATTTTCAAATGATACAATATATCATTATCATATGTGACTACATCCAAAAACAAGATTTTGAAGACACTTGCACTTTAAATAAGAAGTGAATACGACGCTGCAGGAAGTAGTTTTGCCCAGCGGCAACTGACGCTTCTGCAAGTAACAGTTTTACTGACACAGTGAAAACGCGACATTTCATATTCACTTTCTGTTGAAATTGCTGTCTGCAATAATAACTGAAAGAAGGTCTACCAGAGCAAATAAAGGGGCCAGATACAAGGAATATGTAGCTGATGGCCTGCTCAACTTTTTCTGGGAAAAGGAAAAACCACGTAAGTGTGAAATGAAGACGTAAAATAATTGTATAATAAAATTCCTTTATGGGAACCCGTTAATTAGAAACATACAGTGACTGAAAAAGTTCACGAGGAATGAATATTTTTTCAACATTTTTTCACGTGACACCCACAAACTTAAATGTTTTTTTATTTGGATTTTATGTGATACCAACACAAATTAGCAAGTATTTGTGAAGTGTAAAGGAAATGATACACATTTATTAAAATATTTAAAAAATATAAATCTGAACATTGTGACGTGCATTTGTATTCTGTCCCCCTGATACAATACTTTGTAGAACCAACTACTGCTGCAATTACTGCTGCAAGTCTTTAGGGGTCTGTCTCCACTAGCTGTCACATCTAGAGACTGACATTTCTGCCCATTCTCCACACTCGCTCTAGATCAGTGAGATTGGATGGAGGCGTCTGTGAACAGCAATTTTCAAATCTTGCCACAGATTCTCAATGGGATTTAGGTCTGGACTGTGACTGGTACATTCACAGACATGAATATGCTTTGATCTAAATCATCCATTGTATCTCTGACAGTATCTTTAGGGTCGTTGTCTTGCTGGAAGGTGAACCTACACCCCAATCTCTAACATGTATTCCTCCAGGATTGCCCTGTATTTGGAGCCATCTATCTTTCCATCAACTCTGACCAGCTTCCCTGTCTTAAGAAAAGCTTCCCTCCAGCATGATGCTGCCACCACCACCATATGTGATGGTGTGGATGGTGTTTTTAGCTGCGATTTGCATTTAGCCCAAAATTTCTCCTTTGGTCTCATCTGACCAGAGTACCTTCTTCCACATGTTTGTTGTGACCCACTATATGGCTTTTTACAAATTGCAATGGGACTTCTTACGGCTTCCTATAAAAAAAAAATTTCTTCATGCCACTCTCCCATAAAGGCCAGATTTCTGGAGTATAAAATTCTATGGACAGATTCTCCCACTTGAGCTCCGTGATATGTTCTTTGCTTGGGCTATTTTTTTAGAACCTAACCCTGCATTTCTTTTCGCCACAATTTTATCCCTGACCTGTCTGGTGTGTTCCTTGGTTTTCATGATGCTGTTTGATTCCTAATGTTCTCAAACACATCTCTGAGGCCTTCACAGAACAGCTGTGGTTATACTGTGAATAATTTACACACAAGTGGACTCAGTTTACTAATTATGTGACTTCTAGATGCAAATGGTCACTCAAGATTTTATCAAGATTTTATCTAGGGGTATCAGCCTACAGGGGGGCTGTATACAAATGCACATTACAATTTTCAGATACACTACCTTTCAAAAGTTTGGGGTCACCCAGACAATTTTGTGTTTTTCATGAAAACTCATACTTTTATTTATCAAATGAGTTGCAAAATGTTTAGAAAATATAGTCCAGACATTGACAAGGTTAGAAATAATGATTTTTATTAGAAAGAATAATTTTCTCCTTCAAACTTGGCTTTCGTCACAGAATGCTCCCATTGCAGCAATTACAGCATTGCAGACCTTTGGCATTCTAGCTGGTTATTTGAGGAGGTAATCTTGAGAAATTTCACCCCATGCTTCCTGAAGTCCTCCCACAAGTTGGATTGGCTTGATGGGCACTTTTTTCGTACCATAAGGTCAAGCTGCTCCCACAACAGCTCAATGGGGTTGAGATCTGGTGACTGCGCTGGCCACTCCATTACAGATAGAATACCAGCTGCCTGCTTCTTCCCTATAGTTCATGCATAATTTGGAGGTGTGCTTTGGGTCATTGTCCTGTTGTAGGATGAAATTGGCTCCAATCAAGCTCTGTCCACAGGGTATGGCATGGCATGGAAAAATGGAGTGATAGCCTTCCTTATTCAAAATCCCATTTACCTTGACCAAATCTCCCACTTTACCAGCACAAAAGCAACCCCAGACCATCACATTACCTCCACTATGCTTGACAGATGGCGTCAGGCACTCTTCCAGCATCCTTTCAGTTGTTCTGCGTCTCACAAATGTTCTTCTGTGTGATCCAAACACCTCACTTCAAACTTTGATTCGTCTGTCCATAAAGCTTTTTTCCAATCTTCCTCTGTCCAATGTCTGTGTTCTTTTGCCCATATTAATCTTTTCCTTTGATTAGCCTGTCTCAGATATGGCTTTTTCTTTGCCACTTTGCCCTGAAAGCCAGCATCCCGGAGTCGCCTCTTCACTGTAGACGTTGACACTGGCGTTTTGCGTGTACTATTTAATGAAGCTGCCAGTTGAGGAGCTGTGAGGCGTAGATTTCTCAAACTAGAGACTCTAATGTACTTGTCTTGTTGCTCAGTTGTGCAGCGGGGCCTCCCACTTCTCTTTCTACTCTGGTTAGAGGCTGTTTGTGCTCTCTTCTGAAGGGAGTAGTACTCACCGTTGTAGGAAATCTTCAGTTTCTTGGCAATGTCTCGCATGGAATAGCCTTCATTTCTAAGAACAAGACTAGACTGTCGAGCTTCACATGAAAGTTCTCTTTTTCTGGCCATTTTGAGAGTTTCGTAGAACAAACAAATGTAATGCTCCAGATTCTCAACTAGCTCAAAGGAAGGTCAATTTTATAGCTTCTCAAATCAGCCAAACCATTTTCAGCTGGGCTAACATACTTGTGCAAGGGTTTTCTAGGGTTTTCTAAACATGCATTAGCCTTTTACACAGTTAGCAAACACAATGTACCATTAAAACACTGGAGTGGTGGTTGTTGGAAATGGGCCTCTATACACCTATGCAGATATTGCAATAAAAACAAGACTTTTACAGCTAGAATAGTCATTTACCACATTAACAATGTATAGAGTGTATTTCTGATTCATTTAATGTTAGCTTCATTGAAAAAAGATGTGCTTTTCTTTAAAAAATAATGAAATTTCTAAATGACCCCAAACTTTTTAACGGTAGTGTACATATTGACCAAATAATTAGAATATCATGTATCATTTCCTTTACACATTGTAACGGGTCCGGGAGGCGGACTGTAACGGGTCCGGGAGGCGGAACCTCTGAGCTACTATACAAGGGGGCGGCCCTTGTAAGGGAGCGGGTGGCAGTCTCTGGGTGAACGGACAGGGAGTTACGGCAAGTGATCAGGGCAGTCTCTGGGTAAGGGGTAGGTACGACCTGTGATGGCAGAGCCTCCGGGTAGGCTAGCAGGCAGGTGGTAGATGTGTGCTCCCAGGTGAGCAAGCGAGAGTCTCTGGAATAGCAGGTGGTCACGGCACGTGACGGCGGAACCTCCGGGCTGGCAGGCAGGTAGGTAACGGAGAAGCGCTCCCAGGTGAGCGGGCAAGAGTCTCTGGAATAGCTGATGGTCACCGCACGTGACAACGGGACCTCCGGGCTGGCAAGCAGGCAGGTAACGGAGATGCGCTCCCAGGTGAGCGGGCAAGAGTCTGGAGTAGCTGGTGGTCACAGCACGTGACAACGGAGCCTCCGGGCTGGCAAGCAGGCAGATAACGGAGAAGCGCTCCCAGGTGAGCGGGCAAGCTGGTCCATAGACAGACTGTCCGGAGTAGTAAGGCAGACCGTCGGACCTCAGGCAAGCAGGCAGGTAGCTGATATGCGCTCCCAGGTGAGCGGGCAGGCTGGTCCTTTAGACAGACTGACAGGAGTAGTAAGGCAGACCGTCGGACCTCAGACTGGCAGACAGGTAACAAGTATTCAGGCAGGAATCAGGCAGGAAACTGGCAGGTACTGGCAGGTAACTAGCAGGAAACTGGCAGGAAACTGGCAGGTAACTGGCAGGTAACTGGCAACGGGACCTGAGGGCTGAAGCACAGGTGAGACACAGGTGCAAACAACATTGCTCGGGCACCTCCATTTTGGAGGAGGTGCCTTATATATGATGAAGTCCTCCGGCCATTGGCCGGGGACTCTTTAGGGCGGCGCGCGCGGCCCCTTTAAGAGGAGGGGAGCGCGCGCGCGCGCGCCCTAAGCACAGGGGCCGGGAAGGAGCGCGCGCTGAGAGCAGAGCAGGAGGAGGACGCCGGGACGGAGCGCGCGCTGACAGCAGAGCGGGGGGAGGAAGCCGGGCACGGAGCAGAGCGGTGAGAGGAGCAGCGTCCCTGCCTAGCAGAGGGCAGGGACGCCGGCACTACAGTACCCCCCCCCTTTAGGCCCCCCCTTTTTTAGGCCAGACAGAAATTTAGCTAGGATGAGAGGGGCATGGATGTTCTCCCGGGGCTCCCACGTTCTCTCCTCAGGACCAAACCCCTTCCAATCTACCAGGAAAAAGGTCTTTCCTCTTACCCTTTTGGTGGCAAGAATGTTCTCTACCTCAAACTCGTCCTCAGCAGAAACCGGAGCAGGAGGCGTACCTGTAGACTTGGAAAAAGAGTTAAGTACCACAGGTTTGAGGAGAGACACATGGAACGAGTTAGGGATCCGTAAGTTGGCCGGGAGTTTCAATTTATAGGCCACCGGGTTGATCTGACTGATGACCTCCAGTGGGCCGATGAACAGAGGCCCTAACTTATAGGAAGGGATCTTGAGCCGGACATATTTGGACGAGAGCCAGACTTTATCCCCAGGGCGGAATTGAGGAGGGTCCAGACGTTTTTTGTCAGCGTGTCTTTTCATACGCTCGGATGACAGAAGGAGTGCGGACCGGGTACTCTCCCATATGGAGGAAAATTTGTTAACAAGAGATTCCGCAGCCGGATTGTCCGCCGAGGTGGAGACGGGAAACGGGATCCGAGGATGCTGACCGTAGACTACAAAAAACGGGGATTTGGAGGAAGACTCGCTCTCGTGATTGTTGTACGAGAATTCGGCCCATGGCAGGAGATCCACCCAGTCAGAATGGTGGGCATTAACGAAGTGCCGAAGGTAACTGGTCAGGTTCTGATTGATCCGCTCCACTTGACCATTAGACTGTGGGTGGTAAGCGGAGGAGAAGTCCAGGGTGACGTCCAGCAATTTACAAGTGGCTCTCCAGAAACGGGAAGTGAACTGTACCCCACGATCCGACACGATGTGACGGGGCAGGCCATGAAGACGGAAGATGTGGCGGATAAAGTCTTTAGCCAGCTCGGGTGCAGACGGAAGACCTGGCAGTGGAATGAAGTGAGCCATCTTGGAGAAGCGGTCAGCGACCACCCAAATGACCGTACAACTGGCAGAGACGGGCAGATCAGTAATGAAGTCCATCGCTATATGCTGCCAGGGGGCAGCAGGTACTGGCAGAGGTAGGAGGCGGCCGGCCGGCAGGTGTCTCGGAACTTTGTTGCGGGCGCAGGACACACAGGCAGAAACAAAGTCTATTACATCCTTGTGCAGGTTAGGCCACCAGTAGTGCCGGGTAATAAGCTGGAGGGTCTTTTTCTGACCGGCGTGGCCAGCTAGTTTAGACGAATGACCCCAGTGTAGAATCTTCTCCCGATCAGGTACTGGTACGAACGTCTTACCAGGAGGAAGACGATTTAGACTCACGGGAGCCACCTGCATTACTCTGGCGGGATCGATGATATGTTTCGGATCCTCCTCGAGATCAGACACCAGAAAGGATCGAGACAAGGCATCCGCCTTGACGTTTTTGTCAGCCGGGCGAAAATGAAGGACAAAATCAAAACGAGCAAAAAACAAGGACCACCGGGCTTGGCGCGGGTTAAGTCTCTGGGCATGCTGGAGGTAAGCCAAGTTCTTGTGGTCAGTGTAAATTATTACCGGGTGAAGA
This sequence comes from Phyllobates terribilis, assembly GCF_046119375.1. Lineage (NCBI taxonomy): Eukaryota > Metazoa > Chordata > Amphibia > Anura > Dendrobatidae > Phyllobates > Phyllobates terribilis. The sequence continues at coordinate 112,249,745 of NW_027362769.1, read as the reverse complement.
GCCCCCTCGAGCAGGTAACGCCACTCCTCCAATGCCAGTTTGATGGCCAATAACTCTCGGTCTCCTATGGAATAGTTGCGCTCAGAGGAGGAGAAGAGTTTAGAGAAGAAGCCACAAGTTACCATCCTCCCGGAAGATGATTTTTGAGTAAGTACCGCTCCGGCTCCAGAGGAGGAGGCGTCAACTTCCAGGAAGAACTGCTTGTTGCCATCTGGGCGATGCAGCACCGGGGCGGAAGAGAAGGCCTGTTTAAGGGAAAGAAAGGCCTCCTCTGCTTCGGGTGGCCACTCTTTGGGATTAGTACCTTTACGGGTGAGCGCAGAAATTGGGGCCGTCCGGGAAGAGAAGTGTGGTATGAAGAGGCGGTAGTAGTTGGCGAAGCCCAGGAAACGCTGAATGGCCTTCAACCCCTCCGGTCGGGGCCATTTCTCGATGGCAGACAGTTTCTCAGGATCCATTTGAAGGCCGGTCTGAGAGATAATGTAGCCCAGAAACGGAAGCGAGGTCTGCTCAAAGAGGCACTTCTCAAATTTAGCGTAGAGATGGTTCTGCCTTAGCCTGAGCAGGACCTGACGAACGTCCCTCCGGTGAGTCTGGAGATCCGGAGAGAAGACCAAGATGTCGTCCAGGTACACCACTACGCAGGAGTAGAGAAGGTCCCGGAAGATGTCATTGACCAACTCTTGAAAGACGGCAGGAGCGTTACAGAGACCAAAGGGCATTACCAGGTATTCATAGTGGCCGTCCCGGGTGTTGAATGCCGTCTTCCATTCATCCCCCTGACGAATACGAACCAGGTTGTACGCCCCACGAAGGTCCAGTTTGGTGAAGATCCTAGCCCCCCTCAGACGATCAAATAATTCTGGAATGAGCGGAAGGGGGTACTTATTCTTCACCGTGATCAGGTTTAGGCCTCTATAGTCTATACAGGGACGGAGAGAGCCGTCCTTCTTTTTGACGAAAAAGAAGCCTGCTCCCGCCGGGGAGGTAGATTTCCGGATGAATCCTCTGGCCAGATTCTCCTCAATATATTCGGACATTGACCGGGTCTCAGCAGCGGATAAAGGATAGATACGCCCACGGGGAGGAGTAGTACCGGGTAGCAGATCGATGGGACAGTCGTATGGTCTATGTGGTGGTAATGTCTCTGCCTCCTTTTTATTAAAGACATCTGCATAAGACCAATAAGGAATCGGAAGTCCAGGTAGATTAGCTGGGGTAGGAGAGGGACGGACGGGATGGACGGGAACCAGGCAGGTTTTATGACAGTCTTGTCCCCAGCGAAGGACCTCTCCGGTTTGCCAGTCTAGCACGGGTGCATGTCTCTGGAGCCAGGGCAGACCTAGCAAGAGGGCGTGAGAGAGTCCAGGCAGAACATGAAAGGAGATACTTTCAGAATGCAGCATTCCCACCTGCAGGGTAATGGATTCGGTGATGAGTTGAATGGGGCGAGGTAAGAGGCCCCCATCCACGGCAGCGACAGACAAGGGTACAGCCAGAGGTTTGGTGGGGATGCGGTATTTCTCAACCAGGGACTGTGAAATAAGGTTCCCGGCTGCTCCAGAGTCAAGTTGGGCTAGTTCGAAATAACGGTTCTCCCCGTAGATGATCGAAACTGACAACAGCAGGGATGGAGAGGATTTATTCTTGTCTAGGTGGACCTCTCTGAGCGAACCTAGACACAGGCGTTTCCCGACCTCTCCGGGCAGGCACGGATCCGGTGCTCCTTACTGCCACAGTAGAAGCAGCTCCCCTCGGCACGGCGTGAGTCCTGACGGGTTTTGACCATCTTGGTCTGGTCGACCTGCATAGGCTCAGGAGAGTGTACCTGGGGAGAGATGGAGGGAATGACGGGTTTCTGGAAAGTAGGAGCTAAACGTGGAATCCTTCTCTCACGGGTGACCTCTTTGGCACGCTCCTGAAACCGTAGGTCAATTCGGGTGGCAAGAGTTATTAAGTCATCGAGAGTGGTAGGAATGTCCCGACCGGCAAGTTCATCTTTAATACGGCCGGACAGACCCTCCCAGAAGACGGAAACCAGAGCGTCGTTATCCCAGGCCAGCTCCGAGGCAAGGGTACGGAACCGTATGGCATATTGGCCCACGGTGAGACTCCCCTGACGGAGGCGTAGCAACGATGATGCAGATGAGGTCTTCCGTCCGGGTTCGTCGAAGACTTTCCGGAAAGCCGTGAGAAAAGCAGGCAAGTTGGACACCAGGGGGTCTCCTCTCTCCCATAGAGGATTCAGCCAGGCCAGGGCCTCCCCGGTGAGATGGGACATGATGAAGGCAATTTTGGCCCGGTCGGAGTTAAACTGGTAGGACAAAAGTTCAAAATGCAGGGTGCACTGATTCAAGAAGCCCCGAGCCTGGACGGGGTCGCCTCCGAAGCGAGGAGGTGCAGAAAGCCGGGGTCCGGGGTAGGATACCATAGTATTAGTGAGCAGCGGAGCCGCCGGATTGCAAGATATGGCACTGGCGGAGGTTGTTGGTGGATCAGACAGAGTGTTCAGGCGAGTATTAACATTCCGCAGGTGACCCAGGATGGCCTCCTGTTGGGACCTCTGACGGGACAGTTCAAGACCGAGGTCCGAGAGCGAGGGAGCTTGGGTGCCACCGGGTTCCATGGCCCGAGCAAACTGTAACGGGTCCGGGAGGCGGACTGTAACGGGTCCGGGAGGCGGAACCTCTGAGCTACTATACAAGGGGGCGGCCCTTGTAAGGGAGCGGGTGGCAGTCTCTGGGTGAACGGACAGGGAGTTACGGCAAGTGATCAGGGCAGTCTCTGGGTAAGGGGTAGGTACGACCTGTGATGGCAGAGCCTCCGGGTAGGCTAGCAGGCAGGTGGTAGATGTGTGCTCCCAGGTGAGCAAGCGAGAGTCTCTGGAATAGCAGGTGGTCACGGCACGTGACGGCGGAACCTCCGGGCTGGCAGGCAGGTAGGTAACGGAGAAGCGCTCCCAGGTGAGCGGGCAAGAGTCTCTGGAATAGCTGATGGTCACTGCACGTGACAACGGGACCTCCGGGCTGGCAAGCAGGCAGGTAACGGAGATGCGCTCCCAGGTGAGCGGGCAAGAGTCTGGAGTAGCTGGTGGTCACAGCACGTGACAACGGAGCCTCCGGCGTGGCAAGCAGGCAGATAACGGAGAAGCGCTCCCAGGTGAGCGGGCAAGCTGGTCCATAGACAGACTGTCCGGAGTAGTAAGGCAGACCGTCGGACCTCAGGCAAGCAGGCAGGTAGCTGATATGCGCTCCCAGGTGAGCGGGCAGGCTGGTCCTTTAGACAGACTGACAGGAGTAGTAAGGCAGACCGTCGGACCTCAGACTGGCAGACAGGTAACAAGTATTCAGGCAGGAATCAGGCAGGAAACTGGCAGGTACTGGCAGGTAACTAGCAGGAAACTGGCAGGAAACTGGCAGGTAACTGGCAGGTAACTGGCAACGGGACCTGAGGGCTGAAGCACAGGTGAGACACAGGTGCAAACAACATTGCTCGGGCACCTCCATTTTGGAGGAGGTGCCTTATATATGATGAAGTCCTCCGGCCATTGGCCGGGGACTCTTTAGGGCGGCGCGCGCGGCCCCTTTAAGAGGAGGGGAGCGCGCGCGCGCGCGCCCTAAGCACAGGGGCCGGGAAGGAGCGCGCGCTGAGAGCAGAGCAGGAGGAGGACGCCGGGACGGAGCGCGCGCTGACAGCAGAGCGGGGGGAGGAAGCCGGGCACGGAGCAGAGCGGTGAGAGGAGCAGCGTCCCTGCCTAGCAGAGGGCAGGGACGCCGGCACTACACACATCACAAAGACTTCATACTACAGTGTCACATAAAATCCCTATAAAATACATTTAAGCTTGTAGGTGTAAAGTGAAAATATGTGGAAAAGTTCACAGGGTGTGAATAATTTTTCAAGGCACTGTAAATGTTGCCCGAACTACGGGAAACATGAATGAGACTTTGGCTGCTTGATTGCTGACAGGTGTGTTTTTTTCTGAAATGCTCCGGCGGCTTTTCCTCACACCACTCTAATTGATTGACAGATCTTTCAAGTGTGAACATAGGAAGAAATCTGTCAATCACCTGGAGAGAGGCAGGGAGAAGCCGTGATGGTCACCAGATGGTGGAAGGGAGACGAACGGCTATTTAAAATATATTTACTCTGAAATGCCAGAGAATAGTTAGAAAAAACACCTGGCTGCGATGAATTGAGTGACAGGCTCCCTTTAACCCCTTACTGACATCTGACGTACTAATACGCGTCTGTGCCCTGGGACTTAATACCCAGACCCGTATTAGTACGTCATGGCGATCGCGCGCGCATACAGGCTGTGCGGGCGCGATCGCCGCCGGGTGTCAGCTGATTGTCACAGCTGACACCCGGTACTATGTGCAGGGAGCGGTCCTGCACCGCTCCCAGCACATTAACCCCCGCGATGCTGCGATCGAAGTCGATCGAAGTCGATCGCGGCATTGCGGGGGCAAGGGGAGGTGATCGGCGATACTCACCTCCTCTTCCGGCTTCCAGCGCAGTCTGCAAAGGCTTCCCGGGTGTTGCCATGACAACCCGATGTCGTCATGACAACATCCGGGTCACCAGAGAGCAGGAAGATTGCTTGGACATGCGCAGTGCATCTCCAAGCAATCTTCACACTGTGCACTTCTGACAGCCTTCATGGCATAGGGATGGTGCTCCATTCCTGTGCCATGCAGGCGATCAGAAAAAAAAAAGTGAAAGTCCCAGAGTGGGACAAAGTAATAAAGTGTATAAACTGTGTGAAAGTGGAAAAAAAAAAAATAAAAAATGTGCAAAAATATTATAAAAAAAAAAAAATAATAATACACCAAAAATAAAAATATAATGTACCCATCAATAAATATTATTATAAAAAAAATTAAAAAAAAACAATAAAAGTACACATATTTGGTATCGCCGCGTCCGCAACAACCTGACCTATAAAACTGTCCCACTAGTTAACCCCTTCAGTGAACACGGTAAAAAAAAAAAAAAAAAAACGAAGCAAAAAACAATGCTTTATCACCATACCGCCAAACAAAAAGTGGAATAACACGCGATCAAAATGACGCATATAAATAAAAATGATACCGCTGAAAACGTCATCTCGTCCCGCAAAAAACAAGCCACCATACAGCTCCATCAGCCGAAAATTAAAAAAGTTATAGCTCTCAGAATAAAGCGATACTAAAAAATATTTTTTTCTATAAAATAGCTTTTATAGTGTATAAGCGCCAAAACATAGAAAAATGATACAAATGTGGTACCGCTGTAAACGTACTGACCCGAAGAATAAAGCTACCTCATCAATTTTACCACACGCGGAACAGAATAAAAAAAAAAAAAAAAAAACAATTCCTGAATTGTTGGTTTTTGTTTATTCTGCCTCCCAAAAATCGGAATAGAAAGCGATCAAAAAATGTCACGTGCCTGAAAATGGCACCAATAACAACGTCAAGTCATCCCGCAAAAAACGAGCCGTCACATGACTGTCTGCCAAAATCTGGAAAAATTATAGCTCTCAAAATATGGCGATGCAAAAATTAGATTTTACAAAAAATGCGTCTTTTAGTGTGTGACAGCTGTCAGTCATAAAAACCCCATATGATTCTGGCATTGCTGTAATCACACCGACCCGAAGAATAAAGTCGTCTAATCACTTATACCGCACAAGGAACGGCGTCAAAAATAAACTCTTGGGTTAGGATTGGGCTAGGGTTAGGGCTGGGTTTGGGGATAGGGTTGTGCTGGGGCTAGGGTTGTGCTGGGGCTAGGGTTGTGCTGGGGCTAGGGTTGTGCTGGGGCTAGGGTTGTGCTAGGGTTAGGGCTGGGGTTGTGATTTTTTTCAAAAGTAAGAAAAAAAGATGACGATATGGCGACTAGTGTTGAGAGCAAGTGCTCGCTACTTGAGTTTGCATCGGGTGCTCTGGTATGCATTGAGTATCGTGGGTATTTGAGTGACATGCTCGAGTCTCTGCCCCATATGCTTCGCGGCCAAAAAACTTTACGGGGATTGCCTGCCATGCACGAGCGATCCCCGCATGTTTTTTTTTTGGGTGTCTAATAACCGTGAAACATGCGGAGCAGGGACTCGAGCATGTCACTCGAGCACACGCTGTACATGGTGCATACCTGAGTACCCGATGCAAACTCAAGTAGCGAGCACTTGCGCTCAAGAATAATGACAACTTATTCAATATGATGACCTAATGTAAACAAATAATGTGCCGTACCTCTGGGTTCAAAATGTTCACTATACACCTTAATAAAATCCTTGAGGGGTATAGTTTCCAAAATGGGGACACTTGTGGGGGAGCTCCACTGTTTAGGCACATCACGGGCTCTCCAAACGCGACATGGTGTCCGCTAACAAATTGAATGGAAAATCGGCTCAAATTGTTAGCGGACACCACATTGCGTTTGGAGAGCCCCTCTGTGCCCAAACTTTGGAGCTCCCCCACAAGTGACCCCATTTTGGAAACTAGACCCCCCAAGGCACCTTTCTAGATGCATAGTGAGCACTTGGAACCCCCAGGTGCTTCACAAATTGATTCGTAACAATGAAAAAGTGAAAAAAAAAAACACTTTTTCATTTTTATGAATCAATTTGTGAAGCACCTGGGGTTCCAAGTGCTCACTATGAATCTAGATAGGTGCCTTGGGGGGTCTAGTTTCCAAAATGGGGTCACTTGTGGGGGAGCTCCAATGTTTGGGCACACAGGGACTCTCTAAATGCAACATGGTATCCGCTAACAAATTGAATGGAAAATCGGCTCAAATTGTTAGCGGACACCACATTGCGTTTGGAGAGCCCCTCTGTGCCCAAACTTTGGAGCTCCCCCACAAGTGACCCCATTTTGGAAACTAGACCCCCCAAGGCACCTTTCTAGATGCATAGTGAGCACTTGGAACCCCCAGGTGCTTCACAAATTGATTCGTAAAAATGAAAAAGTGAAAAAAAAAAAACTTTTTCATTTTTATGAATCAATTTGTGAAGCACCTGGGGTTCCAAGTGCTCACTATGAATCTAGATAGGTGCCTTGGGGGGTCTAGTTTCCAAAATGGGGTCACTTGTGGGGGAGCTCCAATGTTTGGGCACACAGGGACTCTCTAAATGCAACATGGTATCCGCTAACAAATTGAATGGAAAATCGGCTCAAATTGTTAGCGGACACCACATTGCGTTTGGAGAGCCCCTCTGTGCCCAAACTTTGGAGCTCCCCCACAAGTGACCCCATTTTGGAAACTAGACCCCCCAAGGCACCTTTCTAGATGCATAGTGAGCACTTGGAACCCCCAGGTGCTTCACAAATTGATTCGTAAAAATGAAAAAGTGAAAAAAAAAAAACTTTTTCATTTTTATGAATCAATTTGTGAAGCACCTGGGGTTCCAAGTGCTCACTATGAATCTAGATAGGTGCCTTGGGGGGTCTAGTTTCCAAAATGGGGTCACTTGTGGGGGAGCTCCAATGTTTGGGCACACAGGGACTCTCTAAATGCAACATGGTATCCGCTAACAAATTGAATGGAAAATCGGCTCAAATTGTTAGCGGACACCACATTGCGTTTGGAGAGCCCCTCTGTGCCCAAACTTTGGAGCTCCCCCACAAGTGACCCCATTTTGGAAACTAGACTCCCCAAGGCACCTTTCTAGATGCATAGTGAGCACTTGGAACCCCCAGGTGCTTCACAAATTGATTCGTAAAAATGAAAAAGTGAAAAAAAAATACTTTTTCATTTTTATGAATCAATTTGTGAAGCACCTGGGGTTCCAAGTGCTCACTATGAATCTAGATAGGTGCCTTGGGGGGTCTAGTTTCCAAAATGGGGTCACTTGTGGGGGAGCTCCAATGTTTGGGCACACAGGGACTCTCCAAATGCAACATGATATCCGCTAACAAATTGTTGGCTCAAATTGTTAGCGGATATCATGTTGCATTTGGAGAGTCCCTGTGTGCCCAAACATTGGAGCTCCCCCACAAGTGACCCCATTTTGGAAACTAGACCCCCCAAGGCACCTATCTAGATGCATAGTGAGCACTTGGAACCCCAGGTGCTTCACAAATTGATTCATAAAAATGAAAAAGTGTTTTTTTTTTTCACTTTTTCATTGTTACGAATCAATTTGTGAAGCACCTGGGGGTTCCAAGTGCTCACTATGCATCTAGAAAGGTGCCTTGGGGGGTCTAGTTTCCAAAATGGGGTCACTTGTGGGGGAGCTCCAAAGTTTGGGCACAGAGGGGCTCTCCAAACGCAATGTGGCGTCCGCTAACAATTTGAGCCGATTTTCCATTCAATTTGTTAGCGGATACCATGTTGCATTTAGAGAGTCCCTGTGTGCCCAAACATTGGAGCTCCCCCACAAGTGACCCCATTTTGGAAACTAGACCCCCCAAGGCACCTATCTAGATGCATAGTGAGCACTTGGAACCCCTAGGTGCTTCACAAATTGATTCGTAAAAATGAAAAAGTGTTTTTTTTCTTCACTTTTTCATTATTACGAATCAATTTGTGAAGCACCTGGGGGTTCCAAGTGCTCACTATGCATCTAGAAAGGTGCCTTGGGGGGTCTAGTTTCCAAAATGGGGTCACTTGTGGGGGAGCTCCAAAGTTTGGGCACAGAGGGGCTCTCCAAACGCAATGTGGTGTCCGCTAACAATTTGAGCCGATTTTCCATTCAATTTGTTAGCGGATACCATATTGCATTTAGAGAGTCCCTGTGTGCCCAAACATTGGAGCTCCCCCACAAGTGACCCCATTTTGGAAACTAGACCCCCCAAGGCACCTATCTAGATGCATAGTGAGCAGTTGGAACCCCCCGGTGCTTCACAAATTGATTCATAAAAATGAAAAAGTGTTTTTTTTTTCACTTTTTCATTGTTACGAATCAATTTGTGAAGCACCTGGGGGTTCCAAGTGCTCACGATGCATCTAGATAGGTGCCTTGGGGGGTCTAGTTTCCAAAATGGGGTCACTTGTGGGGGAGCTCCAATGTTTGGGCACACAGCGGCTCTCCAAACGCAACATGGTGTCGCTAACAATTTGAGCCAATTTTGCATTAAATTTGTTAGCGGACACCATGTTGCATTTAGAGAGCTGCTGTGTGCCCAAATATTGGAGCTCCCCCACAAGTGACCCCATTTTGGAAACTAGACCACCCAAGGCACCTATCTAGATGCATTGTGAGCACTTGGAACCCTCAGGTGCTTCACAAATTGATTCATAAAAATGAAAAAGTGTTTTTTTTTTTCACTTTTTCATTGTTACGAATCAATTTGTGAAGCACCTGGGGGTTCCAAGTGCTCACTATGCATCTAGAAAGGTGCCTTGGGGGGTCTAGTTTCCAAAATGGGGTCACTTGTGGGGGAGCTCCAAAGTTTGGGCACACATGGGCTCTCCAAACACAACATGGCGTCCGCTAATTATTCAAGCAAATTTTACAATCAAAAAGTCAAATGGCGCTCCTTCCCTTCCGAGCCCTGCCGTGCGCCTAAACAGTGTTTTTTCCCCAAATATTGGGTATCTGCGTGCCCAGGGGAAATTGCACAACAAATTTTGGGGTCCACTTTTTCTTGTTACCCCTGTGAAAATAAAAAAAATTGGGTCTAAAGTAACATTTTTGTGAAAAAAGTTAAATGTTCATTTTTTTCTTCCACATTCAAAAAATTCCTGTGAAGCACCTGAAGGGTTAATAAAGTTCTTGAATGTGGTTTTGAGCACCTTGAGGGATGCAGTTTTTAGAATGGTGTCACTTTTGGGTATTTTCTGTCATACAGACCTCTCAAAGTGACTTCAAATGTGATGTGGTCCCTAAAAAAATGGTTTTGTAAATTTTGTTGGAAAAATGAGAAATCGCTGGTCAACTTTTAACCCTTATAGCTCCCTAACAAAAAAAAATTTTGGTTCCAAAATTGTGCTGATGTAAAGTAGACATGTGGGAAATGTTATTTATTAACTCTTTTGTGTGATATATCGCTCTGATTTCAGGGCTTAAAAATTCAAATTCTGAAAATTGCAAAATTTTCAAAATTTTCGCCAAATTTCCGTTTTTTTCACAAATAAACGCAAGTGATATCGAAGAAATTTTTCCACAATCATGAAGTACAATATGTCACGAAAAAACACTCAGAATCAGGGGGATCCGTTGAAGCGTTCCAGAGTAATTACCTCATAAAGTGACAGTGGTCAGAATTGTAAAAATTGGCCCAGTCATTAACGTGCAAACCACCCGCGGGGCTTAAGGGGTTAATATGGCATAAGAGCAGCCTGAAAAGTGCTGGATGAACAGATATTTGCTAATATTTATTATTACCAATATTCCTACTAATATAGATAGAAATTATTGATAAAGGGAGAAAACCTTGTGGAAGAAAGTCCAAGGTAAAATGTAAACCAGAAATCGGCTGCTATCATTTCCTAAGCAGATAATTCTCCTAATGTTCCCCATTTTCTCCACTATTAGCTGGTCGTCAAGCTAAACCAACATATAGAAAGAGAAGAACACTAAAATTCTTCCTGGAGCAGGCCGCCGTACTCCCTGAGATCGGAGATCCCGATACAGAAGTAGACTGCAGACTGTACACAACGTAATTCACCATTTGTATAGTACTGTACCTGCTGTGTCAGAGGGGTCATTTACTTTTATGTCCATGTGTCAAGGATAGTAGGAATCTTAAGTGCAAAATCTCGCTGTTTTTAATGCATTCATTGTCTATTCTAAATAGAGATGAGATTGACGCATCGCTCGGACTTGTGGAACTATCAAGACAATTTGAGGAGAAAAGAATCCCGAACCAGTGAGTTACTCTCAGTGATGGCACCGGCCTGACTCTATAACTTCATCTTATCTTATTTCTTGTCCGTTACACAGACTCTCTGAGAAAGGGATAAAATGTACCTTATTATCACCAAACATTAAACAAACCCAATAAATAACTACAATTAGAGCAGGAAAGTACAAGTCCTGATTAACCAATATGCCACTCAGGAGATGACTGATACGTACAGAAACAAAATACATACAAATACCGAACGTCTCTTAAACCTCATAGGATGTGGACATCAAAGCAATAACTCTCCCTAAAAGGTCTCTAGTCTCTACGCCAGTGTTCCCCAACTCCGGTCCTCAAGAGCCACCAACAGGTCATATTTTCTGGATTTCCTTAGTATTGCCCAGGTGATAATTGCATCACATGGACAGGCAATAACTCCATCACCTGGGCAATACTAAGGAAATCCTGAAAACATGACCTTTTGGTGGACCTGGACGACCGGAGTAGGGGAACACTTCTCTACGCGTTTCGTCATCTCACTAGCAGATGACTCATCAGGAGACATCTATTTACAAAGACCTATTATAACACATAAGACCATCATGTAACTCTTATGGTAATAGAGTTACTGTTGTGCTAGAATATATCATTTATATGCTCAACCTCTTTACTCCTACATACTATACCAGCACTAAAGGCAAGATCACGTTTAATTGCTTACAATTGCTTACAATTAATTGCTTACAATTAACTGCTTTCAATTTAATTGCTGACAATTTATTGTCCCTGTGATCCTCCCTCCATAGTATATCAGACAACTTTGGACTGATCGTGTAACTATCCATATGATATATCAATCGCTCTATTTTCATGGATTATCCAAATGCATGCTAAGATCATCATCTCGTTTACGATGAGGTCCCCTTTACCCCTCAGTCGGAGTGTTCAATAATTGTCCCTCACAGTGAGAGTGATTGCACATAAGCCCCAGCTCTTATATCATTTGGGATCTGGTATTATCTGCCCTATCAGTCCGATCATTCACCAACGACAGCTCACAGTGAGGATCCAGCTATCATCTGTATTGTAAATGTCCCTCATTGTAAATTTCTATAATTTGCATTCAGAGTCTAGCATATATCGCACTAATCCGCGATCAGGCCTTCTCTATTACAAGCATATTGTTATTAGCTCATTTGCTTACTACCAGTTGTTTTAAGTTGCCACACAACATTCAAGAGTGCAGGATGCCAAAGATGCTCCCTGCATGTGTAAGGAGGTGGATATATTGCCCACGTTCACCCTTAAAGAAACAAGTATATTGTTATAATGTGTAATGTGAATGCGTTGATGAGGTTTATATGTGTAGTGATCATTGTTGTTGCCGACGAGGCTATATTCTCTCCAGCAACAGGTAGTTGATAGGGAAGCAAGAGTTAATGGTTGAGACTAGCCTAGAGTGGGAGGGGCTAAGCTGAAGGTACACTAAACAGATTCCTGTTGAGACATCATATAGGGCCTGGAGTGCATAGAGAAAGGACCTAAGGTTCAATGTGAGCAATGCCACATTCTTTGGTGTCCCTAAGTGAGAGAAGACCAAAAGAAAGAGATAACAAGATCTAGAGCAGAAGTGACTGAGAGACAGAGTGATTTTCCAGAGACGGGTCCTGAGAGAGGATGCCTTGCAGTAAGGCCCAAAGTTTAAATCTCCAAGAGGTAATGGGCCTAGACAGGACTGAGTACACGAGACGAACAGAGTAGCCGTGGAGAGGGTTCCAGAGCGTCAGCATTAGAGAAGATAAGTACCGGTCATACTGGCACCATAGATTCCCAGAAGGGGTAAGAAAACGCAGAACTCGTTGAGTAAAGGACTCTTACTAAACAGAACTGTAGTGTCGAGCTGGGTTAATAATAATAATAATAATAATAATTTTTATTTTTATAGCGCCAACATATTCCGCAGCACTTTACAAATTTTAGGGGGGACTTATACAACAATACAGAATAAACATAACTCATATCGAAAGGAGTGAGGGCCCTGCTCGCAAGCTTACAGTCTATGAGGAAATGTGGGTATTGGGAATTAATTGAACTGTCCTGGGTAATGCATTCCAAAGAATTGGCGCAGCACGCGAGAAATCTTGGAGACGGGAGAGGGAAGTTCGGATTATGGAGGATTTAAGTTTTAAGTCATTGGCAGAACGGAGGGCACGTGTAGAGTGGTAGACTGAGACAAGGGAGGAGATGTAGGGGGGTACTGAAGCATGGAGCGCTTTGTGAGTAAGCATAATAAGTTTAAATTGAACTCTATATTGGATGGGTAACCAATGCAATGACTGGCACAGGGAAGAGGCATCGGTGTAGCGGTTGGCGAGGAATATGATCCGCTGCTGCGTTAAGGACGGATTGGAGAGGGGAGAGTTTAGTAAGAGGGAGCCCGATAAGTAGAGAGTTGCAGTAGTCCAGACGAGAATGAATAATAGCGACAGTAAGAGTTTTTGCCGAGTCAAAGGTGAGAAAAGGGTCAAAGGGTTGTGGTGAAGTAATGAGAAGCAGTGAATGCAGGGGACAAGTTAAGAGGGAGGAATTGAAACTGCATGGAAAAGGACCCAAGTTGTGAAAGGAAATGTTCATAAGATAGTGTACCAGCTGTCTCCTGTATATATCACTTCCCAAGTTAATAATTAGTAAAATTATTATTGAACTGTTCGTATCTCTCCTTGAACTGTAAAACATCTGGTCCTGGCCAACCAACAACATCGGTTAATGTGGCCTGAACAGGCATGGCGCCCTCACAGCACAAATCCTCACACCCAGCCAGGACCCCCACCTTCATGTAACATGCCGGGGCATAAGACACGAGTACCACGCCCACAGCTGCCGCCCCATGCCACGTTACACATGCTAACATCGGTTACACATGTATAATGTATGGCGCCACGAACATGCTGGTCACTTAAAAATAAGGTCAAGCCCATTTGCTAACGTCATACCCATGTCCATGTCTGAATGCGATTGGCTACGCCTGAGCCAAATGCACACTTAACCTTAATGTATTCATTGTCTCATCTAAACAAAGATGAGATTGATGTCGCGCTCGCGATTATTGAGCTATCAAGAAGATGTGAGGAGCACAGAACATCTGAGCAGTGAGTTACAATCAGTGATGGTACCAGCCTCACACTGCACGAATCTCAAGATCTTATTTCTTATCCATTACACATGTAGAAGTACAGGATTTTTTATTCCTTTTTCACGACACAAAAACCAAAGAACGACTCAAGGAAAAGAGCTGATAAGACCAGCAAGCCGCCCCCCAAGAAAAGAGCAAAAAAGAACTAATAGTGATGAGGTAACACATAGCGCCGATGCCTTCATTTCTGCGTGGGGGAAGGGAGAGGAGGACCACAATGTGCTACATATTGTAACAAAGGCCGACACATCACAGTGGTCAGGAATGGTACAAAGAACCATGATTATATGTCTGCAGTGAATGAAGATTTCACTAAACTTTGTTTTTCTTTTTATGTTTTCTTGTTCTAGGTGGTGACTGCCCCATAACATCAGCACCACCAGCTATGACCACCAGCCAAGATCGCCTGCCATTAACAACTCTGCCTAAATAAGAAAAGCTGCCACTAAATGTCAAGAACAACCACCAGCCACCACCATAATTTAGCATATATATTATCTGTTTTTTATAGGGTTTGCTATTTATTCTCATACATACATTGTTATTTTTAGATTTAGTTAATTTTTGAGCATTTATTACTGTAGTTACAATTATTTTTATATATTTTTTTATATATTTATCTTTTTGTATATTTTGTATATATTATAAATAAGAGATTTATATTTTTATACCAAAGTGACTAACATCAATCTGCCAGTAACATCTATGCCTAAACATCCATCTGCCAGTACCATCTATGGCTAACTTCCAACTGCTCGTACCATCCATGCCTATCTTTTACCTGCCAGTTCCATCTAAGGCTAATTTCCACCTGCCAGAACCATCTATGGATAACTTCCACCTGTTAGTAACAACTAAGACTAACTTACACCTGCCAATACCATCTAAGAAAAACTTCTATCTGACAGTCCTATCAACGGCTAACTTACACCTGCCAGTACCATCTACGGATAACTTCCACCGGCCAGTACTATCTACGGATAACTTCCACCTGCCAGTACCATCTACGGATAACTTCCACCTGCCAGTACCATCTATGAATAGCTTCAACCTGCCATTACCATCTACAGATAACTTCTACCTGCCAGTACCATCTACAGATAACTTCCACTTGCCAGTACCATCAATTAATAACTTCCACCTGCCAGTACCATCTACGGATAACTTCCACCTGCCAGTACCATCTACGAATAGCTTCAACCTGCCAGTACCTTCTACGGATAACTTCTACCTGCCATTACCATCTACAGATAACTTCCAGCTGCCAGTACCATCTACAGATAACTTCCACCTGCCAGTACCATCAACTAATAACTTCCACCTGCCAGTACCATCTCCAGATAACTTCCACCTGCCAGTTCCATCAGCTAATAACTTCCACCTGCCAGTACCTTCTACGGATAACTTCTACCTGCCAGTACCATCTACGGATAACTTCCACCTGCCAGTACCATCAACTAATAGCTTCCACCTGCCAGTACCATCTACGGATAACTTTTACCTGCCAGTACCATCTACGGATAACTTCCAACTGCCAGTACCATCTACGGATAACTTCCTCCTGCCAATACCATCAACTAATAACTTCCACCTGCCAGTACAATCTACGGATAACTTCCTCCTGCCAGTACCATCTACAGATAACTTCCTCCTGCCAGTACCATGTACGGATAACTTCCACCTGCCTGTACCATCTATACCTAACTTACACTGGTCAGTTCCATCTAGAGCTAATTTGCAGTTGCCAGTAACAACTATAACTAGCTTTTCTGCCAGTACCATTTTCGGCAAACTACCACCTGCCAGTATCATCTACGGCTAACTTCCACCGGCCAGTACTATCAACGAATAGCTTCAACCTGCCAGTACCATCTACAGATAACTTCTACCTGCCAGTACCATCAACTAATAACTTCCACCTGCCAGTACCATCAACTAATAACTTCCACCTGCCAGTACCATCTACAGATAACTTCCACCTGCCAGTACCATCTCTGAATAGCTTCAACCTGCCATTACCATCTACAGATAACTTCTACCTGCCAGTACCATCTACGAATAGCTTCAACCTGCCAGTACCATCTACAGATAACTTCCACCTGTCAGTACCATCAACTAATAGCTTCAAACTGCCAGTACCATCTACAGATAACTTCCACCTGCCAGTACCATCAATTAATAACTTCCACCTGCCAGTACCATCTACGGATAATTTCCACCTGCCAGTACCATCTACGAATAGCTTCAACCTGCCAGTACCATCTACGGATAACTTCTATCTGCCATTACCATCTACAGATAACTTCCAGCTGCCAGTACTATCTACAGATAACATCTACCTGCCAGTACCATCTACGGATAACTTCTACCTGCAAGTACCATCTACGGATAACTTCCAACTGCCAGTACCATCTACGGATAACTTCCTCCTGCTAATACCATCAACTAATAACTTCCACCTGCCAGTACAATCTACGGATAACTTCTACCTGCCAGTACCATCTACGGATAACTTCCTCCTGCCAGTACCATGTACGGATAACTTCCACCTGCCTGTACCATCTATACCTAACTTACACTGGTCAGTTCCATCTAGAGCTAATTTGCAGCTGCCAGTAACAACTATAACTAGCTTTTCTGCCAGTACCATTTTCGGCAAACTACCACCTGCCAGTATCATCTACGGCTAACTTCCACCGGCCAGTACTATCAACGAATAGCTTCAACCTGCCAGTACCATCTACAGATAACTTCTACCTGCCAGTACCATCAACTAATAACTTCCACCTGCCAGTACCATCAACTAATAACTTCCACCTGCCAGTACCATCTACAGATAACTTCCACCTGCCAGTACCATCTCTGAATAGCTTCAACCTGCCATTACCATCTACAGATAACTTCTACCTGCCAGTACCATCTACGAATAGCTTCAACCTGCCAGTACCATCTACAGATAACTTCCACCTGTCAGTACCATCAACTAATAGCTTCAAACTGCCAGTACCATCTACAGATAACTTCCACCTGCCAGTACCATCAATTAATAACTTCCACCTGCCAGTACCATCTACGGATAATTTCCACCTGCCAGTACCATCTACGAATAGCTTCAACCTGCCAGTACCATCTACGGATAACTTCTATCTGCCATTACCATCTACAGATAACTTCCAGCTGCCAGTACTATCTACAGATAACATCTACCTGCCAGTACCATCTACGGATAACTTCTACCTGCAAGTACCATCTACGGATAACTTCCAACTGCCAGTACCATCTACGGATAACTTCCTCCTGCTAATACCATCAACTAATAACTTCCACCTGCCAGTATAATCTACGGATAACTTCTACCTGCCAGTACCATCTACGGATAACTTCCTTCTGCCAGTACCATGTACGGATAACTTCCACCTGCCTGTACCATCTATACCTAACTTACACTGGTCAGTTCCATCTAGAGCTAATTTGCAGCTGCCAGTAACAACTATAACTAGCTTTTCTGCCAGTACCATTTTCGGCAAACTACCACCTGCCAGTATCATCTACGGCTAACTTCCACCGGCCAGTACTATCAGCGAATAGCTTCAACCTGCCAGTACCATCTACAGATAACTTCTACCTGCCAGTACCATCAACTAATAACTTCCACCTGCCAGTACCATCAACTAATAACTTCCACCTGCCAGTACCATCTACAGATAACTTCCACCTGCCAGTACCATCTCTGAATAGCTTCAACCTGCCATTACCATCTACAGATAACTTCTACCTGCCAGTACCATCTACGAATAGCTTCAACCTGCCAGTACCATCTACAGATAACTTCCACCTGTCAGTACCATCAACTAATCGCTTCAAACTGCCAGTACCATCTACAGATAACTTCCACCTGCCAGTACCATCAATTAATAACTTCCACCTGCCAGTACCATCTACGGATAATTTCCACCTGCCAGTACCATCTACGAATAGCTTCAACCTGCCAGTACCATCTACGGATAACTTCTATCTGCCATTACCATCTACAGATAACTTCCAGCTGCCAGTACTATCTACAGATAACATCTACCTGCCAGTACCATCTACGGATAACTTCTACCTGCAAGTACCATCTACGGATAACTTCCAACTGCCAGTACCATCTACGGATAACTTCCTCCTGCTAATACCATCAACTAATAACTTCCACCTGCCAGTACAATCTACGGATAACTTCTACCTGCCAGTACCATCTACGGATAACTTCCTCCTGCCAGTACCATGTACGGATAACTTCCACCTGCCTGTACCATCTATACCTAACTTACACTGGTCAGTTCCATCTAGAGCTAATTTGCAGCTGCCAGTAACAACTATAACTAGCTTTTCTGCCAGTACCATCTACGGCAAACTACTACCTGCCAGTATCATCTACGGCTAACTTGCAACTGCCAGCACCATCTACGGGTAACTTTCACCTGCCAATACCATCTACGGCTAACTTCCACCTGCCAGTACCATCCACTTTTTTTTTTCCATATGCCAGCTCCATCACTGCCTAACTTCTACCTGCAATTACCATTTATGGCAATCTTCCATCTGCCAGTACCATCTACGGCCAACGTTCACTTGCCAGTTCCATCTACGGCTAACTTGCACCTCCATCTACGGCTAACTTTCACCTGCCAGTACCATCTACGGATAACCTACACCTGCCAGTACCTTCCACTTGCCAGTAATATCTATGAATAACTTCCACCTGCCAGTACCATGTACACCTGATTTACACCTGTCAGTTCCATATATGGCTAACTTACACCTGCCAGTAACAACTATACCTAACTTTTCTGCCATCTACGCCTAAATACAACCTTCTAGTAACAACTATGCCTAGCTTCCACTTGCCAGCACATCTACAGCTAAATTCCATCTGCTGGTTGTGAATTGTGTTTTTTATTCCTCTACAAAAATTCTCTGTCCTAAGAGATGATGATTCTTTACCTGCTTAAAAGTTGTTCCAATTATCAATACGACGACTGACGTGTTAGGCTATTAATGTCGTGTGCCGCAATGCTCTGTGTGACTTGTGCAGCGTGGCCCCATACACTGGTAACAGAGTGGTTTACAGCAGCGGTTTAATTTATGAATAATCCTGCCGATCCCTACTGATGCTGATCTCTATTGTTGCTTACCTGTGCTGCTCTCAACACAACTTTACCAATGCTCTTGCTCTCTGCTCCTGCCAGAGTTAAAGGGAATGTGCCATCCAATAAAATATTTTCAACTATTTAAGAAATGTAAAGTTTTATTGTTTTATTTGCTTTATTGCATTTTTTAATGGTATAAGATATGAAAAATATGAAAAAAATGTAAAAAGGTATGACATTTTCCACTTTCAAACACTATTGGGGCAGCTGTTGAAATTTGCCATGAAAACCCAGTGTACTGGTGGGTCACTTTACGACTGCAGTAAAAGTGGGCGGGATCTGGTCAAGTGTGTGATGTCTGCTCCACTCCTCTTCTGGGCGTTAGTAAAAGAATAATGGAGGATTATATTCGTTTACTGTATCACACAGGGTGGGATTAGATACATGGACTGTATCACGTGCTGGAATCATATATGCAGAGTAAATCTCAGGCTAGCATTGAATACTCAGAGTGTATCATGCACTGGGATTGGATACACAGATTGCATCACTCACTGGCATTGGATAAGCAAATGGTGCAGCTCTGTGGGCTGTATCACACATGATGGAATTGGATTCGCAGCTCTGAGGGTTGTATCACACATAATGGGATTAGACATGTGGCTCTAATGGTTGCATTACACATGATGGGATTAGATATGCGTCTCTGAGGGTTTTATCACACATGATGGGAATATTTAAGATGCTCTGAGGGCTGTATCATACATGATGAGATTAGATACGTGGCACTGTGGGCTGCCTTACTCATATTGGGATGAGACTAGTGATGGGCGAACACTAAAATGCTCGGGTGCTCGATGCTCGAGTCAAGCACATTGGAATACTCGGGTGCTCGACCCGAGCAACGAGCCCAATGTAAGTCTATGGGAAACTCGAGTATTTTTTAGACGGCTCCCCCCGGCCGTCTGCAGAGGGCCTAAAAATTGGCCAAATCGATGGGAACAGTGCTCAAATGACATGGGAACAGCATGGAGAAGGCCCCTGGAAGCATTTTTGACTCCCAGGTCACTTCTGTCAACAACGTTGTCAGAGTATTACACCACTTTTACGGACTCACAATAAAACATACAAAAACGAAACCAAAATGGATTTTCATGGGAAATATGTTAAGGAACATCCTTTCCAGGGTAATAACTTTTATATAAAGCAAAATAAATAACCAAAACCAAAAATGCTCCTTCCCACCTTGGGCTATGTTCACACGTAGCGTTTTTGATGCGTTTTTTCACTTTTGCGTTGCTTTCAACCGTGACAAATGCATTCACCAGGAAATGTCATTTTAACATTTTACAACCTTATCTGGCCATGTGGTGTGTGAGACATGATCAGACACATCCTGTTTCATTTATGAAGGAGGGACTCTGAAAGTCACAAAGCCTATTTTTATAGGGCCATCAGGCGGCCTTTACTATTCTTAAAGGGCCAGCAGTCGGCCCTCACTATTCTTAGAGAGCCATCAGCCGGCTATGTTTTATTGTTCCCATTACTAAAGAGTAGGTCTCCTATACTGTTATTGCATATGCAGTGAGTGGCAGGGCTGCCCAAAATTTGGACGCACCCCAATACCACTTTGAATATTTGGACGCACCCTAATATCCCTTTGAAGAGACTTAGAGGAGGGCCTCCTGAAAACAATGTTCCCATTGTTTTCAGGAGGCTATTCACAAGGAATAGGGCACCCACCCCAGCGTAGGGTTAAGCTGAGTCTCAGTGCAGGGACAGCTTTTCCCTCCTATTCCTTAGTTCTAAGTTGCAGTACATAACAGTATGTCCAGCCTCCCATTCAGGATTTTTGGAGGTTTTTTTCAGAGGTGGAGTCGAAAGCTTTACCACCTCATAGAGATTACGATTGCGCTATTGACTTCGTCCCAGATGTTAAGCTCCTTAAGAGTCGGTTGTTTAATCTGACAATTCCCGAGAGGGAGGCTTTGAAGGAGTACCTTCAGACTAGTTTAGCTGCAGGTCACATAAGACCCTCTAAGTCTCCTGTGGCGGTTGGGTTCTTTTTTGTCAAAAAGAAGGATGGGGGTCTTAGGTCATGTCTGGATTTTCAGGAGATTAATAAGATCACTGTGCGCAATCCTTATCCGTTACCACTTATTCCGGATTTGTTTAACCAATTGACCATAGCTAAAAGGTTTTCTAAGATTGACCTTCGTGGGGCATATAATTTGCTGCGAGTGAACGATGGGAGGAGTCCTGAGGAGATAATTTGCATATTCCCACTGCATTTTGGGGTAAGTGAAGAGTCTCCGCGAGCTCAAAGAACACTGGATTTTGGCTGTTGGAGCTGAAAAGAGGACATCGGTAAACCAGGGGAGGAGTCCTGAGGAGATAATTTGCATATTCCCTCTGCATTTTGGGGTAAGTGAAGAGTCTCCGCGAGCTCAAAGAACATTGGATTTTGGCTGTTGGAGCTGAAAAGAGGACATCGGTAAACCAGGGGAGGAGTCCTGAGGAGATAATTTGCATATTCCCACTGCATTTTGGGGTAAGTGAAGAGTCTCCGCGAGCTCAAAGAACACTGGATTTTGGCTGTTGGAGCTGAAAAGAGGACATCGGTAAACCAGGGGAGGAGTCCTGAGGAGATAATTTGCATATTCCCACTGCATTTTGGGGTAAGTGAAGAGTCTCCGCGAGCTCAAAGAACACTGGATTTTGGCTGTTGGAGCTGAAAAGAGGACATCGGTAAACCAGGGGAGGAGTCCTGAGGAGATAATTTGCATATTCCCACTGCATTTTGGGGTAAGTGAAGAGTCTCCGCGAGCTCAAAGAACACTGGATTTTGGCTGTTGGAGCTGAAAAGAGGACATCGGTAAACCAGGGGAGGAGTCCTGAGGAGATAATTTGCATATTCCCACTGCATTTTGGGGTAAGTGAAGAGTCTCCGCGAGCTCAAAGAACACTGGATTTTGGCTGTTGGAGCTGAAAAGAGGACATCGGTAAACCAGGGGAGGAGTCCTGAGGAGATAATTTGCATATTCCCACTGCATTTTGGGGTAAGTGAAGAGTCTCCGCGAGCTCAAAGAACACTGGATTTTGGCTGTTGGAGCTGAAAAGAGGACATCGGTAAACCAGGGGAGGAGTCCTGAGGAGATAATTTGCATATTCCCACTGCATTCTGGGGTAAGTGAAGAGTCTCCGCGAGCTCAAAGAACACTGGATTTTGGCTGTTGGAGCTGAAAAGAGGACATCGGTAAACCAGGGGAGGAGTCCTGAGGAGATAATTTGCATATTCCCACTGCATTTTGGGGTAAGTGAAGAGTCTCCGCGAGCTCAAAGAACACTGGATTTTGGCTGTTGGAGCTGAAAAGAGGACATCGGTAAACCAGGGGAGGAGTCCTGAGGAGATAATTTGCATATTCCCACTGCATTTTGGGGTAAGTGAAGAGTCTCCGCGAGCTCAAAGAACACTGGATTTTGGCTGTTGGAGCTGAAAAGAGGACATCGGTAAACCAGGGGAGGAGTCCTGAGGAGATAATTTGCATATTCCCACTGCATTTTGGGGTAAGTGAAGAGTCTCCGCGAGCTCAAAGAACACTGGATTTTGGCTGTTGGAGCTGAAAAGAGGACATCGGTAAACCAGGGGAGGAGTCCTGAGGAGATAATTTGCATATTCCCACTGCATTTTGGGGTAAGTGAAGAGTCTCCGCGAGCTCAAAGAACACTGGATTTTGGCTGTTGGAGCTGAAAAGAGGACATCGGTAAACCAGGGGAGGAGTCCTGAGGAGATAATTTGCATATTCCCACTGCATTTTGGGGTAAGTGAAGAGTCTCCGCGAGCTCAAAGAACACTGGATTTTGGCTGTTGGAGCTGAAAAGAGGACATCGGTAAACCGCGCGCCGGTAGGCGCGCGCATTTTGAAGCTTTTTTTTTTTAAGCTTTTTTCACTGTTTTCAGAACATTAACAATAAGAACATGGAAGAGTCCAGGAGCCATTTGGTGAGCTGCATATCCTGCTACATGTTCACAGACTTGCCAGTGGAAAAGCCAGACTTCACATGCCAGAAATGCAAGCTTGTGTCCCTGTTGGAGGAAAAGTTGCGAAATCTAGAAGAGAGGTTAACTACCTTGAAAATCATTAAGGAAGGTGAAGAGTTCTTAGACAGAGCAGAATTATCTCTTCATGATTCAGAAAGAGAAGAAATTCGAACTGCACCTGACGAAACAGAGGAATGGAAGCATGTGACCCACAGAAGCAGGAGGATCGAGAGGCAGTCAGCACCCATACTGCTCAGGAACCAGTACCAGGCTCTCACACAGGAGAACCATGAAGAAATACAGCAAGATAAGACTTTGCCAGCAATGAATAACCTTGTAAGCCCTCAGAATCCTCCTGGATGGAGAAAGAAGAATGTTGTGAAGAAAAAACGGAGAGTGGTGGTCATGGGGGATTCCCTGTTAAGAGGAACAGAGGCCGCTATCTGCAGACCAGACATAACCTCAAGAGAAATGTGCTGTCTTCCAGGAGCTAAAATTAAAGATGTGTCTGACAGGATATCAAGACTCTTCAGACCTACAGATCACTACCCATTCCTGCTAATACATGTGGGGACAAATGACACCGCAAGAAAGGACCTGGAAACCATCTGCAGTGACTTTGAAGACTTAGGCAAGAAAGTGAAAGAATTGGGAGCGCAGGTGGTCTTCTCATCCATCCTCCCAGTGGATGGCCATGGAACAATGAGGTGGAATAAGATTCTACAGGTGAACAACTGGCTACGTCGATGGTGCCGTCAACAAGGATTTGGATTTCTGGATCACGGAATGAATTACCTATACGATGGACTACTTGCTAGAGATGGGGTGCACCTTACGAAGACTGGAAAACATGTATTTGGAAGTCGCCTTGCTACACTCATCAGAAGAGCTTTAAACTAGAACAATGTGGGAAGGGAAGCAAAAGGCCAGAAAAAGCCATACAGCTGACAAATACTATTGAGATCTCTGCTACTGGAAGTGGAAAAGAAGAACAAAGACAAAAAAATCGAAATAATAAAAATATGGGAGGAAGAGAAACCAATCACAAACTAAAATGTTTTTATACAAATGCACAAAGCATGGGCAACAAACAAGGAGAATTGGAACTACTAATGCAGGAAAAGGAATATGATGTCATTGGAATCACTGAAACTTGGTGGGACGATACACATGATTGGAATAAAAGGCTAAAAGGATACAACTTATTTGCAAGAAACAGACTTGATAAACGAGGAGGAGGTGTTGCATTGTATGTTAGAAAAGCGTATATCTGCACAGAGATTGAAGCTTCGGAGACTGGGAGTTCTGTGGAAACTGTTTGGGTAAGAATACAAGGAGAGAACAACGGAAAGGACACCATTGTAGGCATTTACTACAGGCCACCTGGGCAAGCTGAAGATATGGATGAACTCTTTATGTATCAAATGACCAAGTTCTCCAAAAAATATGACGTAGTGGTCATGGGAGATTTCAACTATCCAGACATTTGTTGGGAATCTCTCTCAAGTAAAACTAACAGGTCAAGCAAATTCTTATCCTCTCTTGCTGACAACTTTATCTTCCAAAAGGTAGGGGAGAAAACAAGGGGATCTGCTACTTTGGATCTAATTCTTATAAACAGGGAGGAAATGGTTGAGGAGGTAAAGGTGGCTGGGACCCTAGGAGGCAGCGATCATGCTATTATAGAATTTTGGATAACTAGAGGAGGAAGACATGTGAAGACTCAAACTTCAAGGTTAGATTTTAGAAAGGCAGATTTTAAGAGACTCAGAAAGAGAATAGGAGGGATCCAATGGCTGGATGTCCTTAAGGACAAAAATGTCCAGGAAGGATGGGAAATTTTTAAAAATGAGATTCTCAAAGCACAATCGTTAACAATCCCGAAAAGTAGGAAAAATGGGAAGCATTTAAGGAAACCAGGATGGATGAACACAGAACTTAAACACATGCTAAAAAGAAAGAAAGAAATGTTTATTAAATGGAAAGAGGGAGGCATATCTAAAGTAGATTATAATGCAGTCTGCAGATCCTGTAGGGCACGTATCAGGTTAGCTAAAGCTGACAATGAATTAAGGCTTGCAAGAGATGTCAAAAGCAATAAAAAAGGATTTTGGGGGTATGTCAAAAGTAAAAGAAAAGTCAAAGATGCTATAGGATTTTTACAGGATGAAAATGGAGAAATGGTAAGAGAGGATGTTGAGAAGGCCGAACTTTTTAATTCCTATTTTGCATCTGTTTTCTCTCAGAAAGAAAATGTAACATCAACTGATCTTCACTGTCCTTTTAAAGGAATAGAGGAATCCAAGTTATCAGTAAACAGAGAGATTGTGAGGGAATATTTAGCTAACATAAATGAGTTCAAGTCTCCAGGTCCAGATGAATTACACCCCAGAGTACTGAAGGAGATTGTAGAAGAAATTTTAGAACCACTCTCCATAATCTTTGAAAATTCTTGGAGAACAGGAGAAGTCCCAGAAGACTGGAGAAGAGCAAATGTTGTTCCTATCTTCAAAAAGGGGAAGAAGGTGGACCCAGGGAACTATAGGCCGGTGAGTCTGACTTCTATACCAGGAAAGATCTTTGAACAAATTATTAAACAACATGTATGTAAGTACATGGATAAGAATGAAGTGATTAACCAGAGTCAGCATGGGTTTGTAACTAACAAGTCATGTCAGACTAACTTAATTTCCTTCTATGACAGAATCACTGACTGGGTGGATCAGGGAAATGCTGTAGATATAGTATATCTTGACTTCAGCAAAGCATTTGACAAAGTATCTCACATCATCCTTATTGAAAAAATGACCAAGTATGCAATGGACCAGGCAACTGTTAGGTGGATTCATAACTGGCTTAGTGATCGGACTCAAAGGGTGGTTGTAAATGGCTTCACATCCAGCTGGATGAATGTCTCAAGTGGGGTACCACAGGGCTCCGTCCTGGGACCTGTATTGTTCAACATCTTTATCAATGATTTAGATGAATGAATTGAGGGTAAACTGATTAAATTTGCTGATGACACAAAGCTAGGAGGGATAGCTAATACTAGAGAAGAGAGAGAGAGGATTCAAAAAGACCTAAATAAACTGGAGCAGTGGGCAGCAACCAACAGAATGGTTTTTAACAGGGAAAAATGCAAAGTACTACATCTGGGCAATAAAAATGAAAAAAGCATATACAGAATGGGAGGAATAGAGCTAAGCAACAGTACATGTGAAAAAGACTTAGGTATACTAATAGATCATAGACTGAACATGAGTCAACAGTGTGATGCAGCAGCAAAAAAGGCAAATACAATTCTGGGATGTATTAACAGAAGCATACAGTCTAGATCACGTGAAGTCATTATCGGTCTTTACTCCTCTTTGGTCAGACCTCATCTGGAATACTGTGTACAGTTTTGGGCACCACATTTTAAAAAAGACATAGACAAACTGGAGCAAGTTCAGAGAAGAGCGACCAGAATGGTGACTGGTCTGCAAACCATGTCCTATGAGGAACGGTTGCAGGATTTGGGAATGTTTAGCTTGCAAAAAAGAAGACTGAGAGGAGACTTAATAGCTGTCTACAAATATGTCAAGGGCTGTCACATTGTAGAAGGATCATCTTTATTCTCATTTGCACAAGGAAAGACTAGAAGCAATGGGATGAAACTAAATGGGAGGAGACACAGATTAGATATTAGAAAAAACTTTTTGACAGTTAGGGTGATTAATGAGTGGAACAGGCTGCCACGAGAGGTGGTGAGTTCCCCTTCAATGGACGTCTTCAAACAGAGGCTGGACAGACATCTGTCTGAGATGATCTAGTGAATCCTGCTTTGAGCAGGGGGTTGGACCAGATGACCCAGGAGGTCCCTTCCAACTCTACCATTCTATGATTCTATGATTCTTAATGGAAGACAGCTTTTAACACCCTGGAAGGTCATTTTGAGTGTTTGGCGATGCCTTTTGGGCTTACCAACGCCCCTGCATTTTTTCAAAATTTCATCAATGACATTCTGAGACCCTTGATCGGTAGGAGTGTTATTGTTTATCTGGATGACATTTTGATTTATTCATCGGATCTTGACTCTCATTGGCAGAGAGTCCGCGAAGTTCTTCAGATACTGAGAGATAAAACACTCTTTGCTAAATTGGAGAAGTGTCAGTTTGCTGTCCCGAAATTTAGTTTTTTTGGGTTACTTTGTCTCTTGTGATGGTTTTGAGATGGACCCGGTGAAAGTTCAGGCTGTGCTGGAGTGGCTGAGGCCTGATGGTTTGAAGTCCGTACAGAAGTTTTTGGGGTTTGCCAATTATTACAGGAGATTCATAAAGAATTTCTCTGTCATCGCTAAACCCATTACTGATCTCACCAAGAAGAATGCTAATACAGTCCAATGGTCCACTGAGGCTATTGAAGCTTACAGTATCTTGTGTCCTAGAGAGGTTTCGGCCCCAAGGATAATTCCTGGGTGAAAGGCCGAGGACTTCTTGGCCTCAAGGCTAATCAAGGCTTTTCACAGGAGATTTCCTGGTAAGGCTTGGCCTAGAGGATCCGGAGGATCCTCGTTAAAGGGGAGGTACTGTTAGAATCTATGTTGTTTTACTATCGGCCATCTTGTTGTGGTTTGCTGGCTTCTAGTCTTTTCCTCTGGTGCTGTGTGGCTTGGTCACGTGATCTCTGCACTCTTTATTACTCAGCACCTGTCTCCCATTACCCGCAGGACATCAGTGTTGTTACGCTCGTGCTCTGGCTAAGTTGCCTTGTTAAGTTCTTTGCTTTGGACAATTGATATCGAGGGACTTCTTGTTCCACCAGTTTTGTTCCCTTTAATCTTCGCTTCTGCAACTAACTTTTCTGTTAGAAGGTCTCCTGTTTTTGCTCCCAGTCCTTAGATCTTTTAGGGACCCCTTTCCCCTTCCTACAGATCTTCGTTTGAGTTCAGTGCAGGAGTTTCGGTGGGGCTATTCACAAGGAATAGGGCACCCACCCCAGCGTAGGGTTAAGCTGAGTCTTAGTGCAGGGACAACTTTTCCCTCCTATTCCTTAGTTCTAAATTGCAATACATAACACTCCTCGGTTGTCCAACGAACTGTGACCTCTGCCGCCAGCGTTTTCAGATGGGATTTTTTTTAATAGTTCCGCAACAAGGGCCTTCTGGTACCGCCCCATTTTCGTAGACCTGTCCGCCTCAGGAATAAGAGATAGAAAGTTTTCCTTTTAGCGTGGGTCTAGAAGTGTCACCAACCAGTAATGACTGTCACCCAAAATTTTGAGAACGCGAGGGTCATGGGAAAGGCAGCGTAACATAAACTCAGCCATGCGTGCCAGACGGCTAACAGGCAAGACTTGCGTGTCCTCACCAAGAGGATGATTGACCATGCTCTCCTCCTCCTCTCTGTCCTCTGGCCATCCACGCTGAACAGATGGTATGACAGCTGTGCAGGTAGTACTGTCTATAGCGCTTGAAACTAGCTCCTGTTCTTCCTCCTCCTCCTCTTCCTCATTGTCACTCAATCCACGTTGGGATGAGATGAGGCTGGGCTGTGTGTAATCACCCTGTATAGTTCCTTGCTCCATCTCATCGTGCTCCGCCTGCAATGCATCCTCTTTGATTGTGAGCAGAGAGCATTTCAGAAGACAGAGAAGCGGGATTGTGACGCTAATTATGGCGTCATCGCCGCTCACCATCTTGGTGGAGTCCTCAAAGTTTTGGAGGATGGTACATATGTTTGACATCCATGTCCACTCCTGAGGTCTTATGTGTGGAGTCTGAACTGAATACCGATGGCCTTGTTGATGCTGGTACTCAACAACTGCCCTCTTCTGTTCACAAATCCTTCCCAACATCTGCAGTGTAGAGTTTCAACGCATGGGGACATCACACACCAGTCTTTGAGCCGGAAGCTGCAAACCCTGCTGAAACACGGCAAGGGCAGCGGAAGCTGTAGATGACTTTCTAAAATGGGCACACAGGCGGCGTACTTTAACAAGCATATCTGGCAGCTCTGGGTAGGATTTGAGAAACTGCTGAACCACGAGGTTAAGCACATGGGCCAGGCTTGGTACGTGTGTGAGCTCGCCTCGCCTCAGAGCCGCCACCAGGTTCCGGCCATTGTCACACACGACCATGTCTGGCTGTAGGTTCAGCGGTGTGAGCCACATATCTGCCTGCTCTTTCAAAGCTGTCCACAACTCTTCAGCACTGTGCGGTTTGTCACCTAAGCTTATTAGCTTCAGCACAGCCTGTCGCCGCTTGGCCGAGGCTTTGCTGCAGTGCTTCCAGCTTGTGACTGATGTGGTCATTTCGGAGATGGAGGCTGAAGAGGAGAGGGAGGCTGAGGAGGATGAGGTGCAGGAGCTGTAGACTGTGGGGGCAACCCTGATTGACCTAGGGCCCGCAATCCTTGGCATCGGGAGGATGTGTTCCATCTCAAGGTCCGACTGGGTCCCGACTTCCACTATGTTAACCCAGTGTGCCGTTAGCGAGATGTACCGTCCCTGCCCACAAGCACGTGTCCGTGGTTACTTTCCCGGTAACTGCGTTGTTGAGGGCACGGCTAATGTTTTGGGACACGTGCTTTTGTAATGTGAGGACGGCACACCGGGAGAAATAGTGGCGGCTGTGGACCAAGTACCGAGGGACGGCTGCCGCCATCAGGTTGCGGAATGCTTCCGTCTCCACGAGCCTAAAAGGCAACATTTCGAGCGCAAGCAGTCGTGAAATGTGGAGATTTAGTAGTGTGGCTGCGTATTTATGCTTGCGTTCCAAGGACTGGGGTATGAACCACTGAACACTGCGCTGGGACAAGAACGTGGACGTGCTTCCTGATGCTGCTAGTTGAGAGTGTGCAACGACAGGTGCAGGGCAGGAGGCATCTTCGCATGCACCATGGACAGAGGATTGGCTTGCATGCACAACAGCAGAAGAAGCAATGGTGCCACCCGCAGACATTGTTCCTGGACCCTGGGGTTCGGCCCGCAAAGTCGGGTGCTTTGCTGCCATGTGCCTGATCATGCTAGTGGTGGTCAGGCTGCTAGTTTTGCCACCCCTGCTGATGCTGGCGTGGCAGGTGGTGCAAATGGCCTTTTTGAGATTATCGGCAGAGTCTTTAAAAAACAACCAGACTCGGGAAGGCCTAACAGTTGTACTGGCAACTTCCTTCATCTTGGTGTTACGGGGAACAGTTGCCTGCCTTCTGTCTGCGGCCACCACACTGCTTCTTCCTGTCTGTTGGGGTGCCCTGCCTCCCTCCCCCTGTGTGCTGCTGTCCTCACTCTGCATTGTCTCCTGCCAGGTTGGGTCAGTTACTATATCATCCACCACCTCATCTTCCACTTCCGCACCCTGGTCCTCCTCCTGACTTTCTGGCAATTGTGTCTCATCATCGTCCACCTCTTGTGAAACTTTCCCACCATCACATTTGTGTGACCGTGGCTGCTCAAATATTTGGACATTGCTACATGCGATCTCCTCTTGCCCCGCTTCAAGTGGACCGGGCGAGAGTCCTGAATCTATAAATGGAAAAGTGAATAGCTCTTCAGAGTGTCCAAATGTGGGATCAGTTGTCTCCGGGCACTCGGCATAGTGGGAGGAAGAAGGATCAGGGTGAAGAATATGCGGTCCAGACTCACGGCTACTGAGACTTAACCGTGTGGAAGACAGGGTGGTGGTGGCCAAGTGACTGGAAGCATTATCCGCTATCCAACCAACAGCCTTTCGACACTGCTCTGGGTTCAATAGTGGTGTGCTGCGGTCACCTAGGAATTGGGACAGGAAGGTCGGGCGAGAAGATGTGGGTGTTTGTTGTGGCACAATTTCAGCTTGCCCACGGCCTCGGCTTCTGCATGCGCCATCACCATCACGTCCAGTTCCCTTGCCATGCGCCTTGCCCATTTTAAATGAGGGACAATATCTTCCACGCTCACTACAAATGGCTGAATTTGGAGCGAAGTTATATGTAATCCGTGTGATGGAGAAACCACAGTTTTAAATACCTGGCCTGTAGGTAACTATTTTGAACAGCAAACCGGTGCCAAAAACTTTGCTGAAACACTGAAAAAAAATTAGAATGGAGGCCAGAAATGGCAGAATTTTCAGAAAACGTATATGTGATCCGTGTGACGGACAAACCACAGTTTTAAATACCTGGCTTGTAGGTAACTATTTTGAACAGCAAACCTGTGCCAAAAACGTTCGTGACACACCGAAAACATTTTTTAATGGAGGCCAAAAATGGCAGTATTTTCATTCAGCGCAATTATATGTGATCCGTGTGACGGACAAACCACATTTTAAATAGCTGGATTTTTAGCGCTGTAAAAAAAATTTGAATGGAGGCCAAAAGTGGCAGTATTTTCACCACAATTATATGTGAATGTGATCCGTGTGACGGAGAAACCACAGTTTTAAATACCTGGCCTGTAGGTAACTATTTTGAACAGCAAACCGGTGTCAAAAACTTTGCTGACACACTGAAAATTTTTTTTAATGGAGGCCAAAAATGGCAGTATTTTCAGCGCAATTATATGTGATCCGTGTGACGGACAAACCACAGTTTTAAATAGCTGGATTTTTAGCGCTGTAATGTGGAAAGGACCTGGCTGTATTCTGCAGTGCCAACAAGCAAACGGCGCAGAAAATCTGTGTTCTCTGGATTGCTTTTTAAGCAAATAATGAGGATTAAGATCCCAAAAAAATTATTCCTGGCCCCTGAGACCTGGGCCTATTTCTAGAAATATCTAACAGCAGTAGAAGGCAGAACTGGAATGGAGCCTCTTGTGCTATATGCACTGCAGTCTGCTATATACACTGCCTGCCTATAAACACTGCCTGCCTGATATCTCTGCGGATGGATTAGTCCTCAGAAGGACAGTTTGTTGAGATGGATATGTGTAATGTACTAGTTTTCTCCCTACACTACCTAATACACAACCAAATCTCTCTCTAGCTCAGCAGCACCTCTCCCTACACTGCCTGATTGCGGGGTAGACTGATGAGCACAGCGGCGCCAGGTCTGATATAGACCTGATGACACTGTACGGCCAGCCAATCACTGTAATGCCACAACCAACATGGCTGCGGCATTACAGTGAGTGGCAGGCAATCCCTGCATGTTGATTGGCACTCTAAAGAGCGCCAAACATGCAGGGAAGGGACCCGAGCATCCGCCCGAGCATCTCGCAAGTACTCGGCAAGCCCCGAGCATCGAGTACTTGCGAGTATGCTCGCTCATCACTAGGTGAGACACGTTGTTCTGAGGTTTGTATCACACATGATGGGATTATATACGTGGCTCTGAGGGCTGTATCACACATGATGGGATTAGATACGCGGCTTTGCAGGCTGTATTGCACATGATGAGATTAGACACGCAGCTCTGAGGTTTGTATCACACATAATGGAATTAGATACACAGTTCTATGGGTTGTATCACACATGATAAGATTAGATACGCGGCTTTGGGTGGCATCACACATGATGGGCATTATATGCGCTGCACAGCGGGCTGTATCACACATGATGGAAATTAGATATGTGGCTCTGCGGACTGTATCACACATGATGGGATTAGATACGTGGCTCTGTGGGTTGTATCATTTATGATGAGATTAGATTCTCATCTCTGTTATGTCAGTGTAAAGCCTTCTTCAGATATCTTTAACACAGGGACGTCTGAATGAAGCGTTACACTGACATTGCAGAGCTCAGTCAGTGTTCAGAGCACAACAGGGTGATGACTACACTGCTGTGCTCTGAACACTGTGGTGACAGCAGTGGTAAGTGGTGGTCGTCAGCCTGACATTGCAGTCCTAATCCCCGGCTACCGCGCCATTCTCACTGCTGTAAAAAGTCTGTACGCAGTGCTCTCACCGCTTTGAGCAGCGCTGCAGCGGTGACCTCTCCAGTGGTGAGAACAGCACGGTATCCTGACAGCAGCACAATGTCAGGCTGCTGATCACTGCCCTGATACTCACCGCATCCCGGCACCTTCTGTCACTCCTCGTGCTGAACACGGTGAGCAGTGACCGGAAGAGATTGTAGCTCATACACCGACCGCAGACATCTATGCCCGGGGATGCCATATTTGTGCTGTGTAAGTGTCACACTCAATAAATAAATAAGAATGGCAGCCCTAGTGGCTGCAGAAATAAATAAAAGAATAAAAGGATGTTAAAACACCACATTTAATTTTGTATTAAAAATAATTGATATTACAAAAATAAAAAGATCCCAGTTTAAGTGGAGACGTGGACCATACATACACAACTTACACAGCTTGGTGCTAGAGAACCTGACCAGGTCTGCTAGCCTGCACCACCGGCCAGCAGCTAACTCCATGACTCCATCCCAGTGGCCCCTGTGTAGGGTTTGTCCTTCATCCATTAACCCCTGTAAAGGAATGTGGAATTACAGTGAGTACGGAAAGTATTCAGACCCCTTTAATTTTTCACTCTTTGTTTCATTGCAGCCATTCTTAGAGCCACCACGTGACCATTTTACAGACCACTTACAACAGAGGTGCAGAACCTATGGCCCATGATGCCTCAAAGTGGAAACCTCAACCAAATGGATTCAAACATGATTTTCGGTGACTGGTGGCTTGCCCATGTATATTTTTCATGTTTGAGAGCAGAGTACTAACACACATTACAGAAGCAAAGATGCACAATCTACATTCCCTATCAGTCTTTGGAGTGTGGGAGGAAACCAGAGAACCCAGAGGAAACCCACGCAAACACGAGGAGAACATAAAAACTCTTTGCAGATGTTGTCCATTGTGTGATTTGAACCCTGGACCCCAGCGCTGTAAGGCTGCAGTGCTAACCACTGAGCCACTGTGCTGCCCACGTAATAAAAAGCCTCTTTTCTTGGTGTCATGTTTCATGTTTTTTTCATTTTTGTATTAAGGTGAATTAGAATAAAAGAGTCCCTCTATGATGAGTCTATAGGGTAGAGGTTACTTCATGGGAGGACTTTAAATAATCGCGTTCCATGTTGCTATGACAGTCAAAGCACCGGCCAATCAGCTGCCAGCATATAGTGGAAGATACCATATTTTATATTTTAGGGGGAGAGTAGTGTCTTATAGATGTTTAATTATGTATTATTTTGATGAAGGAACGCGTGAAAGTCAACAAACTCCTCCTCACATGATACAATATATCATTATTACATGTGATTGCATCTAAAAACAGTATGTATTTAGAAGACAGGGGCACTTTAAATAAGAGATGAATACGACCCTCTAGTAAATAGTTCTGACCAGTGAGCGATGGCATCACAAACTGCCGCATGATGTAACAATCCAAACATTCCATCTCTATGGCAACCGGACATTCCGCCAGTAACCGTTTTACTGACACAGTGAAAACGCAACATTTCGTATTCACTTTCAGTGAAGTGAGAACCAAAATTCGAGATTGTTATCCGCAATAATGACTGAAAGAAGGTCTACCAGAGCAAATAAAGGGGCCAGATACAAGGAATATGTAGCTGATGGCCTGCTCATTTTTTTCTGGGAAAAGGAAAAACCATGTAAGTGTAAAGTGTAGATGTAAAATAGTTGTACAAAAAATTCCATTAAAGGGAACCCGGTCATTATATTAATACTTACCGAGCTATGGGCAGCATAAGTCAGAGCTTGGTGCACGACTGCAGCCAGCTGTGGTTTTTTCTGAAATGCTCCGTCGGCTCCCCCCCCCCGCACCACTTTAGTTGATTGACAGGTTTCTCAAGTGTGAACATAGGGAGCGATCTGTCAATCACCTGGAGCGAGGCAGGGATAAGATGGTCATCGGACAGTGACAGGGAGACAGACGGCTATTTAAACACCAGAGAATTTTTAGAGAAAAACATAACTGGCTGCAATTACCACCAATATTCCTAGTAAAATAGATATAAATTACTGATAAGGGAAAAAACCCTCTGGAAGAAAGTCCAAGTTAGAATGCAAACCCCAAATCAGCTGTTATTGTTTCCTAAGCAGATAATTCTCCTAATATTCCCCATTATTTCCAATAGTAGCTGTTCGTCGTATTGAAACAACATATCCAAGAAAGAGAAGAACCCTAAAATTCTTTCTGGAGCAGGCCGCCGTACTCCCTGAAATCGGAGATCCCAATACAGAGGTAGACTGCAGACTGTACACGACGTAAGTCACCATTTGTATAGTACTCTACCTGCTGTGTCAGAGGGGTCATTTACTTTTATGTCCATGTATCAGGGATAGAAGGGGTCTTGTCTCCTTATATCTACAGTACAGAATCTCACAGTTCTTAATGCATTCATTGTCTACTCTAAATAGAGATGAGATTGACGCATCGCTCGGACTTGTGGAACTATCAAGACAATTTGAGGAGAAAAGAATCCCGAACCAGTGAGTTACTCTCAGTGATGGCACCGGCCTGACTATAACTTCATCTTAGCTTATTTCTTGAGAAAGGGATAAAACGTAACTTATAATCACCAAGCATTAAACAACCCCAATAAATAAGTACAATTACTGCACTGAAGTACAAGTCCTGATTCCACAATGTGTCACTCAGGAGATGACTGATACAAACGTAAACAAAATACATACAAATACCCGACGTCTCTTAAGCCTCATAGGTTGTGTACATCAAAGCAACAACTCTCCCTTAAAGATCTCTAGTCTCTAAGCGTTTCAATATCTCACTAGTAGACAACTCATTAGGAGACATCTATTTACAAAGAACTATTATAATACTTAAGTATTATGTAACTCTAAAAGTATTAAAAACTACCATAAATAAAAATAAAAAAAAATCCACAAGCAAATGTGTGTAGGATCTAGTATTAATGCACCTAAACTTCAATAATCCAGTAGGCGACTATGCTCACTACCGCACACTCAAATAAATCCACAGGGCAGTTACTGTTGTGCTAGAATATATAATTTATATGCTGAGCTTCCTTACTCCAGCATACTATATCAGCACTAAAGGAAAGATCACATTTAATCAATGCCCCTTATGCTGACAATTTATTGTCCCTGTGATCCTGCCGCCATAGTATATCAGACAACTTTCGACTGATCGTGTAACTATCCATATGATATATCAGTCGCTCTATTTTCATGGAGTATCCAAATGCATGCTAAGATCATCATCTCGTTTACGATGAGGTCCCCTTTACCTCCTCAGTCGGGGCATTCAATAATGTCCCTCACAGTGAGAGTCATTGCACATAAGCAATGGTATTATCTGCCCTATCAGTCCGATCATTCACCAACGACAGCACACAGTGAGGGTCCAGCTATCATCTATATTGTAAATGTCCCTTATTGTAAATGCCTATAATTCACATTCAGAGTCTAGCATATATCACACTAAACTGCGATCAGGCCCTCACTATTACAAGCATATTGTTATTAGCTCATTTGCCTTCTACCAGAAGTTGTCACACAACATTCAAGTGTGCATAACGCCAAAGATGCTCCCTGCATGGACTATCGTATATAATGAATAGCACCAACAACATGCCCGTTATTTAAAGATAAGGTCACGCCCATTCGCTGACGTCAGACCTGCACGCCTAACCCTAATGTATTTATTGTCTAACCTAAACAGAGATGAGATTGATGTCGCGCTCGCGATTATTGAGCTATCAAGAAGATGTGAGGAGCACAGAACATCTGAGCAGTGAGTTACAATCAGTGATGGCACCAGCCTCACACTATAACCTCATCTCAAGATCTTATTTCTTGTCCGTTACACATGTAGAAAGTCTGGATTTTTTATTCCTTCTTCAGGGCTGAAAAACCAAAAATGAAGAACGACTCAAGGAAAAGAGCTGATAAGACCAGCAAGCCGCCCCCCAAGAAAAGAGCAAAAAAGAGCAACTACCAGTCACCACCATAATTTACCATATTTCTATTATCTATTTTATTTATAGAGCTAGTTTTTTATTCTGATAGTTTTAGTTTTAGTTAATGATTGAGCGCTTATTTCTATAGTTATAATTATTTCTATATTTTTAAATCTATTTATATTTTTGTATATTTCGCATTTATTATAAATAAGAGATCTATATTTTTATACGAAAGCGGATAACATCCACGAGCCAGTACCATCTATGGCTAACATCCATCGGCCAGTAACAATTATGCCTAAAATCCATCGGCCAGTAACAACTATGCCTAACATTCATCAGCCAGTAACAATTATGCCTACCGTCCATCTGCCAGTAACAACTATGCCTAACATCCATCTGCCAGTAACAACTATGCCTAATATCCATCTGCCAGTAACAACTATGCCTAACATCCATCGGCTAGTAACAGCTATGCCTAACATCCATCTGCCAGTAACAATTATGCCTAACATCCATCTGCCAGTAACAACTATGCCTAATATCCATCTGCCAGTACCATTGATGGCTAAACTCAACCTGCCAGTACCATCTACCGATAACTTCCACCTACCAGTAACAATGATGCCTAATTTTGACCTGCCTGTACCATCTATACCCAACTTCCACCTGCCAATTCCATCTACGGCTAATATCCACCTGCTGTTATCATCTATGCATAACTTCCTCCTGCCAGAACAACCACCGCCAGCCACCACCATAATTTAACATTTTTTTTATTCATTTTTTTATAAAGCTAGTTTTTTATTCTTATACATCTATTGGTATTTTTAGATTTAGTGAATGTCATATTTATTTTTCAATTTTTTACTCAATTTATATTTTTTTATATTTTGTATATAGTGTAAATATTGTAAATAAAAGATATATATTTTTATACAAAAGCGTTGGTTGTGGATTGTGTTCTTTATTTCTCTATAAATTTGCTTTGACCTAAGAGATGATGATTAGTGTTGAGTGAGCACTAAAATGCTCGGGTGCTCGAAGCTCGGGCCGAGCTCACCGTGATACTCGGGTGCTCGACCCGAGCAACGAGCCCAATGTTAGTCTATGGGAGACCCGAGCATTTTTGCGGCGGCACTCCCGGCAGTCTGTAGAAAGCCTAAAAAGTGCCCAAAACGATAGTGTCAGTGCTCAAATGACATGGGGACAGCATGGGGATCGCCCCAGGAAGCATTTCTGACCCCCAGGTCACTGCTGTAAACAACATGGTCAGAGGTATTAAGCCACTTTTACGGGCTCACAATAAAATGTTCAAAAACAAAACTGAAACTGCTTTCCTGTGAAATATGTTAAGGAACATCCTTTCCAGGGTAAAGACTTGTGTATAAGGTAAAATAAATAACCAAAAACAAAAATACTCCTCCACACCTTGGGCTATGTTCACAAGTAGCTTTTTCTTATGCCTTTTTGCACTTTTGTATTGCTTTCAACCGTGACAAATGCATTCACCGGGAAATGTCATTTTAACATTTTACAACCTTATCTGCCATGTGCTGTGTGACACATGCATACAGTGCTGAAAAGACATGGGAACAGCATGGGGAAGACCCCTAGAAGCATCACTGACACCCAGGTCACTGCCTAAGGCTATGTGCCCACGATGCGTTTTCCAAGCGTTTACGCTGCGGAATTTCTGCAGCGTAAACGCTTGGGAAACGCTTGGTAAACCTTCCCCATGGTCTCCAATGCAATTCCGCACTTTCAATGCCCATGTTGCATATTTTCCCGCAGCGTTTATGCTGCGCTCAAACATACGCAGCACGTCCATTAATTTTGCGGACACGCAGCGTAATCGCCGCCATTGACTTGCATTAGAACGCGCCAATTCTGCAAGACTGCATCTATACTTGCGTAATTGGCGCGTTCTAATGTGCGGATGGTACCCAAGTCTGGAGGAGAGGAGACTCTCATCCAGACCTGGGTACCATAGAATCTGTAAAAAAAAGAATTTAAAATAAAAAATAAAGTTTATACTCACCTTCCGATGTCCTCCCGGTGTTTTGTCCACGCCGTCCGGTCTCTTGCAATGTTCGCGCTGTTGTGAAGGACCTGCCATGACGTCACTGAGTCATGTGACCCATCACATGACTTAATGACGTCACCGCAGGTCCTTCACACCACCGCAAGCAATGCAAGAGACCGGACGCAGCAGAGATGACACCGGGAAGACACCGGAAGGTGAGTATAATCTTTTTTTTAATTTTTTACCATTCTTATTCTTTTTCTTAACTATTACTTGGTCACACTATATAAATCCATTCCATGCCGGTTGCATGGATTTATATAGTGTGACCAACTTGTCAAGCACTTTTCCAAGTGATGCTAAAATCGCTTGGAAAACTGCTTGAAAAAACGCATGCAAAAACGCATGTAAAAAGCTTCTCTCTTGCCGAAAAAAAGCATGTAAATCTGCATGCGTTTTTTTCTGCCAGAGAGAGGCAAAAACGCTCTGTATCAAATCTGCTACGTGGGCACATAGCCTAAAAGTGTGCCCATCAGAAGTGATTCTTGCCGCATCAGAAGATGCAGACTTGCAACTATCCCCGTGCAAGTCCTTGTCCCAGGGCAGTGTTCAATTGTACCTCCCCCATTCCTTGCAGTGCAAGCGCAAGTATGCAGCCTGCCACCCACCCACCCCCAGGCTGCAATACCATACTGCTTGCTTTCTTGCCTAAAAGGCCCAATTTCAAGTGCATGTAGAGGCGGAATCAGGCCACCACGTCATGGCTGCGTCGGCGGCCTGGTATCCATACTCAGTCCCCAGCCGCCCAGCGGCAGGGTGTCCACGCTTGGTCCCCAGCCGCCAGGGGGCGGCCGGGTGTCCATACTCGGTCCCCAGCCGCCCCGCGGCCCCACACACAGTCCCCAGCCGCCTGGGGGCGGCCGGGTGTCCCTAAACAGTCCCCAGCCGCCCCTATTTGTCCCGGTGCGCCTTATACACAAGCGCGCATACCAAAACGTTACCTGTGCCCTCCCCAGTGCATTTAGGGGGAAGGACAGCCTAACCACAAACACGTGGACAAATGAATGTGGCCAGGGATGATCCATCTCACTGACGCCTTCACACTGGGTTAATATTGTGGAAGCCAGGACACAGTTGGACACTGGGATGCAACACGTCCTCCAGACATAGAGGATTGCGGGTCCTGGGTCAATCAGGTTTCAACACAAAGTTTAGAAGGTAGACAGCAGCAGTGGTCGGCCTCCTACACAACGAGTAAATTATTCATGATCATGAGGCCATCCATCTCCTTAGCTTTCTGTTCCTTGGAATGCAAGCGCATGTATGTAGTAGCGGCTAGGCCTGAGGTGGTCAGCGTTTTGGCGCATATCCTACCTCCTCCGAGGATTGCTGGATGTTTTCCTGCTACTATCCCAGTTCTATGACTCCCGTTAAACCAAAGCTTCAGGTGATGAATGAAGGATGAGGTGGTGGCAAAGGAGAAAGAGCAGGAGGAACAGGGACCATTCACATCAATATCAGGCCAGTCAACCACACATGTCTTGTAGGATATGTTTCTGTACCAAAAGGAGCAGTTTGGCTACAAAGTTATAGGGCATACAGTGAGTGCAATGCCTACCAAAAAATTTGAGGCACTCCAATGCCCCTTGGAAGTGACATAGAGGTCAGAGGGACTTAACTAAACCGTTTTTTCCATTTATAGCAACTGGGTCTCCTGTACACTGTTGGCCTAAGCAGTGAATGGAAGGCTTTCCAAAAATTATAAGGAACTGCAATTCCCCTTGAAACAGACGTGGATTACAGCGTATTAAAAACTTTCTACCCATTATTGGGGAGTGGGTCTCCCTTACTGTTCGCCTATGCATTGAAAAGCAAAAGCTGACTAAAATTAGGAGGAAATGCAATGCCCGTTGGAAGAGTCGTGGAGGTTAGAGGTAATTAAAAACAACACTTCAATGCCCCTTGAAAGAGCTGTGGAGTTCAGAGTGGTTTAACCAGACGGTTTTAATGCCCCTTGGAAGAGTGGTGGAGGTCGCAGCTGATTAAAAAGACAATATCAATGCCCCTTGGAAGAGCTGTGGAGTTCAGAGTGGTTTAACCAGACGGTTTTAATGCCCCTTGGAAGAGTGGTGGAGGTCGCAGCTGATTAAAAAGACAATATCAATGCCCCTTGGAAGAGTGGTGGAGGTCGCAGTGGAATAAAAAGACAATATCAAGGCCCCTTGGAAGAGTGGTGGAGGTCTCAGTGGAATATAAAGACAATATCAATGCCCCTTGGAAGAGCTGTGGAGTTCAGCGTGGTTTAACCAGACGGTTTTAATGCCCCTTGGAAGAGCTGTGGAGTTCAGAGTGGTTTAACAAGACGGTTTTAATGCCCCTTGGAAGGGTTGTAGAGGTCGCAGTGAAATAAAAAGACATTATCAATGCCCCTTGGAAGAGTGGTAGAGGTCGCAGTGGAATAAAAAGACAATATCAATGCCCCTTGGAAGAGTGGTGGATGTCGCAGCTGATTTAAAAGACAATATCAATGCCCCTTGGAAGAGTGGTGGAGGTCGCAGTGGAATAAAAAGACAATATCAATGCCCCTTGGAAGAGTGGTGGAGGTCGCAGTGGAATAAAAAGACAATATCAATGCCCCTTGGAAGAGCTGTGGAGTTCAGAGTATTTAACCAGACGGTTTTAATGCCCCTTGGAAGAGCTTTGGAGTTCAGAGTGGTTTAACCAGACGGTTTTAATGCCCCTTGGAAGAGTGGTGGAGGTCGCAGCTGATTAAAAAGACAATATCAGTGCCCCTTGGAAGAGTGGTGGAGGTCGCAGTGAAATAAAAAGACAATATCAATGCCCCTTGGAAGAGTGGTGGAGGTCGCAGTGGAATAAAAAGACAATATCAATGCCCCTTGGAAGAGCTGTGGAGTTCAGAGTATTTAACCAGACGGTT
The DNA here is from genome assembly GCF_046119375.1 of Phyllobates terribilis. Classification (NCBI taxonomy): domain Eukaryota; kingdom Metazoa; phylum Chordata; class Amphibia; order Anura; family Dendrobatidae; genus Phyllobates; species Phyllobates terribilis. The sequence continues at coordinate 112,207,820 of NW_027362769.1, read as the reverse complement.
TTAATGCCCCTTGGAAGAGCTGTGGAGTTCAGAGTGGTTTAACAAGACGGTTTTAATGACCCTTGGAAGAGTGGTAGAGGTTGCAGTGAAATAAAAAGACAATATCAATGCCCCATGGAAGTGTGGTGGAGGTCGCAGTGGAATAAAAAGACAATATCAATGCCCCTTGGAAGAGTAGTGGAGGTCGCAGTGGAATAAAAAGACAATATCAATGCCCCTTGGAAGAGTGGTGGAGGTCGCAGTGGAATAAAAAGACAATATCAATGCCCCTTGGAAGAGTGGTGGAGGTCGCAGTGGAATAAAAAGACAATATCAATGCCCCTAGGAAGAGTGGTGGAGGTTACAGTGAAATAAAAAGACAATATCAATGCCCCTTGGAAGAGCTGTGGAGTTCAGAGTGGTTTAACCAGACGGTTTTAATGCCCCTTGGAAGAGTGGTGGAGGTCGCAGCTGATTAAAAAGACAATATCAGTGCCCCTTGGAAGAGTGGTGGAGGTCGCAGTGGAATAAAAAGACAATATCAATGCCCCTTGGAAGACTGGTGGAGGTCGCAGTGGAATAAAAAGACAATATCAATGCCCCTTGGAAGAGCTGTGGAGTTCAGAGTGGTTTAACCAGACGGTTTTAATGCCCCTTTGAAGAGCTGTGGAGTTCAGAGTGGTTTAACAAGATGGTTTTAATGCCCCTTGGAAGAGTGGTGGAGGTCGCAGTGGAATAAAAAGACTATATCAATGCCCCTTGGAAGAGTGGTGGAGGTCGCACTGGAATAAAAAGACAATATCAATGCCTCTTGGTAGAGTGGTGGAGGTTACAGTGGAATAAAAAGACAATATCAATGCCACTTGGAAGAGCTGTGAAGTTCAGAGTGGTTTAACCAGACGGTTCTAATGTCCCTTGGAAGAGTGGTGGAAGTCGCAGTGGAATAAAAAGACAATATCAATGAGCCATGGAAGAGACGTGGAGGTCACAGTAGCTTAACAATCCGGTTTTAATGCCCCTTACAAGAGCCATGCAGTACAGCATCTTAAAAACATTATTCCCATTATTGGGGAGTGGGACTTCCATAGTATTTGCCTATGCCTTCCAAGCAAAAGCTGCCAAAAATTAGGACGGAGGAACTTGCAATGCTAGCAAACAAGAGCCATGCAGTACAGCATCTTAAAAACATTATTCCCATTATTGGGGAGTGGGTCTCCCATAGTCTTTGCCTATGCCTTCCAAACAAAAGCTGCCAAAAATTAGGATGGAGGAACTTGCAATGCCCCTTACAAGAGCCACACAGTACAGCATCTTAAAAAAATTATTCCCATTATTGGGGAGTGGGTCTCCCATAGTCTTTGCCTATGCCTTCCAAGCAAAAGCTGCCAAAAATTAGGACGGAGGAACTTGCAATGCTGGCAAACAAGAGCCATGCAGTACAGCAACTTAAAAACATTATTCCCATTATTGGGGAGTGGGTTTCCCATAGTCTTTGCCTATGCCTTCCAAGCAAAAGCTGCCAAAAATTAGGATGGAGGAACTTGCAATGCTGGCAACATGGACTAAGGTCACCCTGGTGGTATAGTGGTGGTGGAGACTGAGGATAAGGAGAAGAGCAAAATACAGCTGAAATTAGGAAGCGTATACCCATGTGTGGGTGTGAAGCGGTGCATGGGAATACACCTCCCGAAATAACACAGTGGTTTTGACTTTATGTTACTCTGCTGTCATTTGGTGGTGTTGAGAAGTCTCGCCCAATCCAGCCCTTGTTCATTTTGATAAGGGTCAGCTTGTCAGCATTGTCACTTGACAGGCGAGTGCGCTTATCAGTTATAATTCCCCCAGCGGCACTTGAAACATGCTCCGATAACACGCTAACGGCAGGGCAGGCCAGGACCTCCAAGGCGTACAGAGCGAGTTTATTACAAGTGTCCAGCTTGGATACTCAAAAATTAAAAGGCACAGAGGAATCACGGAGGACGCTGGTACGGTCGGCGAGGTACTCCCTCACCATCTTTTGAAACTTTCCACTCCTTGTGAGAATACCCCACGCCTCAGGGCCTGTAAGCTGGGCGGGTCTCAGAAAACTGTCCCAGAACGTTGACAGTGTTCCCCTGCCTCTGCTGGATTAGAGTTGCATCTCTCTCGCCTGTACGCCTTGGTTGGGCAACGAACTGTGACCTCTGCCGCTAGCGTGTTCAGATGGGAATTTTTTTAACAGTTCTGCAGCAAGGGCCTTCTGGTACTGCCCCATTTTTGTAGACCTCTCCACCTCAGGAATAAGAGAGTGAAAGTTCTCCTTGTAGCGGGGGTCTAAAAGTGTCACCAACCAGTAATGACTGTCACCCAACATTTTGACAATGCGAGGGTCACGGTTAAGGCAGCGTAACATAAAGTCAGCCATCCGTGCCAGACTGGTAACGGGCAAGACTTCCGTGTCCTCACCAAGATGACGACTGACCATGCTTTCCTCCTCCTCCTCCTCCCTCCTGTCCTCAGGCCACCCACACTGAACCGACGGTATGACAGTTGTACAGGTACTACCGTCTACAGCGCATGATACCAGCTCCTGTTCTTCCTCCTCCTCCTTCTCTCCCTCATTGTCCCCCAATGCACGTTGTGATGAGATGAGGCTGGACTGTGTGTAATCGCCCGCTACGGCTTCTTGATCCATCTCATCATACTCTAGCTGCAATGCCTCCTCTTTAATTCTCTGCAGAGAGCGTTGCAAAAGACAGACAAGTGGGATGCTGATGCTAATGATGGCGTCATCGCCACTCACCATCTTGGTGGACTCCTCAAAGTTTGTCGAGATGGTACATATGTCAGACATCCGGGTCCACTCCTGAGGTCTTATGTGTGGAGTCTGACCTGAATATAGACGGCCTTGTTGCAGCTGTTACTCTACAACTGCTCTCTTCTGCTCACCTTTGCAACATGTGGAGGGTAGAGTTCCAACGTGTGGGGACATCACACACCAGTAAGTGTGCCGGAAGCTGCAAACGCTGCTGCAACACAGCAAGGGCGGCGGAAGCTGTAGCCGACTTGCGAAAATGAGCTGACAGGCGGCGTACTTTGACGAGCAGATCTGGCAACTCGGGGTACGATTTAAGAAACCGCTGAACCACGAGGTTAAGCACATGAGCCAGGCATGGTATGTGTGTGATCTCGCCTCACCTCAGAGCCGCTATTGTCACACACGACCATGCCTGGATGTAGGTTCAGAGGACTCAGCCACAGATCTGCCTGCTCTTTCACAGCTGTCCACAACTCACAAGCAGTGTGAGGTTTATCACCTAAGCTTATGAGTTTCAGCACAGCCTGTTGCCGCTTGGCTGAGGCAGTACTGCAGTGCTTCCAGCTTGTAACTGATGTGGTGATATCTGAGATGGAGGCTGAACATGAGGAGGAGGAGGATGATGATGCGCAGGAGCTGTACACTGTGGGGGAACTCTGACTGACATAGGGCCCGCAATCCTCGGTGTGGGGAGGATGTGTTCTGTCCCAAGGTCCGACTGGGTACCGGCTTCCACTATGTTTACCCAATGTGCCGTCAGGGAGATGTACCATCCCTGGCCACAAGCACTTGTCCACGTGTCCGTTGTCAGGTGGACTCTCCCACTAACTGCGTCGTTGAGGGCACGGCAGATGTTTTGGGACACGTGCTTGTGTAGTGCGGGGATGGCACATCAGCCAAAATAGTGTCGGCTGGGGACCGAGTACCGAGGGACGGCCACCGCCATAAGGTTGCGGAAGGATTCCGTCTCCACCAGCCTAAAAGGCAGCATTTCCAACGCAAGCAGTCGTGAAATGTGCGAATTTAGGACTGTGGCCTGTGGGGCGTTGGCTGCGAATTTGCGCTTTCATTCAAAGGTCTGGGATATGGACAATTGAACGCTGCAGTGGGACGTGGACGTGGACGTTGATGCTGTTTCTTGAGAAACTGCCAGAACAAGTGAAGACTGAGAGGAGGGGGCATCTTTGTATGCAGTATGGAAAGGGGATTGCGTTGCATGCACAACAGCGGAAGAAGCAGTGGTGACACCCGCTGACACTGCTCGTGGACCCTGGGGTTCGCCCCACAAAGTCGGGTGCTTTGCTGACATGTGCCTGATCATGCTAGTGGTGGTCAGGCTGGTAGTTTTGTCACCCCTGCTGATGCTGGCCTGGCAGGTGGTACAAATGGCATTTTGGGGTTATCAGCAGAGTCTTTAAAAAAATTCCAGACTCTGGAAGACCTACCGGTTGTACTGGCAACGTCCCTCGTGTTGGTGTTACGGGGAACAGTTGCCCGCCTTCTGTCTGCGGCCACTACACTGCTTCTTCCTGCCTGTTGGGGTACTCTGCTTCCCTCCCCCTGTGTGCTGCTGGCCTCGCTCTGCATGTCCTCCTGCCTCGTTGGGTCAGTTACTAGATCATCCACCACCTCCTCCTCTTCCACTTCCGCACCACGGTCCTCCTCCTCACTTTGTGGCAATTGTTTCTCGTCATCATCCACCTCTTGTGACAAATTGCCAGCGTCGCCTTCCTGTGGCCGTGGCTGTTCAAATATTTGGCCATTGCTACAAGGGATCTCCTCTTCTACCACTTCAAGCCTAGCAGGCGAGGGGCCCAAATATGGAAATGGACCAGTGAACAGCTCTTCAGAGTGTCCAACTGTGGGATCAGTTGCTGTCTGACGACACTTTGCATGGTGGGAGGAAGGAGCATCAGGGTGAGAAGGAGTATGCGGTCAAGACTCATGGCTACTAAGACTTGACCGTGTGGAAGACACACAGGAGGTGGTGGTGCCCAGGTGACTGGAAGTATTATCTGCTATCCAATTAATAACTTCACACTTATCACTTCGCAATAGTGGTGTTGTTGTGTGCTTCCCTAGTAATTCGGTCAAGAACTGGGAGAGAGAAGTTGTGGCTGTTGGTTGTGGCACATTTTCACCTTGGCCACGGCCCCGTCCTCTGCACGCACCATCACCAGAACGTCCAGTTCCACGTCCTTTGCCATGCGCCTTGCCCATTGTAAATTAAGTGAAATAGCTTACACTCGCATTATCAATGGCAAAAGGGTAATAAAAAGGAGATTAGAACCGTGGAAGTGGAAAACCACAGTTCTAGTTCTCTGGCCTACACCAGAATCTTTTAAACAGATATATTTGTGTCTGAACAGTCAGCGAGACACTCAAACTGTTTTTTTTTATGTAAAAAAAGGCAAAAAGGTGGATTACACCCAGATTTGAACCGTGGAAGTGGAAAACCACAGTTCTAGTTCTCTGGCCTACACCAGAATCTTTTAAACAGATATATTTGTGTCTGAACAGTCAGCGAGACACTTAAAATGTTTTTTTTTTTATGGAAAAAAGGCATAAAAGTGGATAATACAGAGATTTGAACTGTGGACGTGCAAAACCACAGTTCTAGTTATCTGGCCAAAACCAGACTCTTTTAAACAGATATATTTGTGTCTGAACACTTACAGACACACTCAATTTTTTTGGGGGGCGGCAAAAAATACCAAAAGGTTAATAAAATGGGTATTTGTACAGTCGGACTGAGGAAAATAAATAAATAAGAGGATTTAGATGAAAAAAAAGGATTTTTCCTGGCCCCTGAGACCTGGGGCTAAGTCTAGCAATTTAAGCAGCAGCAGCACACAGGACTGTAATGCAGTATTTGTTGGTATAACCACTGCGTTTCCGAAACAGCCTGCCTGCCTGCCTGATATCTGGGATGGATATTAGTCCTCAGAAGGACTGTTTGTTTGATTTTGCAGGCTTTAGAGACCATACACTACCTATTTTGCAGTTTAAATCTCTCCCTAGCTCAGCAGCACTCTCCCTACACTGTCTGATCCGGAGTGACTGTGTCCAAGATGGCGGCGCCCGATTTTAAATACTCGAGGTGACGCTGTGCGGCCAGCCAATCACTGTAATGCCCACAATCAACATGGCTGCAGCATTACAGTGACTGGCTGGCAATCCCTGCATATTCATTGGCTCTGTAAAGAGCGCCAAACATGCAGGGCGGAGACCCGAGCTCCCGCCCGAGTAACCCGAAAATGCTCGGTGCTCGACAAACATCCTAAGTAGTGAGATGTTCGGGCGAGTACTGAGCAGTGTCGAGCATGCTCGCTCAACACTAATCATTATTATATGTGACTACATCCAAAAACAGGATTTTGAAGACAGTTGCACTTTAAATAAGAAGTGAATACGACCCTGCAGTAAGTAGTTTTGCCCAGCGGCAACTGACGCTTCTGCAAGTAACAGTTTTACTGACACAGTGAAAACGCGACATTTCATATTCACTTTCTGTGAAGTGAGAACCAATATTGAAATTGCTGTCTGCAATAATGACTGAAAGAAGGTCTACCAGAGCAAATAAAGGGGCCAGATACAAGGAATATGTAGCTGATGGCCTGCACAACTTTTTCTGGGAAAGGAAAAACCATGTAAGTGTAAAATGAAGACGTAAAATAATTCTATAATAAAATTCCTTTATGGGGACCCAGTCATTAGATTCATACAGTGACTGAAAAAGTTCACGGGAATGAATATGTTTTCAATATTTTTTCACGTGACACCCACAAACTTAAATGTTTTTTATTTGGATTTTATGTGATACCAACACAAATTAGCAAGTATTTGTGAAGTGTTAAGGAAATGATACATATTTTTTAAATATTTAAAAAACATAAATCTGAACATTGTGACGTGCATTTGTATTCTGTCCCCCTGATACAATACTTTGTAGAACCAACTATTGCTGTAATTACCGCTGCAAGTCTTTAGGGGTCTGTCTCCACTAGCTGTCACATCTAGAGACTGACATTTCTGCCCATTCTCCACACTCGCTCTAGATCAGTGAGATTGGATGGAGGCGTCTGTGAACAGCAATTTTCAAATCTTGCCACAAATTCTCAATGGGATTTATGTCTGGACTGTGACTGGGCCATTTCCAGACATGAATATGCTTTGAACGAAACCATCCATTGTAGCTCTAGCAGTATCTATAGGGTTGTTGTCCTGCTGGAAGGTAAACCTTCAACCCAATCTCTTACACGTTTTCCTCCAGGATTGCCCTGTATTTAGTGCCATCCATCTTTCCATCAACTCTGACTAGCTTCCCTATCTTAAGAAAAGCTTCCCTCCACCATGATGCCACCACCATATGTGATGGTGTGGATGGTGTTTTAAGTGCAATTTGCATTTAGCCCAAAATTTCTCCTTTGGCCTGATCTGACCAGAGCACCTTCTTCCACATGTTCGCTGTGACCCACTACATGGCTTTTTGCAAATTGCAAATGGGACTTCTTATGGCTTCTGGAATATAAAACTAATAGTTGTCCTGTGGACAGATTCCCCCACCTGAGCTCTGTGATATGTTCTTAGCCTGTGCTATTTTTTTTATAATCTAACCCTGCTTTACTTTTTGCCACAACTTTATCCCTGACCTGTCTGGTGTGTTCCTTGGTTTTCATGATGCTGTTTGATTCCTAATGTTCTCAAACACATCTCTGAGGCCTTCACAAAACAGCTGTAGTTATACTGTGAATAATTTACACACAAGTGGACTCAATTTATTAATCATGTGACTTCTAGAGGCAAATGGTCACTCAGGATTTTATCTAGGGGTATCAGCTTACAGGGGGGCTGTATACAAATGCACGTTACAATTTTCAGATATATATTTACCAAATAATTAGAAAATCATGTATCTTTTCCTTTACACATCACAAAGACTTGATACTACAGCATCATATAAAATCCCAATAAAATACATTTAAGCTTGTGGGTGTAAAGTGAAAAAATGTGGAAAAGTTCACAGGGTATGAATAATTTTTCAAGGCACTGTAAATGTTGCCCGAACTACGGGAAACATGAAGGAGACTTTGGCTGCACGATTGCAGCCAGGTGTGTTTTTTTCTGAAATGCTCCGGCGGCTTTTCCTTACACCACTCTAATTGATTGACAGATCTCTCAAGTGTGAACATAGGAAGAAATCTGTCAATCACCTAGAGAGAGGAAGGGAGAAAACGGGATGGTCACCGGACGGTGGAAGGGAGACGAACGGCTATTTAAAATATATTTACTCTGAAACGCCAGAGAATTTTTAGAAAAAACACCTGGCTGCAATGAATTGAGTGACAGGCTCCCTTTAATTCTCCTAATGTTCCCCATTTTCTCCACTATTAGCTGGTCGTCAAGCTAAACCAACATATAGAAAGAGAAGAACACTAAAATTCTTCCTGGAACAGGCCGCCGTACTCCCTGAGATCAGAGATCCCGATAAAGAGGTAGACTGCAGACTGTACACAACGTAATTCACCATTTGTATAGTACTGTACCTGCTGTGTCAGAGGGGTCATTTACTTTTATGTCCATGTGTCAAGGATAGTAGGGATCTTAGGTGCAAAATCTCACAGTTTTTAATGCATTCATTGTCTATTCTAAATAGAGAAGAGATTGACGCATCGCTCGGACTTGTGGAACTCTCAAGACAATTTGAGGAGAAAAGAATCCCGAACCAGTGAGTTACTCTCAGTGATGGCACCGGCCTGACTCTATAACTTTATCTTATCTTATTTCTTGTCCGTTACACAGACTCTCTGAGAAAGGGATAAAATGTACCTTATTATCACCAAACATTAAACAAACCCAATAAATAACTACAATTAGAGCAGGAAAGTACAAGTCCTGATTAACCAATATGCCACTCAGGAGATGACTGATACGTACAGAAACAAAATACATACAAATACCGAACGTCTCTTAAACCTCATAGGATGTGGACATCAAAGCAATAACTCTCCCTAAAAGGTCTCTAGTCTCTACGCCAGTGTTCCCCAACTCCGGTCCTTAAGAGCCACCAACAGGTCATATTTTCTGGATTTCCTTAGTATTGCCCAGGTGATAATTGCATCACATGGACAGGAAATAACTCCATCACCTGGGCAATACTAAGGAAATCCTGAAAACATGACCTTTTGGTGGACCTGGACGACCGGAGTAGGGGAACACTTCTCTACGCGTTTCGTCATCTCACTAGCAGATGACTCATCAGGAGACATCTATTTACAAAGACCTATTATAACACATAAGACCATCATGTAACTCTTATGGTAATAGAGTTACTGTTGTGCTAGAATATATCATTTATATGCTCAACCTCTTTACTCCTACATACTATACCAGCACTAAAGGCAAGATCACGTTTAATTGCTTATAATTGCTTACAATTAATTGCTTACAATTAACTGCTTTCAATTTAATTGCTGACAATTTATTGTCCCTGTGATCCTCCCTCCATAGTATATCAGACAACTTTGGACTGATCGTGTAACTATCCATATGATATATCAGTCGCTCTATTTTCATGGATTATCCAAATGCATGCTAAGATCATCATCTCGTTTACGATGAGGTCCCCTTTACCCCTCAGTCGGAGTGTTCAATAATTGTCCCTCACAGTGAGAGTGATTGCACATAAGCCCCAGCTCTTATATCATTTGGGATCTGGTATTATCTGCCCTATCAGTCCGATCATTCACCAACGACAGCTCACAGTGAGGATCCAGCTATCATCTGTATTGTAAATGTCCCTCATTGTAAATTTCTATAATTTGCATTCAGAGTCTAGCATATATCGCACTAATCCGCGATCAGGCCTTCTCTATTACAAGCATATTGTTATTAGCTCATTTGCTTACTACCAGTTGTTTTAAGTTGCCACACAACATTCAAGAGTGCAGGATGCCAAAGATGCTCCCTGCATGTGTAAGGAGGTGGATATATTGCCCACGTTCACCCTTAAAGAAACAAGTATATTGTTATAATGTGTAATGTGAATGCGTTGATGAGGTTTATATGTGTAGTGATCATTGTTGTTGCCGACGAGGCTATATTCTCTCCAGCAACAGGTAGTTGATAGGGAAGCAAGAGTTAATGGTTGAGACTAGCCTAGAGTGGGAGGGGCTAAGCTGAAGGTACACTAAACAGATTCCTGTTGAGACATCATATAGGGCCTGGAGTGCATAGAGAAAGGACCTAAGGTTCAATGTGAGCAATGCCACATTCTTTGGTGTCCCTAAGTGAGAGAAGACCAAAAGAAAGAGATAACAAGATCTAGAGCAGAAGTGACTGAGAGACAGAGTGATTTTCCAGAGACGGGTCCTGAGAGAGGATGCCTTGCAGTAAGGCCCAAAGTTTAAATCTCCAAGAGGTAATGGGCCTAGACAGGACTGAGTACACGAGACGAACAGAGTAGCCGTGGAGAGGGTTCCAGAGCGTCAGCATTAGAGAAGATAAGTACCGGTCATACTGGCACCATAGATTCCCAGAAGGGGTAACAAAACGCAGAACTCGTTGAGTAAAGGACTCTTACTAAACAGAACTGTAGTGTCGAGCTGGGTTAATAATAATAATAATAATTTTTATTTTTATAGCGCCAACATATTCCGCAGCACTTTACAAATTTTAGGGGGGACTTATACAACAATACAGAATAAACATAACTCATATCGAAAGGAGTGAGGGCCCTGCTCGCAAGCTTACAGTCTATGAGGAAATGTGGGTATTGGGAATTAATTGAACTGTCCTGGGTAATGCATTCCAAAGAATTGGCGCAGCACGCGAGAAATCTTGGAGACGGGAGAGGGAAGTTCGGATTATGGAGGATTTAAGTTTTAAGTCATTGGCAGAACGGAGGGCACGTGTAGAGTGGTAGACTGAGACAAGGGAGGAGATGTAGGGGGGTACTGAAGCATGGAGCGCTTTGTGAGTAAGCATAATAAGTTTAAATTGAACTCTATATTGGATGGGTAACCAATGCAATGACTGGCACAGGGAAGAGGCATCGGTGTAGCGGTTGGCGAGGAATATGATCCTGGCTGCTGCGTTAAGGACGGATTGGAGAGGGGAGAGTTTAGTAAGAGGGAGCCCGATAAGTAGAGAGTTGCAGTAGTCCAGACGAGAATGAATAATAGCGACAGTAAGAGTTTTTGCCGAGTCAAAGGTGAGAAAAGGGTCAAAGGGTTGTGGTGAAGTAATGAGAAGCAGTGAATGCAGGGGACAAGTTAAGAGGGAGGAATTGAAACTGCATGGAAAAGGACCCAAGTTGTGAAAGGAAATGTTCATAAGATAGTGTACCAGCTGTCTCCTGTATATATCACTTCCCAAGTTAATAATTAGTAAAATTATTATTGAACTGTTCGTATCTCTCCTTGAACTGTAAAACATCTGGTCCTGGCCAACCAACAACATCGGTTAATGTGGCCTGAACAGGCATGGCGCCCTCACAGCACAAATCCTCACACCCAGCCAGGACCCCCACCTTCATGTAACATGCCGGGGCATAAGACACGAGTACCACGCCCACAGCTGCCGCCCCATGCCACGTTACACATGCTAACATCGGTTACACATGTATAATGTATGGCGCCACCAACATGCTGGTCACTTAAAAATAAGGTCAAGCCCATTTGCTAACGTCATACCCATGTCCATGTCTGAACGCGATTGGCTACGCCTGAGCCAAATGCACACTTAACCTTAATGTATTCATTGTCTCATCTAAACAAAGATGAGATTGATGTCGCGCTCGCGATTATTGAGCTATCAAGAAGATGTGAGGAGCACAGAACATCTGAGCAGTGAGTTACAATCAGTGATGGCACCAGCCTCACACTGCACGAATCTCAAGATCTTATTTCTTATCCATTACACATGTAGAAGTACAGGATTTTTTATTCCTTTTTCACGACAGAAAAACCAAAGAAGAACGACTCAAGGAAAAGAGCTGATAAGACCAGCAAGCCGCCCCCCAAGAAAAGAGCAAAAAAGAACTAATAGTGATGAGGTAACACATAGCGCCGATGCCTTCATTTCTGCGTGGGGGAAGGGAGAGGAGGACCACAATGTGCTACATATTGTAACAAAGGCCGACACATCACAGTGGTCAGGAATGGTACAAAGAACCATGATTATATGTCTGCAGTGAATGAAGATTTCACTAAACTTTGTTTTTCTTTTTATGTTTTCTTGTTCTAGGTCAGATCTGGGCAACGTGCGGCCCGCGGGCCACATCTGGCCCTCTGGCTGTTCCAGTCCGGCCCGCGGACCGAGACAGCCGAAGGGCTGATAACAGTGGCCCACGAGCCGCACTGCACCGCACGCCGTCACCGCTCGCCGTCACTGCCCGCCTGCACACCGTCACCGCTGTCTCAATCCGTGGTCTCAATCCGCGGTGAATGCATTGGTGGAGGAGGGGCCGCCACTTCCCTCTTCCACCAATCAGCGTTAGAAACAGCTGACACAATGGCATCAGCCTGCACACTGCGGAGAGTCAGTGCATCAGAGACAGGAGCGCAGGGAAACGGGGAGTGAAGTAAGTATATGCTGGACACAGGGGGGGCTTTAATGCTGGACACAGGGACGGCTTTGCTTTGATGCTGGACACAGGGGGGCTTTAATGCTGGACACAAGAGATGCTTTAATGCTGGACACAGGGGGGGCTCTCATGCTGGACACAGGGGGGCTCTCATGCTGTACATAGTGGGGCTCTCATGCTGGACATAGTGGGGGGCTCTCATGCTGGACACAGGGAGGGCTGTCATGCTGGACACAGGGGGGTCTCATGCTGGACACAGGGGGGGCTCTCATGCTGGACACAGGGGGCTCTCATGCTGGACACAGGGGGGGCTCTCATGCTGGACACAGGGGGGTCTCATGCTGGACACAGGGGGGTCTCATGCTGGACACAGGGGGGACTCTCATGCTGGACACAGGGAGGGCTGTCATGCTGGACACAGGGGGGTCTCATGCTGGACACAGGGGGGCTCTCATGCTGGACACAGGGGGGCTCTCATGCTGGACACAGGGGGGGCTCTCATGCTGGACACTAGGGAGGGCTGTCATGCTGGACACAGGGGGGCTCTCATGCTGGACATAGGGGGCTCTCATGCTGGACACTAGGGAGGGTTGTCATGCTGGACACAGAGGGGCTCTCATGCTGGACACGGGGGGGCTCTCATGCTGGACACTAGGGAGGGCTGTCAGGCTGGACACAGGGGGGCTCTCATGCTGGACATGGGGGGCTTTAATGCTAGACACTGGGGGGCTTTAATGCTGGACACTGGGGGGCTGTCATGCTGGACACTTGGAAGGGCTGTCATGCTGGACATGAGGAGGCTCTCGAGCTCTCATTCTCGACATGGGGGGGTGGGTGGTGCACATGCTGGACATGGGTGGGCTGTGTGGGGCTCATGCTGGACATGGGGGGCTGTGTATGGCTCATGCTGGACACGGGAGGGCTGTGTGGGGCTCATGCTGGACATAGGGGGCTGTGTGGGGCTCATGGTGGACACAGGAGAGCTGTGTGGTGCTCATGCTGGACACGGGAGGACTCTGTGGGGCACATACTGGACATGGGAGGGCTGTGTGGGGCTCATGCTGGACATGGGAGGCTGTGTGGGGCTGATGCTAGACATGGGGGGCTGTGTATGGCTCATGCTGGACACCGGAGGGCTGTGTGGGGCTCATGCTGGACATGGGGGGGGGCTGTGTGGGGCTCATGCTGGACATGGGGGGGCTGTGTGGGGCTCATGCTGGACTTGGGGGCTGTGTGGGGCTCATGCTGGACATGGGGGGCTGTGTGGGGCTCATGCTGGACATGGGGGGGCTGTGTGGGGCTCATGCTGGACATGGGGGGCTTTGTGGGGCTCATGCTGGACATGGGGAGGCTGTGTGGGGCTCATGCTCATGTTAATATTAATATTGAGCAGAATTCATTTCAGCCTATTGGTTCGGCCCTCCCCAACAGTCACGGTCTCTCATGTGGCCCCTCGGGAAAATTAATTGCCCACCCCTGTTCTAGGTGGTGACTGCCCCATAACATCAGCACCACCAGCTATGACCACCAGCCAAGATCGCCTGCCATTAACAACTCTGCCTAAATAAGAAAAGCTGCCACTAAATGTCAAGAACAACCACCAGCCACCACCATAATTTAGCATATATATTATCTGTTTTTTATAGGGTTTGCTATTTATTCTCATACATACATTGTTATTTTTAGATTTAGTTAATTTTTGAGCATTTATTACTGTAGTTACAATTATTTTTATATATTTTTTATCTATTTATCATTTTGTATATATTATAAATAAGAGATTTATATTTTTATACCAAAGTGACTAACATCAATCTGCCAGTAACATCTATGCCTAAACATCCATCTGCCAGTACCATCTATGGCTAACTTCCAACTGCTCGTACCATCCATGCCTATCTTTTACCTGCCAGTTCCATCTAAGGCTAATTTCCACCTGCCAGAACCATCTATGGATAACTTCCACCTGTTAGTAACAACTAAGACTAACTTACACCTGCCAATACCATCTAAGAAAAACTTCTATCTGACAGTCCTATCAACGGCTAACTTACACCTGCCAGTACCATCTACGGATAACTTCCACCGGCCAGTACTATCTAGGGATAACTTCCACCTGCCAGTACCATCTACGGATAACTTCCACCTGCCAGTACCATCTATGAATAGCTTCAACCTGCCATTACCATCTACAGATAACTTCTACCTGCCAGTACCATCTACAGATAACTTCCACTTGCCAGTACCATCAATTAATAACTTCCACCTGCCAGTACCATCTACGGATAACTTCCACCTGCCAGTACCATCTAAGAATAGCTTCAACCTGCCAGTACCTTCTACGGATAACTTCTACCTGCCATTACCATCTACAGATAACTTCCAGCTGCCAGTACCATCTACAGATAACTTCCACCTGCCAGTACCATCAACTAATAACTTCCACCTGCCAGTACCATCTCCAGATAACTTCCACCTGCCAGTTCCATCAGCTAATAACTTCCACCTGCCAGTACCTTCTACGGATAACTTCTACCTGCCAGTACCATCTACGGATAACTTCCACCTGCCAGTACCATCAACTAATAGCTTCCACCTGCCAGTACCATCTACAGATAACTTCTACCTGCCAGTACCATCTACGGATAACTTTTACCTGCCAGTACCATCTACGGATAACTTCCAACTTCCAGTACCATCTACGGATAACTTCCTCCTGCCAATACCATCAACTAATAACTTCCACCTGCCAGTACAATCTACGGATAACTTCCTCCTGCCAGTACCATCTACAGATAACTTCCTCCTGCCAGTACCATGTACGGATAACTTCCACCTGCCTGTACCATCTATACCTAACTTACACTGGTCAGTTCCATCTAGAGCTAATTTGCAGCTGCCAGTAACAACTATAACTAGCTTTTCTGCCAGTACCATTTTCGGCAAACTACCACCTGCCAGTATCATCTACGGCTAACTTCCACCGGCCAGTACTATCAACGAATAGCTTCAACCTGCCAGTACCATCTACAGATAACTTCTACCTGCCAGTACCATCTACAGATAACTTCCACCTGCCAGTACAATCTCTGAATAGCTTCAACCTGCCATTACCATCTACAGATAACTTCTACCTGCCAGTACCATCTACGAATAGCTTCAACCTGCCAGTACCATCTACAGATAACTTCCACCTGTCAGTACCATCAACTAATAGCTTCAAACTGCCAGTACCATCTACAGATAACTTCCACCTGCCAGTACCATCAATTAATAACTTCCACCTGCCAGTACCATCTACGGATAATTTCCACCTGCCAGTACCATCTACGAATAGCTTCAACCTGCCAGTACCATCTACGGATAACTTCTATCTGCCATTACCATCTACAGATAACTTCCAGCTGCCAGTACTATCTACAGATAACATCTACCTGCCAGTACCATCTACGGATAACTTCTACCTGCAAGTACCATCTACCGATAACTTCCAACTGCCAGTACCATCTACGGATAACTTCCTCCTGCTAATACCATCAACTAATAACTTCCACCTGCCAGTACAATCTACGGATAACTTCTACCTGCCAGTACCATCTACGGATAACTTCCTCCTGCCAGTACCATGTACGGATAACTTCCACCTGCCTGTACCATCTATACCTAACTTACACTGGTCAGTTCCATCTAGAGCTAATTTGCAGCTGCCAGTAACAACTATAACTAGCTTTTCTGCCAGTACCATCTACGGCAAACTACTACCTGCCAGTATCATCTACGGCTAACTTGCAACTGCCAGCACCATCTACGGGTAACTTTCACCTGCCAATACCATCTACGGCTAACTTCCACCTGCCAGTACCATCCACTTTTTTTTTTCCATATGCCAGCTCCATCACTGCCTAACTTCTACCTGCAATTACCATTTATGGCAATCTTCCATCTGCCAGTACCATCTACGGCCAACGTTCACTTGCCAGTTCCATCTACGGCTAACTTGCACCTCCATCTACGGCTAACTTTCACCTGCCAGTACCATCTACGGATAACCTACACCTGCCAGTACCTTCCACTTGCCAGTAATATCTATGAGTAACTTCCACCTGCCAGTACCATGTACACCTGATTTACACCTGTCAGTTCCATATATGGCTAACTTACACCTGCCAGTAACAACTATACCTAACTTTTCTGCCATCTACGCCTAAATACAACCTTCTAGTAACAACTATGCCTAGCTTCCACTTGCCAGCACATCTACGGCTAAATTCCATCTGCTGGTTGTGAATTGTGTTTTTTATTCCTCTACAAAAATTCTCTGTCCTAAGAGATGATGATTCTTTACCTGCTTAAAAGTTGTTCCAATTATCAATACGACGACTGACGTGTTAGGCTATTAATGTCGTGTGCCGCAATGCTCTGTGTGACTTGTGCAGCGTGGCCCCATACACTGGTAACAGAGTGGTTTACAGCAGCGGTTTAATTTATGAATAATCCTGCCGATCCCTACTGATGCTGATCTCTATTGTTGCTTACCTGTGCTGCTCTCAACACAACTTTACCAATGCTCTTGCTCTCTGCTCCTGCCAGAGTTAAAGGGAATGTGCCATCCAATAAAATATTTTCAACTATTTAAGAAATGTAAAGTATTATTGTTTTATTTGCTTTATTGCATTTTTTAATGGTATAAGATATGAAAAATATGAAAAAAATGTAAAAAGGTATGACATTTTCCACTTTCAAACACTATTGGGGCAGCTGCTGAAATTTGCCATGAAAACCCAGTGTACTGGTGGGTCACTTTACGACTGCAGTAAAAGTGGGCGGGATCTGGTCAAGTGTGTGATGTCTGCTCCACTCCTCTTCTGGGCGTTAGTAAAAGAATAATGGAGGATTATATTCGTTTACTGTATCACACAGGGTGGGATTAGATACATGGACTGTATCACGTGCTGGAATCATATATGCAGAGTAAATCTCAGGCTAGCATTGAATACTCAGAGTGTATCATGCACTGGGATTGGATACACAGATTGCATCACTCACTGGCATTGGATAAGCAAATGGTGCAGCTCTGCGGGCTGTATCACACATGATGGAATTGGATTCGCAGCTCTGAGGGTTGTATCACACATAATGGGATTAGACATGTGGCTCTAATGGTTGCATTACACATGATGGGATTAGATATGCGTCTCTGAGGGTTTTATCACACATGATGGGAATATTTAAGATGCTCTGCGGGCTGTATCATACATGATGAGATTAGATACGTGGCACTGTGGGCTGCCTTACTCATATTGGGATGAGACTAGTGATGGGCGAACACTAAAATGCTCGGGTGCTCGATGCTCGAGTCAAGCACATTGGAATACTCGGGTGCTCGACCCGAGCAACGAGCCCAATGTAAGTCTATGGGAAACTCGAGTATTTTTTAGACGGCTCCCCCCGGCCGTCTGCAGAGGGCCTAAAAATTGGCCAAATCGATGGGAACAGTGCTCAAATGACATGGGAACAGCATGGAGAAGGCCCCTGGAAGCATTTTTGACTCCCAGGTCACTTCTGTCAACAACGTTGTCAGAGTATTACACCACTTTTACGGACTCACAATAAAACATACAAAAACGAAACCAAAATGGATTTTCATGGGAAATATGTTAAGGAACATCCTTTCCAGGGTAATAACTTTTATATAAAGCAAAATAAATAACCAAAACCAAAAATGCTCCTTCCCACCTTGGGCTATGTTCACACGTAGCGTTTTTGATGCGTTTTTTCACTTTTGCGTTGCTTTCAACCGTGACAAATGCATTCACCAGGAAATGTCATTTTAACATTTTACAACCTTATCTGGCCATGTGGTGTGTGAGACATGATCAGACACATCCTGTTTCATTTATGAAGGAGGGACTCTGAAAGTCACAAAGCCTATTTTTATAGGGCCATCAGGCGGCCTTTACTATTCTTAAAGGGCCAGCAGTCGGCCCTCACTATTCTTAGAGAGCCATCAGCCGGCTATGTTTTATTGTTCCCAGTACTAAAGAGTAGGTCTCCTATACTGTTATTGCATATGCAGTGAGTGGCAGGGCTGCCCAAAATTTGGACGCACCCCAATACCACTTTGAATATTTGGACGCACCCTAATATCCCTTTGAAGAGACTTAGAGGAGGGCCTCCTGAAAACAATGTTCCCATTGTTTTCAGGAGGCTATTCACAAGGAATAGGGCACCCACCCCAGCGTAGGGTTAAGCTGAGTCTCAGTGCAGGGACAGCTTTTCCCTCCTATTCCTTAGTTCTAAGTTGCAGTACATAACAGTATGTCCAGCCTCCCATTCAGGATTTTTGGAGGTTTTTTTCAGAGGTGGAGTCGAAAGCTTTACCACCTCATAGAGATTACGATTGCGCTATTGACTTCGTCCCAGATGTTAAGCTCCTTAAGAGTCGGTTGTTTAATCTGACAATTCCCGAGAGGGAGGCTTTGAAGGAGTACCTTCAGACTAGTTTAGCTGCAGGTCACATAAGACCCTCTAAGTCTCCTGTGGCGGTTGGGTTCTTTTTTGTCAAAAAGAAGGATGGGGGTCTTAGGTCATGTCTGGATTTTCAGGAGATTAATAAGATCACTGTGCGCAATCCTTATCCGTTACCACTTATTCCGGATTTGTTTAACCAATTGACCATAGCTAAAAGGTTTTCTAAGATTGACCTTCGTGGGGCATATAATTTGCTGCGAGTGAACGATGGAGATGAATGGAAGACAGCTTTTAACACCCTGGAAGGTCATTTTGAGTGTTTGGCGATGCCTTTTGGGCTTACCAACGCCCCTGCATTTTTTCAAAATTTCATCAATGACATTCTGAGACCCTTGATCGGTAGGAGTGTTATTGTTTATCTGGATGACATTTTGATTTATTCATCGGATCTTGACTCTCATTGGCAGAGAGTCCGCGAAGTTCTTCAGATACTGAGAGATAAAACACTCTTTGCTAAATTGGAGAAGTGTCAGTTTGCTGTCCCGAAATTTAGTTTTCTTGGGTTACTTTGTCTCTTGTGATGGTTTTGAGATGGACCCGGTGAAAGTTCAGGCTGTGCTGGAGTGGCTGAGGCCTGATAATTTGAAGTCCGTACAGAAGTTTTTGGGGTTTGACAATTATTAAAGGAGATTCATAAAGAATTTCTCTGTCATCGCTAAACCCATTACTGATCTCACCAAGAAGAATGCTAATACAGTCCAATGGTCCACTGAGGCTATTGAAGCTTACAGTATCTTGTGTCCTAGAGAGGTTTCGGCCCCAAGGATAATTCCTGGGTGAAAGGCCGAGGACTTCTTGGCCTCAAGGCTAATCAAGGCTTTTCACAGGAGATTTCCTGGTAAGGCTTGGCCTAGAGGATCCGGAGGATCCTCGTAAAAGGGGAGGTACTGTTAGAATCTATGTTGTTTTACTATCGGCCATCTTGTTGTGGTTTGCTGGCTTCTAGTCTTTTCCTCTGGTGCTGTGTGGCTTGGTCACGTGATCTCTGCACTCTTTATTACTCAGCACCTGTCTCCCATTACCCGCTGGACATCAGTGTTGTTACGCTCGTGCTCTGGCTAAGTTGCCTTGTTAAGTTCTTTGCTTTGGACAATTGATATCGAGGGACCTCTTGTTCCACCAGTTTTGTTCCCTTTAATCTTCGCTTCTGCAACTAACTTTTCTGTTAGAAGGTCTCCTGTTTTTGCTCCCAGTCCTTAGATCTTTTAGGGACCCCTTTCCCCTTCCTACAGATCTTCGTTTGAGTTCAGTGCAGGAGTTTCGGTGGGGCTATTCACAAGGAATAGGGCACCCACCCCAGCGTAGGGTTAAGCTGAGTCTTAGTGCAGGGACAACTTTTCCCTCCTATTCCTTAGTTCTAAATTGCAATACATAACACTCCTCGGTTGTCCAACGAACTGTGACCTCTGCCGCCAGCGTTTTCAGATGGGATTTTTTTTAATAGTTCCGCAACAAGGGCCTTCTGGTACCGCCCCATTTTCGTAGACCTGTCCGCCTCAGGAATAAGAGATAGAAAGTTCTCCTTTTAGCGTGGGTCTAGAAGTGTCACCAACCAGTAATGACTGTCACCCAAAATTTTGAGAACGCGAGGGTCATGGGAAAGGCAGCGTAACATAAACTCAGCCATGCGTGCCAGACGGCTAACAGGCAAGACTTGCGTGTCCTCACCAAGAGGATGATTGACCATGCTCTCCTCCTCCTCTCTGTCCTCTGGCCATCCACGCTGAACAGATGGTATGACAGCTGTGCAGGTAGTACTGTCTATAGCGCTTGAAACTAGCTCCTGTTCTTCCTCCTCCTCCTCTTCCTCATTGTCACTCAATCCACGTTGGGATGAGATGAGGCTGGGCTGTGTGTAATCACCCTGTATAGTTCCTTGCTCCATCTCATCGTGCTCCGCCTGCAATGCATCCTCTTTGATTGTGAGCAGAGAGCATTTCAGAAGACAGAGAAGCGGGATTGTGACGCTAATTATGGCGTCATCGCCGCTCACCATCTTGGTGGAGTCCTCAAAGTTTTGGAGGATGGTACATATGTTTGACATCCATGTCCACTCCTGAGGTCTTATGTGTGGAGTCTGAACTGAATACCGATGGCCTTGTTGATGCTGGTACTCAACAACTGCCCTCTTCTGTTCACAAATCCTTCCCAACATCTGCAGTGTAGAGTTTCAACGCATGGGGACATCACACACCAGTCTTTGAGCCGGAAGCTGCAAACCCTGCTGAAACACGGCAAGGGCAGCGGAAGCTGTAGATGACTTTCTAAAATGGGCACACAGGCGGCGTACTTTAACAAGCATATCTGGCAGCTCTGGGTAGGATTTGAGAAACTGCTGAACCACGAGGTTAAGCACATGGGCCAGGCTTGGTACGTGTGTGAGCTCGCCTCGCCTCAGAGCCGCCACCAGGTTCCGGCCATTGTCACACACGACCATGTCTGGCTGTAGGTTCAGCGGTGTGAGCCACATATCTGCCTGCTCTTTCAAAGCTGTCCACAACTCTTCAGCACTGTGCGGTTTGTCACCTAAGCTTATTAGCTTCAGCACAGCCTGTCGCCGCTTGGCCGAGGCTTTGCTGCAGTGCTTCCAGCTTGTGACTGATGTGGTCATTTCGGAGATGGAGGCTGAAGAGGAGAGGGAGGCTGAGGAGGATGAGGTGCAGGAGCTGTAGACTGTGGGGGCAACCCTGATTGACCTAGGGCCCGCAATCCTTGGCATCGGGAGGATGTGTTCCATCTCAAGGTCCGACTGGGTCCCGACTTCCACTATGTTAACCCAGTGTGCCGTTAGCGAGATGTACCGTCCCTGCCCACAAGCACGTGTCCGTGGTTACTTTCCCGGTAACTGCGTTGTTGAGGGCACGGCTAATGTTTTGGGACACGTGCTTTTGTAATGTGAGGACGGCACACCGGGCGAAATAGTGGCGGCTGTGGACCAAGTACCGAGGGACGGCTGCCGCCATCAGGTTGCGGAATGCTTCCGTCTCCACGAGCCTAAAAGGCAACATTTCGAGCGCAAGCAGTCGTGAAATGTGGAGATTTAGTAGTGTGGCTGCGTATTTATGCTTGCGTTCCAAGGACTGGGGTATGAACCACTGAACGCTGCGCTGGGACAAGAACGTGGACGTGCTTCCTGATGCTGCTAGTTGAGAGTGTGCAACGACAGGTGCAGGGCAGGAGGCATCTTCGCATGCACCATGGACAGAGGATTGGCTTGCATGCACAACAGCAGAAGAAGCAATGGTGCCACCCGCAGACATTGTTCCTGGACCCTGGGGTTCGGCCCGCAAAGTCGGGTGCTTTGCTGCCATGTGCCTGATCATGCTAGTGGTGGTCAGGCTGCTAGTTTTGCCACCCCTGCTGATGCTGGCGTGGCAGGTGGTGCAAATGGCCTTTTTGAGATTATCGGCAGAGTCTTTAAAAAACAACCAGACTCGGGAAGGCCTAACAGTTGTACTGGCAACTTCCTTCATCTTGGTGTTACGGGGAACAGTTGCCTGCCTTCTGTCTGCGGCCACCACACTGCTTCTTCCTGCCTGTTGGGGTGCCCTGCCTCCCTCCCCCTGTGTGCTGCTGTCCTCACTCTGCATGTCCTCCTGCCAGGTTGGGTCAGTTACTATATCATCCACCACCTCATCTTCCACTTCCGCACCCTGGTCCTCCTCCTGACTTTCTGGCAATTGTGTCTCATCATCGTCCACCTCTTGTGACACTTTCCCACCATCACATTTGTGTGACCGTGGCTGCTCAAATATTTGGACATCGCTACATGCGATCTCCTCTTGCCCCGCTTCAAGTGGACCGGGCGAGAGTCCTGAATCTATAAATGGAAAAGTGAATAGCTCTTCAGAGTGTCCAAATGTGGGATCAGTTGTCTCCGGGCACTCGGCATAGTGGGAGGAAGAAGGATCAGGGTGAAGAATATGCGGTCCAGACTCACGGCTACTGAGACTTAACCGTGTGGAAGACAGGGTGGTGGTGGCCAAGTGACTGGAAGCATTATCCGCTATCCAACCAACAGCCTTTCGACACTGCTCTGGGTTCAATAGTGGTGTGCTGCGGTCACCTAGGAATTGGGACAGGAAGGTCGGGCGAGAAGATGTGGGTGTTTGTTGTGGCACAATTTCAGCTTGCCCACGGCCTCGGCTTCTGCATGCACCATCACCATCACGTCCAGTTCCCCGTCCCTTGCCATGCGCCTTGCCCATTTTAAATGAGGGACAATATCTTCCACGCTCACTACAAATGGCTGAATTTGGAGCGAAGTTATATGTAATCCGTGTGATGGAGAAACCACAGTTTTAAATACCTGGCCTGTAGGTAACTATTTTGAACAGCAAACCGGTGCCAAAAACTTTGCTGAAACACTGAAAAAAAATTAGAATGGAGGCCAGAAATGGCAGAATTTTCAGAAAACGTATATGTGATCCGTGTGACGGACAAACCACAGTTTTAAATACCTGGCTTGTAGGTAACTATTTTGAACAGCAAACCTGTGCCAAAAACGTTGCTGACACACTGAAAACATTTTTTAATGGAGGCCAAAAATGGCAGTATTTTCATTCAGCGCAATTATATGTGATCCGTGTGACGGACAAACCACATTTTAAATAGCTGGATTTTTAGCGCTGTAAAAAAAATTTGAATGGAGGCCAAAAGTGGCAGCATTTTCACCACAATTATATGTGAATGTGATCCGTGTGACGGAGAAACCACAGTTTTAAATACCTGGCCTGTAGGTAACTATTTTGAACAGCAAACCGGTGTCAAAAACTTTGCTGACACACTGAAAATTTTTTTTAATGGAGGCCAAAAATGGCAGTATTTTCAGCGCAATTATATGTGATCCGTGTGACGGACAAACCACAGTTTTAAATAGCTGGATTTTTAGCGCTGTAATGTGGAAAGGACCTGGCTGTATTCTGCAGTGCCAACAAGCAAACGGCGCAGAAAATCTGTGTTCTCTGGATTGCTTTTTAAGCAAATAATGAGGATTAAGATCCCAAAAAAATTATTCCTGGCCCCTGAGACCTGGGCCTATTTCTAGAAATATCTAACAGCAGTAGAAGGCAGAACTGGAATGGAGCCTCTTGTGCTATATGCACTGCAGTCTGCTATATACACTGCCTGCCTATATACACTGCCTGCCTGATATCTCTGCGGATGGATTAGTCCTCAGAAGGACAGTTTGTTGAGATGGATATGTGTAATGTACTAGTTTTCTCCCTACACTACCTAATACACAACCAAATCTCTCTCTAGCTCAGCAGCACCTCTCCCTACACTGCCTGATTGCGGGGTAGACTGATGAGCACAGCGGCGCCAGGTCTGATATAGACCTGATGACACTGTACGGCCAGCCAATCACTGTAATGCCACAACCAACATGGCTGCGGCATTACAGTGAGTGGCAGGCAATCCCTGCATGTTGATTGGCACTCTAAAGAGCGCCAAACATGCAGGGAAGGGACCCGAGCATCCGCCCGAGCATCTCGCAAGTACTCGGCAAGCCCCGAGCATCGAGTACTGAGATGCTCGGGCGAGTAACGAGTACTTGCGAGTATGCTCGCTCATCACTAGGTGAGACACGTTGTTCTGAGGTTTGTATCACACATGATGGGATTATATACGTGGCTCTGAGGGCTGTATCACACATGATGGGATTAGATACGCGGCTTTGCAGGCTGTATTGCACATGATGAGATTAGACACGCAGCTCTGAGGTTTGTATCACACATAATGGAATTAGATACACAGTTCTATGGGTTGTATCACACATGATAAGATTAGATACGCGCTTTGGGCGGCATCACACATGATGGGCATTATATGCGCTGCACAGCGGGCTGTATCACACATGATGGAAATTAGATATGTGGCTCTGCGGACTGTATCACACATGATGGGATTAGATACGTGGCTCTGTGGGTTGTATCATTTATGATGAGATTAGATTCTCATCTCTGTTATGTCAGTGTAAAGCCTTCTTCAGATATCTTTAACACAGGGACGTCTGAATGAAGCGTTACACTGACATTGCAGAGCTCAGTCAGTGTTCAGAGCACAACAGGGTGATGACTACACTGCTGTGCTCTGAACACTGTGGTGACAGCAGTGGTAAGTGGTGGTCGCAAGCCTGACATTGCAGTCCTAATCCCCGGCTACCGCGCCATTCTCACTGCTGTAAAAAGTCTGTACGCAGTGCTCTCACCGCTTTGAGCAGCGCTGCAGCGGTGACCTCTCCAGTGGTGAGAACAGCACGGTATCCTGACAGCAGCACAATGTCAGGCTGCTGATCACTGCCCTGATACTCACCGCATCCCGGCACCTTCTGTCACTCCTCGTGCTGAACACGGTGAGCAGTGACCGGAAGAGATTGTAGCTCATACACCGACCGCAGACATCTATGCCCGGGGATGCCATATTTGTGCTGTGTAAGTGTCACACTCAATAAATAAATAAGAATGGCAGCCCTAGTGGCTGCAGAAATAAATAAATAAATAAAAGGATGTTAAAACACCACATTTAATTTTGTATTAAAAATAATTGATATTACAAAAATAAAAAGATCCCAGTTTAAGTGGAGACGTGGACCATACATACACAACTTACACAGCTTGGTGCTAGAGAACCTGACCAGGTCTGCTAGCCTGCACCACCGGCCAGCAGCTAACTCCATGACTCCATCCCAGTGGCCCCTGTGTAGGGTTTGTCCTTCATCCATTAACCCCTGTAAAGGAATGTGGAATTACAGTGAGTACGGAAAGTATTCAGACCCCTTTAATTTTTCACTCTTTGTTTCATTGCAGCCATTCTTAGAGCCACCACGTGACCATTTTACAGACCACTTACAACAGAGGTGCAGAACCTATGGCCCATGATGCCTCAATGTGGAAACCTCAACCAAATGGATTCAAACATGATTTTCGGTGACTGGTGGCTTGCCCATGTATATTTTTCATGTTTGAGAGCAGAGTACTAACACACATTACAGAAGCAAAGATGCACAATCTACATTCCCTATCAGTCTTTGGAGTGTGGGAGGAAACCAGAGAACCCAGAGGAAACCCACGCAAACACGAGGAGAACATAAAAACTCTTTGCAGATGTTGTCCATTGTGTGATTTGAACCCTGGACCCCAGCGCTGTAAGGCTGCAGTGCTAACCACTGAGCCACTGTGCTGCCCACGTAATAAAAAGCCTCTTTTCTTGGTGTCATGTTTCATGTTTTTTTCATTTTTGTATTAAGGTGAATTAGAATAAAAGAGTCCCTCTATGATGAGTCTATAGGGTAGAGGTTACTTCATGGGAGGACTTTAAATAATCGCGTTCCATGTTGCTATGACAGTCAAAGCACCGGCCAATCAGCTGCCAGCATATAGTGGAAGATACCATATTTTATATTTTAGGGGGAGAGTAGTGTCTTATAGATGTTTAATTATGTATTATTTTGATGAAGGAACGCGTGAAAGTCAACAAACTCCTCCTCACATGATACAAT
This sequence comes from Phyllobates terribilis, assembly GCF_046119375.1. NCBI lineage: Eukaryota > Metazoa > Chordata > Amphibia > Anura > Dendrobatidae > Phyllobates > Phyllobates terribilis. The sequence goes on along the minus strand of NW_027362769.1, from coordinate 112,181,426 downwards.
ATATCATTATTACATGTGATTGCATCTAAAAACAGTATGTATTTAGAAGACAGGGGCACTTTAAATAAGAGATGAATACGACCCTCTAGTAAATAGTTCTGACCAGTGAGCGATGGCATCACAAACTGCCGCATGATGTAACAATCCAAACATTCCATCTCTATGGCAACCGGACATTCCGCCAGTAACCGTTTTACTGACACAGTGAAAACGCAACATTTCGTATTCACTTTCAGTGAAGTGAGAACCAAAATTCGAGATTGTTATCCGCAATAATGACTGAAAGAAGGTCTACCAGAGCAAATAAAGGGGCCAGATACAAGGAATATGTAGCTGATGGCCTGCTCATTTTTTTCTGGGAAAAGGAAAAACCATGTAAGTGTAAAGTGTAGATGTAAAATAGTTGTACAAAAAATTCCATTAAAGGGAACCCGGTCATTATATTAATACTTACCGAGCTCTGGGCAGCATAAGTCAGAGCTTGGTGCACGACTGCAGCCAGCTGTGGTTTTTTCTGAAATGCTCCGTCGGCTCCCCCCCCCGCACCACTTTAGTTGATTGACAGGTTTCTCAAGTGTGAACATAGGGAGCGATCTGTCAATCACCTGGAGCGAGGCAGGGATAAGATGGTCATCGGACAGTGACAGGGAGACAGACGGCTATTTAAACACCAGAGAATTTTTAGAGAAAAACATAACTGGCTGCAATTACCACCAATATTCCTAGTAAAATAGATATAAATTACTGATAAGGGAAAAAACCCTCTGGAAGAAAGTCCAAGTTAGAATGCAAACCCCAAATCAGCTGTTATTGTTTTCTAAGCAGATAATTCTCCTAATATTCCCCATTATTTCCAATAGTAGCTGTTCGTCGTATTGTAACAACATATCCAAGAAAGAGAAGAACCCTAAAATTCTTTCTGGAGCAGGCCGCCGTACTCCCTGAAATCGGAGATCCCAATACAGAGGTAGACTGCAGACTGTACACGACGTAAGTCACCATTTGTATAGTACTCTACCTGCTGTGTCAGAGGGGTCATTTACTTTTATGTCCATGTATCAGGGATAGAAGGGGTCTTGTCTCCTTATATCTACAGTACAGAATCTCACAGTTCTTAATGCATTCATTGTCTACTCTAAATAGAGATGAGATTGACGCATCGCTCGGACTTGTGGAACTATCAAGACAATTTGAGGAGAAAAGAATCCCGAACCAGTGAGTTACTCTCAGTGATGGCACCGGCCTGACTATAACTTCATCTTAGCTTATTTCTTGAGAAAGGGATAAAACGTAACTTATAATCACCAAGCATTAAACAACCCCAATAAATAAGTACAATTACTGCACTGAAGTACAAGTCCTGATTCCACAATGTGTCACTCAGGAGATGACTGATACAAACGTAAACAAAATACATACAAATACCCGACGTCTCTTAAGTCTCATAGGTTGTGTACATCAAAGCAACAACTCTCCCTTAAAGATCTCTAGTCTCTAAGCGTTTCAATATCTCACTAGTAGACAACTCATTAGGAGACATCTATTTACAAAGAACTATTATAATACTTAAGTATTATGTAACTCTAAAAGTATTAAAAACTACCATAAATAAAAATAAAAAAAAATCCACAAGCAAATGTGTGTAGGATCTAGTATTAATGCACCTAAACTTCAATAATCCAGTAGGCGACTATGCTCACTACCGCACACTCAAATAAATCCACAGGGCAGTTACTGTTGTGCTAGAATATATAATTTATATGCTGAGCTTCCTTACTCCAGCATACTATATCAGCACTAAAGGAAAGATCACATTTAATCAATGCCCCTTATGCTGACAATTTATTGTCCCTGTGATCCTGCCGCCATAGTATATCAGACAACTTTCGACTGATCGTGTAACTATCCATATGATATATCAGTCGCTCTATTTTCATGGAGTATCCAAATGCATGCTAAGATCATCATCTCGTTTACGATGAGGTCCCCTTTACCTCCTCAGTCGGGGCATTCAATAATGTCCCTCACAGTGAGAGTCATTGCACATAAGCAATGGTATTATCTGCCCTATCAGTCCGATCATTCACCAACGACAGCACACAGTGAGGGTCCAGCTATCATCTATATTGTAAATGTCCCTTATTGTAAATGCCTATAATTCACATTCAGAGTCTAGCATATATCACACTAAACTGCGATCAGGCCCTCACTATTACAAGCATATTGTTATTAGCTCATTTGCCTTCTACCAGAAGTTGTCACACAACATTCAAGTGTGCATAACGCCAAAGATGCTCCCTGCATGGACTATCGTATATAATGAATAGCACCAACAACATGTCCGTTATTTAAAGATAAGGTCACGCCCATTCGCTGACGTCAGACCTGCACGCCTAACCCTAATGTATTTATTGTCTAACCTAAACAGAGATGAGATTGATGTCGCGCTCGCGATTATTGAGCTATCAAGAAGATGTGAGGAGCACAGAAGATCTGAGCAGTGAGTTACAATCAGTGATGGCACCAGCCTCACACTATAACCTCATCTCAAGATCTTATTTCTTGTCCGTTACACATGTAGAAAGTCTGGATTTTTTATTCCTTCTTCAGGGCTGAAAAACCAAAAATGAAGAACGACTCAAGGAAAAGAGCTGATAAGACCAGCAAGCCGCCCCCCAAGAAAAGAGCAAAAAAGAGCAACTACCAGTCACCACCATAATTTACCATATTTCTATTATCTATTTTATTTAAAGAGCTAGTTTTTTATTCTGATAGTTTTTAGTTTTAGTTAATGATTGAGCGCTTATTTCTATAGTTATAATTATTTCTATATTTTTAAATCTATTTATATTTTTGTATATTTCGCATTTATTATAAATAAGAGATCTATATTTTTATACGAAAGCGGATAACATCCACGAGCCAGTACCATCTATGGCTAACATCCATCGGCCAGTAACAATTATGCCTAAAATCCATCGGCCAGTAACAACTATGCCTAACATTCATCAGCCAGTAACAATTATGCCTACCGTCCATCTGCCAGTAACAACTATGCCTAACATCCATCTGCCAGTAACAACTATGCCTAATATCCATCTGCCAGTAACAACTATGCCTAACATCCATCGGCTAGTAACAGCTATGCCTAACATCCATCTGCCAGTAACAATTATGCCTAACATCCATCTGCCAGTAACAACTATGCCTAATATCCATCTGCCAGTACCATTGATGGCTAAACTCAACCTGCCAGTACCATCTACCGATAACTTCCACCTACCAGTAACAATGATGCCTAATTTTGACCTGCCTGTACCATCTATACCCAACTTCCACCTGCCAATTCCATCTACGGCTAATATCCACCTGCTGTTATCATCTATGCATAACTTCCTCCTGCCAGAACAACCACCGCCAGCCACCACCATAATTTAACATTTTTTTTATTCATTTTTTTATAAAGCTAGTTTTTTATTCTTATACATCTATTGGTATTTTTAGATTTAGTGAATGTCATATTTATTTTTCAATTTTTTACTCAATTTATATTTTTTTATATTTTGTATATAGTGTAAATATTGTAAATAAAAGATATATATTTTTATACAAAAGCGTTGGTTGTGGATTGTGTTCTTTATTTCTCTATAAATTTGCTTTGACCTAAGAGATGATGATTAGTGTTGAGTGAGCACTAAAATGCTCGGGTGCTCGAAGCTCGGGCCGAGCTCACCGTGATACTCGGGTGCTCGACCCGAGCAACGAGCCCAATGTTAGTCTATGGGAGACCCGAGCATTTTTGCGGCGGCACTCCCGGCAGTCTGTAGAAAGCCTAAAAAGTGCCCAAAACGATAGTGTCAGTGCTCAAATGACATGGGGACAGCATGGGGATCGCCCCAGGAAGCATTTCTGACCCCCAGGTCACTGCTGTAAACAATGTGGTCAGAGGTATTAAGCCACTTTTACGGGCTCACAATAAAATGTTCGAAAACAAAACTGAAACTGCTTTCCTGTGAAATATGTTAAGGAACATCCTTTCCAGGGTAAAGACTTGTGTATAAGGTAAAATAAATAACCAAAAACAAAAATACTCCTCCACACCTTGGGCTATGTTCACAAGTAGCTTTTTCTTATGCCTTTTTGCACTTTTGTATTGCTTTCAACCGTGACAAATGCATTCACCGGGAAATGTCATTTTAACATTTTACAACCTTATCTGCCATGTGCTGTGTGACACATGCATACAGTGCTGAAAAGACATGGGAACAGCATGGGGAAGACCCCTAGAAGCATCACTGACACCCAGGTCACTGCCTAAGGCTATGTGCCCACGATGCGTTTTCCAAGCGTTTACGCTGCGGAATTTCTGCAGCGTAAACGCTTGGGAAACGCTTGGTAAACCTTCCCCATGGTCTCCAATGCAATTCCGCACTTTCAATGCCCATGTTGCATATTTTTCCGCAGCGTTTATGCTGCGCTCAAACATACGCAGCATGTCCATTAATTTTGCGGACACGCAGCGTAATCGCCGCCATTGACTTGCATTAGAACGCGCCAATTCCGCAAGACTGCATCTGTACTTGCGTAATTGGCGCGTTCTAATGTGCGGATGGTACCCAAGTCTGGAGGAGAGGAGACTCTCATCCAGACCTGGGTACCATAGAATCTGTAAAAAAAAGAATTTAAAATAAAAAATAAAGTTTATACTCACCTTCCGATGTCCTCCCGGTGTTTTGTCCACGCCGTCCGGTCTCTTGCAATGTTCGCGCTGTTGTGAAGGACCTGCCATGACGTCACTGAGTCATGTGACCCATCACATGACTCAATGACGTCACCGCAGGTCCTTCACACCACCGCAAGCAATGCAAGAGACCGGACGCAGCAGAGATGACACCGGGAAGACACCGGAAGGTGAGTATAATCTTTTTTTTAATTTTTTACCATTCTTATTCTTTTTCTTAACTATTACTTGGTCACACTATATAAATCCATTCCATGCCGGTTGCATGGATTTATATAGTGTGACCAACTTGTCAAGCACTTTTCCAAGTGATGCTAAAATCGCTTGGAAAACTGCTTGAAAAAACGCATGCAAAAACGCATGTAAAAAGCTTCTCTCTTGCCGAAAAAAAGCATGTAAATCTGCATGCGTTTTTTTCTGCCAGAGAGAGGCAAAAACGCTCTGCATCAAATCTGCTACGTGGGCACATAGCCTAAAAGTGTGCCCATCAGAAGTGATTCTTACCGCATCAGAAGATGCAGACTTGCAACTATCCCCGTGCAAGTCCTTGTCCCAGGGCAGTGTTCAATTGTACCTCCCCCATTCCTTGCAGTGCAAGCGCAAGTATGCAGCCTGCCACCCACCCACCCCCAGGCTGCAATACCATACTGCTTGCTTTCTTGCCTAAAAGGCCCAATTTCAAGTGCATGTAGAGGCGGAATCAGGCCACCACGTCATGGCTGCGTCGGCGGCCTGGTATCCATACTCAGTCCCCAGCCGCCCAGCGGCCGGGTGTCCACGCTTGGTCCCCAGCCGCCAGGGGGCGGCCGGGTGTCCATACTCGGTCCCCAGCCGCCCCGCGGCCCCACACACAGTCCCCAGCCGCCTGGGGGCGGCCGGGTGTCCCTAAACAGTCCCCAGCCGCCCCTATTTGTCCCGGTGCGCCTTATACACAAGCGCGCATACCAAAACGTTACCTGTGCCCTCCCCAGTGCATTTAGGGGGAAGGACAGCCTAACCACAAACACGTGGACAAATGAATGTGGCCAGGGATGATCCATCTCACTGATGCCTTCACACTGGGTTAATATTGTGGAAGCCAGGACACAGTTGGACACTGGGATGCAACACGTCCTCCAGACATAGAGGATTGCGGGTCCTGGGTCAATCAGGTTTCAACACAAAGTTTAGAAGGTAGACAGCAGCAGTGGTCGGCCTCCTACACAACGAGTAAATTATTCATGATCATGAGGCCATCCATCTCCTTAGCTTTCTGTTCCTTGGAATGCAAGCGCATGTATGTAGTAGCGGCTAGGCCTGAGGTGGTCAGCGTTTTGGCGCATATCCTACCTCCTCCGAGGATTGCTGGATGTTTTCCTGCTACTATCCCAGTTCTATGACTCCCGTTAAACCAAAGCTTCAGGTGATGAATGAAGGATGAGGTGGTGGCAAAGGAGAAAGAGCAGGAGGAACAGGGACCATTCACATCAATATCAGGCCAGTCAACCACACATGTCTTGTAGGATATGTTTCTGTACCAAAAGGAGCAGTTTGGCTACAAAGTTATAGGGCATACAGTGAGTGCAATGCCTACCAAAAAATTTGAGGCACTCCAATGCCCCTTGGAAGTGACATAGAGGTCAGAGGGACTTAACTAAACCGTTTTTTCCATTTATAGCAACTGGGTCTCCTGTACACTGTTGGCCTAAGCAGTGAATGGAAGGCTTTCCAAAAATTATAAGGAACTGCAATTCCCCTTGAAACAGACGTGGATTACAGCGTATTAAAAACCTTCTACCCATTATTGGGGAGTGGGTCTCCCTTACTGTTCGCCTATGCATTGAAAAGCAAAAGCTGACTAAAATTAGGGGGAAATGCAATGCCCGTTGGAAGAGTCGTGGAGGTTAGAGGTAATTAAAAACAACACTTCAATGCCCCTTGAAAGAGCTGTGGAGTTCAGAGTGGTTTAACCAGACAGTTTTAATGCCCCTTGGAAGAGTGGTGGAGGTCGCAGCTGATTAAAAAGACAATATCAATGCCCCTTGGAAGAGCTGTGGAGTTCAGAGTGGTTTAACCAGACGGTTTTAATGCCCCTTGGAAGAGTGGTGGAGGTCGCAGCTGATTAAAAAGACAATATCAATGCCCCTTGGAAGAGTGGTGGAGGTCGCAGTGGAATAAAAAGACAATATCAAGGCCCCTTGGAAGAGTGGTGGAGGTCTCAGTGGAATATAAAGACAATATCAATGCCCCTTGGAAGAGCTGTGGAGTTCAGCGTGGTTTAACCAGACGGTTTTAATGCCCCTTGGAAGAGCTGTGGAGTTCAGAGTGGTTTAACAAGACGGTTTTAATGCCCCTTGGAAGGGTTGTAGAGGTCACAGTGAAATAAAAAGACATTATCAATGCCCCTTGGAAGAGTGGTAGAGGTCGCAGTGGAATAAAAAGACAATATCAATGCCCCTTGGAAGAGTGGTGGTTGTCGCAGCTGATTTAAAAGACAATATCAATGCCCCTTGGAAGAGTGGTGGAGGTCGCAGTGGAATAAAAAGACAATATCAATGCCCCTTGGAAGAGCTGTGGAGTTCAGAGTATTTAACCAGACGGTTTTAATGCCCCTTGGAAGAGCTGTGGAGTTCAGAGTGGTTTAACAAGACGGTTTTAATGACCCTTGGAAGAGTGGTAGAGGTCGCAGTGAAATAAAAAGACAATATCAATGCCCCTTGGAAGAGTGGTGGAGGTCGCAGTGGAATAAAAAGACAATATCAATGCCCCTTGGAAGAGTGGTGGAGGTCGCAGTGGAATAAAAAGACAATATCAATGCCCCTTGGAAGAGTGGTGGAGGTCGCAGTGGAATAAAAAGACAATATCAATGCCCCTTGGAAGAGTGGTGGAGGTCGCAGTGGAATAAAAAGACAATATCAATGCCCCTTGGAAGAGTGGTGGAGGTCGCAGTGAAATAAAAAGACAATATCAATGCCCCTTGGAAGAGTGGTGGAGGTCGCAGTGGAATAAAAAGACAATATCAATGCCCCTTGGAAGAGCTGTGGAGTTCAGAGTATTTAACCAGACTGTTTTAATGCCCCTTGGAAGAGCTGTGGAGTTCAGAGTGGTTTAAGAAGACGGTTTTAATGACCCTTGGAAGAGTGGTAGAGGTTGCAGTGAAATAAAAAGACAATATCAATGCCCCATGGAAGAGTGGTGGAGGTCGCAGTGGAATAAAAAGACAATATCAATGCCCCTTGGAAGAGTGGTGGAGGTCGCAGTGGAATAAAAAGACAATATCAATGCCCCTTGTAAGAGTGGTGGAGGTCGCAGTGGAATAAAAAGACAATATCAATGCCCCTTGGAAGAGTGGTGGAGGTCGCAGTAGAATAAAAAGACAATATCAATGCCCCTAGGAAGAGTGGTGGAGGTTACAGTGAAACAAAAAGACAATATCAATGCCCCTTGGAAGAGCTGTGGAGTTCAGAGTGGTTTAACCAGACGGTTTTAATGCCCCTTGGAAGAGTGGTGGAGGTCGCAGCTGATTAAAAAGACAATATCAGTGCCCCTTGGAAGAGTGGTGGAGGTCGCAGTGGAATAAAAAGACAATATCAATGCCCCTTGGAAGACTGGTGGAGGTCGCAGTGGAATAAAATGACAATATCAATGCCCCTTGGAAGAGCTGTGGAGTTCAGAGTGATTTAACAAGACGGTTTTAATGCCCCTTGGAAGAGCTGTGGAGTTCAGAGTGGTTTAACAAGATGGTTTTAATGCCCCTTGGAAGAGTGGTGGAGGTCGCAGTGGAATAAAAAGACTATATCAATGCCCCTTGGAAGAGTGGTGGAGGTCGCACTGGAATAAAAAGACAATATCAATGCCTCTTGGTAGAGTGGTGGAGGTTACAGTGGAATAAAAAGACAATATCAATGCCACTTGGAAGAGCTGTGAAGTTCAGAGTGGTTTAACCAGACGGTTCTAATGTCCCTTGGAAGAGTGGTGGAAGTCGCAGTGGAATAAAAAGACAATATCAATGAGCCATGGAAGAGACGTGGAGGTCACAGTAGCTTAACAATCCGGTTTTAATGCCCCTTACAAGAGCCATGCAGTACAGCATCTTAAAAACATTATTACCATTATTGGGGAGTGGGACTTCCATAGTCTTTGCCTATGCCTTCCAAGCAAAAGCTGCCAAAAATTAGGACGGAGGAACTTGCAATGCTAGCAAACAAGAGCCATGCAGTACAGCATATTAAAAACATTATTCCCATTATTGGGGAGTGGGTCTCCCATAGTCTTTGCCTATGCCTTCCAAACAAAAGCTGCCAAAAATTAGGATGGAGGAACTTGCAATGCCCCTTACAAGAGCCACACAGTACAGCATCTTAAAAAAATTATTCCCATTATTGGGGAGTGGGTCTCCCATAGTCTTTGCCTATGCCTTCCAAGCAAAAGCTGCCAAAAATTAGGACGGAGGAACTTGCAATGCTGGCAAACAAGAGCCATGCAGTACAGCAACTTAAAAACATTATTCCCATTATTGGGGAGTGGGTTTCCCATAGTCTTTGCCTATGCCTTCCAAGCAAAAGCTGCCAAAAATTAGGTTGGAGGAACTTGCAATGCTGGCAACATGGACTAAGGTCACCCTGGTGGTATAGTGGTGGTGGAGACTGAGGATAAGGAGAAGAGCAAAATACAGCTGAAATTAGGAAGCGTATACCCATGTGTGGGTGTGAAGCGGTGCATGGGAATACACCTCCCGAAATAACACAGTGGTTTTGACTTTATGTTACTCTGCTGTCATTTGGTGGTGTTGAGAAGTCTCGCCCAATCCAGCCCTTGTTCATTTTGATAAGGGTCAGCTTGTCAGCATTGTCACTTGACAGGCGAGTGCGCTTATCAGTTATAATTCCCCCAGCGGCACTTGAAACATGCTCCGATAACACGCTAACGGCAGGGCAGGCCAGGACCTCCAAGGCGTACAGAGCGAGTTTATTACAAGTGTCCAGCTTGGATACTCAAAAATTAAAAGGCACAGAGGAATCACGGAGGACGCTGGTACGGTCGGCGAGGTACTCCCTCACCATCTTTTGAAACTTTCCACTCCTTGTGAGAATACTCCACGCCTCAGGGCCTGTAAGCTGGGCGGGTCTCAGAAAACTGTCCCAGAACATTGACAGTGTTCCCCTGCCTCTGCTGGATTAGAGTTGCATCTCTCTCGCCTGTACGCCTTGGTTGGGTAACGAACTGTGACCTCTGCCGCTAGCGTGTTCAGATGGGAATTTTTTTAACAGTTCTGCAGCAAGGGCCTTCTGGTACTGCCCCATTTTTGTAGACCTCTCCACCTCAGGAATAAGAGAGTGAAAGTTCTCCTTGTAGCGGGGGTCTAAAAGTGTCACCAACCAGTAATGACTGTCACCCAACATTTTGACAATGCGAGGGTCACGGTTAAGGCAGCGTAACATAAAGTCAGCCATCCGTGCCAGACTGGTAACGGGCAAGACTTCCGTGTCCTCACCAAGGTGACGACTGACCATGCTTTCCTCCTCCTCCTCCTCCCTCCTGTCCTCAGGCCACCCACACTGAACCGACGGTATGACAGTTGTACAGGTACTACCGTCTACAGCGCATGATACCAGCTCCTGTTCTTCCTCCTCCTCCTTCTCTCCCTCATTGTCCCCCAATGCACGTTGTGATGAGATGAGGCTGGACTGTGTGTAATCGCCCGCTACGGCTTCTTGATCCATCTCATCATACTCTAGCTGCAATGCCTCCTCTTTAATTCTCTGCAGAGAGCGTTGCAAAAGACAGACAAGTGGGATGCTGATGCTAATGATGGCGTCATCGCCACTCACCATCTTGGTGGACTCCTCAAAGTTTGTCGAGATGGTACATATGTCAGACATCCGGGTCCACTCCTGAGGTCTTATGTGTGGAGTCTGACCTGAATATAGACGGCCTTGTTGCAGCTGTTACTCTACAACTGCTCTCTTCTGCTCACCTTTGCAACATGTGGAGGGTAGAGTTCCAACGTGTGGGGACATCACACACCAGTCAGTGTGCCGGAAGCTGCAAACGCTGCTGCAACACAGCAAGGGCGGCGGAAGCTGTAGCCGACTTGCGAAAATGAGCTGACAGGCGGCGTACTTTGACGAGCAGATCTGGCAACTCGGGGTACGATTTAAGAAACCGCTGAACCACGAGGTTAAGCACATGAGCCAGGCATGGTACGTGTGTGATCTCGCCTCACCTCAGAGCCGCTATTGTCACACACGACCATGCCTGGATGTAGGTTCAGAGGACTCAGCCACAGATCTGCCTGCTCTTTCACAGCTGTCCACAACTCACAAGCAGTGTGAGGTTTATCACCTAAGCTTATGAGTTTCAGCACAGCCTGTTGCCGCTTGGCTGAGGCAGTACTGCAGTGCTTCCAGCTTGTAACTGATGTGGTGATATCTGAGATGGAGGCTGAACATGAGGAGGAGGAGGATGATGATGCGCAGGAGCTGTACACTGTGGGGGAACTCTGACTGACATAGGGCCCGCAATCCTCGGTGTGGGGAGGATGTGTTCTGTCCCAAGGTCCGACTGGGTACCGGCTTCCACTATGTTTACCCAGTGTGCCGTCAAGGAGATGTACCGTCCCTGGCCACAAGCACTTGTCCACGTGTCCGTTGTCAGGTGGACTCTCCCAGTAACTGCGTCGTTGAGGGCACGGCAGATGTTTTGGGACACGTGCTTGTGTAGTGCGGGGATGGCACATCAGCCAAAATAGTGTCGGCTGGGGACCGAGTACCGAGGGACGGCCACCGCCATAAGGTTGTGGAAGGATTCCGTCTCCACCAGCCTAAAAGGCAGCATTTCCAACGCAAGCAGTCGTGAAATGTGCGAATTTAGGACTGTGGCCTGTGGGGCGTTGGCTGCGAATTTGCGCTTTCATTCAAAGGTCTGGGATATGGACAATTGAACGCTGCAGTGGGACGTGGACGTTGATGCTGTTTCTTGAGAAACTGCCAGAACAAGTGAAGACTGAGAGGAGGGGGCATCTTTGTATGCAGTATGGAAAGGGGATTGCGTTGCATGCACAACAGCGGAAGAAGCAGTGGTGACACCCGCTGACACTGCTCGTGGACCCTGGGGTTCGCCCCACAAAGTCGGGTGCTTTGCTGACATGTGCCTGATCATGCTAGTGGTGGTCAGGCTGGTAGTTTTGTCACCCCTGCTGATGCTGGCCTGGCAGGTGGTACAAATGGCATTTTGGGGTTATCAGCAGAGTCTTTAAAAAAATTCCAGACTCTGGAAGACCTACCGGTTATACTGGCAACGTCCCTCGTGTTGGTGTTACGGGGAACAGTTGCCCGCCTTCTGTCTGCGGCCACTACACTGCTTCTTCCTGCCTCTTGGGGTACTCTGCCTCCCTCCCCCTGTGTGCTGCTGGCCTCGCCCTGCGTGTCCTCCTGCCTCGTTGGGTCAGTTACTAGATCATCCACCACCTCCTCCTCTTCCACTTCCGCACCACGGTCCTCCTCCTCACTTTGTGGCAATTGTTTCTCGTCATCATCCACCTCTTGTGACAAATTGCCAGCGTCGCCTTCCTGTGGCCGTGGCTGTTCAAATATTTGGCCATTGCTACAAGGGATCTCCTCTTCTACCACTTCAAGCCTAGCAGGCGAGGGGCCCAAATATGGAAATGGACCAGTGAACAGCTCTTCAGAGTGTCCAACTGTGGGATCAGTTGCTGTCTGACGACACTTTGCATGGTGGGAGGAAGCAGCATCAGGGTGAGAAGGAGTATGCGGTCAAGACTCATGGCTACTAAGACTTGACCGTGTGGAAGACACACAGGAGGTGGTGGTGCCCAGGTGACTGGAAGTATTATCTGCTATCCAATTAATAACTTCACACTTATCACTTCGCAATAGTGGTGTTGTTGTGTGCTTCCCTAGTAATTCGGTCAAGAACTGGGAGAGAGAAGTTGTGGCTGTTGGTTGTGGCACATTTTCACCTTGGCCACGGCCCCGTCCTCTGCACGCACCATCACCAGAACGTCCAGTTCCACGTCCTTTGCCATGCGCCTTGCCCATTGTAAATTAAGTGAAATAGCTTACACTCGCATTATCAATGGCAAAAGGGTAATAAAAAGGAGATTAGAACCGTGGAAGTGGAAAACCACAGTTCTAGTTCTCTGGCCTACACCAGAATCTTTTAAGCAGATATATTTGTGTCTGAACAGTCAGCGAGACACTTAAAATGTTTATTTTTTTATGGAAAAAAGGCATAAAAGTGGATAATACAGAGATTTGAACTGTGGACGTGCAAAACCACAGTTCTAGTTATCTGGCCAAAACCAGACTCTTTTAAACAGATATATTTGTGTCTGAACACTTACAGACACACTCAATTTTTTTGGGGGGGGGCAAAAAATACCAAAAGGTTAATAAAATGGGTATTTGTACAGTCTGACTGAGGAAAATAAATAAATAAGAGGATTTAGATGAAAAAAAAGGATTTTTCCTGGCCCCTGAGACCTGGGGCTAAGTCTAGCAATTTAAGCAGCAGCAGCACACAGGACTGTAATGCAGTATTTGTTGGTATAACCACTGCGTTTCCGAAACAGCCTGCCTGCCTGCCTGATATCTGGGATGGATATTAGTCCTCAGAAGGACTGTTTGTTTGATTTTGCAGGCTTTAGAGACCATACACTACCTATTTTGCAGTTTAAATCTCTCCCTAGCTCAGCAGCACTCTCCCTACACTGTCTGATCCGGAGTGACTGTGTCCAAGATGGCGGCGCCCGATTTTAAATACTCGAGGTGACGCTGTGCGGCCAGCCAATCACTGTAATGCCCACAATCAACATGGCTGCAGCATTACAGTGACTGGCTGGCAATCCCTGCATGTTCATTGGCTCTGTAAAGAGCGCCAAACATGCAGGGCGGAGACCCGAGCTCCCGCCCGAGTAACCCGAAAATGCTCGGTGCTCGACAAACATCCTAAGTAGTGAGATGTTCGGGCGAGTACTGAGCAGTGTCGAGCATGCTCGCTCAACACTAATCATTATTATATGTGACTACATCCAAAAACAGGATTTTGAAGACAGTTGCACTTTAAATAAGAAGTGAATACGACCCTGCAGTAAGTAGTTTTGCCCAGCGGCAACTGACGCTTCTGCAAGTAACAGTTTTACTGACACAGTGAAAACGCGACATTTCATATTCACTTTCTGTGAAGTGAGAACCAATATTGAAATTGCTGTCTGCAATAATGACTGAAAGAAGGTCTACCAGAGCAAATAAAGGGGCCAGATACAAGGAATATGTAGCTGATGGCCTGCACAACTTTTTCTGGGAAAGGAAAAACCATGTAAGTGTAAAATGAAGACGTAAAATAATTCTATAATAAAATTCCTTTATGGGGACCCAGTCATTAGATTCATACAGTGACTGAAAAAGTTCACGGGAATGAATATGTTTTCAATATTTTTTCACGTGACACCCACAAACTTAAATGTTTTTTATTTGGATTTTATGTGATACCAACACAAATTAGCAAGTATTTGTGAAGTGTTAAGGAAATGATACATATTTTTTAAATATTTAAAAAACATAAATCTGAACATTGTGACGTGCATTTGTATTCTGTCCCCCTGATACAATACTTTGTAGAACCAACTATTGCTGTAATTACCGCTGCAAGTCTTTAGGGGTCTGTCTCCACTAGCTGTCACATCTAGAGACTGACATTTCTGCCCATTCTCCACACTCGCTCTAGATCAGTGAGATTGGATGGAGGCGTCTGTGAACAGCAATTTTCAAATCTTGCCACAAATTCTCAATGGGATTTATGTCTGGACTGTGACTGGGCCATTTCCAGACATGAATATGCTTTGAACGAAACCATCCATTGTAGCTCTAGCAGTATCTATAGGGTTGTTGTCCTGCTGGAAGGTAAACCTTCAACCCAATCTCTTACACGTTTTCCTCCAGGATTGCCCTGTATTTAGTGCCATCCATCTTTCCATCAACTCTGACTAGCTTCCCTATCTTAAGAAAAGCTTCCCTCCACCATGATGCCACCACCATATGTGATGGTGTGGATGGTGTTTTAAGTGCAATTTGCATTTAGCCCAAAATTTCTCCTTTGGCCTGATCTGACCAGAGCACCTTCTTCCACATGTTCGCTGTGACCCACTACATGGCTTTTTGCAAATTGCAAATGGGACTTCTTATGGCTTCTGGAATATAAAACTAATAGTTGTCCTGTGGACAGATTCCCCCACCTGAGCTCTGTGATATGTTCTTAGCCTGGGCTATTTTTTTTATAATCTAACCCTGCTTTACTTTTTGCCACAACTTTATCCCTGACCTGTCTGGTGTGTTCCTTGGTTTTCATGATGCTGTTTGATTCCTAATGTTCTCAAACACATCTCCGAGGCCTTCACAAAACAGCTGTAGTTATACTGTGAATAATTTACACACAAGTGGACTCAATTTATTAATCAAGTGACTTCTAGAGGCAAATGGTCACTCAGGATTTTATCTAGGGGTATCAGCTTACAGGGGGGCTGTATACAAATGCACGTTACAATTTTCAGATATATATTTACCAAATAATTAGAAAATCATGTATCTTTTCCTTTACACATCACAAAGACTTGATACTACAGCATCATATAAAATCCCAATAAAATACATTTAAGCTTGTGGGTGTAAAGTGAAAAAATGTGGAAAAGTTCACAGGGTATGAATAATTTTTCAAGGCACTGTAAATGTTGCCCGAACTACGGGAAACATGAAGGAGACTTTGGCTGCACGATTGCAGCCAGGTGTGTTTTTTTCTGAAATGCTCCGGCGGCTTTTCCTTACACCACTCTAATTGATTGACAGATCTCTCAAGTGTGAACATAGGAAGAAATCTGTCAATCACCTAGAGAGAGGAAGGGAGAAAACGGGATGGTCACCGGACGGTGGAAGGGAGACGAACGGCTATTTAAAATATATTTACTCTGAAACGCCAGAGAATTTTTAGAAAAAACACCTGGCTGCAATGAATTGAGTGACAGGCTCCCTTTAATTCTCCTAATGTTCCCCATTTTCTCCACTATTAGCTGGTCGTCAAGCTAAACCAACATATAGAAAGAGAAGAACACTAAAATTCTTCCTGGAACAGGCCGCCGTACTCCCTGAGATCAGAGATCCCGATAAAGAGGTAGACTGCAGACTGTACACAACGTAATTCACCATTTGTATAGTACTGTACCTGCTGTGTCAGAGGGGTCATTTACTTTTATGTCCATGTGTCAAGGATAGTAGGGATCTTAAGTGCAAAATCTCACAGTTTTTAATGCATTCATTGTCTATTCTAAATAGAGAAGAGATTGACGCATCGCTCGGACTTGTGGAACTCTCAAGACAATTTGAGGAGAAAAGAATCCCGAACCAGTGAGTTACTCTCAGTGATGGCACCGGCCTGACTCTATAACTTTATCTTATCTTATTTCTTGTCTGTTACACAGACTCTCTGAGAAAGGGATAAAATGTACCTTATTATCACCAAACATTAAACAAACCCAATAAATAACTACAATTAGAGCAGGAAAGTACAAGTCCTGATTAACCAATATGCCACTCAGGAGATGACTGATACGTACAGAAACAAAATACATACAAATACCGAACGTCTCTTAAACCTCATAGGATGTGGACATCAAAGCAATAACTCTCCCTAAAAGGTCTCTAGTCTCTACGCCAGTGTTCCCCAACTCCGGTCCTTAAGAGCCACCAACAGGTCATATTTTCTGGATTTCCTTAGTATTGCCCAGGTGATAATTGCATCACATGGACAGGCAATAACTCCATCACCTGGGCAATACTAAGGAAATCCTGAAAACATGACCTTTTGGTGGACCTGGACGACCGGAGTAGGGAAACACTTCTCTACGCGTTTCGTCATCTCACTAGCAGATGACTCATCAGGAGACATCTATTTACAAAGACCTATTATAACACATAAGACCATCATGTAACTCTTATGGTAATAGAGTTACTGTTGTGCTAGAATATATCATTTATATGCTCAACCTCTTTACTCCTACATACTATACCAGCACTAAAGGCAAGATCACGTTTAATTGCTTACAATTGCTTACAATTAATTGCTTACAATTAACTGCTTTCAATTTAATTGCTGACAATTTATTGTCCCTGTGATCCTCCCTCCATAGTATATCAGACAACTTTGGACTGATCGTGTAACTATCCATATGATATATCAATCGCTCTATTTTCATGGATTATCCAAATGCATGCTAAGATCATCATCTCGTTTACGATGAGGTCCCCTTTACCCCTCAGTCGGAGTGTTCAATAATTGTCCCTCACAGTGAGAGTGATTGCACATAAGTCCCAGCTCTTATATCATTTGGGATCTGGTATTATCTGCCCTATCAGTCCGATCATTCACCAACGACAGCTCACAGTGAGGATCCAGCTATCATCTGTATTGTAAATGTCCCTCATTGTAAATTTCTATAATTTGCATTCAGAGTCTAGCATATATCGCACTAATCCGCGATCAGGCCTTCTCTATTACAAGCATATTGTTATTAGCTCATTTGCTTACTACCAGTTGTTTTAAGTTGCCACACAACATTCAAGAGTGCAGGATGCCAAAGATGCTCCCTGCATGTGTAAGGAGGTGGATATATTGCCCACGTTCACCCTTAAAGAAACAAGTATATTGTTATAATGTGTAATGTGAATGCGTTGATGAGGTTTATATGTGTAGTGATCATTGTTGTTACCGACGAGGCTATATTCGATCCAGCAACAGGTAGTTGATAGGGAAGCAAGAGTTAATGGTTGAGACTAGCCTAGAGTGGGAGGGGCTAAGCTGAAGGTACACTAAACAGATTCCTGTTGAGACATCATATAGGGCCTGGAGTGCATAGAGAAAGGACCTAAGGTTCAATGTGAGCAATGCCACATTCTTTGGTGTCCCTAAGTGAGAGAAGACCAAAAGAAAGAGATAACAAGATCTAAAGCAGAAGTGACTGAGAGACAGAGTGATTTTCCAGAGACGGGTCCTGAGAGAGGATGCCTTGCAGTAAGGCCCAAAGTTTAAATCTCCAAGAGGTAATGGGCCTAGACAGGACTGAGTACACGAGACGAACAGAGTAGCCGTGGAGAGGGTTCCAGAGCGTCAGCATTAGAGAAGATAAGTACCGGTCATACTGGCACCATAGATTCCCAGAAGGGGTAAGAAAACGCAGAACTCGTTGAGTAAAGGACTCTTACTAAACAGAACTGTAGTGTCGAGCTGGGTTAATAATAATAATAATAATAATAATAATAATAATAATAATTTTTATTTTTATAGCGCCAACATATTCCGCAGCACTTTACAAATTTTAGGGGGGACTTATACAACAATACAGAATAAACATAACTCATATCGAAAGGAGTGAGGGCCCTGCTCGCAAGCTTACAGTCTATGAGGAAATGTGGGTATTGGGAATTAATTGAACTGTCCTGGGTAATGCATTCCAAAGATTTGGCGCAGCACGCGAGAAATCTTGGAGACGGGAGAGGGAAGTTCGGATTATGGAGGATTTAAGTTTTAAGTCATTGGCAGAACGGAGGGCACGTGTAGAGTGGTAGACTGAGACAAGGGAGGAGATGTAGGGGGGTACTGAAGCATGGAGCGCTTTGTGAGTAAGCATAATAAGTTTAAATTGAACTCTATATTGGATGGGTAACCAATGCAATGACTGGCACAGGGAAGAGGCATCGGTGTAGCGGTTGGCGAGGAATATGATCCTGGCTGCTGCGTTAAGGACGGATTGGAGAGGGGAGAGTTTAGTAAGAGGGAGTCCGATAAGTAGAGAGTTGCAGTAGTCCAGACGAGAATGAATAATAGCGACAGTAAGAGTTTTTGCCGAGTCAAAGGTGAGAAAAGGGTCAAAGGGTTTTGGTGAAGTAATGAGAAGCAGTGAATGCAGGGGACAAGTTAAGAGGGAGGAATTGAAACTGCATGGAAAAGGACCCAAGTTGTGAAAGGAAATGTTCATAAGATAGTGTACCAGCTGTCTCCTGTATATATCACTTCCCAAGTTAATAATTAGTAAAATTATTATTGAACTGTTCGTATCTCTCCTTGAACTGTAAAACATCTGGTCCTGGCCAATCAACAACATCGGTTAATGTGGCCTGAACAGGCATGGCGCCCTCACAGCACAAATCCTCACACCCAGCCAGGACCCCCACCTTCATGTAACATGCCGGGGCATAAGACACGAGTACCACGCCCACAGCTGCCGCCCCATGCCACGTTACACATGCTAACATCGGTTACACATGTATAATGTATGGCGCCACCAACATGCTGGTCACTTAAAAATAAGGTCAAGCCCATTTGCTAACGTCATACCCATGTCCATGTCTGAATGCGATTGGCTACGCCTGAGCCAAATGCACACTTAACCTTAATGTATTCATTGTCTCATCTAAACAAAGATGAGATTGATGTCGCGCTCGCGATTATTGAGCTATCAAGAAGATGTGAGGAGCACAGAACATCTGAGCAGTGAGTTACAATCAGTGATGGTACCAGCCTCACACTGCACGAATCTCAAGATCTTATTTCTTATCCATTACACATGTAGAAGTACAGGATTTTTTATTCCTTTTTCACGACAGAAAAACCAAAGAAGAACGACTCAAGGAAAAGAGCTGATAAGACCAGCAAGCCGCCCCCCAAGAAAAGAGCAAAAAAGAACTAATAGTGATGAGGTAACACATAGCGCCGATGCCTTCATTTCTGCGTGGGGGAAGGGAGAGGAGGACCACAATGTGCTACATATTGTAACAAAGGCCGACACATCACAGTGGTCAGGAATGGTACAAAGAACCATGATTATATGTCTGCAGTGAATGAAGATTTCACTAAACTTTGTTTTTCTTTTTATGTTTTCTTGTTCTAGGTCAGATCTGGGCAACGTGCGGCCCGCGGGCCACATCTGGCCCTCTGGCTGTTCCAGTCCGGCCCGCGGACCGAGACAGCCGAAGGGCTGATAACAGTGGCCCACGAGCCGCACTGCACCGCACGCCGTCACTGCCCGCCGTCACTGCCCGCCTGCACACCGTCACCGCTGTCTCAATCCGTGGTCTCAATCCGCGGTGAATGCATTGGTGGAGGAGGGGCCACCACTTCCCTCTTCCACCAATCAGCGTTAGAAACAGCTGACACAATGGCATCAGCCTGCACACTGCGGAGAGTCAGTGCATCAGAGACAGGAGCGTAGGGAAACGGGGAGTGAAGTAAGTATATGCTGGACACAGGGGGGGCTTTAATGCTGGACACAGGGACGGCTTTGCTTTGATGCTGGACACAGGGGGGCTTTAATGCTGGACACAAGAGATGCTTTAATGCTGGACACAGGGGGGGCTCTCATGCTGGACACAGGGGGGCTCTCATGCTGTACATAGTGGGGCTCTCATGCTGGACATAGTGGGGGGCTCTCATGCTGGACACAGGGAGGGCTGTCATGCTGGACACAGGGGGGTCTCATGCTGGACACAGGGGGGGCTCTCATGCTGGACACAGGGGGCTCTCATGCTGGACACAGGGGGGGCTCTCATGCTGGACACAGGGGGGTCTCATGCTGGACACAGGGGGGTCTCATGCTGGACACAGGGGGGACTCTCATGCTGGACACAGGGAGGGCTGTCATGCTGGACACAGGGGGGGTCTCATGCTGGACATAGTGGGGGGCTCTCATGCTGGACACAGGGAGGGCTGTCATGCTGGACACAGGGGGGTCTCATGCTGGACACAGGGGGGGCTCTCATGCTGGACACAGGGGGCTCTCATGCTGGACACAGGGGGGGCTCTCATGCTGGACACAGGGGGGTCTCATGCTGGACACAGGGGGGTCTCATGCTGGACACAGGGGGGACTCTCATGCTGGACACAGGGAGGGCTGTCATGCTGGACACAGGGGGGGTCTCATGCTGGACATAGGGGGGCTCTCATGCTGGACGCAGGGGGGCTCTCATGCTGGACACAGGGGGGGCTCTCATGCTGGACACTAGGGAGGGCTGTCATGCTGGACACAGGGGGGCTCTCATGCTGGACATAGGGGGCTCTCATGCTGGACACTAGGGAGGGTTGTCATGCTGGACACAGAGGGGCTCTCATGCTGGACACAGGGGGGGCTCTCATGCTGGACACTAGGGAGGGCTGTCAGGCTGGACACAGGGGGGGCTCTCATGCTGGACATGGGGGGCTTTAATGCTAGACACTGGGGGGCTTTAATGCTGGACACTGGGGGGCTGTCATGCTGGACACTTGGAAGGGCTGTCATGCTGGACATGAGGAGGCTCTCGAGCTCTCATACTGGACATGGGGGGGTGGGTGGTGCACATGCTGGACATGGGAGGGCTGTGTGGGGCTCATGCTGGACATGGGGGGCTGTGTATGGCTCATGCTGGACACGGGAGGGCTGTGTGGGGCTCATGCTGGACATAGGGGGCTGTGTGGGGCTCATGGTGGACACAGGAGAGCTGTGTGGTGCTCATGCTGGACACGGGAGGACTCTGTGGGGCACATACTGGACATGGGAGGGCTGTGTGGGGCTCATGCTGGACATGGGAGGCTGTGTGGGGCTGATGCTAGACATGGGGGGCTGTGTATGGCTCATGCTGGACACCGGAGGGCTGTGTGGGGCTCATGCTGGACATGGGGGGGGCTGTGTGGGGCTCATGCTGGACATGGGGGGGCTGTGTGGGGCTCATGCTGGACATGGGGGCTGTGTGGGGCTCATGCTGGACATGGGGGGCTGTGTGGGGCTCATGCTGGACATGGGGGGGCTGTGTGGGGCTCATGCTGGACATGGGGGGCTTTGTGGGGCTCATGCTGGACATGGGGAGGCTGTGTGGGGCTCATGCTCATGTTAATATTAATATTGAGCAGAATTCATTTCAGCCTATTGGTTCGGCCCTCCCCAACAGTCACGGTCTCTCATGTGGCCCCTCGGGAAAATTAATTGCCCACCCCTGTTCTAGGTGGTGACTGCCCCATAACATCAGCACCACCAGCTATGACCACCAGCCAAGATCGCCTGCCATTAACAACTCTGCCTAAATAAGAAAAGCTGCCACTAAATGTCAAGAACAACCACCAGCCACCACCATAATTTAGCATATATATTATCTGTTTTTTATAGGGTTTGCTATTTATTCTCATACATACATTGTTATTTTTAGATTTAGTTAATTTTTGAGCATTTATTACTGTAGTTACAATTATTTTTATATATTTTTTATCTATTTATCTTTTTGTATATTTTGTATATATTATAAATAAGAGATTTATATTTTTATACCAAAGTGACTAACATCAATCTGCCAGTAACATCTATGCCTAAACATCCATCTGCCAGTACCATCTATGGCTAACTTCCAACTGCTCGTACCATCCATGCCTATCTTTTACCTGCCAGTTCCATCTAAGGCTAATTTCCACCTGCCAGAACCATCTATGGATAACTTCCACCTGTTAGTAACAACTAAGACTAACTTACACCTGCCAATACCATCTAAGAAAAACTTCTATCTGACAGTCCTATCAACGGCTAACTTACACCTGCCAGTACCATCTACGGATAACTTCCACCGGCCAGTACTATCTACGGATAACTTCCACCTGCCAGTACCATCTACGGATAACTTCCACCTGCCAGTACCATCTATGAATAGCTTCAACCTGCCATTACCATCTACAGATAACTTCTACCTGCCAGTACCATCTACAGATAACTTCCACTTGCCAGTACCATCAATTAATAACTTCCACCTGCCAGTACCATCTACGAATAGCTTCAACCTGCCAGTACCTTCTACGGATAACTTCTACCTGCCATTACCATCTACAGATAACTTCCAGCTGCCAGTACCATCTACAGATGACTTCCACCTGCCAGTACCATCAACTAATAACTTCCACCTGCCAGTACCATCTCCAGATAACTTCCACCTGCCAGTTCCATCAGCTAATAACTTCCACCTGCCAGTACCTTCTACGGATAACTTCTACCTGCCAGTACCATCTACGGATAACTTCCACCTGCCAGTACCATCAACTAATAGCTTCCACCTGCCAGTACCATCTACAGATAACTTCTACCTGCCAGTACCATCTACGGATAACTTTTACCTGCCAGTACCATCTACGGATAACTTCCAACTGCCAGTACCATCTACGGATAACTTCCTCCTGCCAATACCATCAACTAATAACTTCCACCTGCCAGTACAATCTACGGATAACTTCCTCCTGCCAGTACCATCTACAGATAACTTCCTCCTGCCAGTACCATGTACGGATAACTTCCACCTGCCTGTACCATCTATACCTAACTTACACTGGTCAGTTCCATCTAGAGCTAATTTGCAGCTGCCAGTAACAACTATAACTAGCTTTTCTGCCAGTACCATTTTCGGCAAACTACCACCTGCCAGTATCATCTACGGCTAACTTCCACCGGCCAGTACTATCAACGAATAGCTTCAACCTGCCAGTACCATCTACAGATAACTTCTACCTGCCAGTACCATCAACTAATAACTTCCACCTGCCAGTACCATCAACTAATAACTTCCACCTGCCAGTACCATCTACAGATAACTTCCACCTGCCAGTACCATCTCTGAATAGCTTCAACCTGCCATTACCATCTACAGATAACTTCTACCTGCCAGTACCATCTACGAATAGCTTCAACCTGCCAGTACCATCTACAGATAACTTCCACCTGTCAGTACCATCAACTAATAGCTTCAAACTGCCAGTACCATCTACAGATAACTTCCACCTGCCAGTACCATCAATTAATAACTTCCACCTGCCAGTACCATCTACGGATAATTTCCACCTGCCAGTACCATCTACGAATAGCTTCAACCTGCCAGTACCATCTACGGATAACTTCTATCTGCCATTACCATCTACAGATAACTTCCAGCTGCCAGTACTATCTACAGATAACATCTACCTGCCAGTACCATCTACGGATAACTTCTACCTGCAAGTACCATCTACGGATAACTTCCAACTGCCAGTACCATCTACGGATAACTTCCTCCTGCTAATACCATCAACTAATAACTTCCACCTGCCAGTACAATCTACGGATAACTTCTACCTTTCAGTACCATCTACGGATAACTTCCTCCTGCCAGTACCATGTACGGATAACTTCCACCTGCCTGTACCATCTATACCTAACTTACACTGGTCAGTTCCATCTAGAGCTAATTTGCAGCTGCCAGTAACAACTATAACTAGCTTTTCTGCCAGTACCATCTACGGCAAACTACTACCTGCCAGTATCATCTACGGCTAACTTGCAACTGCCAGCACCATCTACGGGTAACTTTCACCTGCCAATACCATCTACGGCTAACTTCCACCTGCCAGTACCATCCACTTTTTTTTTTCCATATGCCAGCTCCATCACTGCCTAACTTCTACCTGCAATTACCATTTATGGCAATCTTCCATCTGCCAGTACCATCTACGGCCAACGTTCACTTGCCAGTTCCATCTACGGCTAACTTGCACCTCCATCTACGGCTAACTTTCACCTGCCAGTACCATCTACGGATAACCTACACCTGCCAGTACCTTCCACTTGCCAGTAATATCTATGAATAACTTCCACCTGCC
Organism: Phyllobates terribilis; assembly: GCF_046119375.1. Lineage (NCBI taxonomy): Eukaryota > Metazoa > Chordata > Amphibia > Anura > Dendrobatidae > Phyllobates > Phyllobates terribilis. The sequence continues at coordinate 112,157,005 of NW_027362769.1, read as the reverse complement.
AGTACCATGTACACCTGATTTACACCTGTCAGTTCCATATATGGCTAACTTACACCTGCCAGTAACAACTATACCTAACTTTTCTGCCATCTACGCCTAAATACAACCTTCTAGTAACAACTATGCCTAGCTTCCACTTGCCAGCACATCTACGGCTAAATTCCATCTGCTGGTTGTGAATTGTGTTTTTTATTCCTCTACAAAAATTCTCTGTCCTAAGAGATGATGATTCTTTACCTGCTTAAAAGTTGTTCCAATTATCAATACGACGACTGACGTGTTAGGCTATTAATGTCGTGTGCCGCAATGCTCTGTGTGACTTGTGCAGCGTGGCCCCATACACTGGTAACAGAGTGGTTTACAGCAGCGGTTTAATTTATGAATAATCCTGCCGATCCCTACTGATGCTGATCTCTATTGTTGCTTACCTGTGCTGCTCTCAACACAACTTTACCAATGCTCTTGCTCTCTGCTCCTGCCAGAGTTAAAGGGAATGTGCCATCCAATAAAATATTTTCAACTATTTAAGAAATGTAAAGTATTATTGTTTTATTTGCTTTATTGCATTTTTTAATGGTATAAGATATGAAAAATATGAAAAAAATGTAAAAAGGTATGACATTTTCCACTTTCAAACACTATTGGGGCAGCTGCTGAAATTTGCCATGAAAACCCAGTGTACTGGTGGGTCACTTTACGACTGCAGTAAAAGTGGGCGGGATCTGGTCAAGTGTGTGATGTCTGCTCCACTCCTCTTCTGGGCGTTAGTAAAAGAATAATGGAGGATTATATTCGTTTACTGTATCACACAGGGTGGGATTAGATACATGGACTGTATCACGTGCTGGAATCATATATGCAGAGTAAATCTCAGGCTAGCATTGAATACTCAGAGTGTATCATGCACTGGGATTGGATACACAGATTGCATCACTCACTGGCATTGGATAAGCAAATGGTGCAGCTCTGCGGGCTGTATCACACATGATGGAATTGGATTCGCAGCTCTGAGAGTTGTATCACACATAATGGGATTAGACATGTGGCTCTAATGGTTGCATTACACATGATGGGATTAGATATGCGTCTCTGAGGGTTTTATCACACATGATGGGAATATTTAAGATGCTCTGCGGGCTGTATCATACATGATGAGATTAGATACGTGGCACTGTGGGCTGCCTTACTCATATTGGGATGAGACTAGTGATGGGCGAACACTAAAATGCTCGGGTGCTCGATGCTCGAGTCAAGCACATTGGAATACTCGGGTGCTCGACCCGAGCAACGAGCCCAATGTAAGTCTATGGGAAACTCGAGTATTTTTTAGACGGCTCCCCCCGGCCGTCTGCAGAGGGCCTAAAAATTGGCCAAATCGATGGGAACAGTGCTCGAATGACATGGGAACAGCATGGAGAAGGCCCCTGGCAGCATTTTTGACTCCCAGGTCACTTCTGTCAACAACGTTGTCAGAGTATTACACCACTTTTACGGACTCACAATAAAACATACAAAAACGAAACCAAAATGGATTTTCATGGGAAATATGTTAAGGAACATCCTTTCCAGGGTAATAACTTTTATATAAAGCAAAATAAATAACCAAACCCAAAAATGCTCCTTCCCACCTTGGGCTATGTTCACACGTAGCGTTTTTGATGCGTTTTTTCACTTTTGCGTTGCTTTCAACCGTGACAAATGCATTCACCAGGAAATGTCATTTTAACATTTTACAACCTTATCTGGCCATGTGGTGTGTGAGACATGATCAGACACATCCTGTTTCATTTCTGAAGGAGGGACTCTGAAAGTCACAAAGCCTATTTTTATAGGGCCATCAGGCGGCCTTTACTATTCTTAAAGGGCCAGCAGTCGGCCCTCACTATTCTTAGAGAGCCATCAGCCGGCTATGTTTTATTGTTCCCATTACTAAAGAGTAGGTCTCCTATACTGTTATTGCATATGCAGTGAGTGGCAGGGCTGCCCAAAATTTGGACGCACCCCAATACCACTTTGAATATTTGGACGCACCCTAATATCCCTTTGAAGAGACTTAGAGGAGGGCCTCCTGAAAACAATGTTCCCATTGTTTTCAGGAGGCTATTCACAAGGAATAGGGCACCCACCCCAGCGTAGGGTTAAGCTGAGTCTCAGTGCAGGGACAGCTTTTCCCTCCTATTCCTTAGTTCTAAGTTGTAGTACATAACAGTATGTCCAGCCTCCCATTCAGGATTTTTGGAGGTTTTTTTCAGAGGTGGAGTCGAAAGCTTTACCACCTCATAGAGATTACGATTGCGCTATTGACTTCGTCCCAGATGTTAAGCTCCTTAAGAGTCGGTTGTTTAATCTGACAATTCCCGAGAGGGAGGCTTTGAAGGAGTACCTTCAGACTAGTTTAGCTGCAGGTCACATAAGACCCTCTAAGTCTCCTGTGGCGGTTGGGTTCTTTTTTGTCAAAAAGAAGGATGGGGGTCTTAGGTCATGTCTGGATTTTCAGGAGATTAATAAGATCACTGTGCGCAATCCTTATCCGTTACCACTTATTCCGGATTTGTTTAACCAATTGACCATAGCTAAAAGGTTTTCTAAGATTGACCTTCGTGGGGCATATAATTTGCTGCGAGTGAACGATGGAGATGAATGGAAGACAGCTTTTAACACCCTGGAAGGTCATTTTGAGTGTTTGGCGATGCCTTTTTGGCTTACCAACGCCCCTGCATTTTTTCAAAATTTCATCAATGACATTCTGAGACCCTTGATCGGTAGGAGTGTTATTGTTTATCTGGATGACATTTTGATTTATTCATCGGATCTTGATTCTCATTGGCAGAGAGTCCGCGAAGTTCTTCAGATACTGAGAGATAAAACACTCTTTGCTAAATTGGAGAAGTGTCAGTTTGCTGTCCCGAAATTTAGTTTTTTTGGGTTACTTTGTCTCTTGTGATGGTTTTGAGATGGACCCGGTGAAAGTTCAGGCTGTGCTGGAGTGGCTGAGGCCTGATGATTTGAAGTCCGTACAGAAGTTTTTGGGGTTTGCCAATTATTACAGGAGATTCATAAAGAATTTCTCTGTCATCGCTAAACCCATTACTGATCTCACCAAGAAGAATGCTAATACAGTCCAATGGTCCACTGAGGCTATTGAAGCTTACAGTATCTTGTGTCCTAGAGAGGTTTCGGCCCCAAGGATAATTCCTGGGTGAAAGGCCGAGGACTTCTTGGCCTCAAGGCTAATCAAGGCTTTTCACAGGAGATTTCCTGGTAAGGCTTGGCCTAGAGGATCCGGAGGATCCTCGTAAAAGGGGAGGTACTGTTAGAATCTATGTTGTTTTACTATCGGCCATCTTGTTGTGGTTTGCTGGCTTCTAGTCTTTTCCTCTGGTGCTGTGTGGCTTGGTCACGTGATCTCTGCACTCTTTATTACTCAGCACCTGTCTCCCATTACCCGCTGGACATCAGTGTTGTTACGCTCGTGCTCTGGCTAAGTTGCCTTGTTAAGTTCTTTGCTTTGGACAATTGATATCGAGGGACTTCTTGTTCCACCAGTTTTGTTCCCTTTAATCTTCGCTTCTGCAACTAACTTTTCTGTTAGAAGGTCTCCTGTTTTTGCTCCCAGTCCTTAGATCTTTTAGGGACCCCTTTCCCCTTCCTACAGATCTTCGTTTGAGTTCAGTGCAGGAGTTTCGGTGGGGCTATTCACAAGGAATAGGGCACCCACCCCAGCGTAGGGTTAAGCTGAGTCTTAGTGCAGGGACAACTTTTCCCTCCTATTCCTTAGTTCTAAATTGCAATACATAACACTCCTCGGTTGTCCAACGAACTGTGACCTCTGCCGCCAGCGTTTTCAGATGGGATTTTTTTTAATAGTTCCGCAACAAGGGCCTTCTGGTACCGCCCCATTTTCGTAGACCTGTCCGCCTCAGGAATAAGAGATAGAAAGTTCTCCTTTTAGCGTGGGTCTAGAAGTGTCACCAACCAGTAATGACTGTCACCCAAAATTTTGAGAACGCGAGGGTCATGGGAAAGGCAGCGTAACATAAACTCAGCCATGCGTGCCAGACGGCTAACAGGCAAGACTTGCGTGTCCTCACCAAGAGGATGATTGACCATGCTCTCCTCCTCCTCTCTGTCCTCTGGCCATCCACGCTGAACAGATGGTATGACAGCTGTGCAGGTAGTACTGTCTATAGCGCTTGAAACTAGCTCCTGTTCTTCCTCCTCCTCCTCTTCCTCATTGTCACTCAATCCACGTTGGGATGAGATGAGGCTGGGCTGTGTGTAATCATCCTGTATAGTTCCTTGCTCCATCTCATCGTGCTCCGCCTGCAATGCATCCTCTTTGATTGTGAGCAGAGAGCATTTCAGAAGACAGAGAAGCGGGATTGTGACGCTAATTATGGCGTCATCGCCGCTCACCATCTTGGTGGAGTCCTCAAAGTTTTGGAGGATGGTACATATGTTTGACATCCATGTCCACTCCTGAGGTCTTATGTGTGGAGTCTGAACTGAATACCGATGGCCTTGCTGATGCTGGTACTCAACAACTGCCCTCTTCTGTTCACAAATCCTTCCCAACATCTGCAGTGTAGAGTTTCAATGCATGGGGACATCACACACCAGTCTTTGAGCCGGAAGCTGCAAACCCTGCTGAAACACGGCAAGGGCAGCGGAAGCTGTAGATGACTTTCTAAAATGGGCACACAGGCGGCGTACTTTAACAAGCATATCTGGCAGCTCTGGGTAGGATTTGAGAAACTGCTGAACCACGAGGTTAAGCACATGGGCCAGGCTTGGTACGTGTGTGAGCTCGCCTCGCCTCAGAGCCGCCACCAGGTTCCGGCCATTGTCACACACGACCATGTCTGGCTGTAGGTTCAGCGGTGTGAGCCACATATCTGCCTGCTCTTTCAAAGCTGTCCACAACTCTTCAGCACTGTGCGGTTTGTCACCTAAGCTTATTAGCTTCAGCACAGCCTGTCGCCGCTTGGCCGAGGCTTTGCTGCAGTGCTTCCAGCTTGTGACTGATGTGGTCATTTCGGAGATGGAGGCTGAAGAGGAGAGGGAGGCTGAGGAGGATGAGGTGCAGGAGCTGTAGACTGTGGGGGCAACCCTGATTGACCTAGGGCCCGCAATCCTTGGCATCGGGAGGATGTGTTCCATCTCAAGGTCCGACTGGGTCCCGACTTCCACTATGTTAACCCAGTGTGCCGTTAGCGAGATGTACCGTCCCTGCCCACAAGCACGTGTCCGTGGTTACTTTCCCGGTAACTGCGTTGTTGAGGGCACGGCTAATGTTTTGGGACACGTGCTTTTGTAATGTGAGGACGGCACACCGGGAGAAATAGTGGCGGCTGTGGACCAAGTACCGAGGGACGGCTGCCGCCATCAGGTTGCGGAATGCTTCCGTCTCCACGAGCCTAAAAGGCAACATTTCGAGCGCAAGCAGTCGTGAAATGTGGAGATTTAGTAGTGTGGCTGCGTATTTATGCTTGCGTTCCAAGGACTGGGGTATGAACCACTGAACGCTGCGCTGGGACAAGAACGTGGACGTGCTTCCTGATGCTGCTAGTTGAGAGTGTGCAACGACAGGTGCAGGGCAGGAGGCATCTTCGCATGCACCATGGACAGAGGATTGGCTTGCATGCACAACAGCAGAAGAAGCAATGGTGCCACCCGCAGACATTGTTCCTGGACCCTGGGGTTCGGCCCGCAAAGTCGGGTGCTTTGCTGCCATGTGCCTGATCATGCTAGTGGTGGTCAGGCTGCTAGTTTTGCCACCCCTGCTGATGCTGGCGTGGCAGGTGGTGCAAATGGCCTTTTTGAGATTATCGGCAGAGTCTTTAAAAAAACAACCAGACTCGGGAAGGCCTAACAGTTGTACTGGCAACTTCCTTCATCTTGGTGTTACGGGGAACAGTTGCCTGCCTTCTGTCTGCGGCCACCACACTGCTTCTTCCTGCCTGTTGGGGTGCCCTGCCTCCCTCCCCCTGTGTGCTGCTGTCCTCACTCTGCATGTCCTCCTGCCAGGTTGGGTCAGTTACTATATCATCCACCACCTCATCTTCCACTTCCGCACCCTGGTCCTCCTCCTGACTTTCTGGCAATTGTGTCTCATCATCGTCCACCTCTTGTGACACTTTCCCACCATCACATTTGTGTGACCGTGGCTGCTCAAATATTTGGACATCGCTACATGCGATCTCCTCTTGCCCCGCTTCAAGTGGACCGGGCGAGAGTCCTGAATCTATAAATGGAAAAGTGAATAGCTCTTCAGAGTGTCCAAATGTGGGATCAGTTGTCTCCGGGCACTCGGCATAGTGGGAGGAAGAAGGATCAGGGTGAAGAATATGCGGTACAGACTCACGGCTACTGAGACTTAACCGTGTGGAAGACAGGGTGGTGGTGGCCAAGTGACTGGAAGCATTATCCGCTATCCAACCAACAGCCTTTCGACACTGCTCTGGGTTCAATAGTGGTGTGCTGCGGTCACCTAGGAATTGGGACAGGAAGGTCGGGCGAGAAGATGTGGGTGTTTGTTGTGGCACAATTTCAGCTTGCCCACGGCCTCGGCTTCTGCATGCACCATCACCAACACGTCCAGTTCCCCGGCCCTTGCCATGCGCCTTGCCCATTTTAAATGAGGGACAATATCTTCCACGCTCACTACAAATGGCTGAATTTGGAGCGAAGTTATATGTAATCCGTGTGATGGAGAAACCACAGTTTTAAATACCTGGCCTGTAGGTAACTATTTTGAACAGCAAACCGGTGCCAAAAACTTTGCTGAAACACTGAAAAAAAATTAGAATGGAGGCCAGAAATGGCAGAATTTTCAGAAAACGTATATGTGATCCGTGTGACGGACAAACCACAGTTTTAAATACCTGGCTTGTAGGTAACTATTTTGAACAGCAAACCTGTGCCAAAAACGTTGCTGACACACTGAAAACATTTTTTAATGGAGGCCAAAAATGGCAGTATTTTCATTCAGCGCAATTATATGTGATCCGTGTGACGGACAAACCACATTTTAAATAGCTGGATTTTTAGCGCTGTAAAAAAAATTTGAATGGAGGCCAAAAGTGGCAGTATTTTCACCACAATTATATGTGAATGTGATCCGTGTGACGGAGAAACCACAGTTTTAAATACCTGGCCTGTAGGTAACTATTTTGAACAGCAAACCGGTGTCAAAAACTTTGCTGACACACTGAAAATTTTTTTTAATGGAGGCCAAAAATGGCAGTATTTTCAGCGCAATTATATGTGATCCGTGTGACGGACAAACCACAGTTTTAAATAGCTGGATTTTTAGCACTGTAATGTGGAAAGGACCTGGCTGTATTCTGCAGTGCCAACAAGCAAACGGCGCAGAAAATCTGTGTTCTCTGGATTGCTTTTTAAGCAAATAATGAGGATTAAGATCCCAAAAAAATTATTCCTGGCCCCTGAGACCTGGGCCTATTTCTAGAAATATCTAACAGCAGTAGAAGGCAGAACTGGAATGGAGCCTCTTGTGCTATATGCACTGCAGTCTGCTATATACACTGCCTGCCTATATACACTGCCTGCCTGATATCTCTGCGGATGGATTAGTCCTCAGAAGGACAGTTTGTTGAGATGGATATGTGTAATGTACTAGTTTTCTCCCTACACTACCTAATACACAACCAAATCTCTCTCTAGCTCAGCAGCACCTCTCCCTACACTGCCTGATTGCGGGGTAGACTGATGAGCACAGCGGCGCCAGGTCTGATATAGACCTGATGACACTGTACGGCCAGCCAATCACTGTAATGCCACAACCAACATGGCTGCGGCATTACAGTGAGTGGCAGGCAATCCCTGCATGTTGATTGGCACTCTAAAGAGCGCCAAACATGCAGGGAAGGGACCCGAGCATCCGCCCGAGCATCTCGCAAGTACTCGGCAAGCCCCGAGCATCGAGTACTGAGATGCTCGGGCGAGTAATGAGTACTTGTGAGTATGCTCGCTCATCACTAGGTGAGACACGTTGTTCTGAGGTTTGTATCACACATGATGGGATTATATACGTGGCTCTGAGGGCTGTATCACACATGATGGGATTAGATACGCGGCTTTGCAGGCTGTATTGCACATGATGAGATTAGACACGCAGCTCTGAGGTTTGTATCACACATAATGGAATTAGATACACAGTTCTATGGGTTGTATCACACATGATAAGATTAGATACGCGCTTTGGGCGGCATCACACATGATGGGCATTATATGCGCTGCACAGCGGGCTGTATCACACATGATGGAAATTAGATATGTGGCTCTGCGGACTGTATCACACATGATGGGATTAGATACGTGGCTCTGTGGGTTGTATCATTTATGATGAGATTAGATTCTCATCTCTGTTATGTCAGTGTAAAGCCTTCTTCAGATATCTTTAACACAGGGACGTCTGAATGAAGCGTTACACTGACATTGCAGAGCTCAGTCAGTGTTCAGAGCACAACAGGGTGATGACTACACTGCTGTGCTCTGAACACTGTGGTGACAGCAGTGGTAAGTGGTGGTCGTCAGCCTGACATTGTAGTCCTAATCCCCGGCTACCGCGCCATTCTCACTGCTGTAAAAAGTCTGTACGCAGTGCTCTCACCGCTTTGAGCAGCGCTGCAGCGGTGACCTCTCCAGTGGTGAGAACAGCACGGTATCCTGACAGCAGCACAATGTCAGGCTGCTGATCACTGCCCTGATACTCACCGCATCCCGGCACCTTCTGTCACTCCTCGTGCTGAACACGGTGAGCAGTGACCGGAAGAGATTGTAGCTCATACACCGACCGCAGACATCTATGCCCGGGGATGCCATATTTGTGCTGTGTAAGTGTCACACTCAATAAATAAATAAGAATGGCAGCCCTAGTGGCTGCAGAAATAAATAAATAAATAAAAGGATGTTAAAACACCACATTTAATTTTGTATTAAAAATAATTGATATTACAAAAATAAAAAGATCCCAGTTTAAGTGGAGACGTGGACCATACATACACAACTTACACAGCTTGGTGCTAGAGAACCTGACCAGGTCTGCTAGCCTGCACCACCGGCCAGCAGCTAACTCCATGACTCCATCCCAGTGGCCCCTGTGTAGGGTTTGTCCTTCATCCATTAACCCCTGTAAAGGAATGTGGAATTACAGTGAGTACGGAAAGTATTCAGACCCCTTTAATTTTTCACTCTTTGTTTCATTGCAGCCATTCTTAGAGCCACCACGTGACCATTTTACAGACCACTTACAACAGAGGTGCAGAACCTATGGCCCATGATGCCTCAATGTGGAAACCTCAACCAAATGGATTCAAACATGATTTTCGGTGACTGGTGGCTTGCCCATGTATATTTTTCATGTTTGAGAGCAGAGTACTAACACACATTACAGAAGCAAAGATGCACAATCTACATTCCCTATCAGTCTTTGGAGTGTGGGAGGAAACCAGAGAACCCAGAGGAAACCCACGCAAACACGAGGAGAACATAAAAACTCTTTGCAGATGTTGTCCATTGTGTAATTTGAACCCTGGACCCCAGCGCTGTAAGGCTGCAGTGCTAACCACTGAGCCACTGTGCTGCCCACGTAATAAAAAGCCTCTTTTCTTGGTGTCATGTTTCATGTTTTTTTCATTTTTGTATTAAGGTGAATTAGAATAAAAGAGTCCCTCTATGATGAGTCTATAGGGTAGAGGTTACTTCATGGGAGGACTTTAAATAATCGCGTTCCATGTTGCTATGACAGTCAAAGCACCGGCCAATCAGCTGCCAGCATATAGTGGAAGATACCATATTTTATATTTTAGGGGGAGAGTAGTGTCTTATAGATGTTTAATTATGTATTATTTTGATGAAGGAACGCGTGAAAGTCAACAAACTCCTCCTCACATGATACAATATATCATTATTACATGTGATTGCATCTAAAAACAGTATGTATTTAGAAGACAGGGGCACTTTAAATAAGAGATGAATACGACCCTCTAGTAAATAGTTCTGACCAGTGAGCGATGGCATCACAAACTGCCGCATGATGTAACAATCCAAACATTCCATCTCTATGGCAACCGGACATTCCGCCAGTAACCGTTTTACTGACACAGTGAAAACGCAACATTTCGTATTCACTTTCAGTGAAGTGAGAACCAAAATTCGAGATTGTTATCCGCAATAATGACTGAAAGAAGGTCTACCAGAGCAAATAAAGGGGCCAGATACAAGGAATATGTAGCTGATGGCCTGCTCATTTTTTTCTGGGAAAAGGAAAAACCATGTAAGTGTAAAGTGTAGATGTAAAATAGTTGTACAAAAAATTCCATTAAAGGGAACCCGGTCATTATATTAATACTTACCGAGCTATGGGCAGCATAAGTCAGAGCTTGGTGCACGACTGCAGCCAGCTGTGGTTTTTCTGAAATGCTCCGTCGGCTCCCCCCCCCGCACCACTTTAGTTGATTGACAGGTTTCTCAAGTGTGAACATAGGGAGCGATCTGTCAATCACCTGGAGCGAGGCAGGGATAAGATGGTCATCGGACAGTGACAGGGAGACAGACGGCTATTTAAACACCAGAGAATTTTTAGAGAAAAACATAACTGGCTGCAATTACCACCAATATTCCTAGTAAAATAGATATAAATTACTGATAAGGGAAAAAACCCTCTGGAAGAAAGTCCAAGTTAGAATGCAAACCCCAAATCAGCTGTTATTGTTTCCTAAGCAGATAATTCTCCTAATATTCCCCATTATTTCCAATAGTAGCTGTTCGTCGTATTGAAACAACATATCCAAGAAAGAGAAGAACCCTAAAATTCTTTCTGGAGCAGGCCGCCGTACTCCCTGAAATCGGAGATCCCAATACAGAGGTAGACTGCAGACTGTACACGACGTAAGTCACCATTTGTATAGTACTCTACCTGCTGTGTCAGAGGGGTCATTTACTTTTATGTCCATGTATCAGGGATAGAAGGGGTCTTGTCTCCTTATATCTACAGTACAGAATCTCACAGTTCTTAATGCATTCATTGTCTACTCTAAATAGAGATGAGATTGACGCATCGCTCGGACTTGTGGAACTATCAAGACAATTTGAGGAGAAAAGAATCCCGAACCAGTGAGTTACTCTCAGTGATGGCACCGGCCTGACTATAACTTCATCTTAGCTTATTTCTTGAGAAAGGGATAAAACGTAACTTATAATCACCAAGCATTAAACAACCCCAATAAATAAGTACAATTACTGCACTGAAGTACAAGTCCTGATTCCACAATGTGTCACTCAGGAGATGACTGATACAAACGTAAACAAAATACATACAAATACCCGACGTCTCTTAAGCCTCATAGGTTGTGTACATCAAAGCAACAACTCTCCCTTAAAGATCTCTAGTCTCTAAGCGTTTCAATATCTCACTAGTAGACAACTCATTAGGAGACATCTATTTACAAAGAACTATTATAATACTTAAGTATTATGTAACTCTAAAAGTATTAAAAACTACCATAAATAAAAATAAAAAAAAATCCACAAGCAAATGTGTGTAGGATCTAGTATTAATGCACCTAAACTTCAATAATCCAGTAGGCGACTATGTTCACTACCGCACACTCAAATAAATCCACAGGGCAGTTACTGTTGTGCTAGAATATATAATTTATATGCTGAGCTTCCTTACTCCAGCATACTATATCAGCACTAAAGGAAAGATCACATTTAATCAATGCCCCTTATGCTGACAATTTATTGTCCCTGTGATCCTGCCGCCATAGTATATCAGACAACTTTCGACTGATCGTGTAACTATCCATATGATATATCAGTCGCTCTATTTTCATGGAGTATCCAAATGCATGCTAAGATCATCATCTCGTTTACGATGAGGTCCCCTTTACCTCCTCAGTCGGGGCATTCAATAATGTCCCTCACAGTGAGAGTCATTGCACATAAGCAATGGTATTATCTGCCCTATCAGTCCGATCATTCACCAACGACAGCACACAGTGAGGGTCCAGCTATCATCTATATTGTAAATGTCCCTTATTGTAAATGCCTATAATTCACATTCAGAGTCTAGCATATATCACACTAAACTGCGATCAGGCCCTCACTATTACAAGCATATTGTTATTAGCTCATTTGCCTTCTACCAGAAGTTGTCACACAACATTCAAGTGTGCATAACGCCAAAGATGCTCCCTGCATGGACTATCGTATATAATGAATAGCACCAACAACATGTCCGTTATTTAAAGATAAGGTCACGCCCATTCGCTGACGTCAGACCTGCACGCCTAACCCTAATGTATTTATTGTCTAACCTAAACAGAGATGAGATTGATGTCGCGCTCGCGATTATTGAGCTATCAAGAAGATGTGAGGAGCACAGAACATCTGAGCAGTGAGTTACAATCAGTGATGGCACCAGCCTCACACTATAACCTCATCTCAAGATCTTATTTCTTGTCCGTTACACATGTAGAAAGTCTGGATTTTTTATTCCTTCTTCAGGGCTGAAAAACCAAAAATGAAGAACGACTCAAGGAAAAGAGCTGATAAGACCAGCAAGCCGCCCCCCAAGAAAAGAGCAAAAAAGAGCAACTACCAGTCACCACCATAATTTACCATATTTCTATTATCTATTTTATTTATAGAGCTAGTTTTTTATTCTGATAGTTTTTAGTTTTAGTTAATGATTGAGCGCTTATTTCTATAGTTATAATTATTTCTATATTTTTAAATCTATTTATATTTTTGTATATTTCGCATTTATTATAAATAAGAGATCTATAGTTTTATACGAAAGCGGATAACATCCACGAGCCAGTACCATCTATGGCTAACATCCATCGGCCAGTAACAATTATGCCTAAAATCCATCGGCCAGTAACAACTATGCCTAACATTCATCAGCCAGTAACAATTATGCCTACCGTCCATCTGCCAGTAACAACTATGCCTAACATCCATCTGCCAGTAACAACTATGCCTAATATCCATCTGCCAGTAACAACTATGCCTAACATCCATCGGCTAGTAACAGCTATGCCTAACATCCATCTGCCAGTAACAATTATGCCTAACATCCATCTGCCAGTAACAACTATGCCTAATATCCATCTGCCAGTACCATTGATGGCTAAACTCAACCTGCCAGTACCATCTACCGATAACTTCCACCTACCAGTAACAATGATGCCTAATTTTGACCTGCCTGTACCATCTATACCCAACTTCCACCTGCCAATTCCATCTACGGCTAATATCCACCTGCTGTTATCATCTATGCATAACTTCCTCCTGCCAGAACAACCACCGCCAGCCACCACCATAATTTAACATTTTTTTTATTCATTTTTTTTATAAAGCTAGTTTTTTATTCTTATACATCTATTGGTATTTTTAGATTTAGTGAATGTCATATTTATTTTTCAATTTTTTACTCAATTTATATTTTTTTATATTTTGTATATAGTGTAAATATTGTAAATAAAAGATATATATTTTTATACAAAAGCGTTGGTTGTGGATTGTGTTCTTTATTTCTCTATAAATTTGCTTTGACCTAAGAGATGATGATTAGTGTTGAGTGAGCACTAAAATGCTCGGGTGCTCGAAGCTCGGGCCGAGCTCACCGTGATACTCGGGTGCTCGACCCGAGCAACGAGCCCAATGTTAGTCTATGGGAGACCCGAGCATTTTTGCGGCGGCACTCCCGGCAGTCTGTAGAAAGCCTAAAAAGTGCCCAAAACGATAGTGTCAGTGCTCAAATGACATGGGGACAGCATGGGGATCGCCCCAGGAAGCATTTCTGACCCCCAGGTCACTGCTGTAAACAATGTGGTCAGAGGTATTAAGCCACTTTTACGGGCTCACAATAAAATGTTCAAAAACAAAACTGAAACTGCTTTCCTGTGAAATATGTTAAGGAACATCCTTTCCAGGGTAAAGACTTGTGTATAAGGTAAAATAAATAACCAAAAACAAAAATACTCCTCCACACCTTGGGCTATGTTCACAAGTAGCTTTTTCTTATGCCTTTTTGCACTTTTGTATTGCTTTCAACCGTGACAAATGCATTCACCGGGAAATGTCATTTTAACATTTTACAACCTTATCTGCCATGTGCTGTGTGACACATGCATACAGTGCTGAAAAGACATGGGAACAGCATGGGGAAGACCCCTAGAAGCATCACTGACACCCAGGTCACTGCCTAAGGCTATGTGCCCACGATGCGTTTTCCAAGCGTTTACGCTGCGGAATTTCTGCAGCGTAAACGCTTGGGAAACGCTTGGTAAACCTTCCCCATGGTCTCCAATGCAATTCCGCACTTTCAATGCCCATGTTGCATATTTTTCCGCAGCGTTTATGCTGCGCTCAAACATACGCAGCATGTCCATTAATTTTGCGGACACGCAGCGTAATCGCCGCCATTGACTTGCATTAGAACGCGCCAATTCCGCAAGACTGCATCTGTACTTGCGTAATTGGCGCGTTCTAATGTGCGGATGGTACCCAAGTCTGGAGGAGAGGAGACTCTCATCCAGACCTGGGTACCATAGAATCTGTAAAAAAAAGAATTTAAAATAAAAAATAAAGTTTATACTCACCTTCCGATGTCCTCCCGGTGTTTTGTCCACGCCGTCCGGTCTCTTGCAATGTTCGCGCTGTTGTGAAGGACCTGCCATGACGTCACTGAGTCATGTGACCCATCACATGACTTAATGACGTCACCGCAGGTCCTTCACACCACCGCAAGCAATGCAAGAGACCGGACGCAGCAGAGATGACACCGGGAAGACACCGGAAGGTGAGTATAATCTTTTTTTTAATTTTTTACCATTCTTATTCTTTTTCTTAACTATTACTTGGTCACACTATATAAATCCATTCCATGCCGGTTGCATGGATTTATATAGTGTGACCAACTTGTCAAGCACTTTTCCAAGTGATGCTAAAATCGCTTGGAAAACTGCTTGAAAAAACGCATGCAAAAACGCATGTAAAAAGCTTCTCTCTTGCCGAAAAAAAGCATGTAAATCTGCATGCGTTTTTTTCTGCCAGAGAGAGGCAAAAACGCTCTGCATCAAATCTGCTACGTGGGCACATAGCCTAAAAGTGTGCCCATCAGAAGTGATTCTTGCCGCATCAGAAGATGCAGACTTGCAACTATCCCCGTGCAAGTCCTTGTCCCAGGGCAGTGTTCAATTGTACCTCCCCCATTCCTTGCAGTGCAAGCGCAAGTATGCAGCCTGCCACCCACCCACCCCCAGGCTGCAATACCATACTGCTTGCTTTCTTGCCTAAAAGGCCCAATTTCAAGTGCATGTAGAGGCGGAATCAGGCCACCACGTCATGGCTGCGTCGGCGGCCTGGTATCCATACTCAGTCCCCAGCCGCCCAGCGGCCGGGTGTCCACGCTTGGTCCCCAGCCGCCAGGGGGCGGCCGGGTGTCCATACTCGGTCCCCAGCCGCCCCGCGGCCCCACACACAGTCCCCAGCCGCCTGGGGGCGGCCGGGTGTCCCTAAACAGTCCCCAGCCGCCCCTATTTGTCCCGGTGCGCCTTATACACAAGCGCGCATACCAAAACGTTACCTGTGCCCTCCCCAGTGCATTTAGGGGGAAGGACAGCCTAACCACAAACACGTGGACAAATGAATGTGGCCAGGGATGATCCATCTCACTGACGCCTTCACACTGGGTTAATATTGTGGAAGCCAGGACACAGTTGGACACTGGGATGCAACACGTCCTCCAGACATAGAGGATTGCGGGTCCTGGGTCAATCAGGTTTCAACACAAAGTTTAGAAGGTAGACAGCAGCAGTGGTCGGCCTCCTACACAACGAGTAAATTATTCATGATCATGAGGCCATCCATCTCCTTAGCTTTCTGTTCCTTGGAATGCAAGCGCATGTATGTAGTAGCGGCTAGGCCTGAGGTGGTCAGCGTTTTGGCGCATATCCTACCTCCTCCGAGGATTGCTGGATGTTTTCCTGCTACTATCCCAGTTCTATGACTCCCGTTAAACCAAAGCTTCAGGTGATGAATGAAGGATGAGGTGGTGGCAAAGGAGAAAGAGCAGGAGGAACAGGGACCATTCACATCAATATCAGGCCAGTCAACCACACATGTCTTGTAGGATATGTTTCTGTACCAAAAGGAGCAGTTTGGCTACAAAGTTATAGGGCATACAGTGAGTGCAATGCCTACCAAAAAATTTGAGGCACTCCAATGCCCCTTGGAAGTGACATAGAGGTCAGAGGGACTTAACTAAACCGTTTTTTCCATTTATAGCAACTGGGTCTCCTGTACACTGTTGGCCTAAGCAGTGAATGGAAGGCTTTCCAAAAATTATAAGGAACTGCAATTCCCCTTGAAACAGACGTGGATTACAGCGTATTAAAAACCTTCTACCCATTATTGGGGAGTGGGTCTCCCTTACTGTTCGCCTATGCATTGAAAAGCAAAAGCTGACTAAAATTAGGAGGAAATGCAATGCCCGTTGGAAGAGTCGTGGAGGTTAGAGGTAATTAAAAACAACACTTCAATGCCCCTTGAAAGAGCTGTGGAGTTCAGAGTGGTTTAACCAGACGGTTTTAATGCCCCTTGGAAGAGTGGTGGAGGTCGCAGCTGATTAAAAAGACAATATCAATGCCCCTTGGAAGAGCTGTGGAGTTCAGAGTGGTTTAACTAGACGGTTTTAATGCCCCTTGGAAGAGTGGTGGAGGTCGCAGCTGATTAAAAAGACAATATCAATGCCCCTTGGAAGAGTGGTGGAGGTCGCAGTGGAATAAAAAGACAATATCAAGGCCCCTTGGAAGAGTGGTGGAGGTCTCAGTGGAATATAAAGACAATATCAATGCCCCTTGGAAGAGCTGTGGAGTTCAGCGTGGTTTAACCAGACGGTTTTAATGCCCCTTGGAAGAGCTGTGGAGTTCAGAGTGGTTTAACAAGACGGTTTTAATGCCCCTTGGAAGGGTTGTAGAGGTCGCAGTGAAATAAAAAGACATTATCAATGCCCCTTGGAAGAGTGGTAGAGGTCGCAGTGGAATAAAAAGACAATATCAATGCCCCTTGGAAGAGTGGTGGATGTCGCAGCTGATTTAAAAGACAATATCAATGCCCCTTGGAAGAGTGGTGGAGGTCGCAGTGGAATAAAAAGACAATATCAATGCCCCTTGGAAGAGCTGTGGAGTTCAGAGTATTTAACCAGACGGTTTTAATGCCCCTTGGAAGAGCTGTGGAGTTCAGAGTGGTTTAACAACACGGTTTTAATGACCCTTGGAAGAGTGGTAGAGGTCGCAGTGAAATAAAAAGACAATATCAATGCCCCATGGAAGAGTGGTGGAGGTCGCAGTGGAATAAAAAGACAATATCAATGCCCCTTGGAAGAGTGGTGGAGGTCGCAGTGGAATAAAAAGACAATATCAATGCCCCTTGGAAGAGTGGTGGAGGTCGCAGTGGAATAAAAAGACAATATCAATGCCCCTTGGAAGAGTGGTGGAGGTCGCAGTGGAATAAAAAGACAATACCAATGACCCTAGGAAGAGTGGTGGAGGTTACAGTGAAATAAAAAGACAATATCAATGCCCCTTGGAAGAGATGTGGAGTTCAGAGTGGTTTAACCAGACGGTTTTAATGCCCCTTGGAAGAGTGGTGGAGGTCGCAGCTGATTAAAAAGACAATATCAGTGCCCCTTGGAAGAGTGGTGGAGGTCGCAGTGAAATAAAAAGACAATATCAATGCCCCTTGGAAGAGTGGTGGAGGTCGCAGTGGAATAAAAAGACAATATCAATGCCCCTTGGAAGAGCTGTGGAGTTCAGAGTATTTAACCAGACGGTTTTAATGCCCCTTGGAAGAGCTGTGGAGTTCAGAGTGGTTTAACAAGACGGTTTTAATGACCCTTGGAAGAGTGGTAGAGGTTGCAGTGAAATAAAAAGACAATATCAATGCCCCATGGAAGAGTGGTGGAGGTCGCAGTGGAATAAAAAGACAATATCAATGCCCCTTGGAAGAGTGGTGGAGGTCGCAGTGGAATAAAAAGACAATATCAATGCCCCTTGGAAGAGTGGTGGAGGTCGCAGTGGAATAAAAAGACTATATCAATGCCCCTTGGAAGAGTGGTGGAGGTCGCAGTGGAATAAAAAGACAATATCAATGCCCCTAGGAAGAGTGGTGGAGGTTACAGTGAAATAAAAAGACAATATCAATGCCCCTTGGAAGAGCTGTGGAGTTCAGAGTGGTTTAACCAGACGGTTTTAATGCCCCTTGGAAGAGTGGTGGAGGTCGCAGCTGATTAAAAAGACAATATCAGTGCCCCTTGGAAGAGTGGTGGAGGTCGCAGTGGAATAAAAAGACAATATCAATGCCCCTTGGAAGACTGGTGGAGGTCGCAGTGGAATAAAAAGACAATATCAATGCCCCTTGGAAGAGCTGTGGAGTTCAGAGTGGTTTAACCAGACGGTTTTAATGCCCCTTTGAAGAGCTGTGGAGTTCAGAGTGATTTAACAAGACGGTTTTAATGCCCCTTGGAAGAGCTGTGGAGTTCAGAGTGGTTTAACAAGATGGTTTTAATGCCCCTTGGAAGAGTGGTGGAGGTCGCAGTGGAATAAAAAGACTATATCAATGCCCCTTGGAAGAGTGGTGGAGGTCGCACTGGAATAAAAAGACAATATCAATGCCTCTTGGTAGAGTGGTGGAGGTTACAGTGGAATAAAAAGACAATATCAATGCCACTTGGAAGAGCTGTGAAGTTCAGAGTGGTTTAACCAGACGGTTCTAATGTCCCTTGGAAGAGTGGTGGAAGTCGCAGTGGAATAAAAAGACAATATCAATGAGCCATGGAAGAGACGTGGAGGTCACAGTAGCTTAACAATCCGGTTTTAATGCCCCTTACAAGAGCCATGCAGTACAGCATCTTAAAAACATTATTCCCATTATTGGGGAGTGGGACTTCCATAGTCTTTGCCTATGCCTTCCAAGCAAAAGCTGCCAAAAATTAGGACGGAGGAACTTGCAATGCTAGCAAACAAGAGCCATGCAGTACAGCATCTTAAAAACATTATTCCCATTATTGGGGAGTGGGTCTCCCATAGTCTTTGCCTATGCCTTCCAAACAAAAGCTGCCAAAAATTAGGATGGAGGAACTTGCAATGCCCCTTACAAGAGCCACACAGTACAGCATCTTAAAAAAATTATTCCCATTATTGGGGAGTGGGTCTCCCATAGTCTTTGCCTATGCCTTCCAAGCAAAAGCTGCCAAAAATTAGGACGGAGGAACTTGCAATGCTGACAAACAAGAGCCATGCAGTACAGCAACTTAAAAACATTATTCCCATTATTGGGGAGTGGGTTTCCCATAGTCTTTGCCTATGCCTTCCAAGCAAAAGCTGCCAAAAATTAGGATGGAGGAACTTGCAATGCTGGCAACATGGACTAAGGTCACCCTGGTGGTATAGTGGTGGTGGAGACTGAGGATAAGGAGAAGAGCAAAATACAGCTGAAATTAGGAAGCGTATACCCATGTGTGGGTGTGAAGCGGTGCATGGGAATACACCTCCCGAAATAACACAGTGGTTTTGACTTTATGTTACTCTGCTGTCATTTGGTGGTGTTGAGAAGTCTCGCCCAATCCAGCCCTTGTTCATTTTGATAAGGGTCAGCTTGTCAGCATTGTCACTTGACAGGCGAGTGCGCTTATCAGTTATAATTCCCCCAGCGGCACTTGAAACATGCTCCGATAACACGCTAACGGCAGGGCAGGCCAGGACCTCCAAGGCGTACAGAGCAAGTTTATTACAAGTGTCCAGCTTGGATACTCAAAAATTAAAAGGCACAGAGGAATCACGGAGGACACTGGTACGGTCGGCGAGGTACTCCCTCACCATCTTTTGAAACTTTCCACTCCTTGTGAGAATACCCCACGCCTCAGGGCCTGTAAGCTGGGTGGGTCTCAGAAAACTGTCCCAGAACGTTGACAGTGTTCCCCTGCCTCTGCTGGATTAGAGTTGCATCTCTCTCGCCTGTACGCCTTGGTTGGGCAACGAACTGTGACCTCTGCCGCTAGCGTGTTCAGATGGGAATTTTTTTAACAGTTCTGCAGCAAGGGCCTTCTGGTACTGCCCCATTTTTGTAGACCTCTCCACCTCAGGAATAAGAGAGTGAAAGTTCTCCTTGTAGCGGGGGTCTAAAAGTGTCACCAACCAGTAATGACTGTCACCCAACATTTTGACAATGCGAGGGTCACGGTTAAGGCAGCGTAACATAAAGTCAGCCATCCGTGCCAGACTGGTAACGGGCAAGACTTCCGTGTCCTCACCAAGATGACGACTGACCATGCTTTCCTCCTCCTCCTCCTCCCTCCTGTCCTCAGGCCACCCACACTGAACCGACGGTATGACAGTTGTACAGGTACTACCGTCTACAGCGCATGATACCAGCTCCTGTTCTTCCTCCTCCTCCTTCTCTCCCTCATTGTCCCCCAATGCACGTTGTGATGAGATGAGGCTGGACTGTGTGTAATCGCCCGCTACGGCTTCTTGATCCATCTCATCATACTCTAGCTGCAATGCCTCCTCTTTAATTCTCTGCAGAGAGCGTTGCAAAAGACAGACAAGTGGGATGCTGATGCTAATGATGGCGTCATCGCCACTCACCATCTTGGTGGACTCCTCAAAGTTTGTCGAGATGGTACATATGTCAGACATCCGGGTCCACTCCTGAGGTCTTATGTGTGGAGTCTGACCTGAATATAGACGGCCTTGTTGCAGCTGTTACTCTACAACTGCTCTCTTCTGCTCACCTTTGCAACATGTGGAGGGTAGAGTTCCAACGTGTGGGGACATCACACACCAGTCAGTGTGCCGGAAGCTGCAAACGCTGCTGCAACACAGCAAGGGCGGCGGAAGCTGTAGCCGACTTGCGAAAATGAGCTGACAGGCGGCGTACTTTGACGAGCAGATCTGGCAACTCGGGGTACGATTTAAGAAACCGCTGAACCACGAGGTTAAGCACATGAGCCAGGCATGGTACGTGTGTGATCTCACCTCACCTCAGAGCCGCTATTGTCACACACGACCATGCCTGGATGTAGGTTCAGAGGACTCAGCCACAGATCTGCCTGCTCTTTCACAGCTGTCCACAACTCACAAGCAGTGTGAGGTTTATCACCTAAGCTTATGAGTTTCAGCACAGCCTGTTGCCGCTTGGCTGAGGCAGTACTGCAGTGCTTCCAGCTTGTAACTGATGTGGTGATATCTGAGATGGAGGCTGAACATGAGGAGGAGGAGGATGATGATGCGCAGGAGCTGTACACTGTGGGGGAACTCTGACTGACATAGGGCCCGCAATCCTCGGTGTGGGGAGGATGTGTTCTGTCCCAAGGTCCGACTGGGTACCGGCTTCCACTATGTTTACCCAGTGTGCCGTCAGGGAGATGTACCATCCCTGGCCACAAGCACTTGGCCACGTGTCCGTTGTCAGGTGGACTCTCCCAGTAACTGCGTCGTTGAGGGCACGGCAGATGTTTTGGGACACGTGCTTGTGTAGTGCGGGGATGGCACATCAGCCAAAATAGTGTCGGCTGGGGACCGAGTACCGAGGGACGGCCACCGCCATAAGGTTGCGGAAGGATTCCGTCTCCACCAGCCTAAAAGGCAGCATTTCCAACGCAAGCAGTCGTGAAATGTGCGAATTTAGGACTGTGGCCTGTGGGGCGTTGGCTGCGAATTTGCGCTTTCATTCAAAGGTCTGGGATATGGACAATTGAACGCTGCAGTGGGACGTGGACGTGGACGTTGATGCTGTTTCTTGAGAAACTGCCAGAACAAGTGAAGACTGAGAGGAGGGGGCATCTTTGTATGCAGTATGGAAAGGGGATTGCGTTGCATGCACAACAGCGGAAGAAGCAGTGGTGACACCCGCTGACACTGCTCGTGGACCCTGGGGTTCGCCCCACAAAGTCGGGTGCTTTGCTGACATGTGCCTGATCATGCTAGTGGTGGTCAGGCTGGTAGTTTTGTCACCCCTGCTGATGCTGGCCTGGCAGGTGGTACAAATGGCATTTTGGGGTTATCAGCAGAGTCTTTAAAAAAATTCCAGACTCTGGAAGACCTACCGGTTGTACTGGCAACGTCCCTCGTGTTGGTGTTACGGGGAACAGTTGCCCGCCTTCTGTCTGCGGCCACTACACTGCTTCTTCCTGCCTGTTGGGGTACTCTGCCTCCCTCCCCCTGTGTGCTGCTGGCCTCGCTCTGTGTGTCCTCCTGCCTCGTTGGGTCAGTTACTAGATCATCCACCACCTCCTCCTCTTCCACTTCCGCACCACGGTCCTCCTCCTCACTCTGTGGCAATTGTTTCTCATCATCATCCACCTCTTGTGACAAATTGCCAGCGTCGCCTTCCTGTGGCCGTGGCTGTTCAAATATTTGGCCATTGCTACAAGGGATCTCCTCTTCTACCACTTCAAGCCTAGCAGGCGAGGGGCCCAAATATGGAAATGGACCAGTGAACAGCTCTTCAGAGTGTCCAACTGTGGGATCAGTTGCTGTCTGACGACACTTTGCATGGTGGGAGGAAGGAGCATCAGGGTGAGAAGGAGTATGCGGTCAAGACTCATGGCTACTAAGACTTGACCGTGTGGAAGACACACAGGAGGTGGTGGTGCCCAGGTGACTGGAAGTATTATCTGCTATCCAATTAATAACTTCACACTTATCACTTCGCAATAGTGGTGTTGTTGTGTGCTTCCCTAGTAATTCGGTCAAGAACTGGGAGAGAGAAGTTGTGGCTGTTGGTTGTGGCACATTTTCACCTTGGCCACGGCCCCGTCCTCTGCACGCACCATCACCAGAACGTCCAGTTCCACGTCCTTTGCCATGCGCCTTGCCCATTGTAAATTAAGTGAAATAGCTTACACTCGCATTATCAATGGCAAAAGGGTAATAAAAAGGAGATTAGAACCGTGGAAGTGGAAAACCACAGTTCTAGTTCTCTGGCCTACACCAGAATCTTTTAAGCAGATATATTTGTGTCTGAACAGTCAGCGAGACACTTAAAATGTTTATTTTTTTATGGAAAAAAGGCATAAAAGTGGATAATACAGAGATTTGAACTGTGGACGTGCAAAACCACAGTTCTAGTTATCTGGCCAAAACCAGACTCTTTTAAACAGATATATTTGTGTCTGAACACTTACAGACACACTCAATTTTTTTTGGGGGCGGCAAAAAATACCAAAAGGTTAATAAAATGGGTATTTGTACAGTCTGACTGAGGAAAATAAATAAATAAGAGGATTTAGATGAAAAAAAAGGATTTTTCCTGGCCCCTGAGACCTGGGGCTAAGTCTAGCAATTTAAGCAGCAGCAGCACACAGGACTGTAATGCAGTATTTGTTGGTATAACCACTGCGTTTCCGAAACAGCCTGCCTGCCTGCCTGATATCTGGGATGGATATTAGTCCTCAGAAGGACTGTTTGTTTGATTTTGCAGGCTTTAGAGACCATACACTACCTATTTTGCAGTTTAAATCTCTCCCTAGCTCAGCAGCACTCTCCCTACACTGTCTGATCCGGAGTGACTGTGTCCAAGATGGCGGCGCCCGATTTTAAATACTCGAGGTGACGCTGTGCGGCCAGCCAATCACTGTAATGCCCACAATCAACATGGCTGCAGCATTACAGTGACTGGCTGGCAATCCCTGCATGTTCATTGGCTCTGTAAAGAGCGCCAAACATGCAGGGCGGAGACCCGAGCTCCCGCCCGAGTAACCCGAAAATGCTCGGTGCTCGACAAACATCCTAAGTAGTGAGATGTTCGGGCGAGTACTGAGCAGTGTCGAGCATGCTCGCTCAACACTAATCATTATTATATGTGACTACATCCAAAAACAGGATTTTGAAGACAGTTGCACTTTAAATAAGAAGTGAATACGACCCTGCAGTAAGTAGTTTTGCCCAGCGGCAACTGACGCTTCTGCAAGTAACAGTTTTACTGACACAGTGAAAACGCGACATTTCATATTCACTTTCTGTGATGTGAGAACCAATATTGAAATTGCTGTCTGCAATAATGACTGAAAGAAGGTCTACCAGAGCAAATAAAGGGGCCAGATACAAGGAATATGTAGCTGATGGCCTGCACAACTTTTTCTGGGAAAGGAAAAACCATGTAAGTGTAAAATGAAGACGTAAAATAATTCTATAATAAAATTCCTTTATGGGGACCCAGTCATTAGATTCATACAGTGACTGAAAAAGTTCACGGGAATGAATATGTTTTCAATATTTTTTCACGTGACACCCACAAACTTAAATGTTTTTTATTTGGATTTTATGTGATACCAACACAAATTAGCAAGTATTTGTGAAGTGTTAAGGAAATGATACATATTTTTTAAATATTTAAAAAACATAAATCTGAACATTGTGACGTGCATTTGTATTCTGTCCCCCTGATACAATACTTTGTAGAACCAACTATTGCTGTAATTACCGCTGCAAGTCTTTAGGGGTCTGTCTCCACTAGCTGTCACATCTAGAGACTGACATTTCTGCCCATTCTCCACACTCGCTCTAGATCAGTGAGATTGGATGGAGGCGTCTGTGAACAGCAATTTTCAAATCTTGCCACAAATTCTCAATGGGATTTATGTCTGGACTGTGACTGGGCCATTTCCAGACATGAATATGCTTTGAACGAAACCATCCATTGTAGCTCTAGCAGTATCTATAGGGTTGTTGTCCTGCTGGAAGGTAAACCTTCAACCCAATCTCTTACACGTTTTCCTCCAGGATTGCACTGTATTTAGTGCCATCCATCTTTCCATCAACTCTGACTAGCTTCCCTATCTTAAGAAAAGCTTCCCTCCACCATGATGCCACCACCATATGTGATGGTGTGGATGGTGTTTTAAGTGCAATTTGCATTTAGCCCAAAATTTCTCCTTTGGCCTGATCTGACCAGAGCACCTTCTTCCACATGTTCGCTGTGACCCACTACATGGCTTTTTGCAAATTGCAAATGGGACTTCTTATGGCTTCTGGAATATAAAACTAATAGTTATCCTGTGGACAGATTCCCCCACCTGAGCTCTGTGATATGTTCTTAGCCTGTGCTATTTTTTTTATAATCTAACCCTGCTTTACTTTTTGCCACAACTTTATCCCTGACCTGTCTGGTGTGTTCCTTGGTTTTCATGATGCTGTTTGATTCCTAATGTTCTCAAACACATCTCCGAGGCCTTCACAAAACAGCTGTAGTTATACTGTGAATAATTTACACACAAGTGGACTCAATTTATTAATCATGTGACTTCTAGAGGCAAATGGTCACTCAGGATTTTATCTAGGGGTATCAGCTTACAGGGGGGCTGTATACAAATGCACGTTACAATTTTCAGATATATATTTACCAAATAATTAGAAAATCATGTATCTTTTCCTTTACACATCACAAAGACTTGATACTACAGCATCATATAAAATCCCAATAAAATACATTTAAGCTTGTGGGTGTAAAGTGAAAAAATGTGGAAAAGTTCACAGGGTATGAATAATTTTTCAAGGCACTGTAAATGTTGCCCGAACTACGGGAAACATGAAGGAGACTTTGGCTGCACGATTGCAGCCAGGTGTGTTTTTTTCTGAAATGCTCCGGCGGCTTTTCCTTACACCATTCTAATTGATTGACAGATCTCTCAAGTGTGAACATAGGAAGAAATCTGTCAATCACCTAGAGAGAGGAAGGGAGAAAACGGGATGGTCACCGGACGGTGGAAGGGAGACGAACGGCTATTTAAAATATATTTACTCTGAAACGCCAGAGAATTTTTAGAAAAAACACCTGGCTGCAATGAATTGAGTGACAGGCTCCCTTTAATTCTCCTAATGTTCCCCATTTTCTCCACTATTAGCTGGTCGTCAAGCTAAACCAACATATAGAAAGAGAAGAACACTAAAATTCTTCCTGGAACAGGCCGCCGTACTCCCTGAGATCAGAGATCCCGATAAAGAGGTAGACTGCAGACTGTACACAACGTAATTCACCATTTGTATAGTACTGTACCTGCTGTGTCAGAGGGGTCATTTACTTTTATGTCCATGTGTCAAGGATAGTAGGGATCTTAAGTGCAAAATCTCACAGTTTTTAATGCATTCATTGTCTATTCTAAATAGAGAAGAGATTGACGCATCGCTCGGACTTGTGGAACTCTCAAGACAATTTGAGGAGAAAAGAATCCCGAACCAGTGATTTACTCTCAGTGATGGCACCGGCCTGACTCTATAACTTTATCTTATCTTATTTCTTGTCCGTTACACAGACTCTCTGAGAAAGGGATAAAATGTACCTTATTATCACCAAACATTAAACAAACCCAATAAATAACTACAATTAGAGCAGGAAAGTACAAGTCCTGATTAACCAATATGCCACTCAGGAGATGACTGATACGTACAGAAACAAAATACATACAAATACCGAACGTCTCTTAAACCTCATAGGATGTGGACATCAAAGCAATAACTCTCCCTAAAAGGTCTCTAGTCTCTACGCCAGTGTTCCCCAACTCCGGTCCTCAAGAGCCACCAACAGGTCATATTTTCTGGATTTCCTTAGTATTGCCCAGGTGATAATTGCATCACATGGACAGGAAATAACTCCATCACCTGGGCAATACTAAGGAAATCCTGAAAACATGACCTTTTGGTGGACCTGGACGACCGGAGTAGGGGAACACTTCTCTACGCGTTTCGTCATCTCACTAGCAGATGACTCATCAGGAGACATCTATTTACAAAGACCTATTATAACACATAAGACCATCATGTAACTCTTATGGTAATAGAGTTACTGTTGTGCTAGAATATATCATTTATATGTTCAACCTCTTTACTCCTACATACTATACCAGCACTAAAGGCAAGATCACGTTTAATTGCTTACAATTGCTTACAATTAATTGCTTACAATTAACTGCTTTCAATTTAATTGCTGACAATTTATTGTCCCTGTGATCCTCCCTCCATAGTATATCAGACAACTTTGAACTGATCGTGTAACTATCCATATGATATATCAGTCGCTCTATTTTCATGGATTATCCAAATGCATGCTAAGATCATCATCTCGTTTACGATGAGGTCCCCTTTACCCCTCAGTCGGAGTGTTCAATAATTGTCCCTCACAGTGAGAGTGATTGCACATAAGCCCCAGCTCTTATATCATTTGGGATCTGGTATTATCTGCCCTATCAGTCCGATCATTCACCAACGACAGCTCACAGTGAGGATCCAGCTATCATCTGTATTGTAAATGTCCCTCATTGTAAATTTCTATAATTTGCATTCAGAGTCTAGCATATATCACACTAATCCGCGATCAGGCCTTCTCTATTACAAGCATATTGTTATTAGCTCATTTGCTTACTACCAGTTGTTTTAAGTTGCCACACAACATTCAAGAGTGCAGGATGCCAAAGATGCTCCCTGCATGTGTAAGGAGGTGGATATATTGCCCACGTTCACCCTTAAAGAAACAAGTATATTGTTATAATGTGTAATGTGAATGCGTTGATGAGGTTTATATGTGTAGTGATCATTGTTGTTGCCAACGAGGCTATATTCTCTCCAGCAACAGGTAGTTGATAGGGAAGCAAGAGTTAATGGTTGAGACTAGCCTAGAGTGGGAGGGGCTAAGCTGAAGGTACACTAAACAGATTCCTGTTGAGACATCATATAGGGCCTGGAGTGCATAGAGAAAGGACCTAAGGTTCAATGTGAGCAATGCCACATTCTTTGGTGTCCCTAAGTGAGAGAAGACCAAAAGAAAGAGATAACAAGATCTAGAGCAGAAGTGACTGAGAGACAGAGTGATTTTCCAGAGACGGGTCCTGAGAGAGGATGCCTTGCAGTAAGGCCCAAAGTTTAAATCTCCAAGAGGTAATGGGCCTAGACAGGACTGAGTACAAGAGACGAACAGAGTAGCCGTGGAGAGGGTTCCAGAGCGTCAGCATTAGAGAAGATAAGTACCGGTCATACTGGCACCATAGATTCCCAGAAGGGGTAAGAAAAAGCAGAACTCGTTGAGTAAAGGACTCTTACTAAACAGAACTGTAGTGTCGAGCTGGGTTAATAATAATAATAATAATAATTTTTATTTTTATAGCGCCAACATATTCCGCAGCACTTTACAAATTTTAGGGGGGACTTATACAACAATACAGAATAAACATAACTCATATCGAAAGGAGTGAGGGCCCTGCTCGCAAGCTTACAGTCTATGAGGAAATGTGGGTATTGGGAATTAATTGAACTGTCCTGGGTAATGCATTCCAAAGAATTGGCGCAGCACGCGAGAAATCTTGGAGACGGGAGAGGGAAGTTCGGATTATGGAGGATTTAAGTTTTAAGTCATTGGCAGAACGGAGGGCACGTGTAGAGTGGTAGACTGAGACAAGGGAGGAGATGTAGGGGGGTACTGAAGCATGGAGCGCTTTGTGAGTAAGCATAATACGTTTAAATTGAACTCTATATTGGATGGGTAACCAATGCAATGACTGGCACAGGGAAGAGGCATCGGTGTAGCGGTTGGCGAGGAATATGATCCTGGCTGCTGCGTTAAGGACGGATTGGAGAGGGGAGAGTTTAGTAAGAGGGAGCCCGATAAGTAGAGAGTTGCAGTAGTCCAGACGAGAATGAATAATAGCGACAGTAAGAGTTTTTGCCGAGTCAAAGGTGAGAAAAGGGTCAAAGGGTTGTGGTGAAGTAATGAGAAGCAGTGAATGCAGGGGACAAGTTAAGAGGGAGGAATTGAAACTGCATGGAAAAGGACCCAAGTTGTGAAAGGAAATGTTCATAAGATAGTGTACCAGCTGTCTCCTGTATATATCACTTCCCAAGTTAATAATTAGTAAAATTATTATTGAACTGTTCGTATCTCTCCTTGAACTGTAAAACATCTGGTCCTGGCCAACCAACAACATTGGTTAATGTGGCCTGAACAGGCATGGCGCCCTCACAGCACAAATCCTCACACCCAGCCAGGACCCCCACCTTCATGTAACATGCCGGGGCATAAGACACGAGTACCACGCCCACAGCTGCCGCCCCATGCCACGTTACACATGCTAACATCGGTTACACATGTATAATGTATGGCGCCACCAACATGCTGGTCACTTAAAAATAAGGTCAAGCCCATTTGCTAACGTCATACCCATGTCCATGTCTGAATGCGATTGGCTACGCCTGAGCCAAATGCACACTTAACCTTAATGTATTCATTGTCTCATCTAAACAAAGATGAGATTGATGTCGCGCTCGCGATTATTGAGCTATCAAGAAGATGTGAGGAGCACAGAACATCTGAGCAGTGAGTTACAATCAGTGATGGTACCAGCCTCACACTGCACGAATCTCAAGATCTTATTTCTTATCCATTACACATGTAGAAGTACAGGATTTTTTATTCCTTTTTCACGACAGAAAAACCAAAGAAGAACGACTCAAGGAAAAGAGCTGATAAGACCAGCAAGCCGCCCCCCAAGAAAAGAGCAAAAAAGAACTAATAGTGATGAGGTAACACATAGCGCCGATGCCTTCATTTCTGCGTGGGGGAAGGGAGAGGAGGACCACAATGTGCTACATATTGTAACAAAGGCCGACACATCACAGTGGTCAGGAATGGTACAAAGAACCATGATTATATGTCTGCAGTGAATGAAGATTTCACTAAACTTTGTTTTTCTTTTTATGTTTTCTTGTTCTAGGTCAGATCTGGGCAACGTGCGGCCCGCGGGCCACATCTGGCCCTCTGGCTGTTCCAGTCCGGCCCGCGGACCGAGACAGCCGAAGGGCTGATAACAGTGGCCCACGAGCCGCACTGCACCGCACGCCGTCACCGCTCGCCGTCACTGCCCGCCTGCACACCGTCACCGCTGTCTCAATCCGTGGTCTCAATCCGCGGTGAATGCATTGGTGGAGGAGGGGCCGCCACTTCCCTCTTCCACCAATCAGCGTTAGAAACAGCTGACACAATGGCATCAGCCTGCACACTGCGGAGAGTCAGTGCATCAGAGACAGGAGCGTAGGGAAACGGGGAGTGAAGTAAGTATATGCTGGACACAGGGGGGGCTTTAATGCTGGACACAGGGACGGCTTTGCTTTGATGCTGGACACAGGGGGGCTTTAATGCTGGACACAAGAGATGCTTTAATGCTGGACACAGGGGGGGCTCTCATGCTGGACACAGGGGGGCTCTCATGCTGTACATAGTGGGGCTCTCATGCTGGACATAGTGGGGGGCTCTCATGCTGGACACAGGGAGGGCTGTCATGCTGGACACAGGGGGGTCTCATGCTGGACACAGGGGGGGCTCTCATGCTGGACACAGGGGGCTCTCATGCTGGACACAGGGGGGGCTCTCATGCTGGACACAGGGGGGTCTCATGCTGGACACAGGGGGGTCTCATGCTGGACACAGGGGGGACTCTCATGCTGGACACAGGGAGGGCTGTCATGCTGGACACAGGGGGGGTCTCATGCTGGACACAGGGGGGCTCTCATGCTGGACACAGGGGGGGCTCTCATGCTGGACACTAGGGAGGGCTGTCATGCTGGACACAGGGGGGCTCTCATGCTGGACATAGGGGGCTCTCATGCTGGACACTAGGGAGGGTTGTCATGCTGGACACAGAGGGGCTCTCATGCTGGACACAGGGGGGGCTCTCATGCTGGACACTAGGGAGGGCTGTCAGGCTGGACACAGGGGGGGCTCTCATGCTGGACATGGGGGGCTTTAATGCTAGACACTGGGGGGCTTTAATGCTGGACACTGGGGGGCTGTCATGCTGGACACTTGGAAGGGCTGTCATGCTGGACATGAGGAGGCTCTCGAGCTCTCATACTGGACATGGGAGGGTGGGTGGTGCACATGCTGGACATGGGAGGGCTGTGTGGGGCTCATGCTGGACATGGGGGGCTGTGTATGGCTCATGCTGGACACGGGAGGGCTGTGTGGGGCTCATGCTGGACATAGGGGGCTGTGTGGGGCTCATGGTGGACACAGGAGAGCTGTGTGGTGCTCATGCTGGACACGGGAGGACTCTGTGGGGCACATACTGTACATGGGAGGGCTGTGTGGGGCTCATGCTGGACATGGGAGGCTGTGTGGGGCTGATGCTAGACATGGGGGGCTGTGTATGGCTCATGCTGGACACCGGAGGGCTGTGTGGGGCTCATGCTGGACATGGGGGGCGGCTGTGTGGGGCTCATGCTGGACATGGGGGGGCTGTGTGGGGCTCATGCTGGACTTGGGGGCTGTGTGGGGCTCATGCTGGACATGGGGGGCTGTGTGGGGCTCATGCTGGACATGGGGGGGCTGTGTGGGGCTCATGCTGGACATGGGGGGCTTTGTGGGGCTCATGCTGGACATGGGGAGGCTGTGTGGAGCTCATGCTCATGTTAATATTAATATTGAGCAGAATTCATTTCAGCCTATTGGTTCGGCCCTCCCCAACAGTCACGGTCTCTCATGTGGCCCCTCGGGAAAATTAATTGCCCACCCCTGTTCTAGGTGGTGACTGCCCCATAACATCAGCACCACCAGCTATGACCACCAGCCAAGATCGCCTGCCATTAACAACTCTGCCTAAATAAGAAAAGCTGCCACTAAATGTCAAGAACAACCACCAGCCACCACCATAATTTAGCATATATATTATCTGTTTTTTATAGGGTTTGCCATTTATTCTCATACATACATTGTTATTTTTAGATTTAGTTAATTTTTGAGCATTTATTACTGTAGTTACAATTATTTTTATATATTTTTTATCTATTTATCTTTTTGTATATTTTGTATATATTATAAATAAGAGATTTATATTTTTATACCAAAGTGACTAACATCAATCTGCCAGTAACATCTATGCCTAAACATCCATCTGCCAGTACCATCTATGGCTAACTTCCAACTGCTCGTACCATCCATGCCTATCTTTTACCTGCCAGTTCCATCTAAGGCTAATTTCCACCTGCCAGAACCATCTATGGATAACTTCCACCTGTTAGTAACAACTAAGACTAACTTACACCTGCCAATACCATCTAAGAAAAACTTCTATCTGACAGTCCTATCAACGGCTAACTTACACCTGCCAGTACCATCTACGGATAACTTCCACCGGCCAGTACTATCTACGGATAACTTCCACCTGCCAGTACCATCTACGGATAACTTCCACCTGCCAGTACCATCTATGAATAGCTTCAACCTGCCATTACCATCTACAGATAACTTCTACCTGCCAGTACCATCTACAGATAACTTCCACTTGCCAGTACCATCAATTAATAACTTCCACCTGCCAGTACCATCTACGGATAACTTCCACCTGCCAGTACCATCTACGAATAGCTTCAACCTGCCAGTACCTTCTACGGATAACTTCTACCTGCCATTACCATCTACAGATAACTTCCAGCTGCCAGTACCATCTACAGATGACTTCCACCTGCCAGTACCATCAACTAATAACTTCCACCTGCCAGTACCATCTCCAGATAACTTCCACCTGCCAGTTCCATCAGCTAATAACTTCCACCTGCCAGTACCTTCTACGGATAACTTCTACCTGCCAGTACCATCTACGGATAACTTCCACCTGCCAGTACCATCAACTAATAGCTTCCACCTGCCAGTACCATCTACAGATAACTTCTACCTGCCAGTACCATCTACGGATAACTTTTACCTGCCAGTACCATCTACGGATAACTTCCAACTGCCAGTACCATCTACGGATAACTTCCTCCTGCCAATACCATCAACTAATAACTTCCACCTGCCAGTACAATCTACGGATAACTTCCTCCTGCCAGTACCATCTACAGATAACTTCCTCCTGCCAGTACCATGTACGGATAACTTCCACCTGCCTGTACCATCTATACCTAACTTACACTGGTCAGTTTCATCTAGAGCTAATTTGCAGCTGCCAGTAACAACTATAACTAGCTTTTCTGCCAGTACCATTTTCGGCAAACTACCACCTGCCAGTATCATCTACGGCTAACTTCCACCGGCCAGTACTATCAACGAATAGCTTCAACCTGCCAGTACCATCTACAGATAACTTCTACCTGCCAGTACCATCAACTAATAACTTCCACCTGCCAGTACCATCAACTAATAACTTCCACCTGCCAGTACCATCTACAGATAACTTCCACCTGCCAGTACCATCTCTGAATAGCTTCAACCTGCCATTACCATCTACAGATAACTTCTACCTGCCAGTACCATCTACGAATAGCTTCAACCTGCCAGTACCATCTACAGATAACTTCCACCTGTCAGTACCATCAACTAATAGCTTCAAACTGCCAGTACCATCTACAGATAACTTCCACCTGCCAGTACCATCAATTAATAACTTCCACCTGCCAGTACCATCTACGGATAATTTCCACCTGCCAGTACCATCTACGAATAGCTTCAACCTGCCAGTACCATCTACGGATAACTTCTATCTGCCATTACCATCTACAGATAACTTCCAGCTGCCAGTACTATCTACAGATAACATCTACCTGCCAGTACCATCTACGGATAACTTCTACCTGCAAGTACCATCTACGGATAACTTCCAACTGCCAGTACCATCTACGGATAACTTCCTCCTGCTAATACCATCAACTAATAACTTCCACCTGCCAGTACAATCTACGGATAACTTCTACCTGCCAGTACCATCTACGGATAACTTCCTCCTGCCAGTACCATGTACGGATAACTTCCACCTGCCTGTACCATCTATACCTAACTTACACTGGTCAGTTCCATCTAGAGCTAATTTGCAGCTGCCAGTAACAACTATAACTAGCTTTTCTGCCAGTACCATCTACGGCAAACTACTACCTGCCAGTATCATCTACGGCTAACTTGCAACTGCCAGCACCATCTACGGGTAACTTTCACCTGCCAATACCATCTACGGCTAACTTCCACCTGCCAGTACCATCCACTTTTTTTTTTCCATATACCAGCTCCATCACTGCCTAACTTCTACCTGCAATTACCATTTATGGCAATCTTCCATCTGCCAGTACCATCTACGGCCAACGTTCACTTGCCAGTTCCATCTACGGCTAACTTGCACCTCCATCTACGGCTAACTTTCACCTGCCAGTACCATCTACGGATAACCTACACCTGCCAGTACCTTCCACTTGCCAGTAATATCTATGAATAACTTCCACCTGCCAGTACCATGTACACCTGATTTACACCTGTCAGTTCCATATATGGCTAACTTACACCTGCCAGTAACAACTATACCTAACTTTTCTGCCATCTACGCCTAAATACAACCTTCTAGTAACAACTATGCCTAGCTTCCACTTGCCAGCACATCTACGGCTAAATTCCATCTGCTGGTTGTGAATTGTGTTTTTTATTCCTCTACAAAAATTCTCTGTCCTAAGAGATGATGATTCTTTACCTGCTTAAAAGTTGTTCCAATTATCAATACGACGACTGACGTGTTAGGCTATTAATGTCGTGTGCCGCAATGCTCTGTGTGACTTGTGCAGCGTGGCCCCATACACTGGTAACAGAGTGGTTTACAGCAGCGGTTTAATTTATGAATAATCCTGCCGATCCCTACTGATGCTGATCTCTATTGTTGCTTACCTGTGCTGCTCTCAACACAACTTTACCAATGCTCTTGCTCTCTGCTCCTGCCAGAGTTAAAGGGAATGTGCCATCCAATAAAATATTTTCAACTATTTAAGAAATGTAAAGTATTATTGTTTTATTTGCTTTATTGCATTTTTTAATGGTATAAGATATGAAAAATATGAAAAAAATGTAAAAAGGTATGACATTTTCCACTTTCAAACACTATTGGGGCAGCTGCTGAAATTTGCCATGAAAACCCAGTGTACTGGTGGGTCACTTTACGACTGCAGTAAAAGTGGGCGGGATCTGGTCAAGTGTGTGATGTCTGCTCCACTCCTCTTCTGGGCGTTAGTAAAAGAATAATGGAGGATTATATTCGTTTACTGTATCACACAGGGTGGGATTAGATACATGGACTGTATCACGTGCTGGAATCATATATGCAGAGTAAATCTCAGGCTAGCATTGAATACTCAGAGTGTATCATGCACTGGGATTGGATACACAGATTGCATCACTCACTGGCATTGGATAAGCAAATGGTGCAGCTCTGCGGGCTGTATCACACATGATGGAATTGGATTCGCAGCTCTGAGGGTTGTATCACACATAATGGGATTAGACATGTGGCTCTAATGGTTGCATTACACATGATGGGATTAGATATGCGTCTCTGAGGGTTTTATCACACATGATGGGAATATTTAAGATGCTCTGCGGGCTGTATCATACATGATGAGATTAGATACGTGGCACTGTGGGCTGCCTTACTCATATTGGGATGAGACTAGTGATGGGCGAACACTAAAATGCTCGGGTGCTCGATGCTCGAGTCAAGCACATTGGAATACTCGGGTGCTCGACCCGAGCAACGAGCCCAATGTAAGTCTATGGGAAACTCGAGTATTTTTTAGACGGCTCCCCCCGGCCGTCTGCAGAGGGCCTAAAAATTGGCCAAATCGATGGGAACAGTGCTCAAATGACATGGGAACAGCATGGAGAAGGCCCCTGGAAGCATTTCTGACTCCCAGGTCACTTCTGTCAACAACGTTGTCAGAGTATTACACCACTTTTACGGACTCACAATAAAACATACAAAAACGAAACCAAAATGGATTTTCATGGGAAATATGTTAAGGAACATCCTTTCCAGGGTAATAACTTTTATATAAAGCAAAATAAATAACCAAAACCAAAAATGCTCCTTCCCACCTTGGGCTATGTTCACACGTAGCGTTTTTGATGCGTTTTTTCACTTTTGCGTTGCTTTCAACTGTGACAAATGCATTCACCAGGAAATGTCATTTTAACATTTTACAACCTTATCTGGCCATGTGGTGTGTGAGACATGATCAGACACATCCTGTTTCATTTATGAAGGAGGGACTCTGAAACTCACAAAGCCTATTTTTATAGGGCCATCAGGCGGCCTTTACTATTCTTAAAGGGCCAGCAGTCGGCCCTCACTATTCTTAGAGAGCCATCAGCCGGCTATGTTTTATTGTTCCCATTACTAAAGAGTAGGTCTCCTATACTGTTATTGCATATGCAGTGAGTGGCAGGGCTGCCCAAAATTTGGACGCACCCCAATACCACTTTGAATATTTGGACGCACCCTAATATCCCTTTGAAGAGACTTAGAGGAGGGCCTCCTGAAAACAATGTTCCCATTGTTTTCAGGAGGCTATTCACAAGGAATAGGGCACCCACCCCAGCGTAGGGTTAAGCTGAGTCTCAGTGCAGGGACAGCTTTTCCCTCCTATTCCTTAGTTCTAAGTTGCAGTACATAACAGTATGTCCAGCCTCCCATTCAGGATTTTTGGAGGTTTTTTTCAGAGGTGGAGTCGAAAGCTTTACCACCTCATAGAGATTACGATTGCGCTATTGACTTCGTCCCAGATGTTAAGCTCCTTAAGAGTCGGTTGTTTAATCTGACAATTCCCGAGAGGGAGGCTTTGAAGGAGTACCTTCAGACTAGTTTAGCTGCAGGTCACATAAGACCCTCTAAGTCTCCTGTGGCGGTTGGGTTCTTTTTTGTCAAAAAGAAGGATGGGGGTCATAGGTCATGTCTGGATTTTCAGGAGATTAATAAGATCACTGTGCGCAATCCTTATCCGTTACCACTTATTCCGGATTTGTTTAACCAATTGACCATAGCTAAAAGGTTTTCTAAGATTGACCTTCGTGGGGCATATAATTTGCTGCGAGTGAACGATGGAGATGAATGGAAGACAGCTTTTAACACCCTGGAAGGTCATTTTGAGTGTTTGGCGATGCCTTTTTGGCTTACCAACGCCCCTGCATTTTTTCAAAATTTCATCAATGACATTCTGAGACCCTTGATCGGTAGGAGTGTTATTGTTTATCTGGATGACATTTTGATTTATTCATCGGATCTTGACTCTCATTGGCAGAGAGTCCGCGAAGTTCTTCAGATACTGAGAGATAAAACACTCTTTGCTAAATTGGAGAAGTGTCAGTTTGCTGTCCCGAAATTTAGTTTTTTTGGGTTACTTTGTCTCTTGTGATGGTTTTGAGATGGACCCGGTGAAAGTTCAGGCTGTGCTGGAGTGGCTGAGGCCTGATGATTTGAAGTCCGTACAGAAGTTTTTGGGGTTTGCCAATTATTACAGGAGATTCATAAAGAATTTCTCTGTCATCGCTAAACCCATTACTGATCTCACCAAGAAGAATGCTAATACAGTCCAATGGTCCACTGAGGCTATTGAAGCTTACAGTATCTTGTGTCCTAGAGAGGTTTCGGCCCCAAGGATAATTCCTGGGTGAAAGTCCGAGGACTTCTTGGCCTCAAGGCTAATCAAGGCTTTTCACAGGAGATTTCCTGGTAAGGCTTGGCCTAGAGGATCCGGAGGATCCTCGTAAAAGGGGAGGTACTGTTAGAATCTATGTTGTTTTACTATCGGCCATCTTGTTGTGGTTTGCTGGCTTCTAGTCTTTTCCTCTGGTGCTGTGTGGCTTGGTCACGTGATCTCTGCACTCTTTATTACTCAGCACCTGTCTCCCATTACCCGCTGGACATCAGTGTTGTTACGCTCGTGCTCTGGCTAAGTTGCCTTGTTAAGTTCTTTGCTTTGGACAATTAATATCGAGGGACTTCTTGTTCCACCAGTTTTGTTCCCTTTAATCTTCGCTTCTGCAACTAACTTTTCTGTTAGAAGGTCTCCTGTTTATGCTCCCAGTCCTTAGATCTTTTAGGGACCCCTTTCCCCTTCCTACAGATCTTCGTTTGAGTTCAGTGCAGGAGTTTCGGTGGGGCTATTCACAAGGAATAGGGCACCCACCCCAGCGTAGCGTTAAGCTGAGTCTTAGTGCAGGGACAACTTTTCCCTCCTATTCCTTAGTTCTAAATTGCAATACATAACACTCCTCGGTTGTCCAACGAACTGTGATCTCTGCCGCCAGCGTTTTCAGATGGGATTTTTTTTAATAGTTCCGCAACAAGGGCCTTCTGGTACCGCCCCATTTTCGTAGACCTGTCCGCCTCAGGAATAAGAGATAGAAAGTTCTCCTTTTAGCGTGGGTCTAGAAGTGTCACCAACCAGTAATGACTGTCACCCAAAATTTTGAGAACGCGAGGGTCATGGGAAAGGCAGCGTAACATAAACTCAGCCATGCGTGCCAGACGGCTAACAGGCAAGACTTGCGTGTCCTCACCAAGAGGATGATTGACCATGCTCTCCTCCTCCTCTCTGTCCTCTGGCCATCCACGCTGAACAGATGGTATGACAGCTGTGCAGGTAGTACTGTCTATAGCGCTTGAAACTAGCTCCTGTTCTTCCTCCTCCTCCTCTTCCTCATTGTCACTCAATCCACGTTGGGATGAGATGAGGCTGGGCTGTATGTAATCACCCTGTATAGTTCCTTGCTCCATCTCATCGTGCTCCGCCTGCAATGCATCCTCTTTGATTGTGAGCAGAGAGCATTTCAGAAGACAGAGAAGCGGGATTGTGACGCTAATTATGGCGTCATCGCCGCTCACCATCTTGGTGGAGTCCTCAAAGTTTTGGAGGATGGTACATATGTTTGACATCCATGTCCACTCCTGAGGTCTTATGTGTGGAGTCTGAACTGAATACCGATGGCCTTGTTGATGCTGGTACTCAACAACTGCCCTCTTCTGTTCACAAATCCTTCCCAACATCTGCAGTGTAGAGTTTCAACGCATGGGGACATCACACACCAGTCTTTGAGCCGGAAGCTGCAAACCCTGCTGAAACACGGCAAGGGCAGCGGAAGCTGTAGATGACTTTCTAAAATGGGCACACAGGCGGCGTACTTTAACAAGCATATCTGGCAGCTCTGGGTAGGATTTGAGAAACTGCTGAACCACGAGGTTAAGCAC
Organism: Phyllobates terribilis; assembly: GCF_046119375.1. Taxonomy (NCBI): domain Eukaryota; kingdom Metazoa; phylum Chordata; class Amphibia; order Anura; family Dendrobatidae; genus Phyllobates; species Phyllobates terribilis. The sequence continues at coordinate 112,117,932 of NW_027362769.1, read as the reverse complement.
ATGGGCCAGGCTTGGTACGTGTGTGAGCTCGCCTCGCCTCAGAGCCGCCACCAGGTTCCGGCCATTGTCACACACGACCATGTCTGGCTGTAGGTTCAGCGGTGTGAACCATATATCTGCCTGCTCTTTCAAAGCTGTCCACAACTCTTCAGCACTGTGCGGTTTGTCACCTAAGCTTATTAGCTTCAGCACAGCCTGTCGCCGCTTGGCCGAGGCTTTGCTGCAGTGCTTCCAGCTTGTGACTGATGTGGTCATTTCGGAGATGGAGGCTGAAGAGGAGAGGGAGGCTGAGGAGGATGAGGTGCAGGAGCTGTAGACTGTGGGGGCAACCCTGATTGACCTAGGGCCCGCAATCCTTGGCATCGGGAGGATGTGTTCCATCTCAAGGTCCGACTGGGTCCCGACTTCCACTATGTTAACCCAGTGTGCCGTTAGCGAGATGTACCGTCCCTGCCCACAAGCACGTGTCCGTGGTTACTTTCCCGGTAACTGCGTTGTTGAGGGCACGGCTAATGTTTTGGGACACGTGCTTTTGTAACGTGAGGACGGCACACCGGGAGAAATAGTGGCGGCTGTGGACCAAGTACCGAGGGACGGCTGCCGCCATCAGGTTGCGGAATGCTTCCGTCTCCACGAGCCTAAAAGGCAACATTTCGAGCGCAAGCAGTCGTGAAATGTGGAGATTTAGTAGTGTGGCTGCGTATTTATGCTTGCGTTCCAAGGACTGGGGTATGAACCACTGAACGCTGCGCTGGGACAAGAACGTGGACGTGCTTCCTGATGCTGCTAGTTGAGAGTGTGCAACGACAGGTGCAGGGCAGGAGGCATCTTCGCATGCACCATGGACAGAGGATTGGCTTGCATGCACAACAGCAGAAGAAGCAATGGTGCCACCCGCAGACATTGTTCCTGGACCCTGGGGTTCGGCCCGCAAAGTCGGGTGCTTTGCTGCCATGTGCCTGATCATGCTAGTGGTGGTCAGGCTGCTAGTTTTGCCACCCCTGCTGATGCTGGCGTGGCAGGTGGTGCAAATGGCCTTTTTGAGATTATCGGCAGAGTCTTTAAAAAACAACCAGACTCGGGAAGGCCTAACAGTTGTACTGGCAACTTCCTTCATCTTGGTGTTACGGGGAACAGTTGCCTGCCTTCTGTCTGCGGCCACCACACTGCTTCTTCCTGCCTGTTGGGGTGCCCTGCCTCCCTCCCCCTGTGTGCTGCTGTCCTCACTCTGCATGTCCTCCTGCCAGGTTGGGTCAGTTACTATATCATCCACCACCTCATCTTCCACTTCCGCACCCTGGTCCTCCTCCTGACTTTCTGGCAATTGTGTCTCATCATCGTCCACCTCTTGTGACACTTTCCCACCATCACATTTGTGTGACCGTGGCTGCTCAAATATTTGGACATCGCTACATGCGATCTCCTCTTGCCCCGCTTCAAGTGGACCGGGCGAGAGTCCTGAATCTATAAATGGAAAAGTGAATAGCTCTTCAGAGTGTCCAAATGTGGGATCAGTTGTCTCCGGGCACTCGGCATAGTGGGAGGAAGAAGGATCAGGGTGAAGAATATGTGGTCCAGACTCACGGCTACTGAGACTTAACCGTGTGGAAGACAGGGTGGTGGTGGCCAAGTGACTGGAAGCATTATCCGCTATCCAACCAACAGCCTTTCGACACTGCTCTGGGTTCAATAGTGGTGTGCTGCGGTCACCTAGGAATTGGGACAGGAAGGTCGGGCGAGAAGATGTGGGTGTTTGTTGTGGCACAATTTCAGCTTGCCCACGGCCTCGGCTTCTGCATGCACCATCACCATCACGTCCAGTTCCCCGGCCCTTGCCATGCGCCTTGCCCATTTTAAATGAGGGACAATATCTTCCACGCTCACTACAAATGGCTGAATTTGGAGCGAAGTTATATGTAATCCGTGTGATGGAGAAACCACAGTTTTAAATACCTGGCCTGTAGGTAACTATTTTGAACAGCAAACCGGTGCCAAAAACTTTGCTGAAACACTGAAAAAAAATTAGAATGGAGGCCAGAAATGGCAGAATTTTCAGAAAACGTATATGTGATCCGTGTGACGGACAAACCACAGTTTTAAATACCTGGCTTGTAGGTAACTATTTTGAACAGCAAACCTGTGCCAAAAACGTTGCTGACACACTGAAAACATTTTTTAATGGAGGCCAAAAATGGCAGTATTTTCATTCAGCGCAATTATATGTGATCCGTGTGACGGACAAACCACATTTTAAATAGCTGGATTTTTAGCGCTGTAAAAAAAATTTGAATGGAGGCCAAAAGTGGCAGTATTTTCACCACAATTATATGTGAATGTGATCCGTGTGACGGAGAAACCACAGTTTTAAATACCTGGCCTGTAGGTAACTATTTTGAACAGCAAACCGGTGTCAAAAACTTTGCTGACACACTGAAAATTTTTTTTAATGGAGGCCAAAAATGGCAGTATTTTCAGCGCAATTATATGTGATCCGTGTGACGGACAAACCACAGTTTTAAATAGCTGGATTTTTAGCGCTGTAATGTGGAAAGGACCTGGCTGTATTCTGCAGTGCCAACAAGCAAACGGCGCAGAAAATCTGTGTTCTCTGGATTGCTTTTTAAGCAAATAATGAGGATTAAGATCCCAAAAAAATTATTCCTGGCCCCTGAGACCTGGGCCTATTTCTAGAAATATCTAACAGCAGTAGAAGGCAGAACTGGAATGGAGCCTCTTGTGCTATATGCACTGCAGTCTGCTATATACACTGCCTGCCTATATACACTGCCTGCCTGATATCTCTGCGGATGGATTAGTCCTCAGAAGGACAGTTTGTTGAGATGGATATGTGTAATGTACTAGTTTTCTCCCTACACTACCTAATACACAACCAAATCTCTCTCTAGCTCAGCAGCACCTCTCCCTACACTGCCTGATTGCGGGGTAGACTGATGAGCACAGCGGCGCCAGGTCTGATATAGACCTGATGACACTGTACGGCCAGCCAATCACTGTAATGCCACAACCAACATGGCTGCGGCATTACAGTGAGTGGCAGGCAATCCCTGCATGTTGATTGGCACTCTAAAGAGCGCCAAACATGCAGGGAAGGGACCCGAGCATCCGCCCGAGCATCTCGCAAGTACTCGGCAAGCCCCGAGCATCGAGTACTGAGATGCTCGGGCGAGTAACGAGTACTTGCGAGTATGCTCGCTCATCACTAGGTGAGACACGTTGTTCTGAGGTTTGTATCACACATGATGGGATTATATACGTGGCTCTGAGGGCTGTATCACACATGATGGGATTAGATACGCGGCTTTGCAGGCTGTATTGCACATGATGAGATTAGACACGCAGCTCTGAGGTTTGTATCACACATAATGGAATTAGATACACAGTTCTATGGGTTGTATCACACATGATAAGATTAGATACGCGCTTTGGGTGGCATCACACATGATGGGCATTATATGCGCTGCACAGCGGGCTGTATCACACATGATGGAAATTAGATATGTGGCTCTGCGGACTGTATCACACATGATGGGATTAGATACGTGGCTCTGTGGGTTGTATCATTTATGATGAGATTAGATTCTCATCTCTGTTATGTCAGTGTAAAGCCTTCTTCAGATATCTTTAACACAGGGACGTCTGAATGAAGCGTTACACTGACATTGCAGAGCTCAGTCAGTGTTCAGAGCACAACAGGGTGATGACTACACTGCTGTGCTCTGAACACTGTGGTGACAGCAGTGGTAAGTGGTGGTCGTCAGCCTGACATTGCAGTCCTAATCCCCGGCTACCGCGCCATTCTCACTGCTGTAAAAAGTCTGTACGCAGTGCTCTCACCGCTTTGAGCAGCGCTGCAGCGGTGACCTCTTCAGTGGTGAGAACAGCACGGTATCCTGACAGCAGCACAATGTCAGGCTGCTGATCACTGCCCTGATACTCACCGCATCCCGGCACCTTCTGTCACTCCTCGTGCTGAACACGGTGAGCAGTGACCGGAAGAGATTGTAGCTCATACACCGACCGCAGACATCTATGCCCGGGGATGCCATATTTGTGCTGTGTAAGTGTCACACTCAATAAATAAATAAGAATGGCAGCCCTAGTGGCTGCAGAAATAAATAAATAAATAAAAGGATGTTAAAACACCACATTTAATTTTGTATTAAAAATAATTGATATTACAAAAATAAAAAGATCCCAGTTTAAGTGGAGACGTGGACCATACATACACAACTTACACAGCTTGGTGCTAGAGAACCTGACCAGGTCTGCTAGCCTGCACCACCGGCCAGCAGCTAACTCCATGACTCCATCCCAGTGGCCCCTGTGTAGGGTTTGTCCTTCATCCATTAACCCCTGTAAAGGAATGTGGAATTACAGTGAGTACGGAAAGTATTCAGACCCCTTTAATTTTTCACTCTTTGTTTCATTGCAGCCATTCTTAGAGCCACCACGTGACCATTTTACAGACCACTTACAACAGAGGTGCAGAACCTATGGCCCATGATGCCTCAATGTGGAAACCTCAACCAAATGGATTCAAACATGATTTTCGGTGACTGGTGACTTGCCCATGTATATTTTTCATGTTTGAGAGCAGAGTACTAACACACATTACAGAAGCAAAGATGCACAATCTACATTCCCTATCAGTCTTTGGAGTGTGGGAGGAAACCAGAGAACCCAGAGGAAACCCACGCAAACACGAGGAGAACATAAAAACTCTTTGCAGATGTTGTCCATTGTGTGATTTGAACCCTGGACCCCAGCGCTGTAAGGCTGCAGTGCTAACCACTGAGCCACTGAGCCACTGTGCTGCCCACGTAATAAAAAGCCTCTTTTCTTGGTGTCATGTTTCATGTTTTTTTCATTTTTGTATTAAGGTGAATTAGAATAAAAGAGTCCCTCTATGATGAGTCTATAGGGTAGAGGTTACTTCATGGGAGGACTTTAAATAATCGCGTTCCATGTTGCTATGACAGTCAAAGCACCGGCCAATCAGCTGCCAGCATATAGTGGAAGATACCATATTTTATATTTTAGGGGGAGAGTAGTGTCTTATAGATGTTTAATTATGTATTATTTTGATGAAGGAACGCGTGAAAGTCAACAAACTCCTCCTCACATGATACAATATATCATTATTACATGTGATTGCATCTAAAAACAGTATGTATTTAGAAGACAGGGGCACTTTAAATAAGAGATGAATACGACCCTCTAGTAAATAGTTCTGACCAGTGAGCGATGGCATCACAAACTGCCGCATGATGTAACAATCCAAACATTCCATCTCTATGGCAACCGGACATTCCGCCAGTAACCGTTTTACTGACACAGTGAAAACGCAACATTTCGTATTCACTTTCAGTGAAGTGAGAACCAAAATTCAAGATTGTTATCCGCAATAATGACTGAAAGAAGGTCTACCAGAGCAAATAAAGGGGCCAGATACAAGGAATATGTAGCTGATGGCCTGCTCATTTTTTTCTGGGAAAAGGAAAAACCATGTAAGTGTAAAGTGTAGATGTAAAATAGTTGTACAAAAAATTCCATTAAAGGGAACCCGGTCATTATATTAATACTTACCGAGCTATGGGCAGCATAAGTCAGAGCTTGGTGCACGACTGCAGCCAGCTGTGGATTTTTCTGAAATGCTCCGTCGGCTCCCCCCCCCCGCACCACTTTAGTTGATTGACAGGTTTCTCAAGTGTGAACATAGGGAGCGATCTGTCAATCACCTGGAGCGAGGCAGGGATAAGATGGTCATCGGACAGTGACAGGGAGACAGACGGCTATTTAAACACCAGAGAATTTTTAGAGAAAAACATAACTGGCTGCAATTACCACCAATATTCCTAGTAAAATAGATATAAATTACTGATAAGGGAAAAAACCCTCTGGAAGAAAGTCCAAGTTAGAATGCAAACCCCAAATCAGCTGTTATTGTTTCCTAAGCAGATAATTCTCCTAATATTCCCCATTATTTCCAATAGTAGCTGTTCGTCGTATTGAAACAACATATCCAAGAAAGAGAAGAACCCTAAAATTCTTTCTGGAGCAGGCCGCCGTACTCCCTGAAATCGGAGATCCCAATACAGAGGTAGACTGCAGACTGTACACGACGTAAGTCACCATTTGTATAGTACTCTACCTGCTGTGTCAGAGGGGTCATTTACTTTTATGTCCATGTATCAGGGATAGAAGGGGTCTTGTCTCCTTATATCTACAGTACAGAATCTCACAGTTCTTAATGCATTCATTGTCTACTCTAAATAGAGATGAGATTGACGCATCGCTCGGACTTGTGGAACTATCAAGACAATTTGAGGAGAAAAGAATCCCGAACCAGTGAGTTACTCTCAGTGATGGCACCGGCCTGACTATAACTTCATCTTAGCTTATTTCTTGAGAAAGGGATAAAACGTAACTTATAATCACCAAGCATTAAACAACCCCAATAAATAAGTACAATTACTGCACTGAAGTACAAGTCCTGATTCCACAATGTGTCACTCAGGAGATGACTGATACAAACGTAAACAAAATACATACAAATACCCGACGTCTCTTAAGCCTCATAGGTTGTGTACATCAAAGCAACAACTCTCCCTTAAAGATCTCTAGTCTCTAAGCGTTTCAATATCTCACTAGTAGACAACTCATTAGGAGACATCTATTTACAAAGAACTATTATAATACTTAAGTATTATGTAACTCTAAAAGTATTAAAAACTACCATAAATAAAAATAAAAAAAAATCCACAAGCAAATGTGTGTAGGATCTAGTATTAATGCACCTAAACTTCAATAATCCAGTAGGCGACTATGCTCACTACCGCACACTCAAATAAATCCACAGGGCAGTTACTGTTGTGCTAGAATATATAATTTATATGCTGAGCTTCCTTACTCCAGCATACTATATCAGCACTAAAGGAAAGATCACATTTAATCAATGCCCCTTATGCTGACAATTTATTGTCCCTGTGATCCTCCCTCCATAGTATATCAGACAACTTTCGACTGATCGTGTAACTATCCATATGATATATCAGTCGCTCTATTTTCATGGAGTATCCAAATGCATGCTAAGATCATCATCTCGTTTACGATGAGGTCCCCTTTACCTCCTCAGTCGGGGCATTCAATAATGTCCCTCACAGTGAGAGTCATTGCACATAAGCAATGGTATTATCTGCCCTATCAGTCCGATCATTCACCAACGACAGCACACAGTGAGGGTCCAGCTATCATCTATATTGTAAATGTCCCTTATTGTAAATGCCTATAATTCACATTCAGAGTCTAGCATATATCACACTAAACTGCGATCAGGCCCTCACTATTACAAGCATATTGTTATTAGCTCATTTGCCTTCTACCAGAAGTTGTCACACAACATTCAAGTGTGCATAACGCCAAAGATGCTCCCTGCATGGACTATCGTATATAATGAATAGCACCAACAACATGCCCGTTATTTAAAGATAAGGTCACGCCCATTCGCTGACATCAGACCTGCACGCCTAACCCTAATGTATTTATTGTCTAACCTAAACAGAGATGAGATTGATGTCGCGCTCGCGATTATTGAGCTATCAAGAAGATGTGAGGAGCACAGAAGATCTGAGCAGTGAGTTACAATCAGTGATGGCACCAGCCTCACACTGCACGAATCTCAAGATCTTATTTCTTATCCATTACACATGTAGAAGTACAGGATTTTTTATTCCTTCTTCAGGGCTGAAAAACCAAAAATGAAGAGCGACTCAAGGAAAAGAGCTGATAAGACCAGCAAGCCGCCCCCCAAGAAAAGAGCAAAAAAGAGCAACTACCAGTCACCACCATAATTTACCATATTTCTATTATCAATTTTATTTATAGAGCTAGTTTTTTATTCTGATAGTTTTTAGTTTTAGTTAATGATTGAGCGCTTATTTCTATAGTTATAATTATTTCTATATTTTTAAATCTATTTATATTTTTGTATATTTCGCATTTATTATAAATAAGAGATCTATATTTTTATACGAAAGCGGATAACATCCACGAGCCAGTACCATCTATGGCTAACATCCATCGGCCAGTAACAATTATGCCTAAAATCCATCGGCCAGTAACAACTATGCCTAACATTCATCAGCCAGTAACAATTATGCCTACCGTCCATCTGCCAGTAACAACTATGCCTAACATCCATCTGCTAGTAACAACTATGCCTAATATCCATCTGCCAGTAACAACTATGCCTAACATCCATCGGCTAGTAACAGCTATGCCTAACATCCATCTGCCAGTAACAATTATGCCTAACATCCATCTGCCAGTAACAACTATGCCTAATATCCATCTGCCAGTACCATTGATGGCTAAACTCAACCTGCCAGTACCATCTACCGATAACTTCCACCTACCAGTAACAATGATGCCTAATTTTGACCTGCCTGTACCATCTATACCCAACTTCCACCTGCCAGTTCCATCTACGGCTAATATCCACCTGCTGTTATCATCTATGCATAACTTCCTCCTGCCAGAACAACCACCGCCAGCCACCACCATAATTTAACATTTTTTTTATTCATTTTTTTATAAAGCTAGTTTTTTATTCTTATACATCTATTGGTATTTTTAGATTTAGTGAATGTCATATTTATTTTTCAATTTTTTACTCAATTTATATTTTTTTATATTTTGTATATAGTGTAAATATTGTAAATAAAAGATATATATTTTTATACAAAAGCGTTGGTTGTGGATTGTGTTCTTTATTTCTCTATAAATTTGCTTTGACCTAAGAGATGATGATTAGTGTTGAGTGAGCACTAAAATGCTCGGGTGCTCGAAGCTCGGGCCGAGCTCACCGTGATACTCGGGTGCTCGACCCGAGCAACGAGCCCAATGTTAGTCTATGGGAGACCCGAGCATTTTTGCGGCGGCACTCCCGGCAGTCTGTAGAAAGCCTAAAAAGTGCCCAAAACGATAGTGTCAGTGCTCAAATGACATGGGGACAGCATGGGGATCGCCCCAGGAAGCATTTCTGACCCCCAGGTCACTGCTGTAAACAATGTGGTCAGAGGTATTAAGCCACTTTTACGGGCTCACAATAAAATGTTCAAAAACAAAACTGAAACTGCTTTCCTGTGAAATATGTTAAGGAACATCCTTTCCAGGGTAAAGACTTGTGTATAAGGTAAAATAAATAACCAAAAACAAAAATACTCCTCCACACCTTGGGCTATGTTCACAAGTAGCTTTTTCTTATGCCTTTTTGCACTTTTGTATTGCTTTCAACCGTGACAAATGCATTCACCGGGAAATGTCATTTTAACATTTTACAACCTTATCTGCCATGTGCTGTGTGACACATGCATACAGTGCTGAAAAGACATGGGAACAGCATGGGGAAGACCCCTAGAAGCATCACTGACACCCAGGTCACTGCCTAAGGCTATGTGCCCACGATGCGTTTTCCAAGCGTTTACGCTGCGGAATTTCTGCAGCGTAAACGCTTGGTAAACGCTTGGTAAACCTTCCCCATGGTCTCCAATGCAATTCCGCACTTTCAATGCCCATGTTGCATATTTTTCCGCAGCGTTTATGCTGCGCTCAAACATACGCAGCATGTCCATTAATTTTGCGGACACGCAGCGTAATCGCCGCCATTGACTTGCATTAGAACGCGCCAATTCCGCAAGACTGCATCTGTACTTGCGTAATTGGCGCGTTCTAATGTGCGGATGGTACCCAAGTCTGGAGGAGAGGAGACTCTCATCCAGACCTGGGTACCATAGAATCTGTAAAAAAAAGAATTTAAAATAAAAAATAAAGTTTATACTCACCTTCCGATGTCCTCCCGGTGTTTTGTCCACGCCGTCCGGTCTCTTGCAATGTTCGCGCTGTTGTGAAGGACCTGCCATGACGTCACTGAGTCATGTGACCCATCACATGACTTAATGACGTCACCGCAGGTCCTTCACACCACCGCAAGCAATGCAAGAGACCGGACGCAGCAGAGATGACACCGGGAAGACACCGGAAGGTGAGTATAATCTTTTTTTTAATTTTTTACCATTCTTATTCTTTTTCTTAACTATTACTTGGTCACACTATATAAATCCATTCCATGCCGGTTGCATGGATTTATATAGTGTGACCAACTTGTCAAGCACTTTTCCAAGTGATGCTAAAATCGCTTGGAAAACTGCTTGAAAAAACGCATGCAAAAACGCATGTAAAAAGCTTCTCTCTTGCCGAAAAAAAGCATGTAAATCTGCATGCGTTTTTTTCTGCCAGAGAGAGGCAAAAACGCTCTGCATCAAATCTGCTACGTGGGCACATAGCCTAAAAGTGTGCCCATCAGAAGTGATTCTTGCCGCATCAGAAGATGCAGACTTGCAACTATCCCCGTGCAAGTCCTTGTCCCAGGGCAGTGTTCAATTGTACCTCCCCCATTCCTTGCAGTGCAAGCGCAAGTATGCAGCCTGCCACCCACCCACCCCCAGGCTGCAATACCATACTGCTTGCTTTCTTGCCTAAAAGGCCCAATTTCAAGTGCATGTAGAGGCGGAATCAGGCCACCACGTCATGGCTGCGTCGGCGGCCTGGTATCCATACTCAGTCCCCAGCCGCCCAGCGGCCGGGTGTCCACGCTTGGTCCCCAGCCGCCAGGGGGCGGCCGGGTGTCCATACTCGGTCCCCAGCCGCCCCGCGGCCCCACACACAGTCCCCAGCCGCCTGGGGACGGCCGGGTGTCCCTAAACAGTCCCCAGCCGCCCCTATTTGTCCCGGTGCGCCTTATACACAAGCGCGCATACCAAAACGTTACCTGTGCCCTCCCCAGTGCATTTAGGGGGAAGGACAGCCTAACCACAAACACGTGGACAAATGAATGTGGCCAGGGATGATCCATCTCACTGACGCCTTCACACTGGGTTAATATTGTGGAAGCCAGGACACAGTTGGACACTGGGATGCAACACGTCCTCCAGACATAGAGGATTGCGGGTCCTGGGTCAATCAGGTTTCAACACAAAGTTTAGAAGGTAGACAGCAGCAGTGGTCGGCCTCCTACACAACGAGTAAATTATTCATGATCATGAGGCCATCCATCTCCTTAGCTTTCTGTTCCTTGGAATGCAAGCGCATGTATGTAGTAGCGGCTAGGCCTGAGGTGGTCAGCGTTTTGGTGCATATCCTACCTCCTCCGAGGATTGCTGGATGTTTTCCTGCTACTATCCCAGTTCTATGACTCCCGTTAAACCAAAGCTTCAGGTGATGAATGAAGGATGAGGTGGTGGCAAAGGAGAAAGAGCAGGAGGAACAGGGACCATTCACATCAATATCAGGCCAGTCAACCACACATGTCTTGTAGGATATGTTTCTGTACCAAAAGGAGCAGTTTGGCTACAAAGTTATAGGGCATACAGTGAGTGCAATGCCTACCAAAAAATTTGAGGCACTCCAATGCCCCTTGGAAGTGACATAGAGGTCAGAGGGACTTAACTAAACCGTTTTTTCCATTTATAGCAACTGGGTCTCCTGTACACTGTTGGCCTAAGCAGTGAATGGAAGGCTTTCCAAAAATTATAAGGAACTGCAATTCCCCTTGAAACAGACGTGGATTACAGCGTATTAAAAACCTTCTACCCATTATTGGGGAGTGGGTCTCCCTTACTGTTCGCCTATGCATTGAAAAGCAAAAGCTGACTAAAATTAGGAGGAAATGCAATGCCCGTTGGAAGAGTCGTGGAGGTTAGAGGTAATTAAAAACAACACTTCAATGCCCCTTGAAAGAGCTGTGGAGTTCAGAGTGGTTTAACCAGACGGTTTTAATGCCCCTTGGAAGAGTGGTGGAGGTCGCAGCTGATTAAAAAGACAATATCAATGCCCCTTGGAAGAGCTGTGGAGTTCAGAGTGGTTTAACCAGACGGTTTTAATGCCCCTTGGAAGAGTGGTGGAGGTCGCAGTGGAATAAAAAGACAATATCAAGGCCCCTTGGAAGAGTGGTGGAGGTCTCAGTGGAATATAAAGACAATATCAATGCCCCTTGGAAGAGCTGTGGAGTTCAGCGTGGTTTAACCAGACGGTTTTAATGCCCCTTGGAAGAGCTGTGGAGTTCAGAGTGGTTTAACAAGACGGTTTTAATGCCCCTTGGAAGGGTTGTAGAGGTCGCAGTGAAATAAAAGACATTATCAATGCCCCTTGGAAGAGTGGTAGAGGTCGCAGTGGAATAAAAAGACAATATCAATGCCCCTTGGAAGAGAGGTGGATGTCGCAGCTGATTTAAAAGACAATATCAATGCCCCTTGGAAGAGTGGTGGAGGTCGCAGTGGAATAAAAAGACAATATCAATGCCCCTTGGAAGAGCTGTGGAGTTCAGAGTATTTAACCAGACGGTTTTAATGCCCCTTGTAAGAGCTGTGGAGTTCAGAGTGGTTTAACAACACGGTTTTAATGACCCTTGGAAGAGTGGTAGAGGTCGCAGTGAAATAAAAAGACAATATCAATGCCCCATGGAAGAGTGGTGGAGGTCGCAGTGGAATAAAAAGACAATATCAATGCCCCTTGGAAGAGTGGTGGAGGTCGCAGTGGAATAAAAAGACAATATCAATGCCCCTTGGAAGAGTGGTGGAGGTCGCAGTGGAATAAAAAGACAATATCAATGCCCCTTGGAAGAGTGGCGGAGGTCGCAGTGGAATAAAAAGACAATACCAATGCCCCTAGGAAGAGTGGTGGAGGTTACAGTGAAATAAAAAGACAATATCAATGCCCCTTGGAAGAGATGTGGAGTTCAGAGTGGTTTAACCAGACGGTTTTAATGCCCCTTGGAAGAGTGGTGGAGGTCGCAGCTGATTAAAAAGACAATATCAGTGCCCCTTGGAAGAGTGGTGGAGGTCGCAGTGAAATAAAAAGACAATATCAATGCCCCTTGGAAGAGTGGTGGAGGTCGCAGTGGAATAAAAAGACAATATCAATGCCCCTTGGAAGAGCTGTGGAGTTCAGAGTATTTAACCAGACGGTTTTAATGCCCCTTGGAAGAGCTGTGGAGTTCAGAGTGGTTTAACAAGACGGTTTTAATGACCCTTGGAAGAGTGGTAGAGGTTGCAGTGAAATAAAAAGACAATATCAATGCCCCATGGAAGAGTGGTGGAGGTCGCAGTGCAATAAAAAGACAATATCAATGCCCCTTGGAAGAGTGGTGGAGGTCGCAGTGGAATAAAAAGACAATATCAATGCCCCTTGGAAGAGTGGTGGAGGTCGCAGTGGAATAAAAAGACAATATCAATGCCCTTTGGAAGAGTGGTGGAGGTCGCAGTGGAATAAAAAGACAATATCAATGCCCCTAGGAAGAGTGGTGGAGGTTACAGTGAAATAAAAAGACAATATTAATGCCCCTTGGAAGAGCTGTGGAGTTCAGAGTGGTTTAACCAGACGGTTTTAATGCCCCTTGGAAGAGTGGTGGAGGTCACAGCTGATTAAAAAGACAATATCAGTGCCCCTTGGAAGAGTGGTGGAGGTCGCAGTGGAATAAAATGACAATATCAATGCCCCTTGGAAGACTGGTGGAGGTCGCAGTGGAATAAAAAGACAATATCAATGCCCCTTGGAAGAGCTGTGGAGTTCAGAGTGGTTTAACCAGACGGTTTTAATGCCCCTTTGAAGAGCTGTGGAGTTCAGAGTGATTTAACAAGACGGTTTTAATGCCCCTTGGAAGAGCTGTGGAGTTCAGAGTGGTTTAACAAGATGGTTTTAATGCCCCTTGGAAGAGTGGTGGAGGTCGCAGTGGAATAAAAAGACTATATCAATGCCCCTTGGAAGAGTGGTGGAGGTCGCACTGGAATAAAAAGACAATATCAATGCCTCTTGGTAGAGTGGTGGAGGTTACAGTGGAATAAAAAGACAATATCAATGCCACTTGGAAGAGCTGTGAAGTTCAGAGTGGTTTAACCAGACGGTTCTAATGTCCCTTGGAAGAGTGGTGGAAGTCGCAGTGGAATATAAAGACAATATCAATGAGCCATGGAAGAGACGTGGAGGTCACAGTAGCTTAACAATCCGGTTTTAATGCCCCTTACAAGAGCCATGCAGTACAGCATCTTAAAAACATTATTCCCATTATTGGGGAGTGGGACTTCCATAGTCTTTGCCTATGCCTTCCAAGCAAAAGCTGCCAAAAATTAGGACGGAGGAACTTGCAATGCTAGCAAACAAGAGCCATGCAGTACAGCATCTTAAAAACATTATTCCCATTATTGGGGAGTGGGTCTCCCATAGTCTTTGCCTATGCCTTCCAAACAAAAGCTGCCAAAAATTAGGATGGAGGAACTTGCAATGCCCCTTACAAGAGCCACACAGTACAGCATCTTAAAAAAATTATTCCCATTATTGGGGAGTGGGTCTCCCATAGTCTTTGCCTATGCCTTCCAAACAAAAGCTGCCAAAAATTAGGATGGAGGAACTTGCAATGCTGGCAACATGGACTAAGGTCACCCTGGTGGTATAGTGGTGGTGGAGACTGAGGATAAGGAGAAGAGCAAAATACAGCTGAAATTAGGAAGCGTATACCCATGTGTGGGTGTGAAGCGGTGCATGGGAATACACCTCCCGAAATAACACAGTGGTTTTGATTTTATGTTACTCTGCTGTCATTTGGTGGCGTTGAGAAGTCCCGCCCAATCCAGCCCTTGTTCATTTTGATAAGGGTCAGCTTGTCAGCATTGTCACTTGACAGGCGAGTGCGCTTATCAGTTATAATTCCCCCAGCGGCACTTGAAACATGCTCCGATAACACGCTAACGGCAGGGCAGGCCAGGACCTCCAAGGCGTACAGAGCGAGTTTATTACAAGTGTCCAGCTTGGATACTCAAAAATTAAAAGGCACACAGGAATCACGGAGGACGCTGGTACGGTCGGCGAGGTACTCCCTCACCATCTTTTGAAACTTTCCACTCCTTGTGAGAATACCCCACGCCTCAGGGCCTGTAAGCTGGGCGGGTCTCAGAAAACTGTCCCAGAACGTTGACAGTGTTCCCCTGCCTCTGCTGGATTAGAGTTGCATCTCTCTCGCCTGTACGCCTTGGTTGGGCAACGAACTGTGACCTCTGCCGCTAGCGTGTTCAGATGGGAATTTTTTTAACAGTTCTGCAGCAAGGGCCTTCTGGTACTGCCCCATTTTTGTAGACCTCTCCACCTCAGGAATAAGAGAGTGAAAGTTCTCCTTGTAGCGGGGGTCTAAAAGTGTCACCAACCAGTAATGACTGTCACCCAACATTTTGACAATGCGAGGGTCACGGTTAAGGCAGCGTAACATAAAGTCAGCCATCCGTGCCAGACTGGTAACGGGCAAGACTTCCGTGTCCTCACCAAGATGACGACTGACCATGCTTTCCTCCTCCTCCTCCTCCCTCCTGTCCTCAGGCCACCCACACTGAACCGACGGTATGACAGTTGTACAGGTACTACCGTCTACAGCGCATGATACCAGCTCCTGTTCTTCCTCCTCCTCCTTCTCTCCCTCATTGTCCCCCAATGCACGTTGTGATGAGATGAGGCTGGACTGTGTGTAATCGCCCGCTACGGCTTCTTGATCCATCTCATCATACTCTAGCTGCAATGCCTCCTCTTTAATTCTCTGCAGAGAGCGTTGCAAAAGACAGACAAGTGGGATGCTGATGCTAATGATGGCGTCATCGCCACTCACCATCTTGGTGGACTCCTCAAAGTTTGTCGAGATGGTACATATGTCAGACATCCGGGTCCACTCCTGAGGTCTTATGTGTGGAGTCTGACCTGAATATAGACGGCCTTGTTGCAGCTGTTACTCTACAACTGCTCTCTTCTGCTCACCTTTGCAACATGTGGAGGGTAGAGTTCCAACGTGTGGGGACATCACACACCAGTCAGTGTGCCGGAAGCTGCAAACGCTGCTGCAACACAGCAAGGGCGGCGGAAGCTGTAGCCGACTTGCGAAAATGAGCTGACAGGCGGCGTACTTTGACGAGCAGATCTGGCAACTCGGGGTACGATTTAAGAAACCGCTGAACCACGAGGTTAAGCACATGAGCCAGGCATGGTACGTGTGTGATCTCGCCTCACCTCAGAGCCGCTATTGTCACACACGACCATGCCTGGATGTAGGTTCAGAGGACTCAGCCACAGATCTGTCTGCTCTTTCACAGCTGTCCACAACTCACAAGCAGTGTGAGGTTTATCACCTAAGCTTATGAGTTTCAGCACAGCCTGTTGCCGCTTGGCTGAGGCAGTACTGCAGTGCTTCCAGCTTGTAACTGATGTGGTGATATCTGAGATGGAGGCTGAACATGAGGAGCAGGAGGATGATGATGCGCAGGAGCTGTACACTGTGGGGGAACTCTGACTGACATGGGGCCCGCAATCCTCGGTGTGGGGAGGATGTGTTCTGTCCCAAGGTCCGACTGGGTACCGGCTTCCACTATGTTTACCCAGTGTGCCGTCAGGGAGATGTACCGTCCCTGGCCACAAGCACTTGTCCACGTGTCCGTTGTCAGGTGGACTCTCCCAGTAACTGCGTCGTTGAGGGCACGGCAGATGTTTTGGGACACGTGCTTGTGTAGTGCGGGGATGGCACATCAGCCAAAATAGTGTCGGCTGGGGACCGAGTACCGAGGGACGGCCACCGCCATAAGGTTGCGGAAGGATTCCGTCTCCACCAGCCTAAAAGGCAGCATTTCCAACGCAAGCAGTCGTGAAATGTGCGAATTTAGGACTGTGGCCTGTGGGGCGTTGGCTGCGAATTTGCGCTTTCATTCAAAGGTCTGGGATATGGACAATTGAACGCTGCAGTGGGACGTGGACGTGGACGTTGATGCTGTTTCTTGAGAAACTGCCAGAACAAGTGAAGACTGAGAGGAGGGGGCATCTTTGTATGCAGTATGGAAAGGGGATTGCGTTGCATGCACAACAGCGGAAGAAGCAGTGGTGACACCCGCTGACACTGCTCGTAGACCCTGGGGTTCGCCCCACAAAGTCGGGTGCTTTGCTGACATGTGCCTGATCATGCTAGTGGTGGTCAGGCTGGTAGTTTTGTCACCCCTGCTGATGCTGGCCTGGCAGGTGGTACAAATGGCATTTTGAGGTTATCAGCAGAGTCTTTAAAAAAATTCCAGACTCTGGAAGACCTACCGGTTGTACTGGCAACGTCCCTCGTGTTGGTGTTACGGGGAACAGTTGCCCGCCTTCTGTCTGCGGCCACTACACTGCTTCTTCCTGCCTGTTGGGGTACTCTGCCTCCCTCCCCCTGTGTGCTGCTGGCCTCGCTCTGCGTGTCCTCCTGCCTCGTTGGGTCAGTTACTAGATCATCCACCACCTCCTCCTCTTCCACTTCCGCACCACGGTCCTCCTCCTCACTTTGTGGCAATTGTTTCTCGTCATCATCCACCTCTTGTGACAAATTGCCAGCGTCGCCTTCCTGTGGCCCTGGCTGTTCAAATATTTGGCCATTGCTACAAGGGATCTCCTCTTCTACCACTTCAAGCCTAGCAGGCGAGGGGCCCAAATATGGAAATGGACCAGTGAACAGCTCTTCAGAGTGTCCAACTGTGGGATCAGTTGCTGTCTGACGACACTTTGCATGGTGGGAGGAAGGAGCATCAGGGTGAGAAGGAGTATGCGGTCAAGACTCATGGCTACTAAGACTTGACCGTGTGGAAAATAAATGGATATGAATAGCGGTACCAGAGCGCCAATAACAGGGCAAAAATATTAAAAGGACTGATTTATTAATATACACACAACGCGTTTCGGTGGACACAGCCACCTTCATCAGGTGTGACAAGCAGCAAACAATTGATCCTTATATACATTTGACTAGGTATACAATTACTTAAAAGGGGCGGGGCCAGATACAGAGTAATACCTCTATATTAACCCCTTGAGTTCATATATGCTCAATAGAGTAAAAAGGATTGTTATAAAATAATGCCTAATGAAGCATATAGGGTTCTTATAAAAAGGATTCGCTGTAAAAAAACAACAACTTGTGAATCCTATAATCTTAATACTTCATAGGATATATTGTCATCTACCACCCTATATTTTAGATTATATAAAAAAATAATAATAATTTTTACATACAACATAAAACAATGCATAAATATAAAGTATAAAATTACAATCAGTTTCTATCATTATAATTAGGAAAAGTAGACGAAGAAAGGAAAGAGAAAAAAAAAAGAGAAAAAAAAAAAAAAAAAAAATTCCAAAAAAAATCCCCCCCCCAAAAAAAAAAAAAAAAAAAAAAATTTTCAAAAAAAAAAAAAAAATTTTTCTTTAAATTTTTTCTCCCTTCTCTCTCTCTCCTCCCTCCTCCCCTCCCTCTCTCCTTTCCCCTCTTCCCTCCTTCTCTCTCTCCTCCCCCCTCCTCCTCCATATAAAAGATATATATAATAAATTTGCTAAAATATGAAAACAATTATTTAAAAAGTTGTCTTCTCTATATTAAGGTTCAAACCTTCAGGAGACAAGGTTCCCATTTTGAAAATCCAATAATTTTCACGTGTAATGAGACGATTTAGTCTATCAGGGTGTGTATCAACTATATGATCAATGATAGTTAGTTTTAGGTTATTAGGATTTTTTTGATGTTCTTTTAAGAAATGATTAGAAACACTATGTAGGGGAAAGCCGTTTCTAATATTTTGGCGATGTTTATTTAATCTGGAGTGCATTTCCTGGATAGTGCGGCCAATGTATTGCAGGCCGCAGGTGCACTGGAGCAGATAGATCACATATGAGGACTGACATGTAAGTCTAAAGCGAATGGGATATATCTCTCCAGTGACCGCAGAGACGAATGTTTTGGCTCCGTTATCAATGGATTGACAGCATAAGCATTTAGGGACATTACATTTATAACATCCATTATTGCTAATAGGAACTGAATGGTTCGGTCTTCTACCAATTGTTGTATTGCTAGGGGCTATATAGTTTCCTAGATTTTTACTCCTCCGATATATGACATGAGGAAATTCCGGTAAATGACCAGTTAATATTGGATCATTACTTAAAATGAACCAGTATTTTTTTAATAAACTGGATAACACTTGCGTAGGTTTACCATAGGTAGTAATCAGATTTAAACTGAAATCGCTGTATGGCTCTTGGCTGGTATTCTTGGATTTGTTGATACACAGGTTCTGTGATAGGGATCTAGTTTTGGAGAAAGCATCCTCTAATAATTTCCGGGGGTATCCCTTAGCTCTAAAACGTTTTTGTAAAACCTTAGATTCCAGAAAAAAATCCGAATCATGTGTACAATTTTTTCTGACACGCCAATATTGACCGTATGGAATATTTCTAATCCAGCTGGGTAGATGGCCACTGTCAAATTCAAGATAGCTATTTACATCCACTTCCTTAAAGTGGGTAGATGTGGATATTTTACCCGAATTGTCTATATTTATCTGAAGGTCAAGATATTGAATATTACTCTCAGATATGGTAGAGGTAAAGGAAAGACCCCAGTCGTTAGAGTTTAATTCATCAATAAATTTGGCAGCCTCCACAGTATTTCCCCTCCATATAATAAACAGATCGTCTATAAAGCGGCGGTACATAACGATGGATTTATCGGCGCCGAGGGATTGCGCGATGTGGATAGACTCGAATGCCCCCATATATAGATTTGCATAACTGGGGGCAAACCTCGTCCCCATCGCGCAGCCCCTCAGCTGTCGATACATCACCCCCTCAAAAGAAAATACATTGTTCTCAAGAATGAAAGTTATACCCCTCAATAAAAAGTTTTTTTGAGGATCTTGTAAGTTAGGGTCCTCATCTAGGAATTTTTTAATTGCCTGTAAACCCAATACATGTGTGATATTGGAATAAAGAGAGCTTATATCGAGTGTAATAAGAAGACAGCCTGGAAGAGGGGGTAATTCTCTCAATAGTCTAATTAAATGTGTGGAATCCTTTAAATGAGAATCTAGGGATAAAACATACTTCTGTAAAAAAAGATCAATATAGTGGGATAAGTTGGATGTGATAGAATTAATACCAGAAATAATAGGACGTCCAGGGGGATTAAATTTATCTTTATGAATTTTGGGTAAAAAATAAAAATAAGGGACTTTGAATTTTTTAATGTCTAAAAAGGATTTTTCTTTTTTATTGAGGAAGCCAGCTGTAGAGGCCCCTGCTACAAGTCCTTTGTACTCCAAAAAAATGGTTACAGATGGGTCTGCTTCTAATTTCACGTAGTAGTTTGAGTCGTCTAAGATTCTGAGGCCCTCCTTGATGTACCAGCCTCTGTTCATTATCACAGTCCCCCCTCCCTTATCTGCTCTCTTTATAATTATTTCTTTATTATCCTGAAGGGTTTTTAATGCACATTTCTCCTGGTAGCTCAAGTTATTCACTTTTTTAGAAATTGGGGGGAATGTCCTAAGGTCCCTCAAAATTAATTGTTGGAAAGTTTCAAGGTGTGAACCTTTGTGATGTAATGGATAAAAATTATTTTTCCCCTTCACATTTACATGAGTGAAAGGGTCCAGTAATGGGGGGCCTGGTATATTAGATTCTTGAATGGAGGGGGATACTGTTGAGCATGAACTAATAGGATGTGATTTTCTCTTATCTTCCAATAGAAAATGTCTTTTTAGTGTCAATTTCCTTATAAATTCATTTAAATCACAGAACAAAGTGAAATTATTAAATGGGACAGCTGGACAGAAAGATAATCCTCGACCTAACAAGGATTGTTCAGCTTCAGATAGCACATAGCTAGAAATATTAAAAATGCCCCCACAACCGATAGGGGTTTCTATCTGCAGGGAATTTGTATTCTGGTTCATTGGCAAGATTTCATTTTCTTTATATTTGGATTGTGTCTCAATTTCGGCATTTGGACTATTTTTGTTATTGAGGCCTCGGGTTTTTCCACTCCCTCTACATCCCCTAAATTTCTTTTTCGTTTTGGACAACGTCCGGGGACCACGTGAAAAAAATGTGTAATTTTCGTTTTATTAGTTTGAGATGCAACTGCATTCTGTGTTTGAGGATTTATCAAGATACTATTTTCATTCAAAATCGGAGATAATTCCAAGGATGTCATTCTGTTTATAGGGGGTTTTATGTGGTTTATACCATTTGTTTTATCAGAAGGTCTCCCTTGATTTAAAATATTCAGTGTATCCGCTAACGGGATCTGTCCAGATGACTCCCCAGCAATAGGAGTCTGTATTGCACTAGAAAGCTCTGAGATATTAGATCCACTATGGGATATCTCCTGTGTATTAATATGTAATGTGAAGTTCATCAATATCTGCTACTTGTGTGGAAATAGTAGACGGATTAGCAATAAATTCTACATCTGCTGCTTGTGTGGATAAAATAGGTGGATCAGTAATCAATATGGAGGGAGGAGTAATTTCCATACACATTCCCTCTATTATAAGGTCATTATTTTTTTCCAAATTAGAATTAAATGCAGTATTTTTCTTGTAATTATTGTTAATGGATAACTTCTTTTTATGAGTCTCATATATTGCTTGTTGTTTTTTATTCATAAAAAACTGTTTTTGAAAACTATTCACTTGTTTTGTATGGTTATCAGTATCATTGCTTAGAATAGGGGATGATGGATTATCCCTAGTTGTTCTCTGCATAGAGATGATGGGAACAGGTGAAATTTGAAGTGGTGATTGGATTTTTTCTTTTTTAGAGTCTTTTATATCTCTTTCATATTTTTTGGCTTTTTTATTTATTAAATCATTTTCAAACTTAGCCAGTCTTAGTTTTACCTCATTATCTGTGGCAAAATATTCCGCAGATGAAGAAAAGAACTCCAAATCCCCTTTAATTTTAGCTATTGTTTCTAAAGCATGCATAGCCAGAGTATTCCTTTTATCAATCAACAATCTGATCAGTGTTGTTGAGCAATCAGAAATACACCTGTCCCATCTTTCAGTAAAAACAATATCCTGAGGAAAGGATGAGTTGAGATTCATTCTCAATCCCTTGGGTATTATGTTATACTTAATGTAATGTTCTAAAAACATCGTGTCTACGTGATTAGTTATTTCTATTTTGCTATTATTTTCTAAGTTCAAAAACAGTCCACGTAACCTTTTTTGATCTGTATCATTCAGCATAGTTGGATTAGTATGTATGCATCTGTCGCCATCTTTAGAGTCTTTACTAAGGGCTGTAATGATCAGAGATAATCTAAATTTCTCTCTATTGGTCACATAAAAGTCCATAATGATCCAGCAATTTAGATTTTAAAGTCTTAAACACAGTTCTTATCTGTTGACGATTCTGCAAGATTTTTCCGTCTCTCGATGTGTTGAATAATCTGAGTCGCCCAATTTGCAGCTCCTGGTCTTGAGGCTAAGCCCCCAGCAATAGCAGACTCAATATGTAAAGAGAGGAGAGAACAAGGCGCAATGGGTGACTCAGTATTGCAATTGTTAGAGGGGTGTGAGGATGGCTACTAACCTTATGAAGTTGTGCACCTCTGCACAACCCCAGTATAAAGCTCCACAAGCTCCGCTCTGTTGGTGGCTGTCATCTATTTCCAGCGGCGTTCACAGATCCTGATCTCTCGGTGGTGGATCACGTGGTCAGGTTAGTTGCATGTAACGCCGAGATGGACGCCCAGCTTCACCAACACCCCCGGCAGCGTTCCGGAGGGGTTAGGGCAGCGCAGCTTGGAAAACCAGGGTAGTGATTCTAATTAAATTCCTCCCACAGGTGAAAGAACAATAAGTTAAAGGCGGTATATACCTGATGAAGGTGGCTGTGTCCACCGAAACGCGTTGTGTGTATATTAATAAATCAGTCCTTTTAATATTTTTGCCCTGTTATTGGCGCTCTGGTACCGCTATTCATATCCATTTATTGTCCCTTTCCCCCTGTTGGGGTGCGGTAGAGCTGCCTTTAACTTATTGTTCTTTCACCTGTGGGAGGAATTTAATTAGAATCACTACCCTGGTTTTCCAAGCTGCGCTGCCCTAACCCCTCCGGAACGCTGCCGGGGGTGTTGGTGAAGCTGGGCGTCCATCTCGGCGTTACATGCAACTAACCTGACCACGTGATCCACCACCGAGAGATCAGGATCTGTGAACGCCGCTGGAAATAGATGACAGCCACCAACAGAGCGGAGCTTGTGGAGCTTTATACTGGGGTTGTGCAGAGGTGCACAACTTCATAAGGTTAGTAGCCATCCTCACACCCCTCTAACAATTGCAATACTGAGTCACCCATTGCGCCTTGTTCTCTCCTCTCTTTACATATTGACCGTGTGGAAGACACACAGGAGGTGGTGGTGCCCAGGTGACTGGAAGTATTATCTGCTATCCAATTAATAACTTCACACTTATCACTTTGCAATAGTGGTGTTGTTGTGTGCTTCCCTAGTAATTCGGTCAAGAACTGGGAGAGAGAAGTTGTGGCTGTTGGTTGTGGCACATTTTCACCTTGGCCACGGCCCCGTCCTCTGCACGCACCATCACCAGAACGTCCAGTTCCACGTCCTTTGCCATGCGCCTTGCCCATTGGAAATTAAGTGAAATAGCTTACACTCGCATTATCAATGGCAAAAGGGTAATAAAAAGGAGATTAGAACCGTGGAAGTGGAAAACCACAGTTCTAGTTCTCTGGCCTACACCAGAATCTTTTAAACAGATATATTTGTGTCTGAACAGTCAGCGAGACACTCAAACTGTTTTTTTTTATGTAAAAAAAGGCAAAAAGGTGGATTACACCCAGATTTGAACCGTGGAAGTGGAAAACCACAGTTCTAGTTCTCTGGCCTACACCAGAATCTTTTAAACAGATATATTTGTGTCTGAACAGTCAGCGAGACACTTAAAATGTTTTTTTTTTTATGGAAAAAAGGCATAAAAGTGGATAATACAGAGATTTGAACTGTGGACGTGCAAAACCACAGTTCTAGTTATCTGGCCAAAACCAGACTCTTTTAAACAGATATATTTGTGTCTGAACACTTACATACACACTCAATTTTTTTGGGGGGGGCAAAAAATACCAAAAGGTTAATAAAATGGGTATTTGTACAGTCTGACTGAGGAAAATAAATAAATAAGAGGATTTAGATGAAAAAAAAGGATTTTTCCTGGCCCCTGAGACCTGGGGCTAAGTCTAGCAATTTAAGCAGCAGCAGCACACAGGACTGTAATGCACTATTTGTTGGTATAACCACTGCGTTTCCGAAACAGCCTGCCTGCCTGCCTGATATCTGGGATGGATATTAGTCCTCAGAAGGACTGTTTGTTTGATTTTGCAGGCTTTAGAGACCATACACTACCTATTTTGCAGTTTAAATCTCTCCCTAGCTCAGCAGCACTCTCCCTACACTGTCTGATCCGGAGTGACTGTGTCCAAGATGGCGGCGCCCGATTTTAAATACTCGAGGTGACGCTGTGCGGCCAGCCAATCACTGTAATGCCCACAATCAACATGGCTGCAGCATTACAGTGACTGGCTGGCAATCCCTGCATGTTCATTGGCTCTGTAAAGAGCGCCAAACATGCAGGGCGGAGACCCGAGCTCCCGCCCGAGTAACCCGAAAATGCTCGGTGCTCGACAAACATCCTAAGTAGTGAGATGTTCGGGCGAGTACTGAGCAGTGTCGAGCATGCTCGCTCAACACTAATCATTATTATATGTGACTACATCCAAAAACAGGATTTTGAAGACAGTTGCACTTTAAATAAGAAGTGAATACGACCCTGCAGTAAGTAGTTTTGCCCAGCGGCAACTGACGCTTCTGCAAGTAACAGTTTTACTGACACAGTGAAAACGCGACATTTCATATTCACTTTCTGTGAAGTGAGAACCAATATTGAAATTGCTGTCTGCAATAATGACTGAAAGAAGGTCTACCAGAGCAAATAAAGGGGCCAGATACAAGGAATATGTAGCTGATGGCCTGCACAACTTTTTCTGGGAAAGGAAAAACCATGTAAGTGTAAAATGAAGACGTAAAATAATTCTATAATAAAATTCCTTTATGGGGACCCAGTCATTAGATTCATACAGTGACTGAAAAAGTTCACGGGAATGAATATGTTTTCAATATTTTTTCACGTGACACCCACAAACTTAAATGTTTTTTATTTGGATTTTATGTGATACCAACACAAATTAGCAAGTATTTGTGAAGTGTTAAGGAAATGATACATATTTTTTAAATATTTAAAAAACATAAATCTGAACATTGTGACGTGCATTTGTATTCTGTCCCCCTGATACAATACTTTGTAGAACCAACTATTGCTGTAATTACCGCTGCAAGTCTTTAGGGGTCTGTCTCCACTAGCTGTCACATCTAGAGACTGACATTTCTGCCCATTCTCCACACTCGCTCTAGATCAGTGAGATTGGATGGAGGCGTCTGTGAACAGCAATTTTCAAATCTTGCCACAAATTCTCAATGGGATTTATGTCTGGACTGTGACTGGGCCATTTCCAGACATGAATATGCTTTGAACGAAACCATCCATTGTAGCTCTAGCAGTATCTATAGGGCTGTTGTCCTGCTGGAAGGTAAACCTTCAACCCAATCTCTTACACGTTTTCCTCCAGGATTGCCCTGTATTTAGTGCCATCCATCTTTCCATCAACTCTGACTAGCTTTCCTATCTTAAGAAAAGCTTCCCTCCACCATGATGCCACCACCATATGTGATGGTGTGGATGGTGTTTTAAGTGCAATTTGCATTTAGCCCAAAATTTCTCCTTTGGCCTGATCTGACCAGAGCACCTTCTTCCACATGTTCGCTGTGACCCACTACATGGCTTTTTGCAAATTGCAAATGGGACTTCTTATGGCTTCTGGAATATAAAACTAATAGTTGTCCTGTGGACAGATTCCCCCACCTGAGCTCTGTGATATGTTCTTAGCCTGGGCTATTTTTTTTATAATCTAACCCTGCTTTACTTTTTGCCACAACTTTATCCCTGACCTGTCTGGTGTGTTCCTTGGTTTTCATGATGCTGTTTGATTCCTAATGTTCTCAAACACATCTCCGAGGCCTTCACAAAACAGCTGTAGTTATACTGTGAATAATTTACACACAAGTGGACTCAATTTATTAATCATGTGACTTCTAGAGGCAAATGGTCACTCAGGATTTTATCTAGGGGTATCAGCTTACAGGGGGGCTGTATACAAATGCACGTTACAATTTTCAGATATATATTTACCAAATAATTAGAAAATCATGTATCTTTTCCTTTACACATCACAAAGACTTGATACTACAGCATCATATAAAATCCCAATAAAATACATTTAAGCTTGTGGGTGTAAAGTGAAAAAATGTGGAAAAGTTCACAGGGTATGAATAATTTTTCAAGGCACTGTAAATGTTGCCCGAACTATGGGAAACATGAAGGAGACTGTAACGGGTCCGGGAGGCGGAACCTCTGAGCTACTATACAAGGGGGCGGCCCTAGTAAGGGAGCGGGTGGCAGTCTCTGGGTGAACGGACAGGGAGTTACGGCAAGTGATCAGGGCAGTCTCTGGGTAAGGGGTAGGTACGACCTGTGATGGCAGAGCCTCCGGGTAGGCTAGCAGGCAGATGGTAGATGTGTGCTCCCAGGTGAGCAAGCGAGAGTCTCTGGAATAGCAGGTGGTCACGGCACGTGACGGCGGAACCTCCGGGCTGGCAGGCAGGTAGGTAACGGAGAAGCGCTCCCAGGTGAGCGGGCAAGAGTCTCTGGAATAGCTGGTGGTCACCGCACGTGACAACGGGACCTCCGGGCTGGCAAGCAGGCAGGTAACGGAGATGCGCTCCCAGGTGCGCGGGCAAGAGTCTCTGAGATAGCTGGTGGTCACAGCACGTGACAACGGAGCCTCCGGGCTGGCAAGCAGGCAGATAACGGAGAAGCGCTCCCAGGTGAGCGGGCAAGCTGGTCCATAGACAGACTGACCGGAGTAGTAAGGCAGACCGTCGGACCTCAGGCAAGCAGGCAGGTAGCTGATATGCGCTCCCAGGTGAGCGGGCAGGCTGGTCCTTTAGACAGACTGACAGGAGTAGTAAGGCAGACCGTCGGACCTCAGACTGGCAGACAGGTAACAGGTATTCAGGCAGGAATCAGGCAGGTAACTGGCAGGTAACTGGCAGGAAACTGGCAGGTAACTGGCAACGGGACCTGAGGGCTGAAGCACAGGAGAGACACAGGTGCAAACAACATTGCTCGGGCACCTCCATTTTGGAGGAGGTGCCTTATATATGATGAAGTCCTCCGGCCATTGGCCGGGGACTCTTTAGGGCGGCGCGCGCGGCCCCTTTAAGAGGAGGGGAGCGCGCGCGCGCGCGCCCTAAGCACAGGGGCCGGGAAGGAGCGCGCGCTGAGAGCAGAGCAGGAGGAGGACGCCGGGACGGAGCGCGCGCTGACAGCAGAGCGGGGGGAGGATGCCGGGCACGGAGCAGAGCGGTGAGGGGAGCAGCGTCCCTGCCTAGCAGAGGGCAGGGACGCCGGCACTACAGTACCCCCCCCTTTAGGCCCCCCCTTTTTTAGGCCAGACAGAAATTTAGCTAGGATGAGAGGGGCATGGATGTTCTCCCGGGGCTCCCACGTTCTCTCCTCAGGACCAAACCCCTTCCAATCTACCAGGAAAAAGGTCTTTCCTCTTACCCTTTTGGTGGCAAGAATGTTCTCTACCTCAAACTCGTCCTCAGCAGAAACCGGAGCAGGAGGCGTACCTGTAGACTTGGAAAAAGAGTTAAGCACCACAGGTTTGAGGAGAGACACATGGAAGGAGTTAGGGATCCGTAAGTTGGCCGGGAGTTTCAATTTATAGGCCACCGGGTTGATCTGACTGATGACCTCCAGTGGGCCGATGAACCGAGGCCCTAACTTATAGGAAGGGATCTTGAGCCGGACATATTTGGACGAGAGCCAGACTTTATCCCCAGGGCGGAATTGAGGAGGGTCCAGACGTTTTTTGTCAGCGTGTCTTTTCATACGCTCGGATGACAGAAGGAGTGCGGACCGGGTACTCTCCCATATGGAGGAAAATTTGTTAACAAGAGATTCCGCAGCCGGATTGTCCGCCGAGGTGGAGACGGGAAACGGGATCCGAGGATGCTGACCGTAGACTACAAAAAACGGGGATTTGGAGGAAGACTCGCTCTCGTGATTGTTGTACGAGAATTCGGCCCATGGCAGGAGATCCACCCAGTCAGAATGGTGGGCATTAACGAAGTGCCGAAGGTAACTGGTCAGGTTCTGATTGATCCGCTCCACTTGACCATTAGACTGTGGGTGGTAAGCGGAGGAGAAGTCCAGGGTGACGTCCAGCAATTTACAAGTGGCTCTCCAGAAACGGGAAGTGAACTGTACCCCACGATCCGACACGATGTGACGGGGCAGGCCATGAAGACGGAAGATGTGGCGGATAAAGTCTTTAGCCAGCTCGGTTGCAGACGGAAGACCTGGCAGTGGAATGAAGTGAGCCATCTTGGAGAAGCGGTCAGCGACCACCCAAATGACCGTACAACCGGCAGAGACGGGCAGATCAGTAATGAAGTCCATCGCTATATGCTGCCAGGGGGCAGCAGGTACTGGCAGAGGTAGGAGGCGGCCGGCCGGCAGGTGTCTCGGAACTTTGTTGCGGGCGCAGGACACACAGGCAGAAACAAAGTCTATTACATCCTTGTGCAGGTTAGGCCACCAGTAGTGCCGGGTAATAAGCTGGAGGGTCTTTTTCTGACCGGCGTGGCCAGCTAGTTTAGACGAATGACCCCAGTGTAGGATCTTCTCCCGATCAGGTACTGGTACGAACGTCTTACCAGGAGGAAGACGATTTAGACTCACGGGAGCCACCTGCATTACTCTGGCGGGATCGATGATATGTTTCGGATCCTCCTCGAGATCAGACACCAGAAAGGATCGAGACAAGGCGTCCGCCTTGACGTTTTTGTCAGCCGGGTGAAAATGAAGGACAAAATCAAAACGAGCAAAAAACAAGGACCACCGGGCTTGGCGCGGGTTAAGTCTCTGGGCATGCTGGAGGTAAGCCAAGTTCTTGTGGTCAGTGTAAATTATTACCGGGTGAAGAGCCCCCTCGAGCAGGTAACGCCACTCCTCCAATGCCAGTTTGATGGCCAATAACTCTCGGTCTCCTATGGAATAGTTGCGCTCAGAGGAGGAGAAGAGTTTAGAGAAGAAGCCACAAGTTACCATCCTCCCGGAAGATGATTTTTGAGTAAGTACCGCTCCGGCTCCAGAGGAGGAGGCGTCAACTTCCAGGAAGAACTGCTTGTTGCCATCTGGGCGATGCAGCACCGGGGCGGAAGAGAAGGCCTGTTTAAGGGAAAGAAAGGCCTCCTCTGCTTCGGGTGGCCACTCTTTGGGATTAGTACCTTTACGGGTGAGCGCAGAAATTGGGGCCGTCCGGGAAGAGAAGTGTGGTATGAAGAGGCGGTAGTAGTTGGCGAAGCCCAGGAATCGCTGAATGGCCTTCAACCCCTCCGGTCGGGGCCATTTCTCGATGGCAGACAGTTTCTCAGGATCCATTTGTAGGCCGGTCTGAGAGATAATGTAGCCCAGAAACGGAAGCGAGGTCTGCTCAAAGAGGCACTTCTCAAATTTAGCGTAGAGATGGTTCTGCCTTAGCCTGAGCAGGACCTGACGAACGTCCCTCCGGTGAGTCTGGAGATCCGGAGAGAAGACCAAGATGTCGTCCAGGTACACCACTACGCAGGAGTAGAGAAGGTCCCGGAAGATGTCATTGACCAACTCTTGAAAGACGGCAGGAGCGTTACAGAGACCAAAGGGCATTACCAGGTATTCATAGTGGCCGTCCCGGGTGTTGAATGCCGTCTTCCATTCATCCCCCTGACGAATACGAACCAGGTTGTACGCCCCACGAAGGTCCAGTTTGGTGAAGATCCTAGCCCCCCTCAGACGATTAAATAATTCTGGAATGAGCGGAAGGGGGTACTTATTCTTCACCGTGATCAGGTTTAGGCCTCTATAGTCTATACAGGGACGGAGAGAGCCGTCCTTCTTTTTGACGAAAAAGAAGCCTGCTCCCGCCGGGGAGGTAGATTTCCGGATGAATCCTCTGGCCAGATTCTCCTCAATATATTCGGACATTGACCGGGTCTCAGCAGCGGATAAAGGATAGATACGCCCACGGGGAGGAGTAGTACCGGGTAGCAGATCGATGGGACAGTCGTATGGTCTATGTGGTGGTAATGTCTCTGCCTCCTTTTTATTAAAGACATCTGCATAAGACCAATAAGGAATCGGAAGTCCAGGTAGATTAGCTGGGGTAGGAGAGGGACGGACGGGATGGACGGGAACCAGGCAGGTTTTATGACAGTCTTGTCCCCAGCGAAGGACTTCTCCGGTTTGCCAGTCAAGCACGGGTGCATGTCTCTGGAGCCAAGGCAGACCTAGCAAGAGGGCGTGAGAGAGTCCAGGCAGAACATGAAAGGAGATACTCTCAGAATGCAGCATTCCCACCTGCAGAGTAATGGATTCGGTGATGAGTTGGATGGGGCGTGGTAAGAGCCCCCCATCCACGGCAGCCACAGACAAGGGTACAGCCAGAGGTTTGGTGGGGATGCGGTATTTCTCTACCAGGGACTGTGAAATAAGATTCCCGGCTGCTCCAGAGTCCAGTTGGGCTAGTTCGAAATAACGGTTCTCCCCGTAGACGATTGAAACTGACCACAGCAGGGATGGAGAGGATTTATTCTTGTCTAGGTGGACCTCTCTGAGCGAACCTAGACACAGGCGTTTCCCGACCTTTCCGGGCAGGCACGGATCTGGTGCTCCTTACTGCCACAGTAGAAGCAGGTCCCCTCGGCACGGCGTAAGTCCTGACGGGTCTTGACCATCTTGGTCTGGTCGACCTGCATAGGCTCAGGAGGGTGTACCTGGTTAGAGACAGAAGGAGTGACGGGTTTCTGAAAAGTAGGAGCTAGACGTGGTAACCTCCTCTCACGGGTGACCTCTCTGGCACGCTCCTGGAACCGTAGGTCAATCCGGGTGGCAAGAGTTATTAAGTCATCGAGAGTGGTAGGAGTGTCCCGACCGGCAAGTTCATCTTTAATACGGCCGGACAGACCCTCCCAGAAGACGGAAACCAGAGCGTCGTTATCCCAGGTCAGCTCCGAGGCAAGGGTACGGAACCGTATGGCATATTGGCCCACGGTGAGACTCCCCTGACGGAGGCGTAGCAACGATGATGCAGATGAGGTCTTCCGTCCGGGTTCGTCGAAGACTTTCCGGAAAGCCGTGAGAAAAGCAGGCAAGTTGGACACCAGGGGGTCTCCTCTCTCCCATAGAGGATTTAGCCAGGCCAGGGCCTCCCCGGTGAGATGGGACATGATGAAGGCAATTTTGGCCCGGTCGGAGTTAAACTGGTAGGACAAAAGTTCAAAATGCAGGGTGCACTGATTTAAGAAGCCCCGAGCCTGGACGGAGTCGCCTCCGAAGCGAGGAGGTGCAGAAAGCCGGGGTCCGGGGTAGGATACCATGGTATTAGTGGGCAGCGGAGCTGCCGGATTGCAAGATATGGCACTGGCGGAGGTTGTTGGTGGATCAGACAGAGTGTTCAGGCGAGTATTAACATTCCGCAGGTGACCCAGGATGGCCTCCTGTTGGGACCTCTGACGGGACAGTTCAAGACAGAGGTCCGAGAGCGAGGGAGCTTGGGTGCCACCGGGTTCCATGGCCCGAGCAAACTGTAACGGGTCCGGGAGGCGGAACCTCTGAGCTACTATACAAGGGGGCGGCCCTAGTAAGGGAGCGGGTGGCAGTCTCTGGGTGAACGGACAGGGAGTTACGGCAAGTGATCAGGGCAGTCTCTGGGTAAGGGGTAGGTACGACCTGTGATGGCAGAGCCTCCGGGTAGGCTAGCAGGCAGATGGTAGATGTGTGCTCCCAGGTGAGCAAGCGAGAGTCTCTGGAATAGCAGGTGGTCACGGCACGTGACGGCGGAACCTCCGGGCTGGCAGGCAGGTAGGTAACGGAGAAGCGCTCCCAGGTGAGCGGGCAAGAGTCTCTGGAATAGCTGGTGGTCACCGCACGTGACAACGGGACCTCCGGGCTGGCAAGCAGGCAGGTAACGGAGATGTGCTCCCAGGTGAGCGGGCAAGAGTCTCTGAGATAGCTGGTGGTCACAGCACGTGACAACGGAGCCTCCGGGCTGGCAAGCAGGCAGATAACGGAGAAGCGCTCCCAGGTGAGCGGGCAAGCTGGTCCATAGACAGACTGACCGGAGTAGTAAGGCAGACCGTCGGACCTCAGGCAAGCAGGCAGGTAGCTGATATGCGCTCCCAGGTGAGCGGGCAGGCTGGTCCTTTAGACAGACTGACAGGAGTAGTAAGGCAGACCGTCGGACCTCAGACTGGCAGACAGGTAACAGGTATTCAGGCAGGAATCAGGCAGGTAACTGGCAGGTAACTGGCAGGAAACTGGCAGGTAACTGGCAACGGGACCTGAGGGCTGAAGTACAGGAGAGACACAGGTGCAAACAACATTGCTCGGGCACCTCCATTTTGGAGGAGGTGCCTTATATATGATGAAGTCCTCCGGCCATTGGCCGGGGACTCTTTAGGGCGGCGCGCGCGGCACCTTTAAGAGGAGGGGAGCGCGCGCGCCCTAAGCACAGGGGCCGGGAAGGAGCGCGCGCTGAGAGCAGAGCAGGAGGAGGACGCCGGGACGGAGCGCGCGCTGACAGCAGAGCGGGGGGAGGATGCCGGGCACGGAGCAGAGCGGTGAGGGGAGCAGCGTCCCTGCCTAGCAGAGGGCAGGGACGCCGGCACTACAGAGACTTTGGCTGCACGATTGCAGCCAGGTGTGTTTTTTTCTGAAATGCTCCGGCGGCTTTTCCTTACACCACTCTAATTGATTGACAGATCTCTCAAGTGTGAACATAGGAAGAAATCTGTCAATCACCTAGAGAGAGGAAGGGAGAAAACGGGATGGTCACCGGACGGTGGAAGGGAGACGAACGGCTATTTAAAATATATTTACTCTGAAACGCCAGAGAATTTTTAGAAAAAACACCTGGCTGCAATGAATTGAGTGACAGGCTCCCTTTAATTCTCCTAATGTTCCCCATTTTCTCCACTATTAGCTGGTCGTCAAGCTAAACCAACATATAGAAAGAGAAGAACACTAAAATTCTTCCTGGAACAGGCCGCCGTACTCCCTGAGATCAGAGATCCCGATAAAGAGGTAGACTGCAGACTGTACACAACGTAATTCACCATTTGTATAGTACTGTACCTGCTGTGTCAGAGGGGTCATTTACTTTTATGTCCATGTGTCAAGGATAGTAGGGATCTTAAGTGCAAAATCTCACAGTTTTTAATGCATTCATTGTCTATTCTAAATAGAGAAGAGATTGACGCATCGCTTGGACTTGTGGAACTCTCAAGACAATTTGAGGAGAAAAGAATCCCGAACCAGTGAGTTACTCTCAGTGATGGCACCGGCCTGACTCTATAACTTTATCTGATCTTATTTCTTGTCCGTTACACAGACTCTCTGAGAAAGGGATAAAATGTACCTTATTATCACCAAACATTAAACAAACCCAATAAATAACTACAATTAGAGCAGGAAAGTACAAGTCCTGATTAACCAATATGCCACTCAGGAGATGACTGATACGTACAGAAAACAAAATACATACCAATACCGAACGTCTCTTAAACCTCATAGGATGTGGACATCAAAGCAATAACTCTCCCTAAAAGGTCTCTAGTCTCTACGCCAGTGTTCCCCAACTCCGGTCCTCAAGAGCCACCAACAGGTCATATTTTCTGGATTTCCTTAGTATTGCCCAGGTGATAATTGCATCACATGGACAGGCAATAACTCCATCACCTTTGCAATACTAAGGAAATCCTGAAAACATGACCTTTTGGTGGACCTGGACGACCGGAGTAGGGGAACACTTCTCTACGCGTTTCGTCATCTCACTAGCAGATGACTCATCAGGAGACATCTATTTACAAAGACCTATTATAACACATAAGACCATCATGTAACTCTTATGGTAATAGAGTTACTGTTGTGCTAGAATATATCATTTATATGCTCAACCTCTTTACTCCTACATACTATACCAGCACTAAAGGCAAGATCACGTTTAATTGCTTACAATTGCTTACAATTAATTGCTTACAATTAACTGCTTTCAATTTAATTGCTGACAATTTATTGTCCCTGTGATCCTCCCTCCATAGTATATCAGACAACTTTGGACTGATCGTGTAACTATCCATATGATATATCAATCGCTCTATTTTCATGGATTATCCAAATGCATGCTAAGATCATCATCTCGTTTACGATGAGGTCCCCTTTACCCCTCAGTCGGAGTGTTCAATAATTGTCCCTCACAGTGAGAGTGATTGCACATAAGCCCCAGCTCTTATATCATTTGGGATCTGGTATTATCTGCCCTATCAGTCCGATCATTCACCAACGACAGCTCACAGTGAGGATCCAGCTATCATCTGTATTGTAAATGTCCCTCATTGTAAATTTCTATAATTTGCATTCAGAGTCTAGCATATATCGCACTAATCCGCGATCAGGCCTTCTCTATTACAAGCATATTGTTATTAGCTCATTTGCTTACTACCAGTTGTTTTAAGTTGCCACACAACATTCAAGAGTGCAGGATGCCAAAGATGCTCCCTGCATGTGTAAGGAGGTGGATATATTGCCCACGTTCACCCTTAAAGAAACAAGTATATTGTTATAATGTGTAATGTGAATGCGTTGATGAGGTTTATATGTGTAGTGATCATTGTTGTTGCCGACGAGGCTATATTCTCTCCAGCAACAGGTAGTTGATAGGGAAGCAAGAGTTAATGGTTGAGACTAGCCTAGAGTGGGAGGGGCTAAGCTGAAGGTACACTAAACAGATTCCTGTTGAGACATCATATAGGGCTTGGAGTGCATAGAGAAAGGACCTAAGGTTCAATGTGAGCAATGCCACATTCTTTGGTGTCCCTAAGTGAGAGAAGACCAAAAGAAAGAGATAACAAGATCTAGAGCAGAAGTGACTGAGAGACAGAGTGATTTTCCAGAGACGGGTCCTGAGAGAGGATGCCTTGCAGTAAGGCCCAAAGTTTAAATCTCCAAGAGGTAATGGGCCTAGACAGGACTGAGTACACGAGACGAACAGAGTAGCCGTGGAGAGGGTTCCAGAGCGTCAGCATTAGAGAAGATAAGTACCGGTCATACTGGCACCATAGATTCCCAGAAGGGGTAAGAAAACGCAGAACTCGTTGAGTAAAGGACTCTTACTAAACAGAACTGTAGTGTCGAGCTGGGTTAATAATAATAATAATAATAATAATTTTTATTTTTATAGCGCCAACATATTCCGCAGCACTTTACAAATTTTAGGGGGGACTTATACAACAATACAGAATAAACATAACTCATATCGAAAGGAGTGAGGGCCCTGCTCGCAAGCTTACAGTCTATGAGGAAATGTGGGTATTGGGAATTAATTGAACTGTCCTGGGTAATGCATTCCAAAGAATTGGCGCAGCACGCGAGAAATCTTGGAGACGGGAGAGGGAAGTTCGGATTATGGAGGATTTAAGTTTTAAGTCATTGGCAGAACGGAGGGCACGTGTAGAGTGGTAGACTGAGACAAGGGAGGAGATGTAGGGGGGTACTGAAGCATGGAGCGCTTTGTGAGTAAGCATAATAAGTTTAAATTGAACTCTATATTGGATGGGTAACCAATGCAATGACTGGCACAGGGAAGAGGCATCGGTGTAGCGGTTGGCGAGGAATATGATCCTGGCTGCTGCGTTAAGGACGGATTGGAGAGGGGAGAGTTTAGTAAGAGGGAGCCCGATAAGTAGAGAGTTGCAGTAGTCCAGACGAGAATGAATAATAGCGACAGTAAGAGTTTTTGCCGAGTCAAAGGTGAGAAAAGGGTCAAAGGGTTGTGGTGAAGTAATGAGAAGCAGTGAATGCAGGGGACAAGTTAAGAGGGAGGAATTGAAACTGCATGGAAAAGGACCCAAGTTGTGAAAGGAAATGTTCATAAGATAGTGTACCAGCTGTCTCCTGTATATATCACTTCCCAAGTTAATAATTAGTAAAATTATTATTGAACTGTTCGTATCTCTCCTTGAACTGTAAAACATCTGGTCCTGGCCAACCAACAACATCGGTTAATGTGGCCTGAACAGGCATGGCGCACTCACAGCACAAATCCTCACACCCAGCCAGGACCCCCACCTTCATGTAACATGCCGGGGCATAAGACACGAGTACCACGCCCACAGCTGCCGCCCCATGCCACGTTACACATGCTAACATCGGTTACACATGTATAATGTATGGCGCCACCAACATGCTGGTCACTTAAAAATAAGGTCAAGCCCATTTGCTAACGTCATACCCATGTCCATGTCTGAATGCGATTGGCTACGCCTGAGCCAAATGCACACTTAACCTTAATGTATTCATTGTCTCATCTAAACAAAGATGAGATTGATGTCGCGCTCGCGATTATTGAGCTATCAAGAAGATGTGAGGAGCACAGAACATCTGAGCAGTGAGTTACAATCAGTGATGGTACCAGCCTCACACTGCACGAATCTCAAGATCTTATTTCTTATCCATTACACATGTAGAAGTACAGGATTTTTTATTCCTTTTTCACGACAGAAAAACCAAAGAAGAACGACTCAAGGAAAAGAGCTGATAAGACCAGCAAGCCGCCCCCCAAGAAAAGAGCAAAAAAGAACTAATAGTGATGAGGTAACACATAGCGCCGATGCCTTCATTTCTGCGTGGGGGAAGGGAGAGGAGGACCACAATGTGCTACATATTGTAACAAAGGCCGACACATCACAGTGGTCAGGAATGGTACAAAGAACCATGATTATATGTCTGCAGTGAATGAAGATTTCACTAAACTTTGTTTTTCTTTTTATGTTTTCTTGTTCTAGGTCAGATCTGGGCAACGTGCGGCCCGCGGGCCACATCTGGCCCTCTGGCTGTTCCAGTCCGGCCCGCGGACCGAGACAGCCGAAGGGCTGATAACAGTGGCCCACGAGCCGCACTGCACCGCACGCCGTCACCGCTCGCCGTCACTGCCCGCCTGCACACCGTCACCGCTGTCTCAATCCGTGGTCTCAATCCGCGGTGAATGCATTGGTGGAGGAGGGGCCGCCACTTCCCTCTTCCACCAATCAGCGTTAGAAACAGCTGACACAATGGCATCAGCCTGCACACTGCGGAGAGTCAGTGCATCAGAGACAGGAGCGTAGGGAAACGGGGAGTGAAGTAAGTATATGCTGGACACAGAGGGGGCTTTAATGCTGGACACAGGGACGGCTTTGCTTTGATGCTGGACACAGGGGGGCTTTAATGCTGGACACAAGAGATGCTTTAATGCTGGACACAGGGGGGGCTCTCATGCTGGACACAGGGGGGCTCTCATGCTGTACATAGTGGGGCTCTCATGCTGGACATAGTGGGGGGCTCTCATGCTGGACACAGGGAGGGCTGTCATGCTGGACACAGGGGGGTCTCATGCTGGACACAGGGGGGGCTCTCATGCTGGACACAGGGGGCTCTCATGCTGGACACAGGGGGGGCTCTCATGCTGGACACAGGGGGGTCTCATGCTGGACACAGGGTGGTCTCATGCTGGACACAGGGGGGACTCTCATGCTGGACACAGGGAGGGCTGTCATGCTGGACACAGGGGGGGTCTCATGCTGGACACAGGGGGGCTCTCATGCTGGACGCAGGGGGGCTCTCATGCTGGACACAGGGGGGGCTCTCATGCTGGACACTAAGGAGGGCTGTCATGCTGGACACAGGGGGGCTTTCATGCTGGACATAGGGGGCTCTCATGCTGGACACTAGGGAGGGTTGTCATGCTGGACACAGAGGGGCTCTCATGCTGGACACAGGGGGGGCTCTCATGCTGGACACTAGGGAGGGCTGTCAGGCTGGACACAGGGGGGGCTCTCATGCTGGACATGGGGGGCTTTAATGCTAGACACTGGGGGGCTTTAATGCTGGACACTGGGGGGCTGTCATGCTGGACACTTGGAAGGGCTGTCATGCTGGACATGAGGAGGCTCTCGAGCTCTCATACTGGACATGGGGGGGTGGGTGGTGCACATGCTGGACATGGGAGGGCTGTGTGGGGCTCATGCTGGACATGGGGGGCTGTGTATGGCTCATGCTGGACACGGGAGGGCTGTGTGGGGCTCATGCTGGACATAGGGGGCTGTGTGGGGCTCATGGTGGACACAGGAGAGCTGTGTGGTGCTCATGCTGGACACGGGAGGACTCTGTGGGGCACATACTGGACATGGGAGGGCTGTGTGGGGCTCATGCTGGACATGGGAGGCTGTGTGGGGCTGATGCTAGACATGGGGGGCTGTGTATGGCTCATGCTGGACACCGGAGGGCTGTGTGGGGCTCATGCTGGACATGGGGGGGGGGCTGTGTGGGGCTCATGCTGGACATGGGGGGGCTGTGTGGGGCTCATGCTGGACTTGGGGGCTGTGTGGGGCTCATGCTGGACATGGGGGGCTGTGTGGGGCTCATGCTGGACATGGGGGGGCTGTGTGGGGCTCATGCTGGACATGGGGGGCTTTGTGGGGCTCATGCTGGACATGGGGAGGCTGTGTGGGGCTCATGCTCATGTTAATATTAATATTGAGCAGAATTCATTTCAGCCTATTGGTTCGGCCCTCCCCAACAGTCACGGTCTCTCATGTGGCCCCTCGGGAAAATTAATTGCCCACCCCTGTTCTAGGTGGTGACTGCCCCATAACATCAGCACCACCAGCTATGACCACCAGCCAAGATCGCCTGCCATTAACAACTCTGCCTAAATAAGAAAAGCTGCCACTAAATGTCAAGAACAACCACCAGCCACCACCATAATTTAGCATATATATTATCTGTTTTTTATAGGGTTTGCTATTTATTCTCATACATACATTGTTATTTTTAGATTTAGTTAATTTTTGAGCATTTATTACTGTAGTTACAATTATTTTTATATATTTTTTATCTATTTATCATTTTGTATATATTATAAATAAGAGATTTATATTTTTATACCAAAGTGACTAACATCAATCTGCCAGTAACATCTATGCCTAAACATCCATCTGCCAGTACCATCTATGGCTAACTTCCAACTGCTCGTACCATCCATGCCTATCTTTTACCTGCCAGTTCCATCTAAGGCTAATTTCCACCTGCCAGAACCATCTATGGATAACTTCCACCTGTTAGTAACAACTAAGACTAACTTACACCTGCCAATACCATCTAAGAAAAACTTCTATCTGACAGTCCTATCAACGGCTAACTTACACCTGCCAGTACCATCTACGGATAACTTCCACCGGCCAGTACTATCTACGGATAACTTCCACCTGCCAGTACCATCTACGGATAACTTCCACCTGCCAGTACCATCTACGAATAGCTTCAACCTGCCAGTACCTTCTACGGATAACTTCTACCTGCCATTACCATCTACAGATAACTTCCAGCTGCCAGTACCATCTACAGATAACTTCCACCTGCCAGTACCATCAACTAATAACTTCCACCTGCCAGTACCATCTCCAGATAACTTCCACCTGCCAGTTCCATCAGCTAATAACTTCCACCTGCCAGTACCTTCTACGGATAACTTCTACCTGCCAGTACCATCTACGGATAATTTCCACCTGCCAGTACCATCAACTAATAGCTTCCACCTGCCAGTACCATCTACAGATAACTTCTACCTGCCAGTACCATCTACGGATAACTTTTACCTGCCAGTACCATCTACGGATAACTTCCAACTGCCAGTACCATCTACGGATAACTTCCTCCTGCCAATACCATCAACTAATAACTTCCACCTGCCAGTACAATCTACGGATAACTTCCTCCTGCCAGTACCATCTACAGATAACTTCCTCCTGCCAGTACCATGTACGGATAACTTCCACCTGCCTGTACCATCTATACCTAACTTACACTGGTCAGTTCCATCTAGAGCTAATTTGCAGCTGCCAGTAACAACTATAACTAGCTTTTCTGCCAGTACCATTTTCGGCAAACTACCACCTGCCAGTATCATCTACGGCTAACTTCCACCGGCCAGTACTATCAACGAATAGCTTCAACCTGCCAGTACCATCTACAGATAACTTCTACCTGCCAGTACCATCAACTAATAACTTCCACCTGCCAGTACCATCAACTAATAACTTCCACCTGCCAGTACCATCTCTGAATAGCTTCAACCTGCCATTACCATCTACAGATAACTTCTACCTGCCAGTACCATCTACGAATAGCTTCAACCTGCCAGTACCATCTACAGATAACTTCCACCTGTCAGTACCATCAACTAATAGCTTCAAACTGCCAGTACCATCTACAGATAACTTCCACCTGCCAGTACCATCAATTAATAACTTCCACCTGCCAGTACCATCTACGGATAATTTCCACCTGCCAGTACCATCTACGAATAGTTTCAACCTGCCAGTACCATCTACGGATAACTTCTATCTGCCATTACCATCTACAGATAACTTCCAGCTGCCAGTACTATCTACAGATAACATCTACCTGCCAGTACCATCTACGGATAACTTCTACCTGCAAGTACCATCTACGGATAACTTCCAACTGCCAGTACCATCTACGGATAACTTCCTCCTGCTAATACCATCAACTAATAACTTCCACCTGCCAGTACAATCTACGGATAACTTCTACCTGCCAGTACCATCTACGGATAACTTCCTCCTGCCAGTACCATGTACGGATAACTTCCACCTGCCTGTACCATCTATACCTAACTTACACTGGTCAGTTCCATCTAGAGCTAATTTGCAGCTGCCAGTAACAACTATAACTAGCTTTTCTGCCAGTACCATCTACGGCAAACTACTACCTGCCAGTATCATCTACGGCTAACTTGCAACTGCCAGCACCATCTACGGGTAACTTTCACCTGCCAATACCATCTACGGCTAACTTCCACCTGCCAGTACCATCCACTTTTTTTTTTCCATATGCCAGCTCCATCACTGCCTAACTTCTACCTGCAATTACCATTTATGGCAATCTTCCATCTGCCAGTACCATCTACGGCCAACGTTCACTTGCCAGTTCCATCTACGGCTAACTTGCACCTCCATCTACGGCTAACTTTCACCTGCCAGTACCATCTACGGATAACCTACACCTGCCAGTACCTTCCACTTGCCAGTAATATCTATGAATAACTTCCACCTGCCAGTACCATGTACACCTGATTTACACCTGTCAGTTCCATATATGGCTAACTTACACCTGCCAGTAACAACTATACCTAACTTTTCTGCCATCTACGCCTAAATACAACCTTCTAGTAACAACTATGCCTAGCTTCCACTTGCCAGCACATCTACGGCTAAATTCCATCTGCTGGTTGTGAATTGTGTTTTTTATTCCTCTACAAAAATTCTCTGTCCTAAGAGATGATGATTCTTTACCTGCTTAAAAGTTGTTCCAATTATCAATACGACGACTGACGTGTTAGGCTATTAATGTCGTGTGCCGCAATGCTCTGTGTGACTTGTGCAGCGTGGCCCCATACACTGGTAACAGAGTGGTTTACAGCAGCGGTTTAATTTATGAATAATCCTGCCGATCCCTACTGATGCTGATCTCTATTGTTGCTTACCTGTGCTGCTCTCAACACAACTTTACCAATGCTCTTGCTCTCTGCTCCTGCCAGAGTTAAAGGGAATGTGCCATCCAATAAAATATTTTCAACTATTTAAGAAATGTAAAGTATTATTGTTTTATTTGCTTTATTGCATTTTTTAATGGTATAAGATATGAAAAATATGAAAAAAATGTAAAAAGGTATGACATTTTCCACTTTCAAACACTATTGGGGCAGCTGCTGAAATTTGCCATGAAAACCCAGTGTACTGGTGGGTCACTTTACGACTGCAGTAAAAGTGGGCGGGATCTGGTCAAGTGTGTGA
Organism: Phyllobates terribilis; assembly: GCF_046119375.1. Lineage (NCBI taxonomy): Eukaryota > Metazoa > Chordata > Amphibia > Anura > Dendrobatidae > Phyllobates > Phyllobates terribilis. Next base: position 112,075,874 of record NW_027362769.1, on the reverse strand, counting down.
TGTCTGCTCCACTCCTCTTCTGGGCGTTAGTAAAAGAATAATGGAGGATTATATTCGTTTACTGTATCACACAGGGTGGGATTAGATACATGGACTGTATCACGTGCTGGAATCATATATGCAGAGTAAATCTCAGGCTAGCATTGAATACTCAGAGTGTATCATGCACTGGGATTGGATACACAGATTGCATCACTCACTGGCATTGGATAAGCAAATGGTGCAGCTCTGCGGGCTGTATCACACATGATGGAATTGGATTCGCAGCTCTGAGGGTTGTATCACACATAATGGGATTAGACATGTGGCTCTAATGGTTGCATTACACATGATGGGATTAGATATGCGTCTCTGAGGGTTTTATCACACATGATGGGAATATTTAAGATGCTCTGCGGGCTGTATCATACATGATGAGATTAGATACGTGGCACTGTGGGCTGCCTTACTCATATTGGGATGAGACTAGTGATGGGCGAACACTAAAATGCTCGGGTGCTCGATGCTCGAGTCAAGCACATTGAAATACTCGGGTGCTCGACCCGAGCAACGAGCCCAATGTAAGTCTATGGGAAACTCGAGTATTTTTTAGACGGCTCCCCCCGGCCGTCTGCAGAGGGCCTAAAAATTGGCCAAATCGATGGGAACAGTGCTCAAATGACATGGGAACAGCATGGAAAAGGCCCCTGGAAGCATTTTTGACTCCCAGGTCACTTCTGTCAACAACGTTGTCAGAGTATTACACCACTTTTACGGACTCACAATAAAACATACAAAAACGAAACCAAAATGGATTTTCATGGGAAATATGTTAAGGAACATCCTTTCCAGGGTAATAACTTTTATATAAAGCAAAATAAATAACCAAAACCAAAAATGCTCCTTCCCACCTTGGGCTATGTTCACACGTAGCGTTTTTGATGCGTTTTTTCACTTTTGCGTTGCTTTCAACCGTGACAAATGCATTCACCAGGAAATGTCATTTTAACATTTTACAACCTTATCTGGCCATGTGGTGTGTGAGACATGATCAGACACATCCTGTTTCATTTATGAAGGAGGGACTCTGAAAGTCACAAAGCCTATTTTTATAGGGCCATCAGGCGGCCTTTACTATTCTTAAAGGGCCAGCAGTCGGCCCTCACTATTCTTAGAGAGCCATCAGCCGGCTATGTTTTATTGTTCCCATTACTAAAGAGTAGGTCTCCTATACTGTTATTGCATATGCAGTGAGTGGCAGGGCTGCCCAAAATTTGGACGCACCCCAATACCACTTTGAATATTTGGACGCACCCTAATATCCCTTTGAAGAGACTTAGAGGAGGGCCTCCTGAAAACAATGTTCCCATTGTTTTCAGGAGGCTATTCACAAGGAATAGGGCACCCACCCCAGCGTAGGGTTAAGCTGAGTCTCAGTGCAGGGACAGCTTTTCCCTCCTATTCCTTAGTTCTAAGTTGCAGTACATAACAGTATGTCCAGCCTCCCATTCAGGATTTTTGGAGGTTTTTTTCAGAGGTGGAGTCGAAAGCTTTACCACCTCATAGAGATTACGATTGCGCTATTGACTTCATCCCAGATGTTAAGCTCCTTAAGAGTCGGTTGTTTAATCTGACAATTCCCGAGAGGGAGGCTTTGAAGGAGTACCTTCAGACTAGTTTAGCTGCAGGTCACATAAGACCCTCTAAGTCTCCTGTGGCGGTTGGGTTCTTTTTTGTCAAAAAGAAGGATGGGGGTCTTAGGTCATGTCTGGATTTTCAGGAGATTAATAAGATCACTGTGCGCAATCCTTATCCGTTACCACTTATTCCGGATTTGTTTAACCAATTGACCATAGCTAAAAGGTTTTCTAAGATTGACCTTCGTGGGGCATATGATTTGCTGCGAGTGAACGATGGAGATGAATGGAAGACAGCTTTTAACACCCTGGAAGGTCATTTTGAGTGTTTGGCGATGCCTTTTGGGCTTACCAACGCCCCTGCATTTTTTCAAAATTTCATCAATGACATTCTGAGACCCTTGATCGGTAGGAGTGTTATTGTTTATCTGGATGACATTTTGATTTATTCATCGGATCTTGACTCTCATTGGCAGAGAGTCCGCGAAGTTCTTCAGATACTGAGAGATAAAACACTCTTTGCTAAATTGGAGAAGTGTCAGTTTGCTGTCCCGAAATTTAGTTTTTTTGGGTTACTTTGTCTCTTGTGATGGTTTTGAGATGGACCCGGTGAAAGTTCAGGCTGTGCTGGAGTGGCTGAGGCCTGATGGTTTGAAGTCCGTACAGAAGTTTTTGGGGTTTGCCAATTATTACAGGAGATTCATAAAGAATTTCTCTGTCATCGCTAAACCCATTACTGATCTCACCAAGAAGAATGCTAATACAGTCCAATGGTCCACTGAGGCTATTGAAGCTTACAGTATCTTGTGTCCTAGAGAGGTTTCGGCCCCAAGGATAATTCCTGGGTGAAAGGCCGAGGACTTCTTGGCCTCAAGGCTAATCAAGGCTTTTCACAGGAGATTTCCTGGTAAGGCTTGGCCTAGAGGATCCGGAGGATCCTCGTAAAAGGGGAGGTACTGTTAGAATCTATGTTGTTTTACTATCGGCCATCTTGTTGTGGTTTGCTGGCTTCTAGTCTTTTCCTCTGGTGCTGTGTGGCTTGGTCACGTGATCTCTGCACTCTTTATTACTCAGCACCTGTCTCCCATTACCCGCTGGACATCAGTGTTGTTACGCTCGTGCTCTGGCTAAGTTGCCTTGTTAAGTTCTTTGCTTTGGACAATTGATATCGAGGGACTTCTTGTTCCACCAGTTTTGTTCCCTTTAATCTTCGCTTCTGCAACTAACTTTTCTGTTAGAAGGTCTCCTGTTTTTGCTCCCAGTCCTTAGATCTTTTAGGGACCCCTTTCCCCTTCCTACAGATCTTCGTTTGAGTTCAGTGCAGGAGTTTCAGTGGGGCTATTCACAAGGAATAGGGCACCCACCCCAGCGTAGGGTTAAGCTGAGTCTTAGTGCAGGGACAGCTTTTCCCTCCTATTCCTTAGTTCTAAATTGCAATACATAACACTCCTCGGTTGTCCAACGAACTGTGACCTCTGCCGCCAGCGTTTTCAGATGGGATTTTTTTTAATAGTTCCGCAACAAGGGCCTTCTGGTACCGCCCCATTTTCGTAGACCTGTCCGCCTCAGGAATAAGAGATAGAAAGTTCTCCTTTTAGCGTGGGTCTAGAAGTGTCACCAACCAGTAATGACTGTCACCCAAAATTTTGAGAACGCGAGGGTCATGGGAAAGGCAGCGTAACATAAACTCAGCCATGCGTGCCAGACGGCTAACAGGCAAGACTTGCGTGTCCTCACCAAGAGGATGATTGACCATGCTCTCCTCCTCCTCTCTGTCCTCTGGCCATCCACGCTGAACAGATGGTATGACAGCTGTGCAGGTAGTACTGTCTATAGCGCTTGAAACTAGCTCCTGTTCTTCCTCCTCCTCCTCTTCCTCATTGTCACTCAATCCACTTTGGGATGAGATGAGGCTGGGCTGTGTGTAATCACCCTGTATAGTTCCTTGCTCCATCTCATCGTGCTCCGCCTGCAATGCATCCTCTTTGATTGTGAGCAGAGAGCATTTCAGAAGACAGAGAAGCGGGATTGTGACGCTAATTATGGCGTCATCGCCGCTCACCATCTTGGTGGAGTCCTCAAAGTTTTGGAGGATGGTACATATGTTTGACATCCATGTCCACTCCTGAGGTCTTATGTGTGGAGTCTGAACTGAATACCGATGGCCTTGTTGATGCTGGTACTCAACAACTGCCCTCTTCTGTTCACAAATCCTTCCCAACATCTGCAGTGTAGAGTTTCAACGCATGGGGACATCACACACCAGTCTTTGAGCCGGAAGCTGCAAACCCTGCTGAAACACGGCAAGGGCAGCGGAAGCTGTAGATGACTTTCTAAAATGGGCACACAGGCGGCGTACTTTAACAAGCATATCTGGCAGCTCTGGGTAGGATTTGAGAAACTGCTGAACCACGAGGTTAAGCACATGGGCCAGGCTTGGTACGTGTGTGAGCTCGCCTCGCCTCAGAGCCGCCACCAGGTTCCGGCCATTGTCACACACGACCATGTCTGGCTGTAGGTTCAGCGGTGTGAGCCACATATCTGCCTGCTCTTTCAAAGCTGTCCACAACTCTTCAGCACTATGCGGTTTGTCACCTAAGCTTATTAGCTTCAGCACAGCCTGTCGCCGCTTGGCCGAGGCTTTGCTGCAGTGCTTCCAGCTTGTGACTGATGTGGTCATTTCGGAGATGGAGGCTGAAGAGGAGAGGGAGGCTGAGGAGGATGAGGTGCAGGAGCTGTAGACTGTGGGGGCAACCCTGATTGACCTAGGGCCCGCAATCCTTGGCATCGGGAGGATGTGTTCCATCTCAAGGTCCGACTGGGTCCCGACTTCCACTATGTTAACCCAGTGTGCCGTTAGCGAGATGTACCGTCCCTGCCCACAAGCACGTGTCCGTGGTTACTTTCCCGGTAACTGCGTTGTTGAGGGCACGGCTAATGTTTTGGGACACGTGCTTTTGTAATGTGAGGACGGCACACC